>NC_044031.1:175402820-176002820 GCF_901765095.1 Microcaecilia unicolor
CTCAGCTCCGCCTCCCATCATCCTCTGCCCTGTGCCCAGCCCCCTCTTGGGGTCGTCGCCGCCATTCCCCCCCTCCAGGCCCCCCTCCCTCTTACCGGGCCTGTGCAGCACCTCTCTCCTCTGTCCGAAGGCGCTGCACGGGCAAGAAGAAAGTTGATGCCTGTCTTCGCCCAGCTTCGATCACGCGTCTCTCTCCTCCTGGGCCCGCCCCCGTCTGACGTCAGGGGGTGGGGAATGGCGACCTCGGGCGGGGGGGGCAAGGACGGCCATACAGGATGTTCCTCACGAGGGCCTTTGCCCCCTCCCGATTCTTTTATTGATTTTTGTTGGGCAAGGCTCAAACATGCTCTGGATACGCAAACACTACATTGATGTGGTTTATGACACGTTTTCTTTAAGCTTAAACACAGCTCTTTTGGACATATGTAATGCTACGTCCTTTTGACCAATCACAGTGCTTTTAGCTCTGCTAATGCGCTGGGATTGGCTCACAGTTTGTTTGTTTTTTTCACTTTACGATTTTTCCTGGCACAGAGCTGTCCTAACGAGAGGTACAGACCTCTCGTTAGATTCCTGCATTTTTCCTGCGTAAAGGCAATCGGAAAAGGTTAGTGCATCTCGTTTCAATGGGGTTTGTACACAAATTGCTCATCTGCATTCCGTTTTCGTTAGCTGCTAGCTTCCTCGGTAAAAGCCCTTTGATGCATGCAACGAATCAAAATTTCCTCGTTGGAGGGTCGTTATATGCTCATTAAGGTTTAGTGCATCTGCCTCTCAGTGCATTCTATTCTATTCCCAGTATTTCTATCCTACTCTTTGGCGTTATAGTAACATAGTAGGATGGCAGAAAAAGACCTGCATGGTCCATCCAGTCTGCCCAACAAGATAAACTCATATGTGCTACTTTTTGTTTATACCCTACCTTGATTTGTACCTGTCCTTTTCAGGGCACAGACTGTGTAAGTCTGCCCAGCACTATCCCCGCCACCCAACCACCAGCCCTGCTTCCCACCACCGGTTCTGGCACAGACCGTATAAGTCTGCCCAGCACTATCCCCGCCCCCAACCACCAGTCCCGCCTCCCACCACCGGCTCTGGCACAGACAGTATAAGTCTGCCCAGCACTATCCCCGCCTCCCGCCACCGGCTCTGCCACCCAATCTCGGCTAAGCTCCTTAGGATCCATTCCTTCTGAACAGGATTCCCTGCCTGCCTTGTCCTCAGTTAAAGTTCTGCCTGCTTTGGCTTCTACCAAGCCTTGCCTAGTACTTGCCTAGTGCTGTGCCTAGACTGACTGACTCGCCTACTGTAGTTAGACCTGGCTATGGTCCAAGGGCTCACCTTTTCCTTGAACTGTGACATTGGGTCAGACCAATGGTCCATCTAGACCATTATCCTGTTTCCAACAGTGGCCAATCCATGTCACAAGCACCTGGCAGAAACACTCCATGCTATCACTCCCAGGGCAAGCAGTGGCTTCCCATGTGTATTTCAATAGCAGACTATGGACTTTTCTTCCAGGAACTTGTCCAAACCGTTTTAAAACCCAGATACGCTAACTGTTGTTAGCACATCATCTGGCAATAAGTTCCAGAGCTTAACTATTTGTTGAGTGAAAAAAATGTTTCCTCTTATTTCTTTTTAAAAAGTTTGTCCATCTAACTTTATTGAGTGGCCCCTAGTCATTGTACTTTATACACCTCAATCATATCTCCTCTCAGCTGTCTCTTTTACAAGCTTTTCTATGACTGCTACATTCTGTGCCACTCAGGAATTTATCAGTGCTTTGACTGAGGGGAAATCACTGGCAGCTGATTCCTATGTAAGTGGGACTGTGATTCTCTCCCATTTTGGCCACTTCCCACACCTCCCCCAGAGGAGTCTACAGTTGCTTCCACCAGCCAGCAACCCTCTGCTCCAGATCTTATCCTTCACTCCATGGTGGCCATAGATGACAATACACACTCATGTCTGTAACCTTTGCTCCATCCCTTGGCTCATGCAACCCCAAAATGAGGCAGAGGAGCACCACAAGCTCCATAATAGAATGGACCTTTGGTAATCTTAAACACAGATTCAGATGCCTCAACCGCTCTGGCGGGAGCTACTGGACACCCTAAGAAGGTCTTCATAGCCTGTTGCATGCTCCACAATTTGGCCCAATGGCAATGGCAGCCCCTGCCAGAACCCCAACAGCAGCAGCAGCAGCCACCAAGAGACCCAGAGAAGGATGATGTTTCCCTGCCACCCAGGAGAGCAGACCTAGCACCACACCAGCTTGGCATCTACACCTGATAAAATCTGATACAGATAATTTTTTAGTGGAATAAGTACAACATTTATTGGTACAGACAAGCAATGTGATATTCCCTTCCCCCTCCTGCCTCCTCCATCACCACCATCTGTTGCTCCTCCTGGACAGAAGGCTGTCCCTCTGGCTGGGTGCTGGGCCCCACTTCTTCCTCAAACTCTGAACCACCACCTGCAGGTCAGAGGAAAAGCATTTCTCAATTGCTTTTGCTTAGATGTCACCATGCCACACCCCTCCTGATCACCCCCTCCATTTGCACATTGTTATTACAGGTGGTGAGGACTGGCACTGTCTGCCCATACCCTATCTGTAAAAAGATCTCACAGTTCCACATAGCAGAGCACGTAGTTATTTCAATCTTCACCGACCTCAGCAGCAACTTGTTTTATTTGAGCATGTAAGCCCATCACTCACCTGCCTCCTCATTGGTCCATCTCTTTTAATCTTATAGTATGAAATCTTTATTTATAAAACTCTTATCAATGAGACTGTAAAGCTCAACACTTATCTTTGAAATATGCAAGACCCAGACACCAAACCACCAATATGCGGCAAATTTCACTGCTGCTGCCTCAGGGTGTGGTCTGGTATAATTAAACAAATCATAAAAACACTAAAACATGTGTGTCTAGATTAGAACTATCTTAAAACATTAAACATTATGAGTGTAACTTTAAATCTTTACCTTGAAACTCACAGTGTTCACGCAATGCGCCAAAGCCTGCCTCATACACTTACATTACAAAAACGTATAAAGAACAGCAGTGGATTTTTTCATTAGACACTGTAGTGTCAAGAGGTTTGAATCTTGAATTGGACTGGGCATTAGTGTAGTGAGGTTCTTTTTGGCATTTTTTCAAAGTGCTGTCTTATTGGTAGATAGGGGCCTATGATATATTTAAACTCACGCACAGCGTCTTTTTGTAATATAAGCGTATGAGGCAGGCTTTGGCACATTGCGTGAACACTGTGAATTTGAAGATAAAAACTTAAAGTTTAATTCATAAAGTTTCATGCTTTAAGATAGTTCAAATCTAAGCACACACTTGTTATGATCTTGTTTTTTCTAAGTTATACCAGACCATACCCTGAGCAGTAGTAGCAAAACACGCCCCAAGTTGGTAGTTTGGCATTAAGGTCCTGCATATTTCAAAGATAAGTGTTGAGATTTAAAGTCTCATTGATAAGAATTGTTTTAATAAATAAAGATTTTATATACGATTAAAAAGATGGACTGATGAGGAGGCAGGTGAGCTATGGGCTTACATGTTCATATGAAATGAGTCACCACTGAGGGCTCTGTCCTTTCCTGGTTCTCTTCCTACCTCTCCCTCCGCACCTTTAGTGTTCACTCTGGTGGATCCTCTTCTACTTCTATCCCTCTGCCTGTTGGCGTACCTCAGGGTTCTGTTCTTTGTCCCCTCCTCTTTTCTATCTACACTTCTTCCCTTGGTTCATTAATCTCATCCCATGGCTTTTCCTACCATCTCTATGCTGATGACTCCCAAATCTACCTTTCTACCCCTGATATCTCACCTTGCATCCAAACCAAAGTTTCAGCGTGCTTGTCTGACATTGCTGTCTGGATGTCTCAACGCCACCTGAAATTAAATATGACCAAAACGAGCTTCTCATTTTCCCCCCCAAACCCACCTCCCCGCTCCCCCCGTTTTCTATTTCTGTTGATGGCTCTCTCATTCTCCCTGTCTCCTCAGCTCGAAACCTTGGGGTCATCTTTGACTCTTCTCTCTCCTTCTCTGCTCATATCCAGCAGATTGCCAAGACCTGTCGTTTCTTTCTTTACAACATCCGTAAAATCCGCCTCTTTCTTTCCAAGCACTCTACCAAAACCCTCATCCACACCCTTGTCACCTCTCGTTTAGACTACTGCAATCTGCTTCTTGCTGGCCTCCCACTTAGTCACCTCTCCCCTCTCCAGTCGGTTCAAAACTCTGCTGCCCGTCTCGTCTTCCGCCAGGGTCGCTTTACTCATACTACCCCTCTCCTCAAGACCCTTCACTGGCTCCCTATCCGTTTTCGCATTCTGTTCAAACTTCTTCTACTAACCTATAATTGTACTCACTCTGCTGCTCCCCAGTATCTCTCCACACTCGTCCTTCCCTACACCCCTTCCCGTGCACTCCGCTCCATGGATAAATCCTTCTTATCTGTTCCCTTCTCCACTACTGCCAACTCCAGACTTCGCGCCTTCTGTCTCGCTGCATCCTATGCCTGGAATAAACTTCCTGAGCCCCTACGTCTTGCCCCATCCTTGGCCACCTTTAAATCTAGACTGAAAGCCCACCTCTTTAACATTGCTTTTGACTCGTAACCACTTGTAACCACTTGCCTCCACCTACCCTCTCTCTTCCTTCCCGTTCACATTAATTGATTTGATTTGCTTACTTTATTTATTTTTTGTCTATTAGATTGTAAGCTCTTAGAGCAGGGACTGTCTTTCTTCTATGTTTGTGCAGCGCTGCGTACACCTTGTAGCGCTATAGAAATGCTAAATAGTAGTAGGTCTGTGAAGATTTCAGTAACTAAGTGCTGTGCCATGTGGAGCAGTGGGATGTTTTTACGAATGGATAATGAGTGTATGACTTAAGGTTTTCCTGCAGTTAAATATTGACTGTTAAATTGACATATCCTACCTATGGCATAACATCCCAAAGTGGAGTAGATGATTGTAATCTTGCACTGCATACCTCGTAACCCTGGAAGAAATACATGCACACTGTCAGGTGGGTAGAGGTAGAAGGATAAGGAACAGTGCAAGATCTCTGCAATGTCAGTAGTCAGTGGCCTAAAGACAACATTAAGAGCCTGTGATTGCTTCAGGACTAAATACATTTTTCATTTAGCTTTCAGAGGCCAAAACCTCTTTCCTCAGGTCAGGACAGTATACTGCTGTTATGGTATTCTGTTCTGACA
This sequence comes from Microcaecilia unicolor, assembly GCF_901765095.1. Lineage (NCBI taxonomy): Eukaryota > Metazoa > Chordata > Amphibia > Gymnophiona > Siphonopidae > Microcaecilia > Microcaecilia unicolor. The sequence goes on from NC_044031.1 coordinate 175,408,066, forward strand.
TGAGAAAGGAGGGTTGGGTCTCCAAACATTAGACAAAAATGTATTAAAATTAGTCCAATAAAGATATCACCTTATTTCCATTTTCTGCATTTATTAACACAGCAACCACACTACTTTATCCTAAATAAAAATAAAATTAAAATTTTCCTACCTTTGTTGTCTGTCCGTTTACTTTTTCTAATTGTGTTGGTCCCAGGCTCTTTTTTTTCTTTCCTCGATCTCTTTGTAACTCTTACCAACGTCTGCCCCTCCCTCTTCCCCCCCCCATTCTGTCCAGCATCTGCTCCCTCTCTCTCTGTCCTCCCTTCTATCTGCCTACCCCCTCTCCATCCAGCATCTGCCCCCTCTCTCCCCCATTTTAATCCAGCATCTGCCCCCTCTCTCTCCTTTTCCATCCAGCATCTGACCCTTCGCTCTCCTCACTTCTATCCAGAGTCTCTCCTCTTATTCTCCCTCCTTCATCCAGCATCTGGCCCCTGTCTCTGATCACTGCCATCCACTCACGCCCCTCTCCCCAGTTCCATCAAACATCTGCATCTTCTCTCACCCTTCCATCCAGCATCTATCCCTCCTCTCCCCATTTCCATCTAGCATATTTCCCTTCTCTTCCCCTCATCGAATGTCTGTCTGTCCCTCCTCTCCCTCTTTCCATCTGACATCTGTCCCCTTTCTCCTTCTCATCCAGCATCTGTCCTCCCTCCCCCATCCGTCCAGCATCTGTCCCATCTCTCCTCCTTTCTAGCATCTGTTCCCCCTCCCCACTCCATTCTCCATCCAGCATCTGTCCCCCTCCCCCCTCAATCTAGTGTCTCAGTCTCTTTTTTTCAGCCCCCCAACCCTCTTTCCCCCCCCCCCCACCGGACACCCCCACTGCCACTGGCGCATCAGGCTGTCCCCACTCCCACCCAATATCCCACTGACGCAGCCACCACCACTGCTGCTGCTGTTTCAGCAGTGGCAGAAAAAAACAGAAAAAAAGAAAAAAAGATTGTGGGGCCACACTGTTCCCACTCGCGGTTGACCGGCTCTGCCCTAGAATAGGAAATGATGTCAGAGGAAGGCAGGTCCGGCAGCTGCGAGCAGGAACAGTGTGGTCCCCTGATTTTTTTTTTTCCGCCACTGCAGTAACATCAGCAGTGGTGGCCGTGGCATGAGGGTATTGGGTGGGAGTGGGGAGAGCAGCAGAAATCCTGGCAAAGTCTCTGGGCCCTCTGGACCCTTGGGCACTGCCCAGCTGTCAAATGGTCAGTCCACCCGCCTCAGGCTATGTTAAGCTTTCTTTCCTACCTGCCCACACCATGGATGGAAGCCCAGGATGGTTCTGAGCACAGGAGCATAGCTGCCAAGGGGGGGGGGGGGACATGGGGGGGGCAACATTCCCTGGGCCCGGACCTTCAGGGGGGCCCAGTGCAGGGGTCTCTCTCTCTCTCCTGTTCCTGATGGAACCGGGTGATCGTGTCCCGACAGGAGCAGAGAGAGAAAACTCCGCCGCCGGGCCCCCTTGCATTGACTGCCTAGCAGCTGCTGGGCCCTCAGGCTGTGCATGCTCAATTTTGATACTGAGCATGTGTGACCTGAGGAAAGTAGCCGCAGGGGCAGGCAATGCTGGGCAGAGGAAAAAGCAGCACTGCCTGCAGCTGGCGGGGCCAGCCAAGGTATTTCGGGCGGGCAGGCAGATGGGCAGGAGGTGGCAGTGATGATGATTCTGGGGGGGTGGCGGCGGCGGCGATGAGTATTCTGCCCTGGGCCCAGTGGCAGCGGCCCTGCCCCGGCTCGGCTCAGTCTCTCAGTGGCCCTGCATAGGAGCCAGCTCTGTGGGTGCTTGAGCACCCCCAATATTGAGGAATCTTCTTCGCTGTGTCCAATGAGGGGCAATTTGTTTTGAGTTTAGCACCCCCAATAATTTTGAAACGTTGGCTCCTATGGTTCTGAAAAACATCTGTTCCACAGGACTGAGGTTGGCTATGTCGACTTCCTGGAGATCCTCTCCTGCCTTGCCCTTAACATCACACTGGAGTTGCCTCCAGTTTCTCTTGCAATCTTCCACATCTCTAGTGTTGTGAAAAACTGCATTCAGTGTGTGGCATATGGCCATCCACTCCCTCTGCTTAGTATATGTGCCTATTCACTGCTGTTTAGGGGGAAAGAGGTTTACATGGTGAGACACCACTTCTTTTACAAGGAATTCCACTTCTACTGCAGTAGTTCCCCTTCTGTTGAGAGTGTCCTTTCAAGCAGCCATGTCATCAATGTTGTGATGTGGAGGTTCAAAAATACTGACATAGACGTCTATATAGGGAATTTAAGATGTCCTTAATTAGGATGTCCTGAATTGGAAAATGGGTCACAACTTTGGTAGTTCTACAGAGATGGACGTTAATATTGGCCATTTTCTAACCAGAACATTAGAAGAATGTTTCAAAGGGAGACAACAACAACAACAAACATTTCTAAAGCGCTACTAGGGTTACGCAGCGCTGTACAATTCAAACTTAGAAGGACAGTCCCTGCTCAAAGAGCTTACAATCTAAAAGACAAGAGAACAATCTAAAGACAAGTGAACAATCTAGAGGACGAGTGAACAGTTAATCTGATAGGGTGGATAGATTGGGGTATTTTATATTTCTTGAGCGGTTAGGCGCCGAAGGCAGCATTGAAGAGGTGAGTTTTAAGCAGAGATTTGAAGATGGGTAGGGAGGGGGCATGGCGTATGGGTAAAGGAAGATTATTCCAGGCATAGGGTGAGGCAAGGCAGAATGAGCGGAGCCTGGAGTTGGCAGTGGTGGAGAAGGGTACTGAGAGAAGGGCTTTGTCCTGTGAGCGGAGGTTGCGGGCGGGAACATAGGGGGAGATGAGGGTGGAGAGGTAGTGAGGAGCCGCAGACTGAGTGCATTTGTAGGTAAGGGGGAGGAGCTTGAATTGTATGCGATATCTGATCGGAAGCCAATGAAGTGATTTAAGGAGAGGGGTGATATGAGTATATCGGTTTTGGCGGAATATAAGACGTGCAGCAGCGTTCTGAACGGATTGAAGGGGGGATAGATGGCTGAGTGGGAGGCCGGTGAGGAGTAAGTTGCAGTAATCAAGGCGAGAGGTAATGAGAGCATGGACGAGAGTTCTGGTGGTATGCTCAGAGAGGAAAGGGAGAATTCTGCTGATGTTGAGGAGGAAGAAGCGACAGGTCTTGGCAGTCTGTTGGATATGCGCAGAGAAGGAGAGGGAGGAGTCGAAGATGACTCCGAGGTTGCGGGCAGATGGGACGGGGAGGATGAGGGTGTTATCAACAGAGATAGAGAGTGGAGGAAGAGGAGAAGTGGGTTTAGGAGGAAAGACAAGGAGCTCGGTCTTGGACATGTTCAGCTTCAGGTGGCGGTTGGACATCCATGCCGCAATGTCGGATAAACAGGCCGATACCTTGGCCTGAGTCTCCGCAGTGATGTCAAAGGGAGACAACCTCATTACATCTTCTCCCTGTTCTATAGGCACCAACCTTCAAAACTATTGAAGCCTCTGTAACTGCAGGAGTCATCATTTGCAAGTGCTTCCAGTTAAGGTCAGAACTCAGACCCCAGACCCCACTCTTCCACTCAGCCATGAAACTGATCTGAGATATCAGTTGCCTTTCTCCGGGACCTGGCTGTTAGGCAACATGGAGCCCAGCCACTGTTGAGAATAGAGCCAGGATTAATCAGTGGATTGGGAGGTCAAAACTTTATCTCTGTATCTCATTGTATATTTATTCCTGTATATGTAAATCGATCTAGGAAGCATCTACTTCTGCTGGTGACAAAGCCATCATGCCATGACTGCAGTGGGGCATGCAGGGTAGAAGTCAGGGCAGTAGTGTAATCTCATAGGTCCCTGTTTTGCCCCACCAAATCCTCCCAAATGTTCTGTACATCCTTGTGCCTGAGATGCAGCTTTTCCTGCTGTTAGGTTGTTATATTATTGATCAGGTGCCAAAGCTTGCCAGCTATGTCCACCACCTGGAATGTATGGTGCCCACCTCCTCTATGGCATGGCATGTCCCTCCTCTGGCTCCTGGCCTACAGAACACAGAGCAAACCATATCTCAGCACTGAAACTGAACACATGCTGGTTGATACCTGACTTGTAGCCAGTACTGGACAACAAACATGTGAGTAATTGTGCTTTTAACTATTTATAATTGTTAATAATCAATCTATCTATTTATGTATCTTTTTTTAGTCATGTATATGTAAATATATAAAGAAGCAGCTGTAGGCACCTGTAACAAAGCCCTCAGTCAGGATTGCAGTGGGGGATGCAGCCTAAAGGACAAAGAGCAAACTTTAGTCTGGACACTGACAATGGACACTTGCTGATTTATACCTGACTTGTGGCTAGTACCAGACAACAGACCTTTAAAAAATGTTTCTTGAGTGCTGTATGCAAAATGTGTGGGTGCCAGGGGGAATGGGGTATATTGAACTAGTCTCTTGATACATGCTGTTGGCCTCAGACAGAAAACTTCTTAGAGGTAGCAGTATCTGGCCTGTGTCATAAGTTGTTAATCCCCTACTGAGGGCACTATGCCAATGCTGTCTACCTAGCATATTTGTCAGGGGACATATTTGTCATGGGAACCTTCTCAGGGTGTTGCATAGAGGGATAATATTGGGCCAGCATGATATAGTGTTCATATGGTTATGTGTCAAATTCAACCCCACTAATGCTACTTGTGGTACAGACCAGATATCTTTAAGCAGCATGGGCCTAGTATATGCATGGATTGTGAACCCCCATGGGAAAGATGGCTACAGAAATGATAACTGACGTAGGTGACCATACACCCCTTTTCTGTAATCCACTATGCTGTATATCTAAACAGATATTTGATCATGTCTAGGTATGTGTACCAACATAATGTTATTTTTAGCATTGGTCATTTTATCTGGCCACCCTCTAACACCCACCAGAAGGACTATGGCTGTGATCCGGCTGTTGGTCAGCTGTGAGTGGGGTCTTTCACCAAACTAGAGATTAGGCCAGTGATTCCCAAACCTGGTCCTGGGTGCACCCCAGCCACTCAGGTTTTCAGGATATCCACAATGAACATTCATGAGAACTAATGTGCATGCATAGTGATTTAGTAGTAGAGGAATGACCTCATGGTTTGTGCACTGGCCTGAGAACCTTGCGGTAGCAGGTTCAATTCCCACTGTGGCTCCCTGTGCCCACATAACATCACTCTTTATTGACCTGACTTCTGAATGACATAATTCCTGAGTAGCTGGTATGATTGTGACCACCTCCTATGTCCCTTCTCTCCTACCCCAGAATTATTATTATTATTAGCATTTGTATAGCGCTACCAGATGCACGCAGCGCTAAACACCTGATATAAAGAGACAGTCCCTGCTCAAAAGAGCTTACAATCTAAATAATACAGACAGACAAGACAGTTACGGGTAAGGGAAGTAATGGGTGAGAAGGAAGGAAGGGACAAGGGGAGGGCAATTGAGTAGTGGCTAGGAGCTAAAAAGCAGCAGTGAAAAGGTGGGGTTTCAGCATAGATTTGAAAACAGGTAGAGATGGAGCTAGACATATAGGTCCAGGAAGTCTATTCCAGGCATAAGGTGCTGCGAGAGAAAAGGAGCGAAGCCTGGAGTTAGCAGTGGAGGAGAAGGGGGACGACAAGAGAGATTTGCCAGTGAGCGGAGTTCATGGGGAGGAATGTAGGGAGAGATGAGAGCGGAGAGGTAATGGGGGGCTGCAGAGTGGATGCATTTAAAGGTCAGTACAAGAATTTAAACTGAATGCAGAAGCGGACAGGAGCCAGTGAAGTGACTTGAGGAGCGGGCTAGTGTGGGTATAACGATTCTGGCGGAAAATAAGTTGCCGCAGAATTTTGGACAGATTGGAGAGGAGAGAGATGGCTGAGCGGAAGACCAGTGAGAAGTAAATTGCAATAGTCCAAGCGAGAGGTGACAAGGGTGTGGATAAGTGTTCTGGCAGCGTATTCGGAAAGGAAGGGGCGAATTTTGCTAATATTGTAGATAAAGAAACGACAGGTTTTGGCGATCTGTTGAATATGTGCAGAGAAGGAATCTAGTCTCCTTTCCCCAGGGGTGTGCTATCACTGTTGTAACCACAGCTGTTTTCAGCATTGCAAGTCACTGCATAACCACATATCGATAATAATGAAGCCACAGAGTTTTATATGAAATATATTTGAAACTATATACCTATGTACATGGCAGTCTTTGAGCAGAGTTCAGGATTCTTGCAGGGCGGCTGCTGCTGCTGGTGGTGGCACAGCATCCACAGCTCTTCAATCATAATCTCCAATGAGGCCTAAATTGCCCCAAGCCTCTGCAGCATGTCACAGACATGCACCATGACATGCAACAGGATCTGGGCGAGGGTGCCTGCCTGGGAGGGCTCACCTGCAGGAATTGGTCAGCTGTGGGTTGGTGGTGCAGCTGGTGTGAGCTACAAAGGTGCAGGGCCTTGTTACTTCCCTTCAGCCAGGGGCTGTCCCTCCAGAAGGGGGCATGTCCATGTAAATATCCCCTTCCTTCTCCACCTGTGGGAGGAATTGCTTCTGCTGGCCGGGCCCCTGGGGAAATGAGGGGGGACAATCCAGATGCTGGTCCACCACCACCTGTTTCAGGAGCTCTTTATCCTCCTCTAGGCCCTCCTTCTCCACATGCTCTGACTCCTTGCCCTCCTCTTTCTGACGCTCCGGCTCTTCTTCCTCCCCCTCCTCTTCCTGATCCTCACCTGCTGGAGGTGACCTGTGTCAAGTGTACGTATCAGTTACACACATTGTACATAGCCAGCATAGAAGTGCTGCTGGCCAGAACTATGCAGGTACATGGACAGTTGGGGGCTGTGTGCTGGTAGCTGGAGGACATCAATGATATCTTTGACCGATATGACATGGCAAAGGATGCTGGAGCCACAGATGTGATGCATGATTGTCCATGAGAAGTTTAGCCTCCATTCAGGCATATAAGATCAGGCTTGAGGATGTTGGAGGCACTGGGGTGGCCAGGTACTGGCTGAGATGTGAGATGCACATGTGCTGTATCAGTGATGGTGACACAGTTACAGGTGCTGCCAGGAATCCCAGTGCGGTTGGATACCCTTGCCTATGAGGCCTCCAGCTTACTGGGAGGTTATAATTTACCTTGTTTGGCCTTCCATGCTTCCTACCAATCTCTGTAGGAATCTTCCTGATACAATCACTATACTGCATAGGAGGTGGGAAACATATGTTTGTGAGGATCCTGCTGTGCTTTTTCATCAGGCCAATTTGTTCAGGCCCCTCCCTGCTGCAATTGTCTGCATGCCACTCTATGACTCATGTGCAAGCTGTTTGGGCTGGCAATGTGACCTGGGGGGTTGAATCTTTCCAAAATGGTGCTTTGCCTATTTGAGGGGAGGGGCAACGTATCTTTTTGGAACTTTCATGGCTTCTGCTGTGGGCTGACTGGATGTTTCACTGGGTGGCATACAGCACTTTGGACTTCACAATGGAATGTGCATTCTGTGTGGCCTGAGAGGCCTGCTGTTTGGATGGCACCTTGTGCTCTGAATGTTTTCTATGATCCCTGCGGTGTCCTCCTTGAACACTACCTTGTCAGGCATGCGTTAGGCATGGTGTAGTGGTTGGGGCTGGGACCCTGTGGAATAGGGTTTGATTCCCAGTGTAGCATCGTATGATTGTTGGTTCTTTTTACCACCGTAGTTGCTGCAATGTGATATGTAGCTGTATGTAACATACTGGGCACATTGATTTTAGCCCACAGAAGGTGCTTCTCCATAACCCCCCCCCCACCCCCACACACACACACACACACCCCTCCCCCCCCCACCCCATTCCTTCCAATGTCATCTCGGTGGTTTGGTGCTGGTTGCAATACATTGGGGATATGGGGGTTGTGGCCACATTTTAATGAGGGTTACTACATGCTTGGTCATTGCTCCAGGAGATGGCTGTTATAGAGGAGCTATGTTGTTACCTTGGGCTTTCAGGTGCTCCCTCATTCGCCTTAGCAGCAGCCTGTTCTCCCTGCGGATTCACCTGAAACAGCACCTGAGTGCCTTCAGGTCGTAGCATATGCCAAAACATCTGCAAAAAGGAGACAGGGTTCTAGTAGTGACCTTTCTAACTTGGCAGACCAGGTTCCCATATGACATGCTTTGCTATGCTCCTCAGACGGCCTGTGAGAACTGAGGGCAGCCAGCTTGGGGGCTTGCTAGGGTGTGTGCAGTCACTGTATGCCCAGAAGTCTTGCCTGGTATTAGGTGAGCATGGGGATTGTGAATGGCTTGGAGCCCTTTCTTTGTGACATCTGCACTTTTGCAAGGAGGTGGTGATGCACTGTTGCCCATGGCATGTGGGACTTAGGGTTGCAGGCAATGCTTCCTCTAAGGACTAGCCTGGTGTGTGCACATTTTTTTTGTGTGTATGTGTGTGAGCAACAAGTTTTAAAAACCAACAATTGTTGAGCACCAGTATTAGTAAAGCATTTCTGTATATAGCACAACCCCCCCCCCCCCAACATTTTTGTGAGCAACCATGTAAAATCTGTGAGCGATGCTCCTAAAATGTATGAGCAATTGCTTGTGTGCTCCACTTAGACAGAACATTGGTTGCAGGGTCTGCATTTGTGAGCTGCTGCATATAAGTAGGTGTGGAGCAGCAGGCCTGATCTTAGGTGGGAGAGTCTCCAAGATGTGCATCCCCTCATTTCAGCTTTGCATGCTGGGGGGGGGGGCATATGTCAATGGGGGGTATGTTATGGCCTTTCCTGCAAATGTGGCTCATGGGGACAGGGGAGGGGACCTAATGGCCTTCCCACCAACTCACAACCTGCATATGATCCTGGGAATGTATGGTGCTTGCACTTGACTAATGCTGGGCTCATAGCACCACTGCATGACAATTTCCTTTCAAGGGTCCTCCTGATCAGACTCCAGACCTTTATAGCCACATTGTGTAGAGGGTCAGCCTGTGGTGCTGTTTGAAATGTTGTCTGCGGTACCTGATGCACAGCAGGACCAACAATTGGCTCTCCTGTAGTGAGAAGTTGGGTTCTCTCCTAACTGGCATTTTTTGCTATGGAGGACACTCTTCCACGTTCACCAGACATGGATGTCTTGCACATGGAATTGGATACCCTTCCATCACAGCATATGCCTTCTTTCTGTGCAGGACCACTTCTGCATTTAGTCGTTTTCACTAAATTTTTTTTACAAGAGGGAAAACAGCTATCTAAAAAGATCTAACTCGGTGAACGGTGTGTCCTAAATGTGGATGTTTTTTGCCTGATTTTGCAACACATGAAAACTTATTTTGGGCTCTATCTGTTATTGGGTGATGTTTTTCAGTTGTTTTGTATTGGACTTTTTCCATATATTTATTTATTTAGATTTTTTTGGATCATATTGAAAATGCCCTTCTCTGGGTATTTCTCTCTTCTTGTTAGAGTGAATCCCTGCTTGATCTATAAACTTTGTCCTACTATGCAGACTCTCCAGGTACATTTTGCCCGTGACTAGGGGCGCAAGTTCAGAAATTTCACAGAAAGCCCCTGGAACAGAGGAGGCAGGTTGTTCCCCTCTGACTGGTGAGTGGGAGATTTCTTTCCCTCCTTTTCCTGGTATAGGTACCTCTAATGGAAGTGGCTCTGGGAACAGTTCCCTGATGTAGGCACCTGTTGGCAAAAAGTGCTTAAAGCAGGACTCTGTTCAATATTGATCCCACTGTAAGCTCCACAGAACAGACACTGATTTCTATATACAGTATCTGTACAGCAACTATGCATGTTTTGTAGTACTATAAAAATATTAAATAGTAATAGCCACAAACATACATGCACATGTTGTGGGCCTATAGTATTAAGCGTTTTTTCTCATATACATATCATGGGGGAAAGGGGCTAAAACATTACAACATCCGATTGAGTAAAAAAATATAATCAGGGCATATTTAAATACATTTCTAGATCCTCTCATTCTAACCATTTCCAATCCAATAACCTATACCTTGGTCCTTTTCCTCCAACCTGCCTGTGAGGGAATCTATAGGATGCTGCCACTTTCCCTTAAGGATACTCACTACTACTACTACTACTATTTAGCATTACTCACCTAGTCCGCCCAAGGGGAAAGTGACCCAGGAGAGGTGGAGCCAGGAAAGCAGGAACAATGAAAGGAAGTATAAAAGCTTAGGGCACATGCTCAGCTAGGACCAGGTTAATGAATCTGAGAGGCAAGCAGTGATACAAAACTGCATTTGCTGCTGCCACCTATGTGTGAACTGCAACTATGACAGGTAGGCCCAGTGCCACTACCCTGTTTCCCCGAAAATAAGACATCCCCTGAAAATAAGACCTAGTAGAGGTTTTGCTGAATTGCTAAATATAAGGCCTCCCCTGAAAGTAAGACCTAGCAAAGTTTTGTTTGGCCCCGATGGGACATGGACACAGAAACCTTAATTTTTTCGCTGCAACCCAAAGACGAATAACATTAAAGAAATGCAAGAAACAAGACTAAGGTGGAAAATCTATCGTCCAGCGGACTCCTACCATCCTCCTTCATGCTTTTGTGAAGATCAACTACCGGTAAGTGAGCCTAAAGAAAAGAAACATCCCCCTTGCAGAAATAATAAAAGAAAAGAAAATGAGTAACCGAGCCCTTTTGGCGCTGCTCCATCGCCCAAGGGCTAAGTCAGACTAGAAGGATGGAAAGTGTTGCGAATGTACAGGAAGAGCGCATAAAGCGCCACCAACGGGGAACGGAGCTACCATAGAATTTTTTTAATGTTTGTAATACGGTAGGGATGATCCTGCACCTAAGCCCTCTCACAACCTCCCGAGACCCCCAGCCAGAGCAGCCCGGCCCCACATTCCATTACCTTCCCTAGTTCATACCCTCCTCCATTCCTAGCCCGGCCAGGGCGGCTCTGCTCTGCTCGAGTCCTGTGGTCACTGTGGGCAGATAGGCGAGCCACGGCCTACTCCTGCAGGATACCGCCCCCACTTCAATACTGTTCCCCTACTACTTCCGAATAAGACATCCCCTGAAAATAAGACCTAGCGCATCTTTGGGTGCAAAAATTAATATAAGACACTGTCTTATTTTCGGGGAAACACGGTAGGGACCCTGAAGAACTGGTTGGCTGGTGAATGTTGTTGATTAAAGACCAGTGCATGCTGTGGCCTGCAGGAGCAGGACCATGGGAGGACTTTTTTTGCTTACCCCTAAGGACTAGCCTGTGTTATTTTACCCCGTGCGGCACCTGTGAAGCTAACAGGATCTCCTCCCCCCCCCCCCCCCCCATACCTAGCACCTTTAATAAAGTATAATTATTTTGCAGAATTTGACTGTTGTGTAGATCTAGTCTATCTCGGCTCTAGGGTCTACCCTTTTTCGTTACCACACTGCCCATCAAGACCCCTACTTTACTACCCAGCAGCAGCCCCCTTTAACTCTCTTCATCCCACCTACTCCTAACCAGCGAAATCTCCTTTCACTTCCCACTCTCCTTCCTGTCTCTCCTCCACCATGCCAATACAGCATCTTGACAGTTAGAGCCACATTGAATAGGCAGCTTTATAGGGTGCAACCTCAGCAAAGCAAAACAAAAAAGGGGGGAAAGCACGTAGAGCATGCCACATAGAATTCTTTTAACCCATCATTCTTTTAAACCCTTTGTTATATTGGAGACCTGAGTAGGAGGATCCAGCATGGAAAAGTCATGAGTCCATCTCACACTTGAGGATGTTCCAATTTGTGGAATCTGTGTGGGGTGGAGATGATGACTTCTATATATAAGGAAGGACAGTGCTGTAAGATTGGTCCTTGGTATCCTGTGTTGAGAACTGCTATAACTCCGCCAAGTGATTCGTTGGGAAGAAAGTGGGGTACCTGTTGAGCCAACCTGACAGAAGAGAGAAGGATAAGGGTCACTGCTGTTAATCTCCTTAGCCATTAAAGGAGCTGACCTGTGGGCTGGAGATTGGGGAGTCTCACCGCAAACAAGCTCAAGGGTAGGATGCTGTCTGCCCTTGGCTGGTGATTCAGGGTAGACCCCTGACAGGCTGGGACAGTAATGCTGGATCCAAGTCTCCAATGGTATTGATGTTACATTGGAGAGAACTGACTGTGAGTGTTGTTTGGCTACAGGTCAAGCATAAGGGGTTTTGCTGACATGCATAACCCAAGAGCGAAAGGTTATCTGCTCTTGTGACTTTGTAAGATCAAGCCTGTGATGTCATCAATATTATATGCGGAGGACTTTCATGACAACCGTTATTGAGTCCTAACTTGTTAAATAAAGTTCAGTTGATTTTCTTGACTCTCCAGACTACTGTGTGGTTCCTACGTTGGATCCAGAGGGAACCTGAAGGGAGTAGTGCATACCCAGTCTTCCTAACCCCAAAGGTCAGTTCTCGGAGGCAAAGAGCTTAACCCGCCTAAGAAAGAGAAGCTGTTTACACATGCATGTGCATCTTTGTGGTGTGTGTTGTTTCTTTATAGTGTACATTCTGTTGGTTTAGAAACAAATAATAAAATTAAACCAGCTGTGAATATATCAGACCATTAGATGTTGCTGTCAACATTTCAAAAGATGGATTTACAATTTAAACACAGTCTCACTTTCCCACTGCAATAGTTATTAGTTCATAAAACACACAGCAACCATTAAGAAGACTGTAAGTTCATTCATAACAGAATAGACAACAAAATAATAAATATACACCTGAATCACTGAATGGCAGATGGAGTGTGGCAGCTTGGGGGGGGGGGGGGGGAAGCATGTCAGCATCCAGTCCCTCTGTGTGCAAGGTTTGTGTATATGTATGTTGAATCCCCTGTTCAATTGGGATTAAATAGAGTGAGTCCCGTGAATAGTCACTGAGGGGAGTGACTGGGAGGTCCCAGGGTGGGAAGATGCTCAGCCCATGGGGAGTGTTTGAAATAAAATGCAGGAGGAAAGTGCAGGGAGAATAGGGTCCCTGAACTGAGAGACAGATTTGGGAGGATTTATGAGTTAATAAAAGCAGTTGCATGTGAAAACACATGGTCCTTAGTTTTGCCTCTACCCAGAGTACCCAGTGAACTCTGTTGATCCACCAGCCCCTGTCAAGTGACCCAGGAGGAGAAAGGGGGTCCTAGAAAGCCAGTTAAAACTGGGCAGAAAGTTAAGGAGCAGTTGTTGCCACCTGCATAGTAATTGCAGAAGGAGTGAGTGTCTGGTAGGATTGGGGAGTCCTGACCAGGAGCGGGGACTAGAGGGTTTGCTCAAGGCCGGGGTGAGATCCAGCCGGGTGCAGCCACGGAAGGAGGACAGCCCAAGAAGTGGTCTGTGCCAGTCGGAAAAGGAGTGAGAGAGAGAAAATTCAGCCCTTGGAAACTACTTTTGGGTACCAGGTTAGGCATTGGACAGACAGATTTGTATATATGTAAATAGCCCAAAGTTAAATTACTCCTTGTACATAAATATACCCTGAAATAAGAAGGGGCCCTGATTAGGGGGATCTCGCAAACACCAGTAATAATACCACTAAACCTCTCAAACTTTGGATATGCTTGGATTGCATTGAAAAAAACTCAAGTTACTGACTGTCTGTTGCAGCAAAGTTTAATAAAAGTTCAGTTGTTTATAAAACCTCTGACGTGCAGTGGTTCCTGAACTGAAGGCAGCAGACTCCTGAATGGTGAAGTGTCTCCCAACCCCTTGAATTGCTATTCTGGCTCATTCCCCCCCCCCCCCCCCCCTCCGTTCGACTGGAGACTGACTGCACAAGTGCGTGGGGGCAGAGCTAGAGCCAGGTGATACCTGGGCTACATATATGTTTTTTTCTGTGTTTGTGTGTGTTAGCGCTTTGCTTTGTGTGTCTGTGACAATACAGTAGAAGGGAAAAGCAGTTTGAAAGGAACAATTCTTAAACTGCTTTTCTTCACTCTGTCAAAGTTTCTATGTTGTAGAATCTGGAAATGCTTATTTAATAGAGATGCATTGGTCTATTTTTTTTGGGGGGGGGGTTTTGGGGGGGGGGGGTCTTATTTCTCTGGAAGCCCCAGTTCAGTGTGGTCCATTTTCAGACTTCATGTGTATTTTCATGCCTTTACCTCCAGCCAGAGTTCTAATCTGTTAAATTCTTGGAGAGTTATGAGCTCTTTTACAAAGGTGCAGCAAGTCCATGGTAGGCTTGCTGCACACTAATTTGGCATTACTGCTAGGCTACCACAGGAGTCCGGTGTTAGTGCTTGCCCCCACCATGCGCCATTTCTGGTGCCCAAAAAATACTTTTATTTTCTTAGTGCCGGGGGCGTACCTGGCGATAATCGGGCAACTCCATGTGCCACCCAGTTACATAGTAACATAGTAACATAGTAGATGACGGCAGAAAAAAGACCTGCATGGTCCATCCAGTCTGCCCAACAAGATAAACTCATATGTGCTACTTTTTGTGTATAACTTACCTTGATTTGTACCTGTCCTTTTCAGGGCACAGACCGTATAAGTCTGCCCAGCACTATCCCCGCCTCACAACCACCAGCCCCGCCTCCCACCACCAGCTCTGGCACTGACCGTATAAGTCTGCCCAGCACTATCCCCGCCTCCCACCACCGGCTGTGCCACCCAATCTCGGCTAAGCTCCTTAGGATCTATTCCTTCTGAACAGGATTCTCTTATGTTTATCCCATGTGTGCTTGAATTCTGTTACCGTTTTCATTTCCACCACCTCCCGCGGGAGGGCATTCCAAGCATCCACTACTCTCTCCGTGAAAAATACTTCCTGACATTTTCTTGAGTCTGCCCCCTTCAATCTCATTTCATGTCCTCTTGTTCTACCATCTTCCCATCTCCAGAAAAGGTTCGTTTGCGGATTAATACTTTTCAAATATTTGAACGTCTGTATCATATCGCCCCTGTTCTCCTTTCTTCCAGAGTATACATGTTCAGGTCATCAAGTCTCTCCTCATACGTCTTGTAACGCAAATCCCTTACCATTCTCGTAGCTTTCTTTGCACCGCTTCAATTTTTTTACATCCTTCGCAAGGTACGGCCTCCAAAACTGAACACAATACTCCAGATGGGGCCTCACCAACGACTTATACAGGGGCATCAACACCCCCTTTCTTCTGCTTGTCACACCTCTCTCTATACAGCCTAACAACCTTCTAGCTACGGCCACCGCCTTGTCACACTGTTTCGTCGCCTTCAGATCCTCAGATACTATCACCCCAAGATCCCTCTTCCCGTCCGTTCCTCAGACTCTCCCCACGCCTAACACATACGTCTCCCGAGGATTTCTATTCCCTAAGTGCATCACTTTGCATTTCTTCGTGTTGAATTTTAATTGCCAAACCTTAGACCATTCTTCTAGCGTCCTCAGATCCTTTTTCATGTTTTCCACTCCCTCCCGGGTGTCCACTCTATTACAGATCTTAGTATCATCCGCAAATAAGCAAACTTTATCTTCTAACCCTTCGGCAATGTCACTCACAAATATTTGAACAGAATCGGTCCCAGCACCGATCCTTGAGGCACACCACTACTCACCTTTCCCTCCTCCAGCAAATTCCATTCACCACCACCCTCTTGCTTCTGTCCGTCAATCAGGTCCTAATCCAGTTCACCACTTCGGGTCCTATCTTCAGCCCATCCAGTTTATTAAAGAGCCTCCTGTGGGGAACCGGTTCAAAAGCTTTGCTGAAATCTAAGTAGATTACGTCCATAGCTCGTCCCTGATTCAATTCTCCTGTCACCCAATCAAAGAATTCAATGAGATTCGTTTGGCACGATTTCCCTTTGGTAAAACCAAGTAGTCTCGGATCTTGCAACTTATTGGCTTCCAGGAAATTCACTATCCTTTCCTTCAGCATCGCTTCCATTACTTTTCCAATAACTGAAGTGAGGCTTACCGGCCTGTAGTTTCCAGCTTCTTCCCTATCACCACTTTTGTGAAGAGGGACCACCTCTGCCGCTCTCCAATCCCTCGGAACCTCTCCCGTCTGCAAGGATATATTAAACAAATCTTTAAGAGGACCCGCCAGAACCTCTCTGAGCTCCCTCAATATCCGGTCCCATGGCTTTGTCCACCTTTAGCTTTTCAAGTTGTTCATACACACTCTCTTCCGTGAACGGTGCACTATCTACTTCAATCTCATTTGTACTTTTTGCACTCCATCGCGGTCCTTCTCCAGGATTTTCTTCTGTGAAAACAGAACAAAAGTATCTATTTAGCAAATTTGCTTTTTCTTCATCGTTATCCACATAGCAGTTCGCAGTATCTTTTAGTCTCACAATTCCCTTTTTAGTCATTCTTCTTTCACTAATACCTGAAGAAATTTTGTCACCCCTTCTTACATTTCTAGCCATTTGTTCTTCTGCTTGCGCTTTCGCCAGGCATATCTCTCTCTTGGCTTCTTTCATTTTCATCCGGTATTCCTCCTCGTGTTCCTTTTCTTGAGTTTTTTTGTATTTCTGGAACGCCAACTCTTTAGCCTTTATTTCTCAGCCACTTGCTTGGAGAACCATATCGGTTTCCTTTTTCTCTTGCTTTTATTTACTTTCCTTACATAAAGGTTCGTGGCCCTATTTATAGCTTCCTTCAGCCTGGACCACTGTCCTTCCACTTCTAGTATTTCCTCCCAGCCATCATCTCCTTCCTCAGGTATTCCCCCATTTTACTAAAGTCAGCACGCTTGAAATCCAGGACTTTGAGTTTTGAGTGGCCGCTCTCCACTTTAGCTGTAATATTAAACCAAACCGTTTGATGGTCACTGCCGCCCAGGTGGGCACCCACTCGAATATTTGACACGCTATCCCCATTCATGAGCACCAGATCCAGCGTCGCTCCCTCCCTCATGGGTTCCGTCACCATTTGTCTGAGCAAACCGCTTTGGAAAGCATCCACGATCTCTCTACTTCTTTACGATTCTGCAGACGGAACCTTCCAATCTACATCCGGCACATTGAAATCTCCCAGCAACAGCACCTCTCTCTTGTTTCCCAACTTTTGACTATCTGCGATCAGGTCTTTATCTAATTCCTCCAATTGTTTCAGAGGTCGTAGACAACACCCACGTGTACAGAGGTCTATCCTCTCTTTTTAGGTGATCCATATTGCTTCTTCCTTTCCCCAGGTCCCTGTCATTTCGGTCGCCGTGATATAATTTCTCACATATAGAGCTCCACCTTTACGATTAGCTCTATCCTTCCTAAATAGATTATAGCCTGGTATGTTTGCATCCCCATTCATGGGAACCATTAGCCACGTCTCTGTGCTTGCAACAAGGTCTATGTCTGCCTCCAACATCAGGGCTTGAAGGTCATGAACTTTATGCTTAGACTGTGAGCATTTTGTGGCCATCGCTTCCATGTACATTTCCTGGTATGTGCTTCAACATTTGTGATTTGGGGTTGTCTTTTCTCTCTTGGGCACCATCATATCCTTTTGTTCAACTTCATTTCTTCTCTTCTGCCTCAGTTCTATTTTCAGGATCATCACCATGCTGTAATGGATCAAAAGAATTCTGTAGGGGCAACACTTGTGAGGGCGGATGCCTCTGTGTCACATATCGAAGTCTGCCTGAGCCTACTGTGAACCATCTATTCCTAGGTGGTTTTATCATTGGAGGCAGTGGTGTGAATTTGGTTTGATTCTGTGCTGTATGGTTTGTGTAGTCTTAGATGCTGCTTTAAGTGAATCTAATTCCTGTTTTACTGCTGGGATAGCACAGGAGGCCTTACCCAACTCCTAAATAGGTGCCAGTAAGGGCACCCCCGGGAAATGACCATGCAACAAGTGGTTAACTTACGCATGGCCATTTCCTTTACAAAAACGAAAAAAAGCATTTACCCACTGTGGTAACAAGGGGTCCTTGGTGTGTGGCAAACCCACGCGCCAATTGCCACCACAGGGGTCCTTTTACTGCAGCTTGGCAAAAGGACCCTTATTTTGCTCCCAGACACAAACCTGTATAATTGTTTTCCAACATCTCTTGGGTGGAAAGAATACAAAAAAAAATCAGACAGAGCTGGAAGCTCGTGCTGTGAGTAGGAGAATGACGTGCGGACAAAGTTTGTCCCCGTCCCTGCTCCGTCCCCACAAACTCTGTCCCCGCCCCGTCCCGTCTCTGCGAACTCTATCCCTATCCACAGAAGCCCATGTTTAACCACCCTTAAGATTACCTTTTGGGTTTAAAAAGCGAAATCATGTGCATGTAAAGACTGCATAAACGAATTAAAACAAATGCCCTTAAAATGTAATAATACATGGAATGGTCTGGCAAGCAATAATCAGCACTAATTTTTTAATCATTCTACAACTCCAAGCACATTTAATTATTGTTCTTACTATACAAAACAGGGAACACAGAAAACTGAAATAGAGATCTCCCTCAAGAAGCCAGACTCTGTAAGCTGTGCACTGGTAAAAGAGAAACAGAAATTTATTTTTTTCCTGCACTCTGCAAAATACAAAAATAGAAAAGGCGTACATTTCACAAAGCAGGCACATCTCAGTCCTTAAAAAATATTAAATAAAAATATTTATTCTACCTTTGTGTTCCGAGCACTTTATTTTTCTAATTGGCTGGTCCCAGTCTCTTTTCCACTTTCCACGTGTCAGTCTTCTCTAAATTCTTTTCCACGCTGGTGTTTCCATTTCTTCTCTCTCCTCTTGGCTTCTTCCTTTCCTTCTCTACATCTGTCTGTCAGTAGCCTCTCATTTCATGCCCCCCCCCTTATTTGTGTTTATCCCCCTTTCTCTCACCTTAGTCTCTGTTTCACTTCTCATCTACCTACTAACTTTTACCATTGCTCCCTGTCTCTCACTTAATATCCAGTCTCCTAAACCCCTATCTTTCCCCACCTTTCACCCACTTCCTTAGCCCCCATTTCCATCCTATTAGCTCTCATCTACCCTCCACTGGATCTCATCAACCCTATCAGTCCCAGCTCCATCCTTTTCTCTCTTTCATTCCCTTGCTTCCAAGGCCCTCTAGCCCATGCCCTCCTTACTCTTCCCCCCTTGCAAGGTGTGTCAACTCTCCCCTCACCTCACCCCTTCACGCCAAGGTCTGGTGTTGCTTTCCCTCCAAACCACCCTGCCCCCCCCCCCCCCCCGGTGTTGTTCGCTCTTCCACTCCCCCTGCTGCTGCTGCAACCGGGTCCTGTGTCTCACTCTCCTTCCCCCCTCTGCAAGCTCCCGGTGTCACTCTCCACCTCTCCACTGGCTTCCCTGCAGCTTTTCCATCTTCTGGGCACGCCAGCAGTGTTAGCAATGTAAGCACACTGCTTTCACGCGCCGGGAAGCCTTTTCTCCGCAGCAAGCGACCTGCTACCACGGAAACCAGGAAGTTGCAATAGAGAGCAGGCTTCTGGGCCGTGTAAAGGCAGGTGCTTACATTGCTAACGCTGCCAGCAGCCCAGAAGATGGAAAGACTGCAGCAGGGCACAGGGAAAGGTGGAGAGTTGACACTGGAGCTTGCAGGGGGGAGGGAGAGTGCGATACAGGATCTGCCAACGACGGCAACGGGGAGGGGGGGGGGAGAGCGACACTGGACTTGTAAGGAAGGGAGGGAGGATGGGGAAGAGGTAGATGTCCGTTGTACCACGGGTGCAGGGGTTATTACTGCTCCTTCGGGGCGGGAAATAACCTTTTCTTCACCCGCGGTAAAACTTTGAAAATGTTTCCCATTCCTGCGGTTTTACTGCGAATTACTGTGGTTTACCGCGATTGCCCACTCCCATGTCATTCTCTAGCTGTGAGGGCTCTGCTTCTTCTACATTGGTGTTCTATTGCTATCTAATGGGGTGAGCTCACAACAGAGTTGGCTCACAGGTTCCAATCTGAGATTTTCTTGTTGGTGTGTGTGGTTTTTTTTTTTTTGGCAGGGGTGCTTATCTGAGGCTGCAGCCTGAAAAAATACTTATCCCTTATAGCTGTTATAAATAGCCCCAGATAACCTGAGAACTTATACAAAAAGAACTTACAAAATCAAATTGGCAAAACAAGTCTTCATTAATTTATTGTTGAGTGGCCTAGTGGTTTAGGGTGGTGGACTTTGGTCCTGGGAACTGAGGAACTGAGTTCAATTCCCACTTCAGGCACAGGCCGCTCCTTGTGATTCTGGGCAAGTCACTTAACCCTCCATTGCCCCCTGTAAGCCGCATTGAGCCTGCCATGAGTGGGAAAGCGCGGGGTACAAATGTAACAAAAATAAATAAATTGTTAAAACAAACAGAAAAACTCTGCAAGAATGGATGTCTCTGAAAGCACCCCTTCCTTAATGTTTACAGGTTATATATTCTTCTTTTTGGTTACATTAGGTATCTGCCCCTAAGTTTCTCATGGATATGATCACATTTACTCCCTATTACATCAGTGCTGATTATCATAGGACAGTCCCTTCTGAAAAATTTCCATAGGACAGTTGCCTTTGTTAGTTCTTCTTGGTGGACATTTTCTTATCTTCAAACCTTTATGAGAGAACTCTGCATAGCAGTTTCACACATGGTATGTTTCACCTTCCCCCCAACCCCCTTTTCTGTTGCCTTTTGTTAGAAATAGCTTCACAGTTTTGAGGCAGTGGGCAAAAGAAATTGATTAATTCTGAGAATCATATTAAGTGTTAATTCTGCTTAAAAATCTGGTGTTTAAAAGTTTGGTTTAGTTCTGCAAGTGATGGAGGAATGTCATCTGGTTTAGATTACGTTTGCCAAGCTAAAGGTTAGAAAGGTCAGTGAGAATGAAACTCTGTCCCCTTGTGATTGAGGATTGCTAAATGCTGGCACATCTGTATACTATTATGAATGAACAAAGCATGAGCCAGACATGCTGTAGTTTAAAAGTAGTTTAAAGCTGAAATACTATTTAGAAGTGCTTCATATGTAGATATTCCTGATGTTTAGATTTGTTTTATAGGGAATTTGATTATGCTTATTTTAGAATATGTGTATTTGTGTAGTAATATGTAGAATACCTTTTTAAATTTAATGTCTGTCAACTCAGTGTTGTTTTCTAAGCAAAACGTAGTTGAAGAGATCAGCATATGGTTTGACTTAGCATAGTTCTGGCTGGTTCAATGTATGAAGCTAATAAGTGAAAGAGGTCAGAGAAGTCAGCTCTCTTCTCCTTGATTAATTATAGCTAAGTATAGGAATGGTTTGAAAGAAATAACAAACTATAGCTGTATGCTATTAAGTAAGACTGGCCCTTGACCCCTCTTAATGAATGCCAGAGTCCAGTTAGCAGTTTAAGCTATGGCTGGGATTATGTGAATAATAATAAACTGTAAGAGACTGGTGCCAACTTGTCTAGCCTGAGAGGCTTCAGGTCATGGGTCAGTTTTAGAATGTCTGGAACCTATGTAACTGATATTTTAAAGTAATGATTGGCTGAGGCAAGGTAACCAATCTATTCTTACCATCTGGAAAGTAAGGGGGGCTAGAGAGGGGGATAGCACTGTATTTAAGTGGGAGCAGAAGCAGCTTACGTCAGAAAGAGAGCAGAAGGAACAGACAGGAGAAGGAGAGCTGAAGGAAGACAGCACAAGAAGAGAAGCAGCTGAGACAGAAGCCATAACATCCAGAGAGCTGAGAGAGAGAGAGAGAGCTAGAACTGATGTCCTGCTTTGTTTGCTCGGCAATAAAGAAGATTTCTCCCTCATTCTGGTGTGTGCTGCTTGACTCCTGAAGTACACAGATTCTGCTAACAATAGGGGTCAATTCATGCATCCATTCCTTGCAACAATCTTGGTGGCAGCGGTGGGAATTCGAAACCCCTGCAGCGATTTTCTAGCACCCAACTGACTGAGGACATCTAGCCGGGTATGTATTCTGTATTCTGTATTGTAATCCTAGCTAGGAAACTGTAAACCAGCCCCTCATAATTGAGGGAAGGGGAGTCTGATCAACTCTCAGCGAAGGCCTTAGTAGCTTTTAGTCTAGTGGAGATTAGAAGCGAAACCGCTGAGCTTATCTGTATCTGAGAAATTTGAAATTGTGGGTGGGATTTCTGTATGGAATGTGTGATGCTGAATGTTAAAGAGTGGGGACCCCCTTACTGCACTCTCAAAAACTCCGCTTCCCTTTTGTGTGTTGTAACTGTAAGCATTATGGGGGGAAATCGTCTAGACACAAATTGACTACTCACCTAGATTGTATGCTTAGAACTTTCAAGAAAGGATTTTTTAATTAATGACTTATGGACAGACTTTAAGCTCAAGGTACCTCTAAGAACCTTGTGTGACGTTGAGCAGGGCCATCTATGGGAGTGGGTGGCCCCCTAGTGGCAGTTTAGATATTGAAGTAATCGGAAGGTCTACCGCATAATGTAGTGAGCACCAGAATATCTTGAACACTCCCTTATATAGATTCCTGGGACAGCCTTGTGGACTGACCCTCCCTCTTGGTTGAAAACTTATATGGGATCCCCAAGTAAAATTCATGTTGGCCGCATGTTCAAAGAAAGATTAGAAATCTAAATGGAAGAGGAAAGAGCCCCAGGAAGCCTTACCACCCAATCGGTGGCTTCCGCCCCTACCCTGTCCGAAAAACCCATACTCTTGATGACCCCTCAGACCCTTGAGCCACCACCTTATGGCCCATTGTTGGGGTTCCGTGCCACCCCCAGAGATCCACGCCGCCCAGCCCAAGCCTCTCAGCACAGGCTTCTCCAGATAGTTCCTCCCCTTCTGTGCCAAAACCCGCCATATCTTAGGTTGGACTTTCATCCGGCCTCTCCCTTCTGTGCCAATCCTTCCCTGCTAACCTCCGAAGACCCGCTTTTGGGCTCCACCCCTGACTCCTCAACTCCCGACAGCCCAGCCTTTCCCTCTAGTACCCCTACCCACTCATCAGGGGCCCCGCATCCCTTTCAATGGACTGAATCACCTGTGACCACCTCTCAGTCTATGAGTACCCCTCCCCATCCCTCAGGGTTTCAACATACCTCCACTGAATGGGTAGACCTGCTGCAATCACTTTGAGCATGATAGGAGGGTAGCTCCTACCTCTACCTCAGGTTCCATTCCCACCTCCTCGAGAGTTCTGCCCCCTGCGTCAGGTAACTACCCCACTCGACCGGATCCTAATAATGAGGGTCAGGTTATACAGGCACAGGCCTACCAGTATGTACCCTTCACAACCAACGATCTCCTGAATTGGAAGACGCATTATCCTCTTATACTGAAAAGCCTCAGGCAGTGGTGGACCTAGTGGCTAGCATTATGGCCACCCATAACCAACCTGGACTGATTGTCAACAACTTCTCCTGACCCTCTTCAAACTGAGGAGAGGCTGGAAGATGTTTACAAAATGCTGAGGCTATCACGCGAGCACGTGCCCCGAGGGACACAGAACTTAGAGGAATGGGTTAGAGCTCGGTTCCCTCGCGCAGCTCCAGCGTGGGATCCAAATAATGAGCAGCCTATGAACTGTTGTCTGGCTATTGCGGGACTTGCTGGAAGGTATGAGGAAAGGCATAAAGAGGCCCATAATCTGGCAAAGGTCTCTGAAATTCTCCAAGGGGCAACTGAATCCCCTGGGGCCTTTTTAGAGGACTAATTGAAGCCTACAGAACATACACCCCATTGACCCTGAAGCACTAGAAAACCAGAGAATGGTGAATAGTGCATTGGTGGCCCAGGAGTATGCCAGATATCCGGAAGAAGTTGCAGCGTTCAGGAGGGATTCGCAGGGATGAATACCACCCAGCTAATTGAGATCGCAACCAAGGTTTTCATTAATAGGGATCAGGGAGGTGCGCCCGAGAGGCTGACCGGAAGATGCAGAAGAAGGCCGACCTTTTAGCGGCAGCCCATTACTAACTCCACCCTTAACCGAGGTCGACCTCTAGCTAATGGGAAGCCAAAGTGGGACCCGGACACCAGCCAGGCCCGAGATTCCTTCAATCCAATCCCGGCCAAGGGGGGAGAATCCCAGACCAAGATTGGAGAGGGACCAGTGTGCCTACTGTAAGGAAAGAGGGCACTGGAAAGATTAATGCCCCCAGAGGCGCCAGGGACTGAGAAGGGGACTAGGAGATCGAGGAAGCCGAGGCCGAGTTCGAGAGGGAAGATATGAGCCTGCTGAATCTGACATCATTGGGATAGCCGAGATGGCAGAATGGGACGAATAGGACAGACCGGGTTCCTACAAACTGGGCTCCCAGGAACCTATGGTCAAGTTAACTATAGGGAGCCGCTCAATTCCATTCATGATTGATACAGGAGCTGAACATTCTGTTGTGACGGAGCGATTAGCGCCTGTGTCTGGAAAAACTGTCCGAGTGGTGGGAGCCACGGGGGTGCAGAACCGGAGGCCCTTTCTGACGACCCGTAGATGCCAATTAGGCTCACACACAGTCACTCATGAATTCCTGTATATGCCAGACTGTCCAATCCCTTTGTAGGTCGAGACCTGCTGTCCAAGCTTAGGGCCCAAATTTCCTTTGACTCTGATGGCCAGACTTCAGTCTCCTTTCGGCCCCCGACATCCAGCCCTAAGGGTATATTGAGTTTCTGCTGCCCCCTTGAAGAAGAATGGCGGCTGCATCAGTCCGCATGGCCAAGTTGACCTACCCCTGGCAGACAGCTTTCAGGTCAGTGGGGTATGGCAGAAGATAATCCCCCAGGGTTGGCCCGTAATATTTCTCCTGTCCATGTAGACTTACTTCCAAGTGCCCGGCCAATCCATCTTCGCCAATACCCAATTCCCCGAAAGGCTCTGGAAGGGATTCAAGCACATCTGAATCGTTTGTTATCCCATGGAATATTCGACCTTGCCAGTCTCCATGGAATACACCACTGTTGCCAGTTCAGAAGCCAGGGACTGAGGACTACCGGCCAGTCCAAGACTTACGAGTGGTCAACAAATCCACTATCTCATTACACCCTGTAGTGCCTAATCCATATGTCCTGCTGGGATTGATACCTTCTGGAGCTACCCATTTCACGACACTAGATTTAAAAGATGCCTTCTTTTGTATTCGGGTGGCCCCCGCCAGTCAACTGCTTTTTGCCTTTCAATGGGAAAACCCAGTAACAGGAAGGAAGCTTCAGTATACATGGACCCGCCTGCCACAGGGGTTCAAGAACTCCCCCACCATTTTTGGGACAGCCCTAGGACAAGACCTTAAGACTTTTAAATCTGAGCCTTCCAGGCGAGTTTTACTCCAGTATGTAGATGACCTCCTGATTGCAGCAGTGACCCAGGAAGAGTGTTTTGAGGCTACCAGAGAATTGCTGGAGCTACTCTTGGATGCAGGCTATAAGGTCTCACGCTCAAAGGCCCAACTTTGTCAGTCAGAAGTGAAGTATCTGGGCTTTTGCATTTCCCAGGGAAGTCGGAGACTGGATGTCAGTAGGAAGCAAGCAGTTGCTGCAATTCCCCAACCCAAGTCCAGAAGGGAAGTTAGGGAATTTCTGGGAGCAGCCGGATTCTGCAGAATTTGGATTCCAAATTTTGCATTGATGGCGAAACCCCTTTACCAGGCTACAAAGGGGGGTGAAAAGGAACCATTTGAATGGGGACCTACTGCTCAACAATCCTTCATTGCCATAAAGAAAGCCCTACTCCAAGCCCCTGCGTTAGGCCTTCCTGATGTGGAGAACCCTTTCTCATTGTATGTCCATGAGCGACAGGGGGTTGCTCTGGGTGTGCTGACCCAGATGATGGGATCCTGGCAGAGGCCTGTTGCATACCTGTCTAAACAGCTGGATGGAGTGGCTAAAGGATGGCCAGCCTGCATGAGGGCTATTGCAGCAACAGCCTTACTGGTCCAGGAAGCTGATAAGCTGACCTTGGGGCAAGAACTGGTTGTTAAAGTCCCCCACGCAGTTCTCACCCTCATGGAGTATAAGGGCAACCACTGGTTTACAAATAACCGCATGGTTAAGTACCAAGCTAGCTTGTGTGAGAATCCACGGATACATTTGGAAACAGTGGCTACATTCAATCCTGCCACTCTTTTGCCAGCATCTGAGGGACCACCGGATCATGACTGTATCCAAACTATGGATGAAGTGTACTCCAGTCGACCAGATCTCAAAGATGTTCCGTGGAGGGACCCAGATGTAATTTATTTCACAGATGGAAGCAGTTACGTGGAGAACTCCAAGCGGTTGGCAGGCTATGCTGTGGTGACAGAGGACAAGGTGATAGAAGCAAGAGCCCTGCCCCAAGGAACTTCAGCCCAGAAAGCAGAACTTGTGGCCCTCATACGAGCTCTGGAGCTAGCAGCAGGACTGGTAACTAACATTTATACTGATTCCAAGTATGCCTTCACAACTCTACATGCTCATGGAGCTTTGTATAAGGAAAAGGGACTCATAAATGCCGCAGGCCAACCTGTTAAGTATGGACCTGAAATACTTCAGCTGCTAGAGGCTGTTTGGGCCCCTAAGAAGGTAGCTGTCATTCACTGCAGGGGACACCAAAGGATAGATACTCTAGTGGCCCGAGGGAATCGCCATGCTGATCGGGTGGCCAAGGAAGCTGCTCGAGGACCCTTAGCAAGTACTGTGACCCCCCTGTTCCAAATTTGACTGCAAGAATGGACGCCTATGTATACCCAAATGGAAGAGAAATGGGCTCAAGAGGAAGGTGCAGTAAGGAGACCTGATGGCTGGTTACATCTCCCTGATACCAGAGTTCTGGTGCCACGCCACCTAGCTTGGCCTGTAGTGTCTCAAGCTCATGATCTGTCACACTTAGGGAAAACAGCACTAGCCCGCCTACTCAGTCGAGTAGTGGTGCTGGAAGGATTGGATAGTCTGGTTGCCACTGCCTCTGCCCGATGTACTCTCTGTGCCCAGAATAATGCTTGTCAGGGACCCCGTATTCCACCAGGAGTTCAGTCCAGAGGACTAACACCTTTTGAGTCTCTAGTTATAGACTTCACAGAAATGCCCAGGAGCGGTAGGCTCCGATACCTCTTGGTCATGGTCTGTACCTTTTCTGGGTGGGTGGAAGCATATCCTACAGTCACTGAGAAAGCCACAGAAGTAGCTCGAGCCCTCCTTAGGGATGTCATCCCCAGGTATGGACTGCCCCTTGCCATAGGTTCAGATAATGGTCCCGCCTTTGTTGAAGCTACACTTCAGGCCCTGTCCCGCGCATTGCGCATTACCTGGAAATTGCATTGTGCCTACCGTCCCCAGAGTTCAGGGCAGGTTGAGCGGGCAAACAGAACCTTGAAAAATAACCTAGCAAAGATTTGTCAGGAAACCCAACTGAAATGGCCACAGGCACTGCCACTAGCCCTCTTCCGCCTCCGATGCACCCCAACTAAAGGAACAGCCCTCTCTCCCTTTGAAATTGTGTATGGGAAGCCCCCAGCCATTTTGCAGGGAATTAAGGGAGACATAGGGATTTTAGGGTCTGCCCAGGTGCAGGAGCAGGTAGCCCTCTTGGGCAGGATAATTTCTGAGCTTCCGTCTTATGTGAGAGAAATAAACCCTGTCCCCTTCCAGGCTCAGGTACATTCCTTCCTGCCAGGGGATAGAGTTTGGGTGAAAGACTGGAGGCTCCAGCCTTTGGGGCCCCGATGGAAAGGACCTTTTACTGTTTTGCTTTCTACCCCTACAGCTGTGAAGGTCGCAGGGATAACTCCATGGGTCCATTGGTCTCGAATTAAGTCTGCTGACCAGACTGAGCCCAGCACGGATCAGACGGAGCCTAGACAGTGGAGAGCAGAAAGAGATCCAGCGGAGCCATTGAAGTTGGGCTTGACCCGAACCAAAGAATCTACTAGCTGAAAAGAAGGGTCAACTGCATACTGCAGGAGCTGCTGAACTTCGGCTTCACACTGAGACTCTTTCTTGCCCTGATTCTGGCTTTCTTGGAATTTGAGAGCTTGATCCTTGTCAGTTGAGGGTCTATCCCAACTGGTATAAGAACTCAAAGACTGAGAACATTATATTAGAATAATCTGTGACTAGCACAGACTGTTGAAATATTATTGCTTAATTAGTTGCTGTATTTGTTTTAGATTAGGAAGAAAGAAAATGTTAGTAGTTTGGATGCTTTTGTTGTTTTCTACTCCTTGCCTCCTTTTTCCTAGTACCCCAACTCGCTCCAATCTTTAGTTACACTCAGTCCAGGAACTAATTAGCCAGGCAAAGATTACTTCCCCTTGTATTGTGTGTTCCCGATTTTCTCCTTATACTACAGATGTCCCAGCTGTACCTGTCCCTGTGCAGCTCCCAGCTCTTATACCTCCCTACTTTTCGAGTTCAGGCCCTTGGAGCCAGGATTATACTTGGTGGTCCTTTTATAATGCTACTTCCCCCTCTGAATCTTCTCTAAGGCCAGTCTTTACGTCTCCCTATCCAGCTTCTGGAGTGTTTTGTTTAACAAGAAACATCTCAACTGTTCTTCCCATTCCCTGTAACTATACTAATGTTCTCCCAGAAAAAGGGGAATCTGTGTGGGTAGTCTCTCCAGGTACTCCTATGTGCCCTACTACCATACCTGCAGATTATGACCAAGGTGATTATCTGGCTCCTAACCTTACTACTGAGAAGACTATAGTGTCCCGGCCTATTTTCTACTTTCATACGTCCCCGGGGTATGAAGGGTTTGCACCATATGAGCAGCCTGTCACAATTGGGGATTGGCACCTATGGTGTACAAAGTCTCCATTTCTTCTTAGTTCCCCCTGGGATAGGGGCTCGCATTATGGGCATCCTAGTGTCCATCCTGTGCCAACATTTATTGGGAACTTTCCTCGCCCTCTCCTTGGTCATTACTGGCTTTGTGATAATGTCCTCCACATGATTCTTCCCCCCACATATGATTTTGTGTATTGGTAACCTTGAATTATTTTCCTAAAGTTATTCCTCTCCTCAAGCCACCATCCCCGCACCGCTCTAAGCGAGAGGCCTTGTCCTTACCTTCCTCCGTTGCCACAGAGGATGAGGCGATTGAATTAGCCCTCCAGTATATTAACTCTACTTATCCTCTGACTAAAAAGAGACTTGTAGCCCTTTCTGCTACGGCCTGGATTCCAATTGGGGGTCCGGTAGCGGGTATTACTGAACTGGGCATGGCTACCCGGAGACTTCAGTCTCTACTCCATGTTTTAGTTCATGAGCTGAACGTGGTAGTCAATGCATTGCAGGATCAAATTAATGAATTAAGTATAGTTTCTCGGTATAACTGTATGGGCCTTGACTATCTCTTTGCAGCCCAGGGTGGCCTCTGCACAGTGCTAAATTCTTCAGAGTGCTGTACTATTGTCATAAATAGGACGCATGTAGTTAGGCATGCTATGGATAAAGTCCTACAGTTGGCCAGCCTTAATGTGGAGGATTACCGAGGAGGATTAGACCTTACCTCCTGGTGGTGGTCATTGACCTCCTGGATACGTCCCTTGTTCATTTCCCTAATAGTTTTAGTTTTAGCAGGGTTGTTGTTTTGTTTCCTGGCCTCATGTGCTTCGGCAGTATGCCGTCGAACCTTAACAAGTAGGGTAATGGTGATTCATAAGTCTATTCCTAGTTAGGACCACTATAATCTCCAGAGTTTGAGTTATGAGACTTATCTCTGCATAAGCTGATTTTAGTCTCAAAGGGGGGAATGAGGCAGTGGGCAAAAGAAATTGATTAATTCTGAGAAATCATATTAAGTGTTAATTCTGCTTAAAAATCTGGTGTTTAAAAGTTTGGTTTAGTTCTGCAAGTGATGGAGGAATGTCATCTGGTTTAGATTACGTTTGCCAAGCTAAAGGTTAGAAAGGTCAGTGAGAAATGAAACTCTGTCCCTTGTGATTGATGGATTGCTAAATGCTGGCACATCTGTATACTATTATGAATGAACAAAGCATGAGCCAGACATGCTGTAGTTTAAAAGTAGTTTAAAGCTGAAATACTATTTAGAAGTGCTTAATATGTAGATATTCCTGATGTTTAGATTTGTTTTATAGGGAATTTGATTATGCTTATTTTAGAATATGTGTATTTTGTGTAGTTAATATGTAGAATACCTTTTTAAATTTAATGTCTGTTCAACTCAGTGTTGCTTTCTAAGCAAAACTGTAGTTGAAGAGATCAGCATATGGTTTGACTTAGCCATAGTTCTGGCTGGTTCAATGTATGAAGCTAATAAGTGAAAGAGGTCAGAGAAGTCAGCTCTCTTCTCCTTGATTAATTATAGCTAAGTATAGGAATGGTTTTGAAAGAAATAACAAACTATAGCTGTATGCTATTAAGTAAGACTGGCCCTTGACCCCTTAATGAATGCCAGAGTCCAGTTAGCAGTTTAAGCTATGGCTGGGATTATGTGAATAATAATAAAATGTAAGAGACTGGTGCCAAATTGTCTAGCATGAGAGGCTTCAGGTCATGGGTCAGTTTAGAATGTCTGGAACCTAGGTAACTGATATTTTTAAAGTAATGATTGGCTGAGGCAAGGTAACCAATCTATTCTTTACCATCTGGAAAGTAAGGGGGGCTAGAGAGGGGGATAGCACTGTATTTAAGTGGGAGCAGAAGCAGCTTACGTCAGAAAGAGAGCAGAAGGAACAGACAGGAGAAGGAGAGCTGAAGGAAGACAGCACAAGAAGAGAAGCAGCTGAGACAGAAGCCATAACATCCAGAGAGCTGAGAGAAGAGAGCTAGAACTGATGTCCTGCTTTGTTTGCTGGCAAATAAAGAAGATTTCTCCCTCATTCTGGTGTGTGCTGCTTGACTCCTGAAGTACCACAGATTCTGCTAACAATAGGGGTAATTCATGCATCCATTCCTGCAACAGTTTCATGGTCTCATGCCTGGCCCAACCTCCATTTCAGCTCTAAGGCCTGTCCTTGAAGTTTTCATGCATCTCAGCGGTTTGGGCTTCTTACCCCCCTTTCTCTCCCCTCCGGTCTCAGCAGTTTTTACCAATTTGCACACATCTCTTTAAACTAACACAGTTTCTTTTGTTAGTAATTTAGAAAGCCATAATGTGGTGCAGGGGCGTAGCCAGACACCCAATTTTGGGTGGGCCTGGGCCCAAGATGCGTGAGCAGAAGAACTCTGCTTTGTCCCACAAGTGATATGGTCTCGTCCTCTCTCGCCTGCATGCCATATGGTTTCTCAAACATCCCCCCCCCCCCCCCCGCATACCTTTTAAATAGTAGATTTTCATTGGCAGTGAGCAGCAGCTAGTACACACTGCTCATGTTGGCCCCACAGCATGTGTTGCTGTTCGCTGCAGGTGAAGATCTGCTATTTACAAGGTATGCAGTTGTTGAGAGTTTTCGGCTGGTGGGGCTTGGGATCCCTGCCAGCCACATCATAGGTGTGCTGCTACTGAGTGGGCCTGAGCTCAAAGTGGGTGGGCCTGGGCCACGCCACTGATGTGGTGATCTCTGTTAGAAAGGGCCTACACGAATATAGTTATACTTTTATCCCCAAAGAGTTCCTTTCTACAAGGGCATAAGCTATATATTCTATCTTTGCAATTATGTTAAGTGAAAAAGCAATATATTTACACATTTCTCACATAGCCTTGAGTCCTTAGACATCAGATTTGAAAAGCCTTGAGAAGGATGGGTTACCTGAGGATGCAGACTGAAAAACTGCCTAACCCTCATAGCCTTGAGTATTAAGATATCAGATTTGATGAGCCATGAGGAAGATGGGGAAGAGAGGTTCCATAGCATCCTATCAGACCAGTCCAGACCAATGGGTTATGTCCCTCTACCAGCAGAAGAAGACAGAGGAAGAAAATAGTTTTGTGACTTGCCCCTTAAGGGTATTATGCAGCATACAATATCTAGTATTTTCTCTGTCTCCCAAGTGGATGGATGATGGGCTAAGAGCCCTGTTCCTGATCTGGTTTATAACTAGTTTCAGTTGAGCTTTAACTACCCTTTTGGGGTTTTCTGCTCCTGAACCAGTTTTATATTGAGACTCGATTGAGTTTGGGAGTGCCTATTTGGCTTGTTCTCCTGAACCACCTTCTCAGCTGTGTCTCATTTGAGTTGGAGCTCGTTCTCCCAACCCAGTTTAATGCCTAAGGTTCAGCTCAGTTGGGGTACCTTTAAGGCATCTGTTCTATGGAGCTGAGGTATATCTCACAGGTCTCTGAGATCCCTACCACCCCTCCCCCCAACCAGACAATTGGACCACCAACATGTCCTATGGAAGTCAGCTTGTTCTGATTTATTTCAGTGCTCTGGTGTTTGTTCCTTATTAACTTCTCACTGATAACTGGCTTGGCTTTTTCTCATAGCAGGAATCACTGACAGGAGCCTTTGTTCTTCCAGTTTCTATAAGCAGTGAAATGTTCTATGTGACTATCAATAAGCAGCAAATATTTCTTTGACTCTTATGTGGAGGATTAACTACTCTTGTTTCTTTGTGACATTAAAATTTTCTCTGTCTTCCAGATTGAGGAAAATTTCTGTCCACTGGTGTTTGTTTATTTCAAATGTTTCCTGGCTGTTTGCTTCACAGTAAGCAGATCCAGACATTTATTAGTTCTCAAGTAAAACAATAATAATAATATTAATAATTTACCCCTTACTAGACATGTGCTCCTACTCTCTGGTTCATTGCTGTATGTTGCAATTTGATTTAATTTTGTAATTTCTGGTGCAGTCACCTTAATGTTTACAATAGCTGCCTGAATAGTAGATAGATTCTACTACTTTTTCTCTCTGTTTAATTTAAATACCAATTAGGCTAAGTCTGTTCTTATGTGCAGTAGTCAATCATTAATTGCAGTTAACTGTATTTAGTTTTTCCTGTATGGAGTTCCAAAGATGTAACTGTTCTTTTCTTCAGCCATCTGGCTATATTTTGGTATAAATAGGCAAACTTGCTTTTTTTTTTCTCCTATCACCTGTATTATTAAAAAAAAAAAAAAAAATCCTATCTGGTCAAAGCTGTACAATGCAACTCTTGGCTGTGTTCTACCAAACTGAATGGGTGCGCTCTGTTTCAACATGAGTTACTCATTTGGCTTGCCGGATTCAGGATAGTTGAATTAGTTTTTTCACTTACAGAAATAGTGCAGTCAAAGAAGTTTGGGGCCCTTCAGAGCTGGCCCAGTTTCACAGTTTTTCCATTCAACTGTGGTTCACCTCCACATATAGTGCACAGTTCTTTCTATATCTTCCTGGGCTTCTCAGCCCCTGTTTGTGTGGTTGTCCACCTGGGTTGCAGATTGCACCAAGTACCTGGGTTGCACAGTTGTTCAGTGGCACTGGTATTGAACAGTGGTGACATCCAGCTGGGTTGCATGATGGCAGCAACCACCTGGGTTGCACACTTGCACTGGTATTGCATAGTAACTGCACCCACTGATATTGCACAGTGGTGACATCCAACTGTGTTGCATAATGGCAGCAACCATCTTGGTTGCACAGTGGCAGCAGCCACCTGTATTATACAATGAGAGCACTCTTCTGTGTTGCTCCACTGTAGCACCAACCACCTGTACTGCACAATGGCAGCACTCCTCTGGGTTCCTCCCCGCAGCACCAACCACTTGTATTCAGGGCTGCTTTTACTAATGGGCAAAGGGGGCAGCTGCCCCGGGCCCCCTGCATATAGGGGGCTCAGCTGCCCTGTTGCACATTGGTAAATTTGTCCTTGAGTCCGAGTATGTTTCTCTTCCTTCTCTGTTCTGTCCAAGTCCTGCATCTCTCTTCTTCCACCTGCTCTCTCCCATCCTGCGGTTGGCATACTTCTCTGGCACCGGCAATTAAGAAAGTCAACCTTCTACTGGCATCGGGGCTTCTCAGATGTTTCCTGCCTACTCTGCTGCAACTTCCTGTTTTCCACGTAGGCGGGACATATCTGAGAAGAGGCCCTGATGCCGGTAGAAGATTTACTTTTTTAATCGCCGGTGTCAGAGAAATATGATGACCGGAGGTTGGGAGAGAAGGGTGGAAGGAAGAGAGAGATGCAGGGCGGGAGAAACTGAACAAGTAAGGCCATAAAAAATAAATGCAGGAAGTTCAGGGACATACAGGGTCGATGGTGGAGAGGGAGAGCAGGGAGGTTTGATTAATTAAATCTCCTTGAGCGAGAGGGTAGGGACAGTGCAATGCAGAGCAGAGACAGTGCTGGAAAGGAGGGAGTACACTACTGGAAAAGGGGGAGATGGGGACAATACTGAAAAAGAGGGGGAAGATAGGGACAATAATTGAAAGGAGGGGGAGATGGGGACACTACAGAAAAGAAGGGAGGAGATGGGGACACTACTGAAAAGGAAGGGGAGATGGGGATACTACTGGAAAGGAGGAAGGAAATGGAGAGACTACTGGAAAGAAGGGGGGGAGATGGGGCCACTACTGGAAAGGAAGGGGGAGATCGGGAATTAGGAACACTACTGGAAAGGAGCAGGAGATGGGGACACTACTGGAAAGGTGGGGGGTGCATTGTCAGTGTCAATGCGCTCAGGGGCTCTGGTCGGTGGCTGAGTCTCAATGGACGATCAATCATTTGGATCTTTGGACGGTGCGCCTGGCTCTTCAGGCGTCCACCTACCTTGTGGAGGAGGCACCGGTTCAGGTTTTCTCGGACAACATGACAGCAATGGCTTATGTCAACTGCTAGGGGGGCACTCACAACACTGCTCTGGCTCAGGAGGCGGACTTACTTCTGCAGTGGGCAGAGTGTCATCTGTCTCAGCTCTCATCAGCCCCACATAGCGGGAGCGGAGAATGTGACAGCCAACTTCCTAAGTCAGCACAATGTGGACCTGGGGGAATGGGAGCTCTTGGAGGAGGCCGTTTACTTGCTCACATGGAAGTGGGAGGTTCCAGTGATGGACCTTATGGTGACCCACTGCAATGCGAAGGCCCCCAGGTTTTTCAGCAGGAGAAGGGACTTTGGATCAGAAGGCATCGACACCCTGCTTCATCCATGGCCAGAGTCCATCCTCCTCTACATCTTTCCCCCATGGCCGCTGATCAGGTGAGTTCTTCGCTGTGTTCGTTACTATTAGGGCAGGGTGCTGTTGATTTCACCAGACTGGCCTTGGCAGCCAAGGTACACTCTGGGGATACTGTGTCAGAATCCTGTGATCATGGAGGATCCTTCCCCCTTTGGTCTTATGGCCTGACTCTTGAGTGATCTCTGCAACACAACAAAACTAAAGAACATAATGGACATAACACAACTCTTCCGTTGCACGATTCCCTAGTGTGGCTGTGCCACCTGAACTTTATCTTACAACAACATTTGTATTTGTTTACACCGGAGTCTGTAACGCCTCTCCGGTACTATGTAAGCCACATTGAGCCTACAAATAGGTGGGAAAATGTGGGATATAAATGTAACAAATAAAAAGAATGAGCCAGGGTGGATAAACAATATAATTAAATCATCATTCTTCAGTCAGGTGAAGTTCTACAGTGATTTCCAAGTGTTTAAGCAAACGTCAGATTTTGCTTTGAAGCTTTCAGAAACCAGGAGATGTGGCTATAGCCCAGTCAAGATTCTCACAACAAATCTGGGTTAGCAATGACATCCAATCCAGGCTCAGTCATTAGGAATCCAGGTGTGAGATGTTATTACTGAGATAAGGCATTTATTTGCACATAACCTTGCAGAAATGTCTCCTTCCTCCTTTCTCATTGCTAACCTTGTGGTCTCTGTTCATTACAGCTGTTGGTTTGGACTCTGACCTTATTTTTTCTCAAAACACTTTGCTCTTGTTTATCTGATTGTTAACAATCAGAGAAAACATTTAAACTTATAGAAACTATAGAAAGTGAATGTATCAGGCTGCAAAATTTTGGAATCCTTACGATTAGATGTAAAATTAGAATATTCTTATCTCAGATTTCAGAATCTTCCTAAAATATAAATGTGAATTTTATTTTTAATCTTAAACTTACATTTTATTATTATTTTTATAGGGATTTATTAATCGCCTTTATGAAGAGACTCATCCAAAGCAGTGTACAGCATGTTTTTTCTTTTAAATTTATTTTTATTGTAATCCACACTAAACTTTCTGGTAAGATGAGGACTATAGGTCCCTTATATTGTATTGTAAAGTCTTCTGAATTTGATAAAATACAGAATGTCTAAAAGAGTAAAGAAATGAGAATAACAAAAGAAGAAAGAATTCCAAAGATTAGGATCATTGGCTTTTTAGGAGTGTATCCATGGGATTTGCACACATTGGGGGAAATTCAGTAAAAGTTAGGTGCTGGGAAGATCTGCACTAAACTAGTATTTTGGAAAGAGTGCTCTGCACAGAGTGTCCTTTGAAGAATAATAGCTTGGGGTCCTTTTACTAAGCGGTATGTTTTAGGGAGACAACTGAGCCCATTTACACAGCTTCCTCTGCTGTCCTCGTTTTCTATGTAAACTGTTACTAATCCAAAATCAGATTTTTTTTTGTCCAGAAGACCATATCCTACACATGCTAGCAAACAAGATCCTTCATCACAGTATTTCAACATTGTTTACTTTTTTTTTTCTCTGACTATAGAACTTTGAGATACTTAGGATACAATCATTGCATTGTATCTGAAGTTTCATTACCAGTTCTCATCTTTTTGGGCCATAAAAATGGAAGAGTGCATCTTTAAAAGCTCTACAGCTGCTTATTCGGTTGGAAACATGTCTGCAAATTTTTAGGGGCCCTTGTACCAAACAGCACAAAAATCTGGCCTTTGTATGCCCTTATGCGGGTCATTCCTGCACTAAGGTCATTTTTACTGCTGGGGTAAAATTTCCAATTTTCCTATTTTTCCTAGTAATAGACACAATCCCCTACTGCCACCTATTTTGTAGGCAGTAAGGACTCCACGCTAAACCTGCACTAATTGGTTAGTGCGTGGCAATGCATACACGCAATCTGATTAGTGCAGAACATGCCCACTCTCTTCCCCCAGTTCTAAAAATATTTTTTAGCGCATGAGCAGCGTACACACATCCCGAAATTTCCAAGAGACACCTCAGAGCACCCTGCAGTAAGCCATTTTATCGCTAAGGTAAGGACGCATTAGTGCTTACTGCAGCTTTGCAAAAGTGGCTCCCAAAAGTATGTCAGGATTGCAAGAATCTATCCTAAGTTTAGAAAAAGGACTTAACAGAAATCAGTCTTAGTCACATCATTATTCCATAACTTGTAACACATTCCTCTTTTTTATTCACACTCCCTGGCAACATATTGATTCTGTACACCACTTCCATAGCTTGTAGGCCAGTGGTTTCCAAACCTGATCCTGGAGGCACCCCAGGTTTTCAGGACACCCAACAATGAATATTCATGAGAGACATTTGCAAAAAGTGGAGGCAGTGCATGCAAATCTTTCTCATGAATATTCATTATGGATATCCTGGAAACCAGACTGGCTGGGGTGGCTTGACGAAGAAGGGCAACCTTCGAAAGCTAATCAAGAAATGTATTAAAGTTATGTCCAATAAAAAAGGTATCATCTTATTTTCTTTTCCATGTTTTATTTTGTTTGATTTCTATTGATAGACCAGGTCTGGGAACCTCTGTTGTGGGCGATATAGTACATTAGATAGCTATACCGAGTCAGACCAAAAGTCCATCTAGCCCTGTGTCCTGCTTCCAACAGTGACCAATCCAGGTCACAAAAAGCTGAGCCTCTTAACTTGCTTCTGCCCCACAAACCAAAACTAACTAACCCATCTCTCTACCTTAGTTCTAGCAGCGTGGTTTTCACTGAAATCTGGATCCACCCAGAATAAGGAGGGAATAAAGTGCCCCATTCACCAATCACACTATACATGACGGTTCTAACATTCTAACCTCCTCCTGAAGTGTTCCTCTACCCCGTAGAGCCGTAGTTTATGAGCGTGAAGAAACGCTGGCTACGTATCTTTTAGACCGTGTGCTATGCGTAGCGGGGGTAGGTTAAATCAAGGAGGTTTGATTGAGAACCTAATCTCCTTGGGTTAAATGAGGCGAGAGAAAGGATAATGAAAAGGAAGGCGGGTAACTGTTGCCTGGCGCGAGCGATCCGGCAGGCACAGCCAATGAGCGTGGGGCTACGGGATGTGATTGACGTTGACGGTCGCACTTTGCTTTTGGGCCGGCGCCTGGTTGGTATAGTTTTCTGCCCCTCCCCCGGTCTCCCTTTGGTGTTCGCACTTCTTTCTTGATTCGGGGCCCCGCCTAGGAAAGGGGGCGGAAGCGGTGTGTTGCTACATGTCTGACTGACTAACTAATCTCAAAGAGGAAAGTGATCAAGTGGCACTGGCTAGTGGTAATCTTTGCAGTGATCCTGTTCCGTGAATTGGGTGAGAGGATTCAGCAACACGATCAAGCAGCGGTAGGCGGAGGCTATGAGGCTGGACTCGAGTAGTGAAACAGAAAGAGTGTGAGAAGAAGGTAAACATTTCAGATGCAGCTTCGCTAGAGACAGGGAAGGTTACACACGACTCCCCCTTCCTCTCCTTTAGCGCCAGGTCAGTACCATGATTCGCGCGGGTGCGCTACTCCCCACCAGTGGAAGGGGGCGCTCTGCTGTGGTTGCAGCTGTGTCGCCAGTTCTTTTTGTTATTGTTGCTGTTGTTGGAACAGCGCTGCAGTATTTTGCGGGCATGTGTGTGTGTACTGTAACTGTACCTTTGTGAGTGTGAGAGAGCGAGCTTGCTACTAATAGGGATACGTGATAATTTGGGAGCTCTGTGATTATATGTATGTATTCAGGTTTCCTATTATTTATTCAGGTTTACTAACCCCCCCCCCCTGCCCCCAAGAACGCTGAATGGTGTGCAAAAAAAAAATATCACACAATAGAAGCAACCACTAACGTGTCAGACTTAAGTAATGCTGAACGACTTGCTTGTTGAATTGTGCGTGCGAGATGTTGCAACAGGAAGAAATATTGTATACATTTCTGTTTTAGTTTCATGTCAATATAGGTAGGAAATTTGTATTAGAGCTTCCTAAATGTATTTAGGGTTTTTAATGTTAAATTTTGTTCTTTTAGCTGGTGCGCGAGAAGGCAGAATAACGGTTTCTAATATTGCAAACGGGGTAAAGAATGCAAATCTGATTGCATGCTGCAGTTGTATTTGGCGAATTCAGCAGCTGGTAGTGCTTTTTGGTGTTTGCCCAATGTTTTTATCTCTTGTGCACCTTGACGTTCTTAGAAATATTTGAAACTTCAAAATAAAACAAGTTATATTGCATTTTTTCTTTTGACACAGGCAAGGTCAAGTATTGGCCGGTCACAGGGAGAACTGTCGGTAACCATTTAAAGATACCCTAGCTGTCCATGTGCTAGTTAATGATGTTGCGGTGCTTTCTTTTCAAGGGAGTCATCAGTGTGTCTGTTTCTCTTTTTTTTTTTTTTTGTCTCCAGGTCTTTCAAGCCAGGACTTAAATCGGCGACGCTCTGGTAACGCTG
The DNA here is from genome assembly GCF_901765095.1 of Microcaecilia unicolor. Taxonomy (NCBI): domain Eukaryota; kingdom Metazoa; phylum Chordata; class Amphibia; order Gymnophiona; family Siphonopidae; genus Microcaecilia; species Microcaecilia unicolor. The sequence continues at coordinate 175,447,401 of NC_044031.1, forward strand.
CCTTTCACCTTTGGAAGCCTTTGAACCGGTTGGGTACATCAGAACGGTCTAAGGGGCAAGCTTGCACGGTTTTATTTTCTATTTCTCAATCTTGCAATCCAAGCAGCAGAAACGGTAAAAAAGGAGGAAGAAGTGGAGGAGGAGGAAGAGGAAGAGGCGGTCGGTGACGGCTCTAATTTGTTGATCCGAGACGGATGGCTCAGTTTGGCAAAGGGGAAAACGGCAGTGGCGTGCCCATTTCCCCGTCCCTTGCCCAGGGGAAGGTGGCATTCAAAGCAGGAGACGGAGAAGGCGGAGGCGGTGGATTGAGAAGCATGTGTGACAGAGGGGTGTCCAACGGAGACTGCGCGGGCCTAGGAGCCGGGGAGGAAATGGTGTTGGTGGCACCCTGCAGCCCGGGAGCGGAGAAGGCATCCGTGGGGGAAATCAAGCCCAGCATCCCCCGAAGGAGCAGCATCATAAAGGTAGCGTTTTTACTGTTTTTTTTTCTCTCCTTCTAATAAGGGTTGCCTCGGGTTTAATCTTTGAAGGGAGATATGGGGCAGGGGTCCCATACGTTCCTGATTTAGGCTGTTTAAGAGTTGGTTATAATTTGCATGGATTTGGGCAGCCGGGAGAACATAAATGAGAAATAAATTTGTTTTCAGACATTGCCTATACAATTTGTTCTACTTTATGTAATCACTCTATGCTAAAATAACCTTCAGCAACAAAATTAAATTATAGAGCCCTAACCCCATATAAAATATGCTGCCCTGTAAGCATACAAAATGTCACCTCTTACCAAACCTTTGACTCAAAAGCTTTGTTATTGGTCTACCTCCTTTGATGAGCTTCTAAAAAAAGTCAGTTCCTTTGAACAAGAGCACACTGCAGTAAAGAACCAAGAACCAGCCCTGCTACCTTCTGTGCAAAAAAGACGAAATAACCAAACATCTATCTGTCAGCTACAGTTTTCAGGTCACGTCTGTGCACCAACTAAGCCAGGGCAAAGAACAACAATAAACAATACTCAAAAGGTCAATTCTGAGTTGAAGGCAAAGTGTTAAATACATATTATGAAGCACTGGCAGATCTTAAATTCTGCATAGACTTTTTTTCTACAATGGTTTTACAAAAATTATATAACAAAACTGTTGAAAGAAAAATTCATAAATTAATTTACATGCTAGTAAATGTAAGTAGTTTAAATATTATTTTCTTTTTTATTGTGTTTAATCAGTAGGTTTTTTTTTTTTTCTTGTAGTTGGCTGATCAGCCAATATTAAACATATTTGGAAGAATTACATTAGTTCATTGACAGTACTTAATGCAGGGCATTGGTATAGGTATAGAAACAAACAACAACATGAAGCAAATCAGTATGTACTAAGAGGTCCTTTTACTAAGGCACACTAACAGATTTAGAGCACGGTAAATTCTAAGATGCCCATTATATTCCTATGGTTGTCTTTATCATTTAGCGTGCGCTGAATCAGTTTAGCGTGCCTTTAGTAAAAGGACTCCTCCTATGAGCTAGGCCGTATCTCATTTCATTTAAAGGAATCTGGTAAAACCTATTAAATAGGTCATAATAGTGAAAATAAATAACTGGTAAAGAGAATTTTTAGTCTAAGTGATATTCACTGCTAGAACTGCAGAGCAAATCATTGTTCATATCTCACTGTAATAAGATAGTATTGTCTGTTGTGTGTGTGAGGCAATTGTGAAATTGTTTTTCACTATTTTATTTGGCTCAGCAGCAGGTTTTTTTTCACTGTAGTAATAGCGTATTCTTCAAACTGTTGAATATTCTGTTTCCTCATGATTAAAAAAATATTTTTTATGACATAATTTGTTTTTGTAGTAGAATGGCTAGAAGGAAACAAGTTTTCCTTACATTGGTGTTCTAGTCAGGTTTTCAGCAGGTAGTTAGGTTGCTTATGACTCCATCTGTGTCTTTTTCAGTAGGATTGGGGAACTAATCATGTTTACTGGCTACTTAATACTTGGAGGCATTTATCTAGGAAGATAACTTCTTTTACATTTGATTTCAACGTTTCTTTTTCTCCACCATGGGAGAGAAGCAGTCCAGCAGCTTCAAATTTTGTCCCAAAGGTCATAGGAGCCAGCTCTGTGGGTGTTTAAGCACCCCCAATATTGAGCAAAGTCTTTGACTGTGTTCAGGGAGAGGTGATTTCTGTTGTGTTTAGCACCCCCAATAATTTTGAAAAGTTGGCTCCTATGCCAAAGGTACACCAAAGATGCTCATTAACAACCTTCTTAAAGTGTGCTCTGCGTGGTGAGGGTAGTTAAGAATGACGGTTAATGGTACTAGGATATCAACACCTTTCCTGATTGAGGGGAGAAAAAGGAGTGGGAAAGAAATACAAGAACTTTAAAATAATGGGGGTGGGGAGGAGGTTTGATAAAATGTTTTGGTTTTCTTTTTACGTTCCTACTACGGTACAGGTGAAATTTGCTGGGCCAGCTCAACCATTAGGCAAGACTAGACATTAAGTAGCTTCTGAGGGGCTTGCTTCAAAGAGAAGTTGACGTCAAAGTAAAACAATAGATCCTGACAGCCAAACAAACTCAAAGAACCAACAGCACACACTTTCCACCGCAGGGAGAGTTGGCACAGGTATACACACAAAGTAAAGTTCAAAAGTATAAGTGGCAATTCTATAAATTGGTGCCTCAGTTTAGGCGCCCCAGTGCTGTATGCTTAGTGTCCATTCCATAATGGCATCTTGGCACCAAGATTCTGTTATTGAATACTGGTGTAAGTTGGCATTGGCATACCCATGTTTAGGCATGCTTTCTTATGCCATGTCAGTGGTAGGCATAAGCTGATGTGCCAAGTTTTATAGTATTTTATAAATATAAACTACTCGCATTCCTAGGGAGACATGCCTGTGGTCCACCCATACTCTGCCTACATGTACGACGTCACCTTGCAGTTAAGCACTATGACACTTTAGGCATTATCTTAGAATAGGTGGTTATGTGTCAATTAATGGATGGTGTTGGGATGATCATGATTGAGTTTAATTATCAGTGTTATGCAGGGGGGCAGGCCTAAGGCTGATGATTTGCTTAGGGTGACCAATACCTCTGCAATAGCCACGGTAATCTAAACATTCTTTAACTCCCTTTTTTTTTCTTGGTTCACACGTTGTAGTGCTCAAACCTACATACAGCATGTTTTTCAATATGTGGAACTAGGCACATTTCCTGAAGAAAACTTTTTTCATTACATGCAAATAAAATATGACAAAACATGCATATCCTTGACACTGCTGAGTACCATTAAACTTATGCATGTGCTTCTACCTGCTTATAGTCTAGGTAATTTTAAAAGAAGCCATTTCTCAGCATAAACCTGTGTGTAAATGACTTTTAAAATTACCAGTGCCATTCCAAGGGCTGTGTGAGCAGTGCAGTTACACAGGGTGAAAGAGAGAGAAGAACACAAAAATCACTCCCCGTCCATTATCTCCCCTGCAGTGGTTGCAGTGCAGTGGGTAGGAAGAGGGCTCGATTCCAGCTTGGAACTCTCCTGAAAATTACTTTCTCCTTGAACTGGTAAAGGCATTGATGACATAACATTATTCTTAACTTCACTATAACCTCCTTGAGAGCTTTTCTCCTAATAGTGCTTGTGTACTAAAATACGAACATGCAGTTGGTATATATTGTGATAAGAGGAATAAATAGAAAAAATGTTGCTTTAGTTTACCTAAGGGGAGAAGAGAAGTTTTCTTATGTGGCATCACTGGTTGATCAAAATGCCTTTTTTTTTTTTTTTTTTTTTTTTGCACCAGAAAGCTAGTGCTTCTTTTACTTTTTCTTTATTCATTAATCATATTTGGTATTCTCAGACTGGGTGACGTCCACAGCAGCCCCCTCCAACCGGAAAAAACTTCTCGCGGGAGGCCCCGCGCATGCGTGGTCATCTTCCCGCCCTTGCGCTCCCACTCAGTTTTTTTGTTTTCCGCGCTTGGAGAGAGACTGCTTTGCGTCCCTCTCCGTTGTCAGCCTCGGAAACCGGTTGCGGCCTAATCCGCTTTTTCTTTGTTTAGTAGCGCCGTTCGTGCCTTTTTTCTTCTTCTCGTTATTAAAAAAAAAAAAAAAAAAGAGGTCCCCCCTTTTCTTCTTTTTCGTTCCTTTCCTGTCGCGGCCTTGTGGCTGCGCGTTCGTGTTTTTCCCTCATGGCCCTTTTTGCCACCACCATTGACGATTTTGACCTCGCCGCCGTGATTTTTCTGTCGATGACATCGAGGATACCCAGCGGTTTCAAAAAGTGTGGTCGGTGGTGCGGCCAGCAGATCTCGCTCTCCGATACCCACACTTGGTGCCTTCAGTGCCTCGGGCCTGAACATAATCCCAAAGCATGTAACTTGTGTCTCGGCTTGAAAAAGCGGACACAAGTAGTGCGGAAAGCTCAACAGGACCGAATTTTTTGAGCTTGCACTGGCCCTTCGGCGTCGACATCGACAGCATCGGCACCGGATGCGTCGACTTCGGCTCCAGACATGGCATCGACCTTAGGAGCTTAGGTACCACTGGCCCGACGACCATCTTTCGCTGGGAGCAGCGAGCAGCCGAGTGGGCCTCCACCTGCCTCGGCGGTTCCTGCTGGGCAGGGCCATCGGGACCGACCCCTTTCAGACCCGACCCCGAGGAGGCGTGGGGATTCCACGTCCTCCTCGTTGGTACCGCGGAGCGCTGAGGACGTGCATGAAAGGAAGTTGGCTAAGAAGCATTGTCATCGGTCGCCCCCTTCGCACGGTACCGGGAGCTCCGGGGCGTCGAGAGACGGCACCCGATAAGTGTCGACGCCGGGAGGACTGCTCCCCTTCTGGCCCCGTGCAGATTCTAGCACCAACTCCTACACCGCCCCCTCAGTCTTCCCCGACAGAGACTTTGGACGAGCGCCTCCGAGTCCTCCTTCCAGGTATCCTGGAAGGGCTGCTGCGCCAATCTCTTCCCCCCGGCACCGTTGATGGAAGCGCCGGCTGGCTCTGGCCCTGTGATGCGGTCGTCGACACCGGTACCGCTTGCGGCACTGGTCTCGGCCGCCACTCGGGTAGAATCCCCGTCGACGTCGATTGAGGGAGCTTCGTCCCCGCTGACGCAGGAGTCCACTTCTCGACACCATCATCGAGGACGTGGCTCCTCTGAGTCGAGACGGGCCCGGTTTAGGACAGAAGTCAGAGAGCTCATGTCCGACACCAAGGAGGAGGCCTCGTGGGGGGAGGAGGAGGAGGACCCCAGGTATTTCTCGTCTGAGGAGTTTTGTGGTCTCCCCTCTGACCCCACTCCTTCACCGGAGAAGAAGCTCTCGCCACCTGAGAGCCTCTCCTTTGCCTCTTTTGTTAGGGACATGTCTGTGAGCATTCCCTTTCCCGTGGTTACAGTGGACGAGCGAGGGCTGAGATGCTCGAGGTCCTCAACTATCCATCTCTACCTAGAGAGTCTTCCACAGTACCGTTGCACAATGTCCTGAAGGAGACGCTGCTTCGGAACTGGGTGAAGCCTTTATCTAATCTCACCATCCCGAAGAAGGCGGAGTCCCAGTATAGAGTCCACACTGACCCGGAGTTGATGAGGACTCAGTTGTCTCATGACTAGGTGGTCGTGGATTCTGCTCTCAAGAGAGCCAAGAGTTTGAGGGATACCGCCTCGGCGCCCCCGGGGTGTGAGTCTCGCACTCTGGACTCTTTTGGGAGGAAGGCCTATCATTCCTCCATGCTCGTGACCAAGATCCAGTCTTACCAGCTCTACACGAGCATCCACATGCAGAATAATGTGCGGCAACTGGCGGAGCTGGTTGACAAGCTCCCGCCGGAGCAGGCCAGGCCTTTTCAGGAGGTGGTCAGGCAGCTGAAAGCGTGTCGCCAATTCCTGTCCAGGGGTATTTATGACACTTGTGATGTTGCATCCAGAGCCGCTGTCCAAGGTATAGTGATGCGCAGACTCTCATGGCTGCGCACCTCTGACCTGGACAATCAGACCCAGCAGTGGCTGGCGGATGTCCCTTGCCGGGGGGATAATATTTTTGGTGAGAAGGTCGAGCAGTTGGTCGAACAGCTTCACCAGCGGGAAACCGCCCTCGACAACCTTTCCCCCACCGGGCGCCTTCAGCACCTACCTCTTCAGGTAGGCGATTTTTCAGGGGAAAGAAGACTGCTTCTTACACTTACGTCAAGCGTAGGTACAATCCTCCTTCCCGACAGCCTTCCCAGGCTCAGCCCCAGCGCGCTCGTTCGCATCAACAGCGTGCGACCAAGCAGGCCCCTGCGGCTCCCCAGCAAAAGCAAGGGACAGGTTTTTGACTGGATCCAGGGGAGCATAGTCGCCATACAAGTGCCTGTGCCGGACGATCTGCCAGCCGGGGGGGAGGTTAAAATTTTTTCACCAAAGGTGGCCTCTCATGACCTCTGACCAGTGGGTTCTCCAAATAGTGCGGTGCGGGTACGCCCTCAATTTGACCTCCATTCAACAAATTGCCCGCCGGGAGCTCAGTCCTTCAGCTCCCACCACAGGCAGGTACTTGCAGAGGAACTCTCCGCCCTTCTCAGCGCCAATGCGGTTGAGCCCGTGCCACCCGGGCAGGAGTGGCAGGGATTTTATTCCAGGTACTTCCTTGTGGAAAAGAAAACAGGGGGGATGCGCCCCATCCTAGAGCTGAGAGGCCTGAACAAATATCTGGTCCGAGAAAAGTTCAGGATGCTTTCCTTGGGCACCCTTCTCCCCATGATTCAGAAAGACGATTGGCTATGCTCCCTGGATTTAAAGGATGCTTATACCCACATCACGATACTGCCAGCTCACAGGCAGTATCTGCGAGTCCGTCTGGGGACACAGTATTTCCAGTATTGTGTGCTGCCCTTTGGGCTCGCCTCCGCGCCACGGGTGTTCACGAAGTGCCTAGTGGTGGTGGTGGTGGTGGCGGTGTTACGCAAGCTGGGGGTGCATATGTTCCCTTATCTCGACGATTGGCTGGTGAAGAGCACCTCGGAGGCAGGAGCTCTACAGTCTATGCAGAGGACTGTCTGACTTCTAGAGCTAATGGGGTTTGTGATAAATTACCCAAAGTCCCACCTACGCCCAGACCAGTCACTCGAATTCATTGGAGCCCTGCTGAATTCACAGATGGCTCATGCCTATCTTCCCAAGGCGAGGGCGCAGACACTTCTATCCCTCGCCTCCCGGGCCAGAACATCCCAGCAGATCACAGCTCGGCAGATGTTGAGACTCCTGGGCCATATGGCCTCTACAGTCCATGTGACTCCCATGGCACGTCTTCACATGAGACCAGCTCAATGGACCCTAGCTTCCCAGTGGTACCAGGCTACGGAGAATCTAGAGGATGCAATCCGCCTGCCCGCCAGCTTTCGCACTTCACTCTGCTGGTGGACGATTGGCTCCAATTTGATCTTGGGATGCCCATTCCAAATTCCTCAGCCGCAAAAGGTGCTGACGACGGATGCATCCCTCCTGGGGTGGGGAGCCCATGTCGATGGGCTTCACACTCAAGGACTGTGGTCCCTCCAGGAATCTGGTCTGCAGATCAACCTCCTGGAGTTGAGAGCGGTGTGGAACGCGCTCAAGGCTATCAGAGATCGGCTGTCCTTCCAAGTTATCCAAATTCGGACAGGCAACCAGGTTGCGATGTACTACATCAACAAGCAGGGGGGCACCGGATCTCGCCCCCTGTGTCAGGAAGCCGTCGGGATTTGGTGCTGGGCTTGCCAGCATGGCATGCTTCTCCAAGCCACATACCTGGCAGGCGTAAACAACTGTCTGGCCGACAGACTGAGCAGACTCATGCAACAGTGATAGAGAATGGGGGAAGAGGAGAGGTGGAGGTGACTTGGTTGAGAACTCAAGGTTAATCTTGTGAACTTTATCATGGAAGTACTCAGCCAGAGTCTGGGGAGAAAGTGAAGGGGGGGGGGGGTCGGAGGTGAAGGCACTTTTGAGGAGAGAGTTCAGTGTTGCAAAGAGACGTCAAGGGTTTGAGCCAAGAGAATTTGTCAGCTGAATGTAGTAGTCCTGTCAAAGAGCTGACTGGAAGGAGGTCAGCAAGAATTTGAAATGTATGAAGTTAATATGTGCATGGGATTACAGCCAAAGGCGTTTGGCAGATCGGGCACAGGAACTTAGATAGTGGATTCTAGAGGTCAGCCAAGGCTGGGGTTTGATACGCTTTACAGAGTGGGGAATGGGTGGAATGAGAGTATCCAGAGCAGAGGAGAGAATAGTATTATAGGAAGAGACAGCCTTATTGACTTACTTGGTTAACATAGTGGTTGAGAACAGATTTGAAACACTGGAGGAGAGAGTAGAAAAGTCAACAGCCTGAAGATTCTTAAATGTATTGGTGGAAATTGGATGGGACTGGGGGGGGGGGGGGGGAAGGGTGTTTAAGTGTGAAAGTTATCAGATAATGGTCAGAGAGGGGAAGAGCGGAGGCATAGAAACTGGAGAGTGGACAGATTGAGAAGAAAATAAGATCAAGACAGTGGCCATTCTGGTGAGTTAGGGGTAGTGTATCACAATTGAAGATTGAAAGAGAATGTTAAAGTGAGAAACTGAGAAGAATAAGAGGCAGAGAGGGATCATTAGCATGAATGTTAAAATCCCCATGAATGAGGGAAGTAGATGAAGGTTCAAGAAAGAAGACAAGCCAGGAGTCAACATCAGTGAAAAAGGAAGAAAAGGGACTCATCAGGGGGTCGATAAATGACTGCTAAGGGAGGCAGAGGAGTGAATAGACAGATGGCATGGACTTCAAAGGAAGAAAATTAGTGAGACTGAGGTGGAAGAAGAGGTTGAAATTGGCCATGGAGGCTACTCCCCCTCTTGTCAATCTGGCAAAGGAGTATGGGAGAAAAGGTAATCTCCATGATAAAGGGCTTCAGCTGAAGCAGAGTCTTCAGGGCAAAGCCAAGTCTCAGGGCAAGCAGATGGAGAGTATGAGAGAGAAAGAGGTCGTGGATGTAGGAAAGCTTGTTGCAGACAGAGCAGGCATTCCACAGAGCACATGAAAATGGCAGAGAAGAAGGGGAGAGCAGAGGAACAGAAACTAGATTGGAGACATTGTGGTGTAACCTGCACGAATAGGATGAGAGCTGATGTGGAGGACCAGGATTTGGATTGATATCCCCAACGGAGAGCAGGAGAAAGAGAGTACATAGAAGAGTAGGAGAGACATGATGATGCGACGAAGACGAGATGTACTCAGACAGAATGGAGATAGTTGAATGAAAGGGAGGAAATGTTAAAGGTTGAGGACTGAGAAGAAGGGAGATCACAAAAAGTGTGGTGAGATGATGAAAGCAGAAGGTGGGCAATGTGTTCCTGAGGTATACAGTTGTTTCAGATAGAGAAAGAGATTGGTTAGGGACAGTACCAAGAAGAGAAATTGTACTGGAGCCATTGGGAATAGCAGAGAGAAAATACAAACTGTAGAGAAAATATTTAGGTATGCAGCACCTGAAGCAGAGACCCTGGGTGGTTCGGGATGGACCTGGGAGTCACCCCGGAGAAGGCTGGGAGAATATGCAGATGGCTGCAAGTCTTCCACAGCACCTGGAAGGCAGCTGGTGGAAGCGCTAGGCACTTGGAGCAGAGGTCCAGGGTGGATTGGGGTGGACCTGAGAGTCACCCCTTAGAAAGCTGGGAGGATATGCAGATGGGCTGTAATCATACAAGCTGAGTTGTCCCTTAACTTTTGAAGTGTCTGCCCACAATGAGTGGAATTGGATTAAAAGCATAAAGGTATAAGTGCATCCACTTTGATACACAAGTGACTTGGCCTATGGGAGCAATATATTTATTTATTTATTTGTGGTACATTTATACCCCACATTTTCCCACTAGAGCGGGCACAATGTGGCTTACAGTGTTACAGAAGGTTACAAAGCAATGAGGGCAATGACCTGGCAAGTCAGAAAGATGGGAAAGAACAGGAGGATTATACAAAGATGCATGAATAGATTGAAGTAGTAAATGAGTATAGACAATTAGTGATAGTCGGGGATTAAGCGTTAATTGGTAGGATAAGCTTTCTCGAATAAAAATGTTTTCAATGATTTCTTGAATAGCTGGTGATCTTCAATCTTCTTTAGATGCCTTGGTAGAATATTCCAGGACTTTGGGCTGACGTAGGAGAAAGATGAAGAAAAAAGCAGTTTGTATTTAACTGATTTGCAGCTTGGATAGTGTAGATTAAGGTAGGATCGAGCAGTTACCGAAGAATTTCTGGATGGCAGATCAATTAAATGTAGCATGTAAGCAGGGGCTTCTCCATAAATTATCTTGTGAGTCAATGAGCAGATTATGAAGGTCACACGGTCTAAAATGGGGAGCCAGTGTAGGTTAAAACGAAGAGGCCGTGCATAATCAAAGCGTGATTTGCCTAATATTAGCCTTGCAGCTGTGTTTTGAGCAGTCTGGAGCTTTTTCAGAATGAAATTTCTGCAGCCTGCATAAATTCCACTGCAGTAGTCAATATGTGATAGAACCAACCAGTGAGTAAGGGTTCGGAAGAGCTCCCTTGTGAGGAATTGCCTGAGACGCCTCAATCTCCACATGGAATGGAACATTCTTTTTGTGATGAGTTTAGCTTAGCTGTCCAGTAGCAAGTGATTATCCAACAAGACACCAAGGATTTTCAGACTTTGTGAGATTGGAAGAGTGAAATCCTTGGTGAGGAGTGAAGTCGGGATAACCTTATTGTGCTGGGACAAAAGGATTAGACATTGCATTTTCTCTTTATTGAGTTTGAACTGAAACGCTGTAGCCCAAGAATCCACGACGGAAAAACTAGCAGCTATTGTGTCGGAAATTTCAAGTAGTGTGGATTTGAAAGGGATATAGATGGTCACGTCGTCCGCATAGATGAATGGGTTGAGACCAAGAGCAGATAAGGTTTTTGCAAGAGGTATCAGCATGATGTTGAAAAGAGTAGGGGAAAGGGAAGAGCTTTGAGGTACTCCATAAGAAGCTTTCCACGGTGTAGAGATGATAGATTTGGATTTGACACTGTATGTTCTCATTGACAGCCCTTAATCCAATTAAACAGGTTACCAACTATACCAAATGTATCCCAACGGGTGAAGGAGGAGATTATGATCCACCATGTCAAACGCACTGGACATATCAAATTGAAGAAGTAACACTTTGTTCCCAGTTGATATTAATTGTTTAAAGTTCGCCAGGAGGGTAACTAATACTGTTTCCGTACTGTACTGTGAACGGAAGCCCATTTGTGAGCTAGGCAACACTTAGTATTTTTCTCTGTAGTTCCATCTCTGAAATAATTCTAGTTTAGTGAGTACTCTTTGAGATCCAACTGATGGCTGAGTTAGTCACTAACTGATTTTGATTTTCTGACAAATAGAAAGCTATTATAAAAGTGTTCATTTGAGTGTTATTTCATAAATACACAGAGGCATATTTTCAAAGCACTTAGATTTCCATAGGTTACTATGGGGCTCATTTTCAGAGCACTTAGAGCTAGATGCACAAAGGTCCCGTTAAGAATCCATCTGCATTTCCAAATCAGTAAAAATTTACCGATTTAGAAACACAGAGGGATTCACAAAGAGAATCACATGCAAATGAGCTGCTCCTTCCTTTTGCGACCCAGCTCATTTGCATGCGATATGGGGGAAGCTAGTCAGTGAGTTGAGCATGTGCAGAACAGTCGCTATGCGTGGCTGCTCTGCGCATGCTACAGACGGCTTTCATACACGCAGTTAAGCTGCGTATATGAAAGCAGTAGATGGAGCCTTTTTTTTGTGTGTGTGTGCAAGCAAGCACAAAAGCGCTTTTTTTTTTTTTTTGATGGACAGACTTGTGTTAGGGCTCCCTGCCTTCCTGCTGCTGGGAAAAAGTGGAAAAAGCCTAGAATATGCTCGTTGCTGCTCTTGGTTCTGGGCTCTGAGGAATCAGCATCAAGGCTTGGTTCCACCCCCAGCTGTTCCTGCTGCTTCTATTGGCCGGCTGACATCCTGGAACGCCCATCTCCCTGAAGATGGACTCTCATTGGCTGGCTGCTGTCCCAACTCCTCCTCCCTGCAGGGCTTCCCTGATGACATCACTCTAGAGCTGTGAGCTGATTGGATCCGAACTTCCTGGTGTCCCCCTGCAGTATTGAGTGGGCGGGACATCCCAGGCTGACACTGTCCAATTGGTTTTGCCCCTCTTTGTTGTGCTACTATGCATGGGGGATGCAGTTTCCAGCCGAGGCTGTTTGACCCTTGTCTTCCTTGCATTTTTGGTGTCACTATTACTTTTATGCTTTACATTTACTGCCCCCCTCCTCCATTTCTTGCCAGTAAAATGTCATTTGAGAAAAGAATCATGGCACGGCTTTCATACACACAAAGAAGCTGCTTGTAAGCCGGTGTACTTTTTTTTTTTTTTTGTGCTCCATCTTCCTGCCTTGTTTCTCCCCTTCTCCTACTTGCGATAATGAAGAACTGGCAGGTCCAGACCTCCCGTTAAAATTTCCACCTGTAAAGGTACAGACTGCTTTAGTGCATGGGGTCGAAAACAGTAGTGCATCGCATTGCATGTACGTTATATTAGTAATTAGCTCATTATAATAGCTTTGCATTCTGTTTTCGTTACCTGCTACCGTGACAAGAAAATAGCTCAGAGAACCCTTTTGTGCATGTCCTGGTTTACTATTTGCGTGCTAAACCGGTTAGAACTAGTTTAAAAACCACGTTGCTGGCTCGTTAAGTTTAGTGCATCTGGCCCTTAGACTTACAAAGTTACTATGGAACTTTGTAAGTCTAAGTGCTTTGAAAACGAGCCCCATAGTAACTCAATAAGTCTAATTGCTTTGAAAATGAGCCTCAATTCTTCTTTGTATAACTTGCAAGATCCCAAACATCATAAAATACTGCAACCTGGTTGCTCGTTTGAACCTGTAAAATTGAGTTGGACAGAATGAATCACTTTCAACTTGAGATAGTTGATGTGAAAACTTAATTCTGTTGCAGACATTGTACCTTGAGTTTGCAGTTGATTGAGATGGACTTCCCATCCTAGACTGGATGCATCTGTTGTTAAGACTGAAGTTGAAGTATGATGGTCATTTTTCTCTGAGTAAATTCTGAGGAGTCACCCACCACTACATTGCACTTACAATTTGCTCTGTAATAGATACCAGAGATTTGAGTGTCTGTGAAATTCTGAAACCATTGCTTCTTTGAAATTGCCATTGTAACTTCTACATGTGTGAATGAGCTATGAGTACTTACATATTAGGCCACTTGGCTGCAATTATATAGCAGCAAGGAATTTTATGAAGTTTTTTGAGATCTCTTTGAGATGTTTTGAACTAAAGTTATTTAATGTTTCTGCTGTTTGTTTTTTGTTAAGACATATATGTATCATCCCTCTGAATAGGAAGGAAGACTGATTTCTCCTTGTTTATTAGGACCCCTAGTGCTGTAAGAAGTTGGACTGGTCTGTGTAATGAAATTAGCCAATCATCCAGGTGTGGTAAAACTGCTATCCATTCTCTGTGTAGTTGGTCTGCGTCTACTGCTACTGCTACACACTTTAAGAAAACCCTTGGAGCTGATGAGAGACCAAAGGTTAGGCCTTTCAATTGGAATTGTAGCTATAACAAGTATTTTCCCCAGATGTGCCAGCTTACATACACTGTTTAATCGAAAGCAACCTCAGTAGCTCCTGAGTATGATCAAATCGGAAGAAACAGCCTTAGAACCCACCTTTACTCTAGTTCAGTTTTCTCAGTGATAGGTTTCACAGGGTGATCACTGGTATAAAAAAACCTCCGCAAAGGATCATCAAAACTCTGTGCTTTGCTGTGTTGTGCTCGTAACCCCCCCCCCCCCCCCCCAAAGTGTGACTTATATATTTAAACCTTAGCTTTCAATCAAAAGTGCTTGGCTATAGACTTCACCATCGAATTGTGGCCAAACATTCGCCCATTGACTTTCAAGGTATGTTAGTCCATTCAGCTCTTCTTCACTCCTAATATTTCAACGTCACAGGGTTCATGAAGTGATATAGAGGCTCATTTTCAAAACACACCTCCTTACAAAATTGCATGTGCTTTGAAAATGAGCACCATTGTCTGTAGCCATGTTTGATGATGATCAGTACTTGTTTGTCTTTTTTTTTTCCCCCCAGTTCCACAAAAAGAGGGTCAGGTAACCACCTACTAGAATACTAGCATGGTCAAAAACAAAAATAGGTCCTGCTTTGGCCTGATGAAACGTAGGCTTTTGTGGTTTCCCATCTCTTGACTTTAGAAATTGGTGATATTGTTGAGGTCTATGAGGTGTTGTATATTGATAGAAAGATATCTGGTTACACCTGTATTGGTGAAAGGGGTTTTGTAAGTCTGATACTCTTGCTTACAGGAAAAATATCTACCCTGGTCAAAATTGTCAGCAGTTAAAGGCTTAATTGTTTATTCAAGGACCATTGCAACACTATCTCTTGAACTTTTTCTCTGAAGGGGTTTTCAATTGTACAGGGTTCATTAGCTATACGCTTGTGGCCAAGCCAGTCGCCTTGTTGATATGGCCATAAATGCCCCATTTTTCTCAGTATTGTATGCATCATAGCCGGAGCAAATTAAGTATTTGGCATATTTCTCCAAATCATCCAGTGAAAAATTATGTTGGTGAATTTCTGCTTTAGAAGTTGAATGAATATATGCCTGCATTTTTTTTTCTCTGAGGTTTTAGAGATACTGAGTCAACATGAACCGATGTGCAGCAATTCTAGCATTTCGCATTGAGTTCTAATAAACTCTCATACCAATGTAATTAGTAATTTTCCTTCTTTCCCTGGGGGAGTATTGGAATAATTCTTTAAATTTCTAAATATTCTTAGTGCCAGTTCTGCTGTAACAGCTTGATGGGGCAGCTGAATATTTCCATGCAGGTTGCACTTAATTCTGTTCCAGGCTCTTTGTAGCTGGTTTAGAAGTGAGTTAGCCATGGTATTTGTATTTGTCCATGCGTATCAAGTAAAACTTCACATAAAGGCAATGTTCTCAGTGCTCCCCAAAAATGTAATTCTTGGGTATGGCTTATCCTGTGTTTGCAAAGTTAACTTCCCAGAGATCTTTTGAAATAATTTGGGATATGCTGTATCTTTTGATGGCTTTGGAGGTGAAGGGTCAGAAGGAATTCCTGGAAAGCCTGCAATATCTGGAATTGGTGAAGGAGATATTTGTGATTCTCTGAAATTATACTTGAAGAACTGGAATCCAAATCCAAATATTGAGTAGGGTAAAGTTGATCTTGTGCCTCTAAATGATTGGACTCCACTGATCCATAATGCTCTTCAAGGAACTTCTTCCAAAGTTCAGCAAGTACAGGATAAGGCTGAGAAGGAAGACATGTGACAAAGCTGGAGCTGAATAAAGGTGCAGAGGAGATGGGCTGATCTTTTCCAAAATGTCTTGAGGAAATGAATGTTTTGACATTAGGCCAACCTTCCCTCTTGACACTGTTGGTGCCAAGCAGTTGAACTCATTTCATTGCCATTTCAAAGAGGATTGAAGGAAGAACCAGCTCTTCCTCCTCCTCAAAGCTGGTAAATCACCTTCAGAGCTAGGGGTATTCCCCATGCTTTGTTTCTGTGCTAGGGAATTGCTCCCTCTTAGTCTGCTTCAGTTTGTGTCAGAGTGATGGAGTCAATTGTTATACTGATGCAACTTGCCTTTTTAGTGGCTTCAGATTTATTTAAGCAGTAGAGGTGCTTTTAAGATGTAAGTATGTGTACTTCTTTAACTTGAACTCACGGGTTTTGGTGATCAGACGACATACAGTGGACATAAAAATCATGTGTGTCCATTGTAGACATTTCATTGTCACAGGATGGGCAAAGTGTGAATCCAAGTTTCAGTTACAGCATTGCAAAGCTAATTAAAAGTAATGAGATCACAGAAAATAAGTATTAATGACAGAGAAACAGTACACGACTGAGGTTTATAGTAACAAGGGGGAAAGATTTTAAGGGAAGGTTTTTTTCTGTTTGTTTTTTGTACCTGGGGGCATCTTCCGGGGCTCCTGGGGCACCTTGGGCTGGCGGCGTAAGGAGGAGGAGGTCCGGGGTTGCTCAGGCCTGAATTTGGGCCAGCTCTTATGGCCGGGGCGGGTCGTCTGTTCTGGGGCGGCGGATTTGGCTGCTCCTGGGTGTTGCGGCTGCATTGGGGCCGTTCTGGTGCTGTTGGCAGGCCGCTCAGGTGAGGATGCCGGTCTTCCGCGGATCCGGGGGTGTCCAGGGTGTTTGGGGGGGGGGGACCTAGAGGGAGAGCGGCAATGTCTGAACCGAGGCTTGCCACCCGGGCGAAACAGCAGGTCAGCAAGGAGAGGTGCTGCAGGAGGCAGTGTCAGCGGTTCTGGGCGCCCGGGGACGGTTGGGCACGTCCCTGTGCGGGGGCGCGGTGAACTGGGGTCCATTCTCGGGGCCGGTTTGGTGCCGGTTAGCAGGCGTTGCCGGGGTTTTCGGTCCTGTCTTAATGCCGGTTGTGGCCGGCGGTGGGGCTTTGGGGAGGCTGGGGAAGTTCGGGGCCGCCCTGATCGGCGGGCATTTTGGGCACTCTCGCGGGTGTCCTTGGGCCAGTGCAGGCTGTGGTGGTTCAGTAGGTTTTTGGGCGTCCAGATGGGCGGAGCAGAGCCGGAGTGTTTTGGTGGCTGGAGGCGTTGCGTGTGCATTCATGTGCGAATTGGTTTTCAACCTGGGAACTCCTGTAGGCCTCACAGAGGCCTGGAGCTCAATTTTTGAACCGGAGTTCCAGTAATTTGATGGTTTTTGGGGCCGTTTTTGTTTGGGCTCCGTTTAAAAAAACAGAATTCCGGGACCGGATCCAGTGGTGGTCATCGCGAAAGGGGAAAATTAGGAACAAGGTAAGGTGTCTTTTGGCCCCAAATTTTAATTGGTTTGTTTTTAAATTGTGAAAGTTGGGTTTTTGATTTTTAAAAATTAAGGGGTTAATGGAATTTGAATTTGGTGTGTGGATTTGGGTTCGGGGGATTTTTTGGAATTTTTATGGCAGGTTAGATTTAGAATTTAAATATTTTTAATGGGTGTTGTGGAAGGGGGGCTTAAAAAAGGGGTTCTTTAAGGGTTAAATGTTTAAATTCGACGGGGTAGGTTCAGAAGAGGTTGATTGAATTTTTGATATTGGTTCTAATTTAATTTGGGATTTTTAAAGGGGTTTTGTGGAAGGAAATGGTAGGGCGGACATTAAAAGTCCAGATTGACACTGACACTGTTGGGGAAACTGTGGGGTACAAATGAGATAATAAATGAAATAAAAGTAGTGATTTTTGAAACCTAAAATCATAATTCGGTAGTGGGTAAGGGATTTAATTGGTGGGAAAAATTTGGGGTAATTAGGGATAAGTTTGAATGGGGTTTTTTGAGTAATTTAGTTTCCCCATAATTTCCTATGGAAAAAATAAAAGAAAAATGGAGATTTCAGTTGGGCTGTGCAGAATTCTGTGGGACAGAAAAAAATGGAATTCTAAAAGTGACTTTTCATTGGCTGGGATGCTTCAGGTGAGCAAGCCAAGGTTCCGTTACCTGGGCAACGGCGCTGTGGGCAGTTGCCAGATGGAGCTGCAGCTGGGAAAGAGAGAGGATGCGAGAAGCTGGATGTCAGTGTCTGTGTGATTGAGAAATTAGGATTTCTTTCTCCTTGAGGGGTGGGAAAGAGTTTAAAATAGCAGGGAATAATTTAAAGTAGGACCATAGTGGGTGTCCCTGCGCGGTTGGTAATTATTTTATGTCTGAAAACAAAAAGGAGGGGGGGGGGTAGCCTGCTGGGTAATTGTGATTGAAGTGTGGTAGGGGCGAAAGGAAAGAACGTGGTGTAAGTGAACCAGATAAAAATTAACTACTTTGATGGTAAAAGTGTGACACTGAGGTGGATAAAAAGAAGATCAGTGTCCAATCTATAGCAGTAAAAAGGGTCACAGGTTCAAATGGTACAATGTTTAGTAAACAGGTATGCTGAGAGAGTGGCTGCAAATGGAACTGAGTGAAAGAGTTGCAGGACCACTCCTTAGAGTAGGGTCACAATAGAATAGCATAGGTTTTGCAAGAGAGAGGAATTTACTTATATTTTGTTTTAGCTAATACCTAACCACAGTTTTGATATCATAAAATGTAATGTCACCAGATTGAGAGCATTTCACTAAGATAGGGAGAAAGGGTTTTGCCTCCCATTTTAGTTGATTTAGAAAGGTTTAGGTGGAAGAAGAAGAATACAGAAGACAGCGCATCTCGAAGGCTGGGCCCCCATGCAAGCAAGCAAGCAAGCCAGGAGTCACGCTTCCTCAGCTAAGTGGCATTTGCCCCACAATAGTCAATAGAGACTGAAGCGGGTAGTGAATCACATACTGAAAATAAAAGTGGTTTCACAGAGAGAAAGAGAGAAAAGAAAATATACTTACCGGGTTGTTGATCCGAGCTGGGAATTGCCTGAGAAAAGCTGAGGTTCTTTAAAACAAAAAGTTGTTGACAAAGAATCAAAATCCTTTATAGGGTCAAAATAAACAAAGTTGCAGAGGTTTTAAATTTGTGAAAGTAAATGAAAATACACGAGATAGGGACAGTTACTTATCTGATGGAGATGAAGGGTTGAGTTGAATCCTGTGGAGAAGAGTAGGAGGTTAAATGAGAGTCGCAACATGTTAAACCTTGCATTATTATACTCTTGAGTATTGTTAGTTAAAGTTTAGAAACGTTGTTCATTCACTGTTCAGTTATACATGCTGATAAAATGCAGAGGTTAGTACTGGATATATGTATAGGGTAAAGTATTAAAACATTAAATGTTCTCTAACTAACTGAAGAGTGAACTGGTGTGCTTCATCAAAATCTGAGAAAAATCCTTACATTTAGATTATTTTCCTCTCTTGTCCTTCGAAGGCACGAGACGAGGTTAGTGTATTTTGTCCCCTCTCCACACCGGGGTGCTGGTTCCTGGGAGCCATGACTACTAACAACGGGCGGACCAGAACCCAGTGCTTAGCAGACATTATACCCCGAGTGGGGAAGGGGTACATTATCACGGATAAATGACTGCAGTTCACAGTTAATGCCAGTAGCTAGCATGGGACCTCGTTTACAAGTGTAGACTTTCTTTAACTTTGTTGTACTTTGGTTACCATCATGTGATGCCAACACCATCTATATAGCTGCATAGATCTTAGCTGTCCATGGAAAAATGCTGTAACTAAAATGCAATCCCAAGTTTAGGGAGAACTGTGTTAATTGCTGGGTCTTATCATTATTACTCTGGTCATGTTAGCATAATGATCTATGTTTTAAAATTTTTATTCTAAAAGACTTTTCTCAGTTTATATAAACAAGACTTAGCTAAATTGTTTTTCCTTTTGTTTTCAGGATGGCACCAAACAAAACGAGAACGAAAGAAAACTGTATCTTTTAGTAGCATGCCAACAGAAAAGAAGATCAGCAGTGCAAGTGACTGTATTAATTCAATGGTTGAAGGTTCTGAACTGAAAAAAGTGCGATCTAATTCCAGAGTTTATCATAGATACTTCCTTTTAGATGCTGATATGCAGTCACTTCGATGGGAACCTTCAAAAAAGGATTCTGAAAAAGCAAAAATTGATATTAAATCAGTTAAAGAAGTACGAACTGGAAAAAACACAGATATTTTTCGCAGCAATGGAATTTTTGATCAGATATCTGAAGACTGTGCTTTTTCTATTATATATGGCGAGAACTATGAATCACTAGATCTTGTTGCTCATTCTGCAGATGTGGCCAATGTTTGGGTTACAGGTTTACGATACCTGATTTCTTATGGAAAGCATACTCTGGATATGATAGAAAGTTGCCAGGACAACATGAGGACTTCATGGATTTCGCAAATGTTCAGTGTGACTGATGAAAATAATTTGGGACACATAGCCTTATATAGAGCTGTACAGTTAATGAAAGGCTTGAATCCTGGTTTAAAACATAATAAAGTTGAGCTAAAATTCAAAGAATTGCATAAATCTAAAGATAAAGTTGGCAGTGCAGTTACAGAAGAGGAGTTTAATGAAGTTTTTCATGAGCTCTGTACTAGACCAGAGATATATTTCTTGTTGGTCCAATTTTCAAGCAATAAGGAATTTTTAGATGCTAAGGATCTTATGATGTTTTTAGAAGCAGAACAGGGTATGGCACATGTCACTGAAGAGATAAGTCTTGATATTATCCACAAATATGAGCCATCAAAAGAAGGCCAAGAAAAGGGCTGTCTTTCCCTAGATGGTTTTACTAATTACTTAATTTCATCAGATTGTTCCATATTTGATCCAGAACATAAAATGGTTTGTCAGGACATGAAACAGCCTTTATCACACTATTATATAAATGCATCTCACAATACTTACCTGATAGAAGACCAGTTCCGAGGCCCATCTGATATCACAGGATATATCCGTGCACTTAAAATGGGTTGCCGGAGTGTTGAGTTGGATGTATGGGATGGTCCAGACAATGAACCTGTAATTTACACTGGCCATACTATGACATCACAAATAGTCTTCCGCAGTGTGATTGATATTATTAACAAATATGCATTTTTTGCTTCAGAGTTTCCATTGATTTTATGTTTAGAAAATCACTGTTCAGTTAAACAACAGAAAGTTATGGTTCAGCATATGAAGAAAATTTTAGGAGATAAGCTATATACAACGCCTCCAAACATTGAAGACACCTATCTGCCTTCTCCTGAATTTCTAAAAAGGAAAATATTACTTAAAGCAAAAAAACTTCCTGCAACTTGCGGACTAGAGGGGGATGTTACAGATGAAGATGAAGGGCTAGAAATGTCACAAAAAATGGGGAAAGATAGCGGTGACCAACCAAATGTAATTGTAGTGAAACAAATTCAACTTTGCAAAGAGCTTTCAGACTTGGTAGGCATTTGTAAATCAGTTCAGTTCACAGAATTTCAAGTTTCATTTCAGAATCAGAAATACTGGGAAATGTGTTCATTTAATGAAGTGGTTGCTAGTAAATATGCCAATGAAAACCCAGGGGACTTTGTAAATTATAACAAACGTTATCTTGCCAGGGTTTTTCCCAGTCCTATGAGGATTGACTCGAGTAACATGAATCCTCAGGATTTTTGGAAATGTGGCTGCCAGATAGTGGCAATGAACTTTCAGACACCTGGATTAATGATGGACCTTAATATTGGTTGGTTTCGACAGAATGGTAATTGTGGCTATGTTCTTCGACCTGCCATCATGCGAGAAGAAGTGTCATTCTTTAGTGCAAATACAAAAGATTCTGTCCCTGGTGTTTCACCTCAGCTTCTCCACATTAAGATCATTAGTGGGCAAAACTTTCCTAAACCCAAGGGCTCTGGAGCCAAAGGTGATGTTGTGGACCCTTATGTGTATGTAGAGATTCATGGAATACCTGCAGATTGTGCAGAACAAAGGACAAAAACAGTACATCAAAATGGAGAGAATCCTATGTTTGATGAAAGTTTTGAATTTCAAATAAACTTACCTGAGTTAGCCATGGTACGATTTGTGGTGCTAGATGATGATTACATTGGGGATGAATTTATTGGGCAATACACAATTCCTTTTGAGTGTTTACAGACAGGTTATCGCCATGTTCCATTGCAGTCTTTAACAGGAGACATTTTAGCACATGCTTTTTTGTTTGTACATGTGGCTATTACTAACAGAAAAGGTGGAGGCAAGCCTCATAAGCGTGGCCTTTCAGTGAGAAAAGGAAAGAAGTCCAGGGATTATGCCTCTTTGAGAACATTGTGGATTAAAACTATAGACGAAGTGTTTAAGAATGCCATCCAGCCTATAAGGGAAGCTACAGATGTACGAGAAAATATGCAGGTATGTGTTTTAAAAGATAAAATGCCAAGTTTAATTTTCTGCTGTATTGATTGCAGTTGGTATACATTTGGAGAGTTCTATTCCTAATTTTAGCTGATAAATACAGATTGGGGGTTTTAATAGTATGGAGGGGAGGGGCTTTTTTTTTTTTGTTCTTTCTTTAGAGCAATATTTGGAATATGTCTGCATTAATGTACTATCTGATCACTTGCACTGAGTAACTTACAATACTTTGTGTGTGTTTGTTTTGCACTACATTAATATAAGGTATTTTAAGGGCATAGGGTGATTAAGCAGATTTGGAACTGCAATAATATTGTGTAAGCAAAAGATACTTTGTGTATGTTTGTTTTGCACTACATTAATATAAGGTATTTTAAGGGCATAGGGTGATTAAGCAGATTTGGAACTGCAATAATATTGTGTAAGCAAAAGATAAGTGTAAGTCATAGTTGTACTTGTTGTAGGAGTTGGAGTACAGTAAAGGTCTTGCTGTATTTACCTGTAGCTGTGAGTGTTCTTTTTGAATGTATTTGATTTGCAGCTTAAGATATGTTTGATTAACACACATTGAATACACTAAGTTCTACTTTTATGCAATATCCTCAGAGATCAAAATCACTATATTTGCTTTTTACAGAATCATGGCTATTAGATACAAATATTGTTTTACATCATTGATGGCTAATTATGACTCTTTTGTCTGAAGGGCAGGAGAAGGGGTCCGGTTATATCTAGCAAAAAAAAAAAAAAAATATCTAAGAAAAAAGATTTCTTGCTCTTCAGTTAAAAGAACATGGAGATGTTTTATACTGTGGAGGCATTGTTGGTAGGTAATACATATGCTGATTTTTGTTTGATTTATTGTTCAACTTGTGTAAATGAGGGTTTAATCTCAAAACTTGTAAGTGGCTTAATGAGTACAAGGAATAGTTCAGGTACAGGCCTTGACAAATTCCTTTTTCAATCACTCCTCCAGTCACTCATTACCCCAACCAAAGTCAAGAACAAAGGAGGGAAGGGCCTTCTCCCTTTGGGGGCCTAATTTACAACTGTTTTTCCCAGTCTCTTTCCATCAGAAAAGCAAGCCTAGTAAACTAGGCTCCTAATGCACCACTGCACAGCGCTGCCAGAGCCGTTTCACCAGGCATGCTGTCAGCAGCAAGCCAGTGCCCCTTGATAACTAAACCAAAGAAATAATTTTTGGTTAAGCTGTTAAGAGTAGCATAGGATCTCCAGCAGTCTCTCTCCTTCTCTTTCTCTTTCATCACTACTGTCCTGCCCCTCTTTGTCACCCCTTTTTCTCTCATCCCCATCCCTTCTCCTTTCTCATATTTCAGCCTTCCTATCCTGTCCGCCTTCATTGTCCTCCTCTTATCTCTTCAACCTTCCTTCTCAAGCCTTCTGTTTCATTTCTCTCATTCCCTCTGTCGTCTTCCACAATCTCACGCTTCCTAGTCCTCCGTAACTCATTGGGCAGGTTCTAGGAGGGGCAGGACTTTCTTCCTTCATTTCTTATAGCTACCTTGTGCGATTAGTTTTGTTTTTCTTTTCCCCCTTTTTTCCCTTTTATTTATTCTTTTCTTCCATTTCTCTCCTTTTTATGCTTGACATTTCAGTTTCTCCTTCTAGTCTTTGCTTTTTCTGTTCATTTTTCCTCTTTCTCCACTTACTGTTTTTTTTTTTTCTTCCCTTCTTTGTCTTTCCTTTTCCCTTTTCTTTCATACTCCTTTTTTCTCTTTTAAAGAATACTCCCTCCTTTTGCTGTCGTAATCATTGGTGGATTGACCCAAAGTACTGGGTGGGGTCGGGGTGATTTTTTTTTCCTGGTTTCCTTGTGCTTCAACCCAGCCTGCAGGAAAAAAAAAGAAACTAAAAACAAACAAAATAAAAGGGGGGGGGGGGGGGGAGTTTAGTGCTTGTGAACTGCTCCAGCAGGACTGAAGTCTTTGTTCTCCTCCTGCCACCTTTTCAGCACAAACTTCCTGTACTGATAACAGGGAATCAGAGCCCATGCATTTTATTAGCATTTTATTTGCATTTTTTTGCTACCTCTGGTGGCATTGTGGCCAGTTTTCAGTTTTTGAGACTTCCGGCAACATTCGGTCCACCGGGGTATTCTTCAGTTCCTGATAGGGCAGTCTGCCTCTGGGCCTAATGTTCTCCTGTTCTTGTTTAGCTGCTGCCAAAACAGGTCTTCCTGTTCACGGTGTGACACAGCTGAAGATTGTCATGTGGTGCAGCAGCTCTGGAGCTGGTCATATAATCTCAAGTCTTCTGAGACTTGAAACCACAAGAGTAGCAGAGAGTTTTGCATCATGTGGCTAAAACTTGAGCTGAGGTATGCTGTGCAAAGGACTATCTGTTTGATGGTGCAATTAAAGAACATATAAAATAAACTATAAGAAGAACACAAAATCCTAGGCTCCAGGATACAGTTTCTAGGCACCATAGTGATCTGGTGCCCAGGATTTGTCAAACCCTGTATTAGTGGTATTTAGGAATTTTCATTTGCATTTATTGAACACTCCGTTGAATATTGCTACTGATGGCTATAACAGCATGGCAGCTTTGGATTTTCATTAGATTTGATGAGTAGGTGAATTTACAAAGAGGCAGATTTTGGATTTTTCTTCCCTCAAAATAGAATTTGTCTGGTGTAATTTCTTCTTTATCTATATCTCTAGTCCCACGGACTGCCCATTTTATGTTAAGTTTTAATTATTTATTCATCTTTAAAAAAGGATTTATGTTACATGTGGAATTTTAGTAAATTTGCAAGAGATTTTGGTTCAAAGTTAACAAAAAAACAACCAACCGTAACTTGATTTTTCTGAGCCAGAAAATAACATTCATCTATAGTCATCCACTACACAGAAAGTGGTTGATTCCTCAGTTGCAGTTCACATTAATCAGAAAGTACATGATTCTTCTTGATTTAATGAAATTTCAAAAAGTGTGATTTTTGTTAGGCTGAAAGGCATTGGTGGTTGTTTACAGTGTGGGCTTGAGAAAATGGCCTTTGACTTGATTATAGCTGAGTAACATTAGCTTATTGATTCAGTGCTTTTACATGTAAGATGCAAACAACTGTATATTGGCCTTTTGAGCTGTTTGCTTTGGTTCAGTGTCTAACCTGGTGTTCTGTTGTCCCTAATGACTATTGTGGACCCTGTGTCAATTGGTTCTTCATTTGTTCAAAAAGTTGAAGGTTTGCAGCTACAATGGAGGAATGAAGTATGTATTCCTGGGACATCTAGTGTGATGGCACCATTTCTGTTATCTGTATTTCATACTATGGGTGTTGACTCAATGTGTAAATTAATTAAAGGTTTCTTTATCATCTGGGGTGTACCAACCTGGATAAGTGGGTGTTATACCTTCTTACCAGCAGATGGACTTAGAGAAAAACTAGTCTCTTCCAGTGAACTCACCAGTTTTAAGGGTTGGCGCTTGATAGAAAACTGCAGCAGATGGAAGGTTGTTTAGGCTGGTGCTCCTGCTCACTGGGCTAGCTTTCAGCTCTGCAGGAAGAAGTTGGTGAAGGACATGGTTGAGGCTTGGCCTCTCCATCTCTTGGATCTCAAGAA
The DNA here is from genome assembly GCF_901765095.1 of Microcaecilia unicolor. Classification (NCBI taxonomy): domain Eukaryota; kingdom Metazoa; phylum Chordata; class Amphibia; order Gymnophiona; family Siphonopidae; genus Microcaecilia; species Microcaecilia unicolor. Next base: position 175,472,884 of record NC_044031.1, read on the forward strand.
CAGGGTTCCCAGTGCACACCTTTGTCTTGCTGTCATCTAATAGGCATAGGCTGTTGTAGAGCAGTCTGCTGCTGTGAGTGCTGACAGACCCTTAAGCAGAGTTCCTTTCAGGGCCCTTGGTGGTGCTGGAGGTCCCAGGCCTGTCCTAGATGGTTCCAGTAGGGGGCAGACTGGCTCTCTTCTGCCATGAGTGGGCCTGCTTCACCTCAGATCAGTGGGTGCTAGTGGTGGTCAAGCGGGGTTATTTCCTGGAATTGGATCGATCTGACCCTGACACCCTTCATGGTGTCTCGCTATAGCTCATAGTAAAAGTGCTAGGATGTTACTCATATGCTACAAAGCATCTCATCAACCTGGGGGTGGTGGAGCCCATTTAGGCGGTGGAGCAGGCTTGGAATGTATATTTTGTGGTACCAAAGAAAGGAGGTTCCTTTCATTCCATCCTGGACTTCAAAGGGGTGAATGCTTGACCTGGGTGCAGCATTTCCAGATGGAGATACTCCACTCTGTGATCGTCTCTGTTCAGGGCGAGTTCTTGCCCTCCTTAGACATCACAGAGGCATACCTGCACATTCCCATTGGGGACCGTCACAAGAGGTATCTCCACTTTTGTATACTGGGGTATCATCATCAGTTTCATGCCCTTCAATTTGGGCTGGCTATTGCACCCTGCACTTTTTCCAAGATGGTGGTGGTGTACTTAAAGTACCAGGAATTCAGGTCCATCTTTATCTGGAAGATTGGTGAGTCGAGCCAGCTCGATGTTAGAGGCCACCTTGGTGACCTCTCAGGTCATTTTCCCTATTCAAGACTGTGGGCTGGGTTGTATTACCTTAATTGTGCCATTATTCCTTCCCAAAGTCAGGAGATGGGAGTCTGGTTTGACATGGCCTGAGGGATGATTGGGCGGCCAAGCTTATAATAAGCTTATTTAGTGCTTTGAGAACAAAGATGATATGATTGCATTTAAGAGGACCAAGAACTTAAGACATATTAGCACCATCTGCCTTTCAGATTTCACGTAAAATAGATACAGTCTGGAGTAATTTTCCATGTCTAAATTGCTCAGTTTGTCACATTAATCAAAAACCAAAATGTTTTGTTCATCCCCTGACTAGAGACAGATACGAACTCCGACAGTATTCAAACTGTAAAACCACACATGTCATCTGCGTAGTTGTTTGCCCATGTAAGCTACTTTATATTGGAAAAACAAAAAGGTTACTAAAGTGTATAATTGAACATCGTAGCGCCATAAAAAGAAATATATCTGAGAAACCATTGGTAGAACACATGGAATATAAAGGGCATATATTTGATGAACTGAGATTCACAGTATTGTGCAAGATAGTGCCCCATTGGAGAGGAGATATAGATAGGATTTTATTGCAAGAGGAGCAGAAAATTAAATCATTTTTAACTACGTCACTGTAACACCTAAAGGGTTTAACCAGGAATCAGATTTTTATGTATCCTTTGTGAACACTGAAAAGGAGTTCTTTTCAATAAATGATTATGTATCTCTGTCATTCTTATATTTTGGTTATTTCATATGGTTTGGATTATTTTAACTTAAATTTATTGCATTCAGTTTTAATTATTTATTGACTTGTTTATTTATATGTTCTTATTTCCATTCATATTGTATCAATGTTAGTCTTTATATATTTTTATACAAATTAGATGAAGGTATTGAATGTTTATATGATCATTTAAAGCAAAGCCAACCCTTTGCAACATCAATTGAGCCTATCATGAAACAATTATTTCTTTCACTGCATGATGATTTTTGTATCACTGAAATGCATAAAAATGGCTGCTAGAGAGCATTGGTATTTTTGAGAATCAAATCGCGATTAGAAGTGCAAAACACAGCGTTTTCGGAGAAAAATGAGCATTTCCAGGTAGGCACACAGTGCTTCATTGATTTTCATCCTTAATTTGCCATTTTAAAGCGATTGTTTTTCCTGTGTTTTTCGCTGGTTTTAGGTATTTTGAATGTGTGGTATTGAGTGCTCCTTAGTTTAGGATTTTATTATTTAAGCAGTTTTTATTTGGTTTGGGTTTTTTTTATAACACATCTTGGATTGATGAAGTGTATTTTAAGTAATTTTGCTGTTAGGTTGACTTTTGACCCAACAGGAAATAAAAGCAATTGTAGTAAAAGAGAAACAGATTCCCTGTGTCATTCTGTATGATGAAATTGCTGTTTCTCACTAAGAAGAGGTGCTACGCTGTAAGTATTACACAATTTCTTTTAAAACTGATTTAAGGTAATTTGAGAATAATCTGATACACTTATTGTATCCCTTAGGCAGTTGGATTTGTTTTTAACTATTTGGGGAAAGTTGTTCCTATTCCCCAGTAGGTATGTGCTCCCTTTCAGTGTCAATCTCTCTGTTTGTTAAGAATGTACACTCTAATTGCTATGGTTTATAAAGATACTGTATATCACATAGACACTGCACCATAGTGATAGAGTGAATATGATATGACTATAAAGTGCTCACATATGTATTAACTAAGTTTGTTTTACACTATCACTGTAATAATGTCTGTCCCATTATACATGTTTTTTTTTTTCAATTGAGCTAGTTGGATGTTTTTATTAAGATTAATTGTGTTGTTTAATATAATTTTTGATATTTATATTATATGGTTCAAGTATTGGTTTTTATGATTTCTGTGATTTTAAGGAGACTGTTTGAATATTAGTTTCTACTACTCTAGTACTAAGTACTATTCATGGTATCCAAGTATGATCTTCTTGGTGCTGTCTGGTGCTCCCCTTGAGTCATTGAGGGCAGCTACAATTAAGGACCTTACTTTGAATGCTGTGTTTCTCATGACGATTACTTTGGCCAGAAGAGTTTCTGAGCTTCAGACTCTGTCTTGTTGGGACCCGTATCTTTCCTTCTTGGAGGATTTGATATCCATTTGCATGGTTCTCTCCTTTCTTCCTAAAGTCATTTCATTTTTCCATGTACACCAGGAGGTGTGTTTGCCTTCCTTTGTGGATGAGGGTTCCAGTGCCTTAGCTTGGAGTCTGCATAAGCTGGATGCTCGCAGTACGTTGCTATGCTATTTGAAGGAGACAAATGAGTGTTGTGTTTCTGATCATCTTTTTGTACTGGCCCACAGACCTTGGAAGGGTCAGGCAGCTTCCAAGGCCTCTATTTCTAGTTGGGTCAAGGAGGCTGTTGAGGCCACTTAAATTTGTAGGAACCAGGGGAATCCACCCACATTGAAGGCACACTTGACAGAGGCTCAGGTGACCTCCCGGGCGGAAGCTTGGGTTGTCTCTCCAGAAGAAACTTGCTGGGTGGCAACGTGGTCTTCGCTTCATTCCTTTGCAAAATATCACAGGCTAGACATGGTGGCCAGAACCTCCTTGGACTGTGGCAGAGCTGCCATTTGGGGAGCCTTGTCTTCCCCCTCTCTGTAATTCTGCTTGGGTACACCCCATTCAGCCAGGATGGTATGGCCCCAAATGTAAAGGAAGTGTCACTTAGTCAAGGTACTATTCTGGGACCTGCCCTCAGAAGACTAAGGCCCGAGCTCTCAGGGTGCTCTGCTCTTTCCCATTCAGTAAAAGAAATTAAAAAAAAATAGAGTGAGAATGAATCAAATCTGCAAATGCAGGGTAGTGAGGTCCACAGATGTGGCGATGCTCGCTAATCTTTACAGCTGCAGTGGTTATAGGGCATGGGTGTACTTTATAAGGGATTTTCTGCTGCTTTGGCAGTTGCTTACTGGAGTTTTCCACAGAGCACTACCCTTATATTGCTGAGTTTGCAGGACAAGATTAGTTTTTCTCTATCTCCATCTGCTGATAGGATTGGGTAACACATTCTTGTTCAGAACAGTGTAGCCTGATTAAAGGAGTGAAAATGAACGCATAATTTCATTTTCATAGATATAAATCCCACATAATAGAAGCTAGGAAAGTTCATCATACAACACTGATAAACATATTTCTGATTATAATGTTTAAAACTGTGAGAACATTTGTCAGACTAAAAATTTAGTTGATCCTTCCATTTCATCAGCTGTACATACAACACTGGTACGTGCTATATTTTTTCTTTCAGAACTTCTGTTAGGATAAAGGGTAATTCTGAGGCCGAGATATAATGTACGCAGACAGTTTCTGGTATATCTGCAGATAATCTTTGGGAGGATTTTCTTCCCTTGGATATAACAGTGGTTCAGAAGCTACTAAAGAGATTTTTAAAATCTTATTGTGATCTAGATGAATGTCCTTCTTACATATTGGACACTGCTCCTCCATTCTTCATAGTGGCGCTACTTATTATTCTGAAATAAATGTTTGTGGTGAATTTTTGGACTTAATGGGTTGCATATTGTTAATCACAGTTTTCAGGAGTTCTCCCCCCCCCCCCCCCCCCGTGTACTCACAAATTACAGATTAATAGCCAATATTCCCATTTTTACAAAAATTGCAGAGAAAATTGTAACCCAACAGTTGGAAGACTATTTGGAGTTTCATAATATTCTTTCTGAAACATAGGTTTTCACTCAGGATTTAGCACAGAAACACTGCTTGGCTTACTGAGATAAAAAAGTTTATTGTCAAAACGTCTTCAGACTTTGCTTCTTCAGTTAGATTTGTCATTGGCATTTTGCCTTGTTGATCATTTGGTGATTTGCAGTATATCAAATGTAATAAAATAAACGATAGAGTGAAAATGGTATTACCCGGGGGAGGGAGGTGGTGGTATCGAGTTAGTTTGAAGGGTTTCTGTGAAACAGGTCCTAAGGGTAAAATTGGGTAGTAGGATTTCTGACCCCTGGAAGATAGTATGGAGTGCCACAGGGGTTACCTCTGTCTCCTATACTTTTTAATGTCTTAGGGCTTATTTTACAAAGCCGCGCTAGCGATTCCCGTGTGGCAAATTAGAGGAAGCCCATAGGAACTGAATGTGCTTCCGCTTATTTGCCACAATGAGAATCGGTAGCACGGCTTTGTAAAAGAGGCCCTTAATTTCTACTCTTGAAAAGCAAATTCACTCTTTAGGAATAAGTGTCTATACCTATACCTAAGCTGATATTACTCTGCTTATTCAGTTTCTTTTGTGCTTAGATAAGGTCATGACTTCAACTCTGTTTTGAAAGGGTAAAACAGTCGGCTAACCAATATTGTCTTCCTTTGGATACACTTATGATTCAAAATAAGAAATTTATTGTGGAGATTTAGGAGTGGTTCAAGATTCTAATTTATCTGTGGTATCTCAACTAATGTGGTTTGAAAAGTGCTTCTTAAGGCAATTGAAAACATATAAAAAAATGTTGTAATTATTTTAAAATCCATCATTCAAAAGATACTATCACCGTTAGATTATTGCAACTTAATTTTGCTTGGTTGCTCACTTTAAAAAATTGATTACAGATTCTCAGAATACAGTGGTAAGGTTGATATGTACTGCGTATCAGTTTGATAGAGCAACTTCTGCAGGGCTGGCTTAAGAATTGGACTAAAGGTGAGGCAGTGGCTCAGAGCGCCAGCAATAAAAGTATCAAAATCTCTACCCTCTGATTTCACCTGGTCTAATGGTTAGACCTTCTTTTCCTTTCCTCCTTGTTGACTTAATCTACAAGCCCATTTTTTTCAAAATGCTCACTATGATATTTAAAATCTGTAGTTTAGCTCCAGGCTATTCAAGATGTTTTGTGTTGCTGCCCTCCTCAAATAGGTCTAAATGTACAAAAATTCCTCTGTCATCTTTTTTCCATCTGTGAAATCTTTGAGATTTAAGAGAATTTACATGTTCACATTTTCTTATCGAACAGTAATGTGCTGGAATGCTTTCCTTCTTGATATTGGATCAGAAATACATTAATAAGTTTTAGGAAGAAATTGAAAACGTTTTTGTTTAAGAAATGTATGAAATGATGGGCACTATGATCTAATCTACTATTATTGTATTACTAGTAAAAAAGGCCCGTTTCTGACCCAAATGAAACGGGCGCTAGCAAGGTTTTCTTCATTGAGCAGTTGCCTGTGAGGTGCGATGCCCCCCCTCCCGGCACCTTCCCACCCACGGCGATGCATCTGGCCGCAGCCATCCGACCCACCGTGCCCATCGCACCCACCTTCGCGTTGGTTTGGCGGCGGGGGACCCGGAACCCTGCCACCACAAGTCCTGTGTGCTGAGTACGGCGTCATCGTCGGCATTGGTAGCTGTGCAGGGCGGAGTTCTGTGCGTCTGACGTCCTGCAAGTGCAGGACGTCAGACGCACAGAAGCCCTGCCTCCACAGGCTAGGAACGCCGAAGATGACGCCGTAGTGAGCAGACAGGGCTTGTGCTGGCAGGGTTTCGGGTCCTCCACCGGCAAAGCAACGCAAAGGTGGGTGTCTCAGGAGGGGGTTGTTGCGGGGGGGGGGGGGGTGCTGGAGGTCCTTGTGTTGAGCTGCAGCTTTAGGGGGGGGGTCAACCGTTTGTTTAGGTGATTTTTTTTTCCTGCCCTCGACGTCATGACGTTTGACACGAGGGCGGGGCACGGGTCTGTGGGGTGGCTTCACCACCATGAATCCACGAACCGTTCTGGGAGACTGACTGACTTCAGTGACGTCAGTGTCCTCAGAACGTTGAGGTTGCTTTTTATTATAGTAGATGACCATAAAAGTACTGTAAGATCTGCTAGGGTTGCCTAGTTATCTGCACAGAACTGTTTGGCTTGTAGTAGAATATGAGCTGAATAATGTAGTCCGCTTTGTTGAACCCACAGAAAGGTGGTATATCAAATCCATGACCCTTTATTGTATGTTACAGTGAATCAATGTAGGTATACTGTACCTGTTGGAGCTGCTTCTCCCATAGAAATGTATTGGGGCATTTTTGGAGGGAGTTCATTTCTCTTCTGTCCCACACCGCCACACTTTCTCTACATATAATCTTTGTCCTAGTAAATATAAGGTATATTTACTCTGTTTATATTTACCAGTACTTTAGATCCAGGACAAAAAATGATAAATTTGATTTCAACTCCACAGCCCTGGTGGTGAGGGGCAGAAGAGAAATGAACGCCAAAATGCCCCAGTACATTTCTATGGGAGAAGCAGCTCCAACAGGTACAGTATACCTACATTGATTCACTGTAACATACAATAAAGGGTAAAGGGTCATGGATTTGATATACCACCTTTCTGTGGGTACAACCAAAGCGGATTTCATTATTCAATGGAGTGGAGGAGTGGCCTAGTGGTTAGGGTGGTGGACTTTGGTCCTGAGGAACTGAGTTCAATTCCCACTTCAGGCACAGGCAGCTCCTTGTGACTCTGGACAAGTCACTTAACCCTCCATTGCCCCATGTAAGCCGCATTGAGCCTGCCATGAGTGGGAAAGCACAGGGTACAAATGTAACAAAAACAAGCCAAACAGTTATGTGCAGATTTATTAAGGTATATTTTATATTTACCAGCACTTCAGCTCCAGAACAAAAAATTTAAAATCTAATATCCAGTAGGAGTTGGACAGTAGAAAAATAGGTGAGTCTGAGTTGGAGTCAAATGTTTGATGTACTGACTCCACATCCACAGTTTGACATATTGGCAGTGTACTGTAGATTGTTCTGTTCTTCTTTTTAAGTTAAGTGACTTAGGTATCTCTGGAACAGTATATAGATGGTTTGATCAAGTCTTAAAAAATAGGATTTATAGTGTTAAGGGAAGGACGATCCCTGGATGTGGAGTTTCACAGGGCTGTCTGCTTTCTTTATCTGTTATATGTGTTTGAACTTTCTGGGTGGTTATTTTTTGTGTACTGTTCTGCGCAGATGATATATTTGTTTTGGGCTCTGCTTTACCTAGCTGGGACAGTACTTTACATTCTATTAAATATTACATCTCTCTGATAAGTGGGCTACGAGTCACCTTTTGAAATTAAACAGAAGACAAAGCTACTTTGGTTTGGAGCTATAGCTAAAATACCAAACACAATTATTACTTTATCTTCAGGAGAGGTGCTGAAAATTGATGATCATTCCAGGGTGTTGGGTGTGATTTTGGATTCGACTTTAGCTTTTGAGAAACAGATAAAAGTCCTCAGTAGGAGGTTTTTCTTTAAGCTTCATCAATGAAAGATGACTTTATGACAATAGCTCAAGGCAGTTTTGTTATCACAGTTGGTTTATTGTAATTCACTTTATTCTTGAGTTTCAGTGAAGCAAAGTGCAGTTGATGCAGAACACAGCTATCAGATTGATTAGTGGGATTAGTTGCTTTGATAGTGTTTATCAAGATTTTCATTGGCTTATGATTAGTAAACAGATCGACTTTAAGATTCTTGGGTTCGAACTCTGAGGGTTTAATTGAGCTTATAACCTTTCCATCTGTAGAGAAAACCTTGGGCTTCCTACGAACACTGAAGCTGGGTTTTCCCTCAAAGAATTTTAGGTTTAAATCCATCTTAGAAGCGTCTTTTCCATTCTTTGGTGTCAGATTTTGGAATTGACTTCCCTTAGAATTGAGATCTGTGCCTTCTTATCTGTCTTTTCGGAAATTGTTGAAAATTTATTTGTTTGAACAATAAATTTATTATTATTTACTAGTGGAACCCAGCCCGTTTCCTCAACAATGAAACAGGCCCTAGGAAGGCTCTCTTGTAAGCAATTTTTTTTCTCTCTCTCCCCTGCCCTCCCCTCCATGTCCAGCGATTCTTCCCTGCCCTCCCCTCCAACGATTCTCCTCTTCCCTGCCCTCCCATCCGTGTCCTGCAATTCTCTTCTCTCCTGTCCTCTCCTCCCATCCCATCCATGTCCATCGATTCTGCTCTGCCCTTCCCTCGATGTGCCGCGATTCTCTCTTCCTTTGTACCTCATCGTTTTCTGGCTGGCCTGGCTGGCTTCCCTTCCGTTGTCCTGACGTCAGCTTGTTTCCAACGTTCCCTTCCCTCTCACTGTTCTGCCCTCTGACGTCATTACGTTTTGACGTGAGGGCGAGGCAGTGAGGGGGAATGGAACGCTGGAGGCTGGCTGACGTCATGAGATGTTACGAACCCAGGCAGCCAGACAGCAATGGAACGTTGGATGTGCAAATATCTTATGTGTTTTAAATTTGTTCCTGTTTTTTTAATTGCTCTGTCATCATGTAATTCTCTCCTTAATTATTGGAATTGTCTTGAAAATGTAAACTGCTTTGAATCCTTTGGGAATGATGGCAGTATAGAAAACTCTGATAGCATAGCATAGTAGTATAGCCTTGCTCACCACATGTATAAATTTCACTTCTACAGCACATAAACTATTTCTAGATAACCTCTTCCCTTCTTGTAACCATAGCCGCCTTCTCATTGGCTGGATCCCATCTATAGTTGCAGTGGAAGCAGGCAGAGCAGCTTACTCAGATGGGGGGGAACTAGAGAGATGTAGATAGAGGTTTTAAACAGAAAAATGTCCAGACATATTACCCTTCCTTCTGTTTTCTTGACATAAATGTAAAATTCTTCTTGCTTCTGAAAAAAGCTAGACAGTTGGAAATCCTAATCGTTTGAGTCCTGAACTGAGTTAACGTGTAGATGCAAAGTATGTGCAGAGTTCACCAGTGGCTTAATCTGGCACTGTCTGTGGCATATAGGGATAGTTTGGGGGTGGGGCAATTTATGGGGTGGTGGGATGATGTCAGTTATAGGTAGGGAACTTTTTGAGAATGGGTCAGATGTGGGGGATTAGATTTAGGGATGGGGCAGTTTACAAGATAGTAAGGCAATTTAGGGAGTAGTTTGTAAGGGGTAGTTAGGGGATGTGAACAGTTTGGTGGTGGTGTAATTTGCAGAGGATGAGTACTGCTGCCATTACCCAGGTGAAGACTCCAGCAGAGTGGATTTTAAGTTATGGGCGGGGGCCTGGTCTGATGGGGGATGTGTGCGCAACATATGCACCTAGTATAAATGCATCGCTGACATAACATTTCACAGGTATTGCTTCCACCTGGTTGTACTCTGAGAATTATTGTTCTTCCTCTCATATGTAAATTCACATCATGCTGCTAATAGGCAACTATGTATAGGTCTCCTTGTATCTTTATCCAGCTGTTTGAGCCCACTATTTAATAAACACAAACTTGACAATAAATATGAGCATCTTCCAAATAGTCCCTGAAGTTGTATATCAATTTGTTTCCAGTAATCCTTACAATCAGGCATGCCAGTCACATATGTATGTTCCCTCTAAGCCATATACCATTCTACATAGAGTAAACTGATGAGATCTTATGAGTACCATTGTATTGGTACTTTAATTTCTCTCCTTTAGTTAACAGATGTTGACTAGTTAACTGTCCCCACTGTTTTATCATTTAAATCCATATTCAAATCAGCTTCTCATTCTAGCATATATTTAAGTTTAAAACCCTTATTCTGTTTAATTTCCTGGCAAGTTGCTGTAATTAGGCTTCTAGTTCCTTTTTTCTTTATTCATAGAAGCTCCAGTGGATTAAGCTTTCTCTGTTGTAGCTCCTTATAAGGCCCCATGCTTAAACAGTGCCTCCTCACCTGCAGATACTGGAAAAATTCTGAGGAACATAAATTATAACTTGTGCCATATGCTCAAAGTTGTAGATCTGCCCTTCCTGTAGAGACTGAATTAAGCTATATAGGCCTGCCTTGATAAACTTACCAAATCTATTATCCTGTCTCCTTTGAGAGTGCTCTAGTGCTTGGGTAATAGGAACGAGCAATGGTAGTCAGTTCTTACCCCACATCCTAGTTGCCACTTTTTGCCATGACCTCAATGAATGTTTTGTCTATTTGTTTTCTCTTAGCTACCCAGATCCCTCCTCTGGTGATCCATGGAGCATTTCCCAAAAGGTGATGTAGAAGATAGTGTTGTTCTAAAAAAAACTGAAGACTTCCCCTGAAAACCCTCTCTCCAGTCCCAGATCTGTTTTGTGCCGCTTCATTATAAACCTTCAAATCCAGTAAGCCCAGAACCCCAACATTCTATACATCATCATAACTGATCTAGCTATCTTAAGTTGCCATCCACACAAATCAGAAATCATATGCTGCCAAGGCCTTAAAATCCCCAAACTCAACCAGATTGTTTGGGCCTGGAATAGATACAGCAAACAGGCAAATATTCATTTTTATAGTGGCCACCCTTCCCAGCCATGGCCATGACAGTTCCCCTTTGTCCTATATTCTGTGAGGAGGCAGGGAACTACAAGGGCCAGAATGCACTGCAGCAGCAAGGGAATCAGAGTCAGGGGGAGGACTCTAAGCAGGAGAGTGAGAAGCCAGCAGTTGATTGGGAAATTGAACCAGGTGTGAGAGGGTTGCAGGCAGCTTTATTAAGAGAGTGGTGGAAAGCTGTAGGAGGTAGATGGAAACACTGGGGAAGCTCTCCCTGGAAAAGGTGACAGCTGGAGAAGGAAAGTAGATGCTCGTGTTTGACTGTTTCAGTTTGAGGAACTGTCTTAAGTTTGAGAAGGGTTTAAGTAGCAGGCTCTGAGTAAAGTGCCTTTTGTTATGTTGGACTTGAAGAAATGTTTATGTTAAAGAAGAAGAAATGTTGATGTTAAGGAAGAAATAAGCCATGAGGAGTATGTTAAATGGCCATTAATAAAACCCTTAATTATAAGAAGCCTGGTGTTGATGAGCGTTTTGTGAAGGGAGAAGAGGAGGCAGAAAGCTCCCCAGTGTTTGAGCCAGAATCCTGTGTGTTACCGAGAAGGCTAGAGCCCAGCAGTGAGAGAAGCTAAGCAGGGTCAGTCCTGGCCGGAGTCTGGAAGGGTGACCAGCTCACAATTCTTACATTCAAAATGGGTTCCTTAAGTGCCTTAATCAAAAGGATATAATTTGCCTGATACAAGTGGAATGGGTTCTTTGTTATTTTTACCTGTAAGTATTTTTAAATGTTCCTTTTAGCCCTCTTTAATTTATTGTCCCCTAGGTTTAAGTTAAGGGCCTCTTGTCTTATCTATATTAAATTTATTTATTTATTTATCATTTTACTTAATTACATTCACATCTCTATATATAAAAGGCACCTCCAACGTTCTAAATTTGTAGTTGCAAGATCGCATGAGTGTCTGCCCCGTCCCCGCGTCACAACGTGATGACGTTGAGAGCGGAGCAATGACACGCAACAAATCGGATTGTCATTGGGTAATCTCTGTTTCCACTCCCCAATGCAGCTGTCATTCCCATACACTCAAAAGCAAACAAAATCGGTGCAGGAACCCGCCCCCCCCCCCCCCACGCCCCCAGTCCCCCTCAACCACCCTCCTGCAGCCGCTCCCTCACCGTTCCACCGCCCTCCCTCTCCTCTCCGACTCCGGCCATGGTGCACGACGATTACTACACACGAGCAAGGAAGCCCATTGGTTTATCGATGTTTCCACTCCCCAACACAGCCGTCATTCCCATACACTCAAAACCAAGAACACGGACGTTTTTTTTTTTTCCCTTCCAAGGAGACTCAGCAGCACAACAAGTCACTTTCTGTGCAGCACAGAGAAACGAGGAATGTCGCTGGAAGGACAAAACTATTTGGATGCCCATGCTCCTGCTCCTGGTATGTGCAGCCACCCTAAGAAATGACCACCCACACAAAACTAACCACTGACTCAACGTCTGCACCCCCTGCCCCCCCCCAACCCACACAAAATCTAAACGCACACTTCCACACAACCAGAAAACCAGACAAATACAAACAGAGATAAAAACAGCAAGCAGGGAGGTTCCCAAGTGCTTACAGGAGCTTCAAAAGACACACTCCCCCCAACCACAAGCAAACACAGCTATCCACAACACACATTAACAACTGCACAGGCAGGTACCCAAGTGCTTAAAGGAACATCCCCCCCCACTCCCCCCCAAAAAAACACATCAAAACGCAGCCTTCCACAGAACAAGGAATACTGACAAATACAGATGCAGTTCAAATTTGCAAACACAGCTCACCAGAACACAGGCATATTAACTACTTGACAGGCAGGTTCACAAGTGCTTACAGGAGCTACACCCCACCCACACACACACACAAAAAAAAGGAAAAACCAACCTTCCACACAAGAAACAAACACAAAAAAAAACACACACACATTCACTCTCTCTCTCACACACACAGTCAATCTCACACATACTCACCCAAACATACACACTCCAAGGAAAACCTTGCTAGCGCCCATTTCATTTGTGTCAGAAACGGGCCTTTTTTTACTAGTTTATCATATAAATGTAAGGAAAAACAGAAATTAATATAAAGGAAAAAGAAAACATTTTCTCTCATCAATATATATTATATAATTGTCCACAATTAGGAGATCCAAGATCAGGAAAACAATCTCAAAGAAAATAAGAAAAACTCAAAATGGTTAATCTTACAATTCACGTTTTCTGAGGGAAGAAGGGTAATTGGTAATTGCAGCCGGTACAGTGGTAACTGAAGGAAGTTGCTGCAGAGGGTTCTTCATCTTTTCTTTCAACTCTACAAACTCTTGTAATTTCTTAGGTTCAACAAATAAGTAATAAGGAAATAAAACACAAGGGAATCGCACTAGGAAGGTCCCACCTAGGGCAATGATTCCTGGCTTAAAAGCCAAGAATTCACACCTCCAAGTCTGCGATTCCCTTGATAATGTCAGGAAATATATTCATCTTTGAACCCAAGAAACTATCAGCCATGTGTCGGAAATACAATTTCAAAACATTGTTCCTTTCTAAATCAAAGGTGAAAGTCACTAATAATATAACTCTTATCTGTAATTTCTGAATTTTCCAAAATGTCAGTTAAGTTCACATCTATTTTCTCTGATAAAGAAAATTTTAAGGGAAATATAAATCACTTTAGACACCAGAGGGTGGCTTTCAGAAGGTATTTGCAAAATATCAGAGAAATATTTCTTCAACAGTTCAGTAGCTGATATATAGGATGTTATAGGAAAATGTATAATTCTCAAGTTATTTTTCCTTAATTGGTTCTCCAGAAATTCCAGTTTTTACAAGAAACATGGCTGTCCTTCATTACCAAATTAACTGATTTTCGTAGAGAAACCATTTCCATAGTCGAAAGTCTCTATTTTTATATCTTGGACTTCCACTTTGTTAGATAAGTATTAATATAAATTCTTTAACTCACATGTTTATTCCTGAAAAAATTTAAACATCTGAAGAAGAGAGTTATTCACACTCTGCAGCACTTCCCATAGTACTTCCATTGTGACATTATTGGCTTCACCAGATCCAATTTCTCCACAGAAACCGCTCCAGATATCTTCGGGGGGAAGAGCTCACTCTCCAGTCCCCCAGTTGGTTTATTATCCAACCTTGGCTGACTTCTAATATCCGCTACCTATGTTCCTGTACCCGCTCCGCCGAACGCCTTTGGCGGAAATCTCGGGCCCTTGCTGATTTCTTACACTTTAAGTTCATGCTGACCTCCTTCCAATCTGCTCTTTTACGTGCCAAACAGGATTATTATATCCAACTGACCAACTCTCTTGGCTCTAATCCTCGACTTCTCTTCACCACATTGAACTCTCTCCTCAAGGTGCCCCCTCCCCCAACTCCCCCTTCATTATCTCCTCAGACCCTTGCTGAATTCTTTCACAACAAGGTTCAAAAGATAAACCTTGCTTTCTCTACTTCATCACCTCTCCCTCCACTAGTCTGTTCCCCTCTCTCTCCTTCCCCTCATTCCCTTTCCTCCTTTCCTGAAGTTACTATTGAGGAAACTACACTTCTCCTTTCTTCCTCAAAATGTACCACCTGTTCCTCTGATCCCATTCCCACCCACCTTCTTAATGCCATCTCTCCTGCTCTTATTCCTTTTATCTGTCACATTCTCAACCTCTCACTTTCCACTGCGACTGTCCCTGCTGCCTTTATACATGCTGTGGTCACACCTCTCCTTAAGAAGCCTTCACTCGACCCTACTTGTCCCTCTAATTACCGACCCATCTCCCTCCTTCCTTTTCTCTCCAAATTACTTGAGCGTGCTGTTCACCGCCGCTGCCTTGATTTTCTCTCCTCACAAGCTATTCTTGACCCACTACAATCTGGTTTTCGCCCTCTCCACTCAACCGAAACTGCGCTTACTAAAGTCTCCAATGACCTATTACTGGCAAAATCCAGAGGTCAATATTCCATCCTCATTCTTCTTGATCTTTCCGCTGCTTTTGACACTGTCGATCACAGCATACTTCTCGATACCCTGTCCTCACTTGGATTCCAGGGCTCTGTCCTTTCCTGGTTCTCTTCCTACCTCTCCCTCCGCACCTTTAGTGTTCACTCTGGTGGATCCTCTTCTACTTCTATCCCTCTGCCTGTCGGCGTACCTCAGGGTTCTGTTCTTGGTCCCCTCCTCTTTTCTATCTACACTTCTTCCCTTGGTTCATTAATCTCATCCCATGGCTTTTCCTACCATCTCTATGCTGATGACTCCCAAATCTACCTTTCTACCCCGATATCTCACCTTGCATCCAAACCAAAGTTTCAGCGTGCTTGTCTGACATTGCTGTCTGGATGTCTCAACGCCACCTGAAATTAAATAGGACCAAAACAGAGCTTCTCATTTTCCCCCCCAAACCCACCTCCCTGCTCCCCCCGTTTCCTATTTCTGTTGATGGCTCTCTCATTCTCCCTGTCTCCTCAGCTCAAAACCTTGGGGTCATCTTTGACTCTTCTCTCTCCTTCTCTGCTCATATCCAGCAGATTGCCAAGACCTGTCGTTTCTTTCTTTACAACATCCGTAAAATCCGCCCCTTTCTTTCCAAGCACTCTACCAAAACCCTCATCCACACCCTTGTCACCTCTCGTTTAGACTACTGCAATCTGCTTCTTGCTGGCCTCCCACTTAGTCCCCTCTCCAGTCGGTTCAAAACTCTGCTGCCCGTCTCATCTTACGCTAGGGTCGCTTTACTCATACTACCCCTCTCCTCAAGACCCTTCACTGGCTCCCTATCCATTTTCGCATCCTGTTCAAAC
The DNA here is from genome assembly GCF_901765095.1 of Microcaecilia unicolor. Lineage (NCBI taxonomy): Eukaryota > Metazoa > Chordata > Amphibia > Gymnophiona > Siphonopidae > Microcaecilia > Microcaecilia unicolor. The sequence goes on from NC_044031.1 coordinate 175,488,831, forward strand.
TTCTTCTACTAACCTATAAATGTACTCACTCTGCTGCTCCCCAGTATCTCTCCACACTCGTCCTTCCCTACACCCCTTCCTGTGCACTCCGCTCCATGGATAAATCCTTCTTATCTGTTCCCTTCTCCACTACTGCCAACCTCAGACTTCGTGCCTTCTTTCTCGCTGCACCCTACGCCTGGAATAAACTTCCTGAGCCCCTATGTCTTGCCCCATCCTTGGCCACCTTTAAATCTAGACTGAAAGCCCACCTCTTTAACATTGCTTTTGACTCGTAACCACTTGTAACCACTCGCCTCCACCTACCCTCCTCTCTTCCTTCCCGTTCACATTAATTGATTTGATTTGCTTACTTTATTTATTTTTTGTCTATTAGATTGTAAGCTCTTTGAGCAGGGACTGTCTTTCTTCTATGTTTGTGCAGCGCTGCGTATGCCTTGTAGCGCTATAGAAATGCTAAATAGTAGTAGTAGTAGTAGAGTCGATGCTGCGCCAGGACCACCTCGGGTCGCATGCAAATCCTAACCCACTTTGGGCATTTCCACTGTCGACCACTTCGGGCGTTTCCACTGTCGACCTCCATAGCGAAGCATTACTGTTTCTGGGTCTTGGAGGGGTCGTGCCAGCAGGGGGACTCAAAGTCACTCCCTTTCCACTGAGATTCGGCGATAAAGCCTTGCTGTTCCCCGAAGCAGGAACCGATATCCCCGACGTTATGACCCTGAATCTCTCCAAAGTAGGCTGAGAAGAGGTGGGAACCCCAGCCGTGTTCAAGGAGGACAACACCACAGCTTTGCCTTTTCTCTTCCCCATTCTCTGGGGAGTGTGCCTACTTCTTCAGGTATTCTGGTGTAAAACGGGAACTCAACTAACGTACATCCTCCCTCGACGCCATCTTGGATCCTCCAGTTTGGGACACACTTTGTTTGGTTTCTCCTCAGAGGCCTGTCTGATATGGGTAACCCGTCAGCATAGCCCTCTGAGTCATTGAAACACGGAAGCCCCTCCACTCCTACAAGGTGGTGTCCCTTCGGAGGGGACTATATTAATTTTTTAAATCCAGAGACTGCCCCATATTCTTTCCTTTTTTTTTAAATCTTTATTTTTATACTTTTAAATCACAGTTTACAAAAACAGATAATCCAACAACATACGAGTTTCCACATTCAGATGTTTACTATCTATATTCAACAGTAACATATGTTGTCTGTCTGTAACTTAGTGGAAACTACTCATTTTAAAACTAACCAAATGAAACAACCAATTATAACATCTTAGTTAACTCTCAAAAGTTAAGCTATGAACTTACAATGTCGTGGATGAATGGGAAAAAAACCCAACCCTTGGTGACAAGTAGTACAGTCCAATTTACTATTCGAATCGATTTGCCAATTCGTTTCTGGTAAATTCATTTTTTTAAATGCATATTTTGATTCCTCCTCTATTCCTCCACCCCCCCCCCCCCCCCCATGGCACATACCTTTGTAAAACTCTTGTTCTTCACTATCAGCGAGCACAAGCAGCACAGCTTTCTACGACTTGACTCCTTGTTTCCGCAGAGGCGGGAATAAGCCACAGGGAAGACGGGCGGGGCGGTGTGGGGGCGCCAGAGCAGTGTACTTGTTGGTTGCTCCTTTTTGTTGCCAGAGAAGATCAAGAGTTTAAAAAGGTACAGGTTTCTGACTGCTTAGAAAATAAATGCAAAATCTATGTTGTAACTGTTACAAATCTGGAGAATAATGTGCATTGTCTTCATAACCCACCTTAAAAATTACCCCCCTAAGTCTGTAAATACATATCCAAATGACACTGAGAAGAATACAGCTGGGTGAATATGGCATACAGTATCTGAGTTAATTCAGAGCCTGTGCAGTGTGCCTGTGCGGTGTCCAGTCTGATTATCCATTTCTCCTTCCCCACCCCTTCCCTCCCTGCAGTTGAGATAGGTTTGGATTTAACCAGATATCTGTCACCTTTATTTCTATGAATCCAGGAAGAAGTTTAGAAAATAAAGTAGAAACTTGAAAACAGAGGCAGTACAGACATGTTACCAAATAAACTGCTGGGAAATAAATCACTTTTGTAATACAGAAATCAAAAAGACTTTAGTGCCTCCATTCAAAAACTGCTGCAATGTGTTTTAAATGTAAGGGGGGAGGGGGTTAGTTCAGACAAGCAGTTTTCCTGGAAACTGCATCTTCAGGCATTTCCCAATCAAGGGATGTGCAATACAAGATTGTTGGGGCAGAGAGAAAGTCAAATAATATAAGCTGAAACTTAAATCAGCAGAGCCTAAATTAAAAACAACAAATACTGAATCAGTCCAGTTCATGTCCAGGGTGTGATAACTGATTATTTTAGAAATTAATCTTGTGGGTCTTACTGACACCGTGATTCTAACTAGTTGTCAAATAAGCAAAGCGAATTCTGGACATATTTTTTATTTGTTTTTATGTTCCGGATTTGTCCAAAATAACCGGCAACCTCAGTTCAGCACCCATGGAATTGATAGAGAGAGGGAGAAGAAATCAAGCACAACATGCCTGGTTGGCCAGTGTTTGCTTATATGGTCTGCATTTGAACAGTTGGATGGTGATACTGAACAGAGCGGAGAAACTGTTCAGTGTACGCTGTGGCACCTTTAATCAGTGGCAGCAGTTGAAAGACATCATAAAGCAAAATTTTTGAATCTGCTAGAGCAAGATACTTGTAAGAAATATGTTAAGTCTAGGAAGGAAGTGACATCAGAGCTCTCAATGGCTGCCTAGATTATTAGCTCCCTCACCTCCTTGTTCAAAATAAGCATCCCTTGACATCATCCATACTTTTAGTACTACTAACCAGCGTATATTACTGTGTGACTCTTCAGTAATCATGAGTAAAGTACCTTTGTCTGGGCGTAGAGACGCGGAATGCCAATCGCTTCACCAGACTGGCAAGGCCTTTCAGTGCCATGTGTCTCCGGCCTGTCTGTCTCCCTCGGATTTGGACTCTGCAGTCTCAGTTGCAGACGCTTGTATGTCGCTGTGTAAGCGTCTCTCTTCTAAATCTTTCTAGCAGTGCTTGGTTAACTTTCAGGCTGAGATAAAAATTTCTATAGAGGAAATTTTGGAAAAGATGAATGTTCTGAGTGTCGATCTTAAGGAACTGGGGGGGGGGGGCGGGTGGAGAAGCTGGAGGCTTGTTCCCTGGATCACTCTGAGCAAATAACTCATGTAGACTCGTGTCTGGTGCGTTTGGAGGACCGGGTGGAGGATTTACAGTATAAAATTGATGACCTGGAAAATTGTGGGCACAGGAAGAATTTGCGATTTCGGGGAGTCCCTGAATCAGGGGACTCAGAGGATATCCCTATTATTGTTCGACTCCTGTGCGAGCAGATGCTGGGAGAAGGCGGAGGTGATGCTTCCATTCTGTTATAGAGAGTGCATCGGGCTCTCGGGAAACCGCTTGGGAATCAGCCCAGAGACATTGTGGTTCGCTTTGTACATTTTTCTGATAAAGAAAATCTTCAGAGAGCTCGGCAGGTTCCTGATTTAAAGTTTAATGATGCTAAGGTGACTGTGTTTCAAGATTTGTCTCAATTTGCACTTTTGAAACACAATCTCAAAGGTGAGCAATGAGACCAGTTCTGGACATTCTATCTAAAGGGAAAATCAACTAGCATTGGGCTTTCCCATTCGCCTTATGTTTCTCCATTCAGGGGAAAGCATATAGACCACGTCGGCTGGAAGAAGCTTGGAAGATCCTCTTGGACTCCTGGGTGATGGCTTCCCCAATGCCTAAACAGTCTGTAGCCCCAGTTACCAGGGCGAAACTTCAGCAGTGGCAGAGGGTGTCTCCGTAGCACAAGAAAGCTCCTCAGCAGGGTTAATTGTTCCCTCTGGCCTTAATGAACATTTAGCGGAGTTACAAGGGCACGCTTCCTAAGGCTGTTCTGGATTAGTAATTGAGCCATTCCTCTTTTTTTTTCTCTTGAGTGTTATTAATGCTGTGGATGTATGTGTGAAGGGAGGTAAGGTACATGTGTGTGTGGTTTAGTGGGTGGGAGCAGGGTGAGTGGGGGGGTGGTTTGGGTGGCACGTTTGGGGCTTGGCTTCTTTCCTTATATTCCCATTCAGGAATCCCTTTTTGGATGTCTGTTGGTTGGTATCGGTAATGGGGGTCGGGGGGGGGGGGGGGTTGGCATAGGGGGGAAGGGGTTGGGAGATGAAGGGTTTGAATCAAGTGGTGGGATGGTTGGGAGAGGCATGTAGGGGAGCAGGGGTTTTTGATACACACACATAAGGCAGTCCCAGATCTGCTCCCTCCTTTTCCTGGGAGTTCTACAGCAGCTTAAATTTTCTAACGTTAGTTAACTGACATCATTAAAAGTCCTATCATATAATGTAAAGGGGTTGAACTCTCCTCAGAAGCATCAAAAGTTGTTTAAGGAAATTTTGCAATATGGCCCCCACGTTGTGTTCTTGCAGGAGAGACCATGAGCAATTTCTGGCTCATCCTCGCTACCCTCAGGTGTATTGTGCCTCAGCTGGCGATGGTTCAAAGAAAAGGGGAGTCTTAATTTTGCTGCATTCCTCTCTGCAGGTACAAGTGGAACATATAAAGGTCAATACCGCAGGTTGATTTTTTATTTTTGAATTTGCACATTGATGGCAAACCAGTAATTTTAGCTTCGATATATGCACCAAATGACTCTCAGGACACTTTTTTCAAACTATATGCTCCAGAATTCCCGTTATGCAGGATGCTCACCTTATTGTAGGAGGAGACTTTAATTCGCCCAGCAACGACAGTCTAATTTCTTTAACGTTTTTATTTATCCACCTAAACCTTTTCTTCTTTCCCTATGTAACACTTTTACATCACTAATCATATCTAATATCCTTGAATGGCAAAACCATAACAAGACTATGTAAGCCACATTGAGCTTGCAAATGGGTGGGAAAATGTGGGATACAAATGCAATAAATAAATAAATAAATAATTCTACTCTTTCCATTACTCTTTACCCAGCTATGGATAGATCCAGACCTCCTGTGGCAAACTATCACAAAATTTCTGGTGCTGTTGTTGATTTAGTTAGAGACCTGGGGATGTGTGACCCTTGGCGTTTGGGCCATCCTGGAGCTCGAGAATATACCTTTTATTCGCATTCTCACAACTCCTAGTCTCGGATTGATTATCTTTTAGTGGACACTCGTTTAGCACTAGGGGGTCTTGAGGTAGGAATGGGGCCCATCACAATTTCGGGCCATGCCCCTATTTGGGTGGTTTTTCCTTCTATTTGTGATGCTGGCAGGGATGCAAGATGGGCTCTGAATGTTTCTCTGTTGCAGGAATCTGAGATAGTAGCAGGGTATCGAAATACTGTGAAAGAGTATTTGCAAAATAATTTACATTTGGTTTCCTCCTTGGGGGTAGTATGGAATACACTAAAAGCGATAACTCTGGGTTACTTCCTCCAAAAAGCCAGACACAAAGCGAGCTCTCGAAGAGCAGAAATAGCTGACTGCCTGTCTCGACTTAAGAGCCTAGAAGAGCAACATAAAACCACTGGATCCTTGGTAGTGTTCCGGGAACTACAGGCTATGTGATTATGGTTAGATGGCATTTATTCAGAGCAACTTCAGTTTATTACTCGCCGGGTCTGTCAGATCCATTATAAAGATCCTTTTCGCTGTCTATGATGGAGGCTTGGATAGCAGTAATCCCGAAACCAGGTATGGATAAATTGTGCATCCTATCGTCCTATTTCTGTTCTCAACTCTGATGTTAAAATCTTGGCGAAAGTGCTGGCCAATAGATTGGCTTTGGTGCTGTCAGTATTGATTCACTCGGATCAGGTTGGATTTGTCCCAGGTAGACAATCTATGGACAATATCCATCGGGTGCTTAATTTACTACTACTACTAACATTTCTAAAGCGCTACTAGGGTTACGCAGCGCTGTACAATTTAAACATAGAAGGACAGTCCCTGCTCAAAGAGCTTACAATCTAAAAGACAAGAGAACAATCTAAAGACAAGTGTACAATCTAGAGGACAAGTGAACAGTTAATCTGATAGGGTGGATAGATTGGGGCATTCTATATTTCTCAAGTGGTTAGGCGCCGAAGGCAGCATTGAAGAGGTGAGTTTTAAGCAGAGATTTGAAGATGGGTAGGGAGGGGGCATGGCGTATGGGTAAAGGAAGATTGTTCCAGGCATAGGGTGAGGCAAGGCAGAATGAGCAGAGCCTGGAGTTGGCAGTGGTGGAGAAGGGTACTGAGAGAAGGGCTTTGTCCTGTGAGCAGAGGTTACGGGCGGGAACATAGGGGGAGATGAGGGTGGAGAAGTAATGAGGAGCCGCAGACTGAGTGCATTTGTAGGTAAGGAGGAGGAGCTTGAATTGTATGCGATATCTGATCGGAAGCCAATGAAGTGATTTGAGGAGAGGGGTGATATGAGTATATCGGTTCTGGCGGAATATAAGACGTGCGGCAGCGTTCTGAACGGATTGAAGGGGGGATAGATGGCTGAGTGGGAGGCCGGTGAGGAGTAAGTTGCAGTAATCAAGGCGGAGAGGTAATGAGAGCGTGGACGAGAGTTCTGGTGTTGTGCTCAGAGAGGAAAGGGCGAATTTTGCTGATGTTGAAGAGGAAGAAGTGAAGGCAAAGAAGGAGGTAAAAAGGTAAAAAAGGAGGTAAAAAATCCTCACGACGCCGTGAAGATGAAACAAAAAAGTGAGGAGAATGGATGAGGATACCAACTGTTTTATATTTATTCACTTAAAAAATTCACTTAAAAAATTACATGTGCATAACAGCGACCCGACACGGCCGTGTTTCGGCACAATGGCCTGCTTCAGGGGTCTTTATAACCTTGAATGATGTAGTTTAGAATGTTTGTTCCAAGGGAAATAACAGGAAACAAATCTCTCTGGTCTCCTCTCTTCAAAAATAATATATATGAGATATATATATATTTTTTTAAAAACGAGCATCTGAATACCCCTCTCCTAAGAGTTATCGGCAAATTGTGAAAAAGCTTTTTCACAATTTGCCGATAACTCTTAGGAGAGGGGTATTTAGATGCTCGTTTTTTAAAAAAAAAATATATATCTCATATATATTATTTTTGAAGAGAGGAGACCAGAGAGATTTGTTTCCTGTTATTTCCCTTGGAACAAACATTCTAAACTACATCATTCAAGGTTATAAAGACCCCTGAAGCAGGCCATTGTGCCGAAACACGGCCGTGTCGGGTCGCTGTTATGCACATGTACTTTTTAAGTGAATTTTTTAAGTGAATAAATATAAAACAGTTGGTATCCTCATCCATTCTCCTCACTTTTTTGTTTTATCAACGAAGAGGAAGAAGTGAAAGGTCTTGGCAGTCTGTTGGATATGCGCAGAGAAGGAGAGGGAGGAGTCGAAGATGACTCCGAGGTTGCGGGCAGATGGGACGGGGAGGATGAGGGTGTTATCAACTGAGATAGAGAGTGGAGGAAGAGGAGAAGTGGGTTTAGGAGGAAAGACGAGGAGCTCGGTCTTGGACATGTTCAGTTTAAGGTGACGGTTGGACATCCATGCCGCAATGTCGGATAAACAGGCCGATACCTACACCTACTTGTCCCGTCAGGGTGATTTTTCTTTTTGTCTTCTTGGACTCGATGCCGAGAAGGCCTTTAATAGAGTCCATTGGCCCTTTTTGGATAGAGTTTTGGAGCGATTGGGTTCGGCTCTCACTTCAGGGGTTGGGTTCAAGCGCTTTATGCTTCTCCAAAGGCATGTGTCCGTATCAATGGGGGTAACTCTCCTCTGTTTCCTCTTGGAAGGGGAATGCGTCAGGGATGTTCTTTCACCGATGCTTTTTGCTCTGGTAATGGAGCCTGTAGTCGAGGTGCTATGTTCCAATCCCAGTGTTTCGGGTACCGTGGTGGGGGCATTTGAGTACACAATATCTCTGTTTGCTGACAATATTCTGCTTTCTCTAACTAAACCATTGATTTCATTTCCTAATCTTCTCCAAGCCCTCAATGAATACTCTAGGGTGTCTGGGTTTGAGTTTAATATGCGTAAATCGGTGGCATCTCCCCTAACTTGTTAGCATCTCTTCAAGGTAAATTTCCGTTTCGATGGGTTTCCAAGGGGCTAAAATATCTTGGTGGTGGTATCACCACTCTTTTTGCTGACTTGTTTTCTGCAAACTATCCCTATCTCCTGAAGGATATTTATAGGGATTTGGACCGTTGGGATAGTTCAGATTTATCTTGGGTTGGGCGCATTACTACTTTGAAAATGAATATTCTTCCGAGGCTGATGTGTCTTTTCCAGGTCCTTCCCCTGAAGTTGTCTTGACATTTTTTCTCTGGTTTGCAAAGGCGGTTGAACCATTTTGTTTGGCATAATAAGCGTCCTCGTCTTCCCCGTTCTCTTCTTTATCGAGACCTGAAGAAAGGGGGGCTTGGTGTGCCCAATGTAGTTTGGTATTACCATGCAGCTCAGGCTCGTTCGGCCTTGGAGTACCAGAATTTCTCTCAGAAACTTTGGGTTAAATTAGAGCATATGGTCTTGGGATCCTCCCCTCTTTGGGCACTGATGTGGACCCCTAGAAAATATCGCAGACTATCGCCGGACATCTGCCCCTCAGTCTTAAACACATTTTACTACTGGGATGCCATGTTTTCTAAACCTGAACTGATAGTGTCACGTTTATCATCTATTGTGTCAAACCTGTTGTTCCCTCCAGGCCTGGGACCTGGGCCCATTGCCCGTTGGGCCTCGGTGGGTCTCAAAACATGGGTTCAGTTATATGAGGATGATACACTTAAATCTTTTGATACTCTGGTGGAGGAGTTCTCAGTTTTGCCACAGGAGTTCTATGCTTATACCCAACTGAAATATTTTTTCTCCTACTATCAAAACTCAGGTACTTAGAGAGAACTAATTTTTGGAAGATTTTTGTGAGGACTCAAGGGGTACAAAAGGCCTGATTTCTTGCCTGTATAAAATTTTGAGATCTCTGGTCAGGCCTTCCTGTGCACATCGCCTTAGGTGGCAGGATGAGCTTGGGATTGATGTTAGCGAGGATGACTGGGCTCTTCTGGAGCGGGCCTGTTTAAAGGTCTCTCTTTCTGTCCTCCTAAAAGAAAACGGTGTCAAGGTTTTATATAGATGGTATTTGACCCTGGCCCTTCTTAACCAAATTTATCCCAAGTGTCATCATTTTGCTGGAGGGGTTGTGGGGAAAGGGGGACAATGGGTCATTTATGGTGGTCTTGTGGTAAAGCTAAGGCATACTGGAAGGCAATACAATACAGGCTACAGAGATGGCTAGCCAGGCCAATTCAGTGGTCTCCTCTTTATTTTTTTGTTTTGCAAAAAGCCACTGGGTTTGACCAAGTCTCAATCCTTGCTAGTTCGACATGCGATGTCTGCTGCACGTCTAACTCTAGCAGCACACTGGAAACAATCTACTGTTCTCCCCGCCCCCCTTTGACCAAATGGTCTAATAAACTTTGGTATTTCTGTGAAATGGAAAAACTTTGTGCAATCAAATGTCATACTCTTGCTAAGTGGGAAGCTATTTGGGAGCCTTTTCTGAAGTACTGTTCTTACTGATTTGACATGCAGTGTACTTATGATTTGCATAGTTATTTACTGGGGTGGGTAGTTCTGGGGGGGGGGGAGACTGTTGCTTAAGGGGATGTTGAGGGGGATAGGGAGGAGTTGGGGGTTTAAATATGAAAATGCTTTAAACTCTTGAAGTTATGGATGCTTCTTTGTTTATTAGGAAGTACTATTATCTACTCTTGTTGCTTTACTGTACAGTAGGTTGCTCTGGCACTGTTTGCCAGCATTCTTGTTGTTTGCTCTTTTTGTTCTGATGTACTTTGAGCTATTGCTTCAAAATTTTAATAAAGACCATGAAAAAAAAAAAAGACCTCTGTAGCTACAAAGCCTAAAGCAATAGCGTTTCCTAAAGTCAGGGTTTCATCATTTTTCCACAAGCCATTCCCACCAGGAGATTAAAAAAAAATAACACTGCCCCTATGTATTTTATTATTAAAGATATAAAGCCATTTAGCATTCAGGATGAAGGCTTTTTGGCCTATTCTTAGGCTCTCAATGGAAGTTAAGCCATGCTACCACGTAGAGAATGACACGGGGAGAAAGTTTATCCCCATCATCTGTGGGTTCTGTCTCCATCCCTGCAGGTTCTGTCTCTGTCCCCTTGGGCCCTGTCCCCTGACCTGTCCTTGCAGGTTCTGCCCCACCCCATCCTGGCGGGTTCTGTCCTCATTTGCAGAAGCCTCGAACACTTATGATTTTATATTTAAATCTTTTTATTAAAGTATAAAAAGGAACAATATGCTGTGCAACTGTTGTTGATGAATCACAAAGAGAAAACAGTAGTAACAACGAGTAACTATAATAACCCCATCATCACCACCATCCTCTTCCCTTCCAACCCCAACAATAGCTGACTTCTAGTACCCCAAGGAATCCAAATCCACCCTTTTAAAATGTCCAGGGGTACAAAATACAACCCATTCTATTTGCCCTAGTGGGAGAGAAATATACCCTATAAAGTACTGTTATGATTTTTAAATCTGTGGATGAATAAGTCATCAACAATCTCAGGATTGAGTCTAGCTCTCTTATCTTCCACAGTCCTTCCTGCAATAGAAGATGTCTTCTCAGAAGATGTGCTGGTAACAGGAATGTACAGGATCCCCCATGCAAATTTTGCCACTTGTGGCCAGCATGTTTGCTTGATTCAAAAAAAAAAATCAAAATATAGTTGTCTGCATCACTCAAGCATAACAGTCCAGTTCATTAACAGGTTTCAAATTAGAGAATGACATGAGGACAAAGTTCGTCCCTGTCCCCACGGGCTCTGTCCATGTCCCCGCCCCATCCTCTCGGGTTCTGTCCCTGCGGTTACCACAGGTCCCTATTCCCGTGTCATTCTCTCACGTCAGACTTCAGGTGGAATGATCAAATCTAAATAAGATGAAGTGTCCATCTACGTTTTGTGTCTGCTTAAAATTCTGAGCTACGGATGCATTATTGCTGACCTCTGGACCAGCAGAACCATGGAGGTTTATATCATAGTCACAGCACATGGCACAGATGATGACTTTCATTCAGTAAATGTGCTGAATACACTATATGCCAGAGAGAGACACAGGTGACAATACAGCAGATGCCATGGAAAGTGCAGTGAAGAAATGGAAGTTAGAAGGCAAACTTTTTGTAGATGTTACTGATACTGCTGCATTGATGAAAAAAAGCCGTTGGGAAACGTATTCAAAAAGTAATCTGTACTGCTTACCATTGCTTCTTTGGCATGTACCACTACAGTTATGTGTGAAAGATGGGCAGTGTTCTCATCCAGCAATTCATGGTAATGTTAATAAATTCTGTGGTATCAGCACTTTCTATCACATTACTATACTCACTGAAAGTTTGAAACTGCTCAAGAAAAGCTGGGAATGCCAGTGAAGAAACCGATTGCTGGCATGAAAACACGTTGGAACAGTACTTGAATTATGTTGCAAAGTGCAGTTGAATTGCAGCAACCCATTGGTTTAGCTTTAAGCAGCAGCAGTAAAAACAAAGAAAGCTGTGCCTGAAGAATGTGACTGTGATCTGGCCCACAAACTCATTGATGTCTTTGTAGATCTTTGAGGAAGCCACAACAATTGCGTTTGGAGAACAGTATGCTGTTGTGACTGTTGCTCATTCACTGGTTGATCATCTGATTAATTCGATCGATACAAGATATGGTTAAGAGACGGGAGGAAGTTGATGATGATATTGAAACAGATTCTGTAACTGAAGACACAGAATCAGCAAATTTAAGTTATTGCATGCTTGAAAAAAGGAGCTGAAGAAAAGTTTACTTCATAGATTTCAAGATATGTTATTTGATAATTTATATAGATTAAGCAGCTTTATGGATTCAAGATTCAAGTTAACCTATGGTGAAGATGTCGATGCAGTCGCAACTCAAGAGATCATAAAATTGCAAACCACTGATGTACTGTTCCCAGCCTCGGTGGAGAATGAGATAATTAACACATCGTCAGCCGTTCCAGATCTTGGAACACAGGATGTGGATAAGCCTCGATAACACAAACGCAGTTCTTGAGAATCAGTGGAAGAGACCAGTGTTGCAGCTAAGAAAGCCAGACTTCTATCACAATCAGACTATAACAGCGATATTCAAATCAATCAGATGTAGTGCAGAACTTGCCTGCTATTTATTTATTTGTTACATTTGTATCCCACATTGTCCCACCTATTTGTAGGCTCAGTGTAGCTTACATAGTTCCAGAGAGGTGGTTTACAGACTGTGGTGTGAACAGATACAAAGTGGATAGTACAATTTATAGATTTGTTGCGGATTGTCCTGTCCGGGTTGCAAGGGTGGGATAGTTCGGCAAGGGATTGAGTATAGTCCGTTACTTAGTTTAGTTGTTGTGTTACATTTTTCGGCGTTTATGTTGGTTCTGTGGGATATGCCTTTATGAAAAGGTGAATCTTCAGGATTTTGCAGAAGTTTAGGTGATTGCTTGTAGTTTTCAGGTCTTTTGGCAGTGTGTTCCAGAGCTGTGTGCATATGTAGGAAAAACTGGACGCATATGTTGATTTATACTTCAGTCCCTTGCATCTTGGAAAGTGAAGGTTTAGGTATGTTCTTGCTGATTTAATTGTGTTTCTAATTGGTAAGTCAATTAGTCCAGTCATGTAGCTCAGTGCTAGACCATGGATTATTTTGTGAGCTAAAGTATAAATCTTAAAGGCGATACATTCTTTGATTGGTAGCCAGTTCAGTTTTTTGCGAAGGGGTTTCGTGCTTTCAGATCATGTTTTTCTGAAGATAAACCTGGCTGCCGTGTTCTGGGCGGTCTGGAGTTTTTAAGATTTGTTCTTTACATCCTGCGTATATTCCATTGCAGTAATCGATGTGGGTTAGTACCATTGTTTGAGTTTCCACATTGTGTGAAACATTTTCTTTGTGGTGACAGAGGCATGGTTCTCCAAAGTTAAGTTGTTGTCTATGGTAATGCGAGGATTTTCAGAGTGTCTCAGATTGGGAGAGTATATTCCAGGGTATTTATGGTTGTGAGGTGGTTTGTGCTGTGTTGGAATGAGAGAATGAAACAGTGTATTTTTTTCTTTGTTGAGTTTCAATTTGAATGCCGTTGCCCAGGAATCCATTATATTCACGCTGTTTGTTATTGCCTTGGTGATTTCTGATGGGTTCGACTTGAAAGGTGTGTGTGTGTGTGTATATATGTGTGTATATGTATATATATGTATATGTATATATATATATATATATATATATATATATATATATATATATATAATGTGACATCGTCTGCATAGAGGTAAAGGTTAAGGCTTTGATTGAAAAGGGACTTGGCTAATGGGGTCATCATTAGGTTGAATAGAATGGGTGAGAGGCGATCCCTGCGGAACTCCGCAGTCAGCTTTCCAGGATAGTGAAATGATTGAATTTGCCTTAACTTGATATGACCTTGTGGTTAGAAACCCCTTGATCCAACTGAGTGTATTCTCTCCGATTCCTATCTTGTTGAGTATTCTCAGTAGTATATTGTGGTCTACCATATCGAATGCGCTCGACATGTCGAATTGGAGTAGGAGAATGTTTTTACCTAGTGCAATTTCCTTTAAACAATTTATTTATAGCAATTTGCTGTAGACACAAAGATCCATTTGAAACTGGTGGTGATGTTTTTAGTTTCTGGCAGCAAAGGAAACTGCTGCTGCTGAACTGGCTTAAACAGAAATATCTGTGTATGCCACTGACTTCTGTGCCATCTGAAAGAATTTTTTTTGCTGCTGGACAAATTATAGCTGCAAGATGCAGTTGTCTGAAGCCAGCCAAAGTGGACAAATTGATTTTTCTCAATAAAAACTGAAAGATGTAGGACCCAACCTAACTTTGCTTTTGACAATTATGTAAGATTGCATGCTCACAATAAGAATTGTTTATTTTAAAGTTAGTCCTTGTTCAATTGTTGCAGTGCTATAAGGTAAAATTTGTTAATAAATATAACACACGTAATCTACTTGTTTCCATAGTAACCTTAAAGAACTGAATCAAATCGAAAAATATATGAGTGAATTGAATCAAATCAAAAACCTTTTGACTGAATTGGACAGCACTAGTGATAAGAGACTCAGGTGATTATAAGTCTGCTTTAAAATAAAATATTCTCCAATGGTTTCCACATAGATCTGAACTGTGTGGCTCATCCAAGCCAGTGCATTGTGGCTGCTTCCATTTCCTTCAACCAAAGCACCTTGGATCTCCAATGCTCCATCAAAGGAGGGGTTTAATGTTTCTACCTGATTGCAATAACCAATCTCGCTGCAATCAAAAGATAGCTGACCAGGTCTCTGCCACTGCCATGTCTGAAAAGCTGTCCAGGCAGAAATGCATGCGGAAGATGGGAAGTAATATGCTGGGTTGGAGCCCAAGAAGGCTAGCGAGAAGAGGTAGCAAATAAAAACCTCTGTTCAAACTGAGCGAAGAGCCTCCTAGATAAGGAGGAAGTTGGAGATGGCGGCTGAGGAGGTCTTGATGAGGTTCCATGAAAAGGTTATCTCTCTGGTACTTGGAAGCCACCAGCCTTCGCCGAACACACAAAATCAGAGAGACAGTCACAAGGGACTACGCAGCCACACTGGAGGAAGAAATGTCGGAAGCCGCAGCAAGAAATGGCACACGACCCAGAACTGGTGACATTGGGGCTCATTTTCAAAGCGCTTAGACTTACAAAGTTCCAATAGTTACTATAGAACTTTGTAAGTCTAAGTGCTTTGAAAATATGCCTCATTGTCTATTGCTCGGCCAACTAGTGAAATGACTTGACTAGCTGCAATGAGAGAGAAGCTGCCAAAGCAAGCATGTAGCAAAGATCCATAGAATATGCTTGTGTAAAGGTAGCAGGATTGAAATCAAGAGAAGGGCAGTGAAAACCACGTACCTGAGACTCCAAGTGAATTTATGGGATTAGCATTCCTGCTTGTGGGCACCGAAGCACAGCTTGTAGAACTCCATAGTCTCGTGAGTGTGTATCCAACAACTATGGAGGGAGGAGGAAGTAGAGCCCATGAAAACCGGGAGAGTTCTAAAACTGGTGCACGGAGGCTATGTCTGTGGGAAGGAGCAGAGCCACAGAAGACATCCCAACTGTGCACGAGAACATCAGGAAAGGGCTGATAGACCAGGACCAGTACAGATCTCTTAGTCAAAAAAGAAAAAAGTAATCCTCCACCTCTGAAAGCAGTGAAACGACAGCCTCCATGTCCTCTACAAAAGAAGGGAAGGACAGGCTCGTCAATGGGGAGGATGTCTGTGCCCTTGGAGGGAGGGTGGTGCAGATGGTATTCAAAAGGACTCCTCAGAGAAGTGCCAGGGATCAGCATATGCTCCTCACTGGTGTTAGCCAGGATCCCCCCCCCCCCCCCCCCCCCCAGTAGGCTGAGACTGAGTCCTCCTCGACCGAGAAGAAGCAGGACCCTGAGAGGGGCATAGAGGATATGACTCCAGCTTCACCAGAGCTCAGGCCTAAATGTGGCCTACAGAGCTGTGGTAAGAGGAAAAAAATAAAAGGAAAGAGAAAAAATGGAACGGGAAGAAAAATAACCTGAACGAGGTACATAAGTAAAGAAAAGAAACCAAAAAGGCACAAAAGAAACTCTGGTAAGAACCGAACTGGGAGCTGTGAGGAGAGAGGAAAAAGTGTCCTCTCCTCATTGCGGAAAAACAATAAGACTGTTGGTCCTGTGTTTGTATGGCGGGAAGGAAGGCAGTTGCACATGTGCACTGGAGTATGTCTCGCGCTCCAAAGAGCCCTGTGAAAAGCATGATAGAAGCTCCGGACCGGGCAATGCGGGATTGTGTTACCCAATTGTGAGAATATTAGCCCGCTTTTCCTCAGAAAATAGTGCTAGACATGCTAATTGTCCAGATACAGAAACCGTGCACTCCCAGTTTGTGTAGCAACACTGCGACCACTGCAAGACATTTTGTGAAGTCCTTGGCAGCCGATGCCAGGCCAGAAGGCAGACACAGGTAATGGTGTTTCCTTATTCGAAACCTGAGGTACCTCCGGATGGTATATATCTGGATGTGGGTATAAGCATCCTTTAAATTCAGAGAGCATAGCTTATCTTTTACCTGAAACATGGGGATTAAGGTGCCTAGGGAATCCATCTTGAAATGTTGACAAATATTTATTCAGGCCCTTAGGTCTAGGATAGGATGAAATCCTCCTGTTTTGAACCAGAAATACATTGGTTTTACTAGTGTAACCTTTCCTGTACAGTTTGCTTTATATGTTGGGGTGGGGGGGGGGGATGGGGGATTTATTATGTTTTCCTTTTAGCTACATACTGAAGAACCTTGGTATGTCACCAGCGGGGATTCTGTATTCTAAACTGTGTTATAATCATTACAGTTGTTGTAATTGAAAACTTTAAAGGGAAAGGGGGAAAGGGAAATGGGACTTGATATACCGCCTTTCTGAAGTTTTTGCAACTACATTCAAAGTGGTTTACATATATTCAGGTACTTATTTTGTACCAGGAGCAATGGAGGGTTAAGTGACTTGCCCAGAGTCACAAGGAGCTGCAGTGGGAATCGAACTCAGTTCCCCAGGGTCAACGTCCACTGCACTAACCACTAGGCTACTCCTCCACTCATAAAACTTAAAAAAAAAAAAAATACTTAGTAAAACAAGATTTTGATCGTGCTTCACCTTTCGTAAGAAAACTTCACTGCCTTCTTGTGGCAGCACATATATTTATGTTTCCTAGATAAAGCGAACCACCGTACCCTGAAGCAGGTCTTTCGAAACGACGGCCATCGTAGGTCGGGGTTCGATAAACTTAACAGTAATCACGAACGATCGACTCTGCTTAAAGCTAAGTAGTTAATTAGAAAAATATTGGTGCTAGTTCTTGTAACTATATAAAACGGAAAAAGAATAAAAAAAGAATACAACGAATTAAAAGAGGTTTTTTGTAAGCCAATGATGACGAAGCCCAGCTCTCCGTAGTAAAATACAAAATTGAAAGTATTTACTGGAGGCTTCTAGAGGCTTTTTCCTCTGAATAAGCACTTTATCTATATAAATGTTAAGAGTGAAGAATAGTGCTGTTTTGTGACGCCATATATAATAATCTCCCTACTTTGTTTTGTTAGTGGATATTTATTATCGATTTTGGGAGATTACTTCTTTTCACAGATTTAGTTTGATAGCACATATATAAGAACATAAGTGTTGCCATACAGGGACAGACTAAAGGCAACACTTCCAACAGTGGCCATTCCAGGTCATAAGTACCTGGCAAGATCCCAGAACAGTAAAGCAAATTGTATGCTGCTTATCCTAGAAATAAGCAGTGGATTTTCCCAAGTCCATCTTAATGACTTATGGACTTTTCTTTTAGAAATTTATCTAAATCTTTTTTAAAACCTTACTAAGCTGTTTTTACCACATTCTTTGGCAACAAATTCCAGAGTTTAATTACATGTTGAGTGAAGAAATGTTTTCACTGGTTTGTTTTTAAATTTACTACTTGGCTTCATTGCGCTACCCCCTTGTGTTTTTAGAAAGAGTAAACAGATGATTAACTACTCGTTCCACTCCACTCAATATGTTTATAGACCTCTATTATATCTTCCTTCAGCCATCTCTTCTCCAAGCTGATGAGTCTTATCCGCTTTAGCTTTTTCTTATAGGGAAGTCGTCCCATCCCCTTTATTGTTTTTGTCGCCCGTTTCTATAGCATTTGTTGTCTGGTTTATAAAACTTTGTATAGATAGGCTCCTGAGAACTTTGTTTCTTTGATTAGGTTATTGGGAGTCCTCTCCTACATGTTGCAGTTTTTCTTGTTTGCTTTTGGCATTTTGTTTTGTAAAAGGTTTAAAGCTAGTCAGTCTATGAAAAAATATTTTCCGTTTTATTCAGTAAGGGGGCTTTTACAAAGCCTAGCATTTTTAGCTTGTGGTAAAACTCAGCTGGCGGTAAACCCTAAGACGCCCATAGGAACAAAATGATTTTTATCATGAGCTAAAAACACTAGTGCAGCTGTGTAAAAGCCCCCCCCCCCTCCCCCCCAAAGATTGGCTTCTATTTATGTTTATTTTTGAAAATTATTGAAATCTTATTTCTTTAGGAAATACAAGATTGATGATGAACTATGAAACTTTTTTTTCTAGTTTGTTATTTTTTTGTTGGTCTCTTTGTATTTTTATTGGTTGTTACCTTGAACCTGGCAGGCTTATAAGTATTGCAGCATAGCATAGTATGATATCTAGCATACAGTTCAGTATCAAGAAGGTTTGAAAGCAGAAGTTGGGATTTTGTCAGAGTAATGTGTAACAAGGTGAATTGTGGCGTCACTTCATGTTTTCCTGAATATAATCCTCCAGCTTCAATAAGCTGGCATGATAACATTTTTTTAATTGTTTTTTGTTTTAAGGCTTTAATTTATTTTAAAATGACATCATGAAAAGTGTAAATGATCAGATCGGAAGCCTTAAGGGAAATCTATCTTGAATTGGTTTGAACTAGGGCAATGTCCACATGCTTAAAATGGTAAACTTCATAGTAAAGTTGAAGTCAACCTTCATATGAAAAGTGTTTTATCTTCTTGTGGAAACTGAGAGGCTCTTTTGTAATGCTCTCTTCTGCTTTACTAAGGGAGTACATAGAGAGCTTGGCGACTGGTAATCCTGTTTGACCAATGGTTTCTAATACCACCCTATTCCTCTTAATGGATGACTGTACTTTCCTGCTGTATTCCCCCTTCTCCTTTGGGGATTCCAATCTGGGTGTTTGGTCCAGGTTTGATAGGATACAAAAATATGTTTGGAGAAGGGGGTGAGAGGACAAGGGAAGAGATCCTGAATTAGAGCTTACCTAAATCTCTTGCAGCTAATTTCTCCATCTTGGTCCTTCTCTTTACCATCATTAAAGTGAAGTTTGATTTAAGATTTTGGTCTAGGTTCCTTGTTTAGGCAATTCCATCTAATGCCATTGTGGTTCTTCTTGGTTTGATCCCTGGGTAAATAGAGCATTTCTTCTAACAATTCTCATCCTTTTTGAACTTTTAAACTTGATTGTTTCTAATCTTTTAAAAACTTTCCAGCCTCTTATTAAAATCTTCAGTCACATGGCCCATGTATATAAAGGCAAAAATAAACAATAGAAAAAGTCTAGCCCAGGGGTGTCCTACCTTGGCCCTCCCCCAGTTGGATTTTTAGGATTTCCACAATGAGTATGCATGAGATCTGTTTGTATACATAGTGGAGGCATTGCATGCAAATAAATCTCATGCAAATTCATTGGGGAAATCCTGAAAACCTGACTGGGTTGTGACTCTTGAGGACTGAGGTTGGACACCCCTGGGTTAGTCTCTCTGAATGGATAAATCCATGGAAACAGAGTAGAATATGCACAGAGGAACCACAACTGTGATGTCCACAAAATATTTAATAGTACAAAGTTAACACTGATATTTCATTAACAAGAAATAGCTTACAAGATCCAGATAAAAGTCATATATAATAATAAAGCCAAATATGTAAATTAGAAAGCTTATATTATTTAAAGCCTGATATGGACTTTCTTTAAAAAAAATCATGTTCTTGTTAATCGGTCAAAATCAAGTAGTCTCGATCTTGATAAGTGGGGCTCCCAGTGCAATTAACTTCTCATCCTAGCCCTCATGCTTCCACATATATCCCTCAGGTACGCAGTACTCTTTCCAGAACCTTTTTATTTTAATTTTGTGCAAAACTGATCATAGTATCAGGACCTGCGTCAGCATGACCACGTTTTGCTATAGCTGCGTCAGGACAACGGCCCTGAAAATCAACATATGGTACAAATTTTATATACAAATCCTACTCAAAACAGTTAAAACAACCTATAAATACTTTTACACATACCTGCTACCAAAACGCTGTTATCTTCCAGCACTCGCTCATTTATCTAGGATGGTGACCTAACGCCATCTCTTACACTTAAAGCCCAACGCAGTCAGAAGTAAAATCATAGGCCAATCAAGGAGAGTCACAGAAGAGATGTCCAATCTAATTCCAGGTTTTTGGAAAAGAGTACTGCGTACCTGAAAGATATATTTGGAAGTGTTTGAGCGCTAAGATGAGAAGTTAATTGCATTGTTAATGGGTCAAGCTTTCTACAAGCCTATCATTTTAAGTATGTTTTGCTTTTATTTGCCTGGTGTTTTTTTTTTAAAGCACAAATGGCAACAAGCTGGAATATAAACAAGTCCTCTTGAAACCAGTACAGCTTCATTAACAGACGTGCTTTGGATCGTGGGGTATCCTGATACAGCTTGAAAGGGGATTTTTAAAAAAAAGTAAGAGTGTGTTTACCTTTAATTTTCAACTTATTTTTAGTTTGAACAATTATATTTTAATGAGTTTTTATAATTTTAGTGCTTTGACTTCCACTTTACATTACTGCACGTCTTTATCCTGACGTTGCAAGGCTTTGCATATCTGCTATCTGGCCCTTACAGGTACCCAATCTTTTTAAATTTGTTTTTTAAAAATACATTTTGGTAATAACACTGTGTAACAAAGTTTATTTTTAATTTTTAAAATTTTTTTCTTCATTATGTTCGTTTATTATTTTCTTTTGACCTGCCATTCTTAACGTTCCCTTTGGTTTCAAGTCCCCCAAGTTAATTCACATTTTTTCATCCTAGGCATCCTCTGTACGCCTTGAACTCAAGGATTCCTGCCTTGCATTGGGTGCTGCAGTATAGTGTGGGTAGGTGTATTACATATATTTTGAAACAGCATTCAGGGTATTGGTAGCACAATTTTTTTTCTCTTCTTTTTCCCCCTTTTTTTCTTCTCTAGCTCCCTAATAGGTCTCTGACCCTGGATATGTGCACTTCCAAATGTCTGAATATTTATAAAGAATTATATGTGAACATTATACTCTTTACTCTGTCTTTGCACTTTTGTAATCTTGATGCAGGCGTGATGGATTTTTAATTACTTTAATGACTTATTTTCTTATGTATTTGGCTGTAGTATGTGTGGTTTTAACTTGCTCTTATAAGTTATTTATTTGTCATTTATAACCTGCCTGTTAATGAGGCAAGGAACAAAAACACACACATAATAAAATACGTAAATGTTATGTCATGTTAAAATATTAATTACGCTGTATTAAATGTTGTTTTAGCTGTTTTTGTGTATGCTACAATTGTGATTCCTCTATGCACATTCTGGTCCATTCCTTTGGGTTTATCCATTCACAGAGGTTAGCCCTTTTATTTATTGATAATATAGTACTTATTTTAAAACAGGAGCATTATCTAACAAGAGTGCCCAGTGTGATGGCGATTTTTAAAAGAGCTCCAGAGTGATACAGAAAACCATAGACCAGTGAGCCCAATGTTGTTGCTGGGCAAAGTAGAAGAAGTTATTGTGAAAACAAACAAACAACATTTATGATCACGTAGATAGATATTGTTTAATGGGAATGAGTGCATGGGCTTATCAAAAGCATGGCTTGCCTTACTTATTCATTTTTTTTGGAAGGCGTAAAACATGGATAAAGATGAGCCATTTGATAGAGGAGGTCATTTTAGGACACCGGTTCCCAGCATGTGGTCTGCGGATCTTTGGGGTCCATGAGACCATTACAGGAGAGTTCATAGGTCACAAAGAAGAGAAAAATAGCTGTTTTGCTGCTATAATCAGTGTATTTTCTAAGATGGAGTTTTTGAGAAAAAATAAACAACCTATAGAGGGCCACCCGCCATGTGAAAGGTTCATATGGTACAATAGGGACAAACCCCAGTCCCAAATTCAATACCTCAGTCTGGGTTCTTCACAACTGTTGATTGCACTGAAACCACACTCTTTTCTTGGGTCCCCTGTATGGGACTTGCTGCTGTTGTTCCCTACTGTCTTGTTGTCTGCCTTCTCGATTCCAACCCCTTTGTCTGCGATTTGATTAAAAAAAACCTCTCTGCACATGGAGGGTTTTGCTCAATCTCATCCTCAATTGAATCTGTTTCAGCTGCCATCTGATTAAACACTATGTCTTGACTCATGGTGACTTTGGCTTCCTTAGACATCCAGGAACATACAGAGTTTGTTGTGTAATCACGCTCATCTCTTTTATACTCCTTTATTTTGATTTGGTGAAACATATCTTTAAAAGCTTGAATGTTCACTAGTAAATCTACATGTTTGTTTATCATACTCCGCCTGAGTAGTAGACTTCTTCAACTGCGTCCTCATGTCATCAATTTTAACTTTTAATTCTGTTTCCACTTTAGATGTCATCTCAACTATTAGTAACATTAAGCCTCTACTCCATTTGTTTAAAATACTATTCCATTTATCACAAAGTCCTGATAATATGTGAATAATTTTGGAGGTTTAAACAACCATAGACCCCTAGGAATGCGGTGAGCTTTGATATACTGATCCAAAGTATCAGCATGTAGCTCAGCTCTTATTAATCCTTTACTCTAATTTTTCAACTCACCCTATGTAGGTGATAAATTCATAGTCCCTTGGTCACCCTGAATAGTAGACTGCTGCATTATAGCAGCTTCTTGATCTGGAGTATAACTGAATTTTTCTCTGTCTGTCTGGGCCATATAATGGCCAATAACTCAATAAATTAAACTTTCAATGGCCTAATCTAACAGCCGGAGCTACTTATAAATACATGAACAATGTTCAACATTGATGTTGCTCTAATAGTTAGACCCTACCTTAGTGGTGATGTTTTGCACATGAGCCACTCTACTCATGACTCACCAAATTCTTCATCAGTTGCTGTTTTGCAACGGTCTAATTTTAATTTTTAATATTTTGACATTTAAATTGTGATACTTATCTTAAGTACCTTTTCTTCGTATCCATGACCATTGGCTGACATCAAGAACCATGTGAGACAGAAGAAGCAGCAGCTTGAGGGGGTAATCAGAGGCAACTATGCAGACTGGAAACAGAAGCAGTTGTGTGGATGAGGCCAGCAGTGGTAGCAATAGGGATATGATCAGTAGCAGCTACGGATACTGGAATCTGGAGCACTGGGACCGATATTAGCCTGTAGGGCCTGTGAAGAACAGTACAGCGTCAAGAGGTAAGGAGAGGGAGAGATTCTAATGGTAGGAACTAACTGGAGGGAAATAAGGCAACTGAGTCCTAGGGATTGGGGAGAGAGATAAGGAAGGTTGGTGGTAAAAGGCTTGGTTCTAAGGGAGGGGAGAAGTTTAGGAAGAGTGATGGGGATGAACTTGGGGGAATGGGGTCTGAACTTTATGGAAGTTAATAGAGGGTCCAATCATCCAAAAAGGTTTTAGGAGGTTTGCACAACATCTGTACATGTAGATTGCATACACTTTTAAATACAAATTTTAGAATGTTCTTCTATTTCCATGTAGAAGCTAACAAGTGATGCCACTCTTTTTCTGAGCCAGTAGTTTTATGGAATGGATTGTTCCATTTCATGTATAGGAAAATACATATATATATCCTTACATCGTTTTATAAAATACAGGGGGAACTGTGATTGTCTTCAGCTGAACATCCCAACTCTTTCATAGATGTTCAATATAAGAAGCCACTTCTTGGTGCCTCTGGGAAGAAATGCTTGTACATTGGATTTCCATGGGGGAATTGATTTTTAAATACTATGGTTTTTTTTTAATCATACCAGCTCTTCATACACCAGTATGTATATTTATTTATTGGGATTTATTGACCGCCTTTATGAAGAGATTCACCCAATGCAGTGTACAGCAGGTACAGTTTAACATAAAACTTACAATTTTACTAACAGCATAACAATAGCTATGTATGACATTCTGTACAAGATTTTATTTATTATAAAAGCTTGATATACCACTGAGCCAATCAAGATTGTGACGGTTTACATTGCAATATGATCATAAAATCAAATGGAAAAGAACACCATTAAAATTGACAGAAAAGACCTAACCACAGGCTTGACAATAGCAGCTATGGCTCGAGATACTCCCAACCAGTAGAAGTCAATCTAGTGTGTGTCAATCTAGTGTGTGTTTGTGTCACCCCCTGTTGTCTTAATAGTGGAATATGATGCGCAATCTGTAAGAGTTGTTGTCTGTATGCCCTGGGCACTATAAGCTGCTTGCCTGCTGTCCAGGACCTATTAGGATCAACAGGATCAATCTCTCTGTACAACAAGCCCCCTTTCCATAGGATACGATCTTTACCAGTCTCATTGGTTGGTTGGCTGACCAGCCCTCCGCCTCAGGGCTTTCTAGGTCAGTGTCAGAGCACTGTGCTTCCTGAAAAGCATATCTTTGTTCTATATCAATATTCATATCTTGAATGGTCTCTGCTGGTGACTGACAAATCAAGGTCATCAGTGTGATCAGTAGGTGTGTCAGTTAAGTCAGGCTGTTCCATACTAATGACCCAGGTCACCTCAGGAACTGATGCTGCTGGAAGCAGTGGAGCGCCTCCTCCTGTTGCTTGGTCAGCAGGTTCCACCTGGTCTGGCTCAGGATCTGGAATTGGCGAAGTGATTTCTGCTGCTGCTTCTTGTTGGTCCACCCTGTCCTGACTACGGGTCACCTTAGAGGAAATGCTGACTCCTCTATCAAGGGTAATGTTCGTTGGACCCAGTCGGTTCCACACAGCATGTGTTTCATTATGCCTACTTCTCTGTATCCAGGCTTGGTACCCCAATCCAGGAATACTCAAGCAAAGGGTACAGTCTCTTTGGATCCATTGCTAGCACTACTTTTGCAGTGCACCCTGGTACAATAGCATCTTCTGGTACTAGCTCTGGTCGTAACAAAGTCATGCTAGAGCCATTGTCCACAAGCCCAGCCACCTGGCTCTGGTTCACAGTTACTGGAGTGCTGTAGGGTGTTGTGGAAATCCATCTGCTTTCATGATGAGTGGCCAGTAATTTTTTGTGCTGCAGCAACTGTGTGGGTCTCCTTCGTATTTTTGCAAAGAATTCTGGCAGGAATAATTTTACAGGCTTGAAACTGTTTCTTCACAAGCTACTTCTACCTCAGTGTTATGTGCTCTCTATTGTGGTTTGTTCCCTATGTCTATTTCTGGGGCTTGGAGGTTTTCTTCTCTAGCAGGATACCTTTATTTTGCAAATTATTCCCTGATTTTTTTTTTTAGTGGGCCAGGTTTCTTTTAGGTGCATGGTTACTGCTTTCCATTCTGGCGCGTCATCTAGTGTTGTGGCAGTAGATTCCTGGCACTACTAACAGTTGGCCATTTTTTTCCCACCTACCAGTTTTTTTTTCTCTTCTTGTCACTCTATTTGGAAACGATTTCCAAAAACAAAACAAAGAAACCTCTGCAATTTGTTTGGTTGTGGGCAGTTCCTCATGGCGCTGGTTCTAGTATTTGGATATAGCGGCTTGCCGACCCCCATTCTTGCACTTTCCTGATTTTGTTTTTTTTTTTCTTCTTCCAGACGGCTCTTCTCAGCTGGCTTCCTTCTTTTGGGCTTTCCGATGGAGCGGGGCTGCTTAGCAGTTCTTCTGGCAGGGTGTCGACAGCTTTCTGTCTGCTGCCAGTTGCGGATGTCTACGACATCGTCTGCTTCCTTGTCATCAAGCAGATGAAGCCATTACATATGGGTTGTGTCCATCAACCAGCAGGGGGAGATAGAGAGCACTCAACTTTTCACAGTGCCTCATGGCCAGCTAGCTCCACTGCCTCTTCAGTATTCTCTATCTCCCCAAGCAGGGTGGCTGCAGCTTCTTCGAGCTCCATCAAAAATCTGCCTGGGGGTGGCTCCTGGCTTGCCAGTTGTTAGCCGGGGTGTTAGAGGCTATAGCAGCTTCACTTTGAAGGCACATAGGTCAGCCCTTTCCCTGCCTTACCCATGCCCCCGTGGATGTGGACATATTAGCTTGCTTTTCCCTGTCCTTTCCCACTCAGTGGATGCAGGCACATTGGTTCGCCTTTCCCTGCCTTTCCCACTTATCTGAGCCTCCGGAGTGTTTTTATTTACCTCTTTTGCCTCTGCTTTCCTCACAGCGTTAAAAAAAAAAAAAAAAAAAAGTTTTTTTTCTTGAGATTCTTCTGCAGGACCGGAGCTGTGATACTCGGTCTAGTGCGGTAAGAGTGTTTTCTGACTCCTCCGGGGTGGGCCTGCGATCGGGATGTTTTTGGCACGAACCGCCATTTTTGAATTTTACCGCGTTTTCGGCGATGGCTGCGGAGACTGTAAAGCGCTGTTCTAAATGTGGCAAGCGCAAATCAGCAGCGGGTCTCTGTAATTCGTGCTGTACAGATGGTAGAGCCGGCCCGAGCATGGCGAGCGGCGATCTGTTGCGCTCTGAGCTGGCAGCGGACGCCATTTTGGATTTTCCACATGGTGCAGCCTCCATTGCGACGGAGAGCCCTGAATCCGGGGGGGGGGGGGCCTCTGAGTGAGGCTAATAATAGAGCTGATAGCCCTGGGCAGGAACCGGGCGGTCAGGGAGCAGTTTTCTCCCCTGATTTTGTTTTAATGCTGCATAGGGAGTATATGCTTAAAAGAGCTCTTCCACAGGGATCTTCGGACCCTCTGCCTGCCCTCCCGGTGGATCCTGGCCTTTTGGAGTTGGCTTTGCCTGTTTCTTATCCTCCTGATAAACACAGAAGGGCTATGAGGATTCTGAGGGGTCTGGCAGAACTTCTTGGGCTGAGGAGCCAGAGTCAGGTGCAGAATTGCCACAGCAGCTTGATGATCCGTCTGCGGTGAGGATTTTCCACCATGAGGAGCTGCTAGCGCTTATTTCAGATGCCTTACAAGCCCTCTCGATTGAAGATCCTGGGAGTGGCAAAGCCTCCTCTGTTAATCCAAGGATGGCTGGTACCAGAAAGCCTGCTCAAGCCTTTCCTTTGTATGACTCCATCCAAGAGCTTATTTTGGCTCAATGGGCTGACCCCGAGGGACCTTTGAAGGTTGCCAGGGCTATGGGGCAATTATACCCTCTGAGTGAGGAACATTTGGCTCGCTTTGCAATGCCTAAAGTGGATGCCCTGGTCACGGCTGTGACAAAGAGAACTACCCTCCCTGTTGAAGGAGGTGTTGCCCTGAAGGATATTCAAGACCGCAGGCTTGATTAAGCTCTGAAACGGTCCTTTGATTTGGCAGGTCTCACTGTTCGGGCATCTGCATGCAGTTGTTATGCTGCTAGAGCCTGCCTGGCTTGGTTACAGCAGGCAGTGGAACAGCCCGGTGATGGAGCGGAGACCTTATCTGAAGTGGCTCCGCGGATGGAGTCGGCCTTGTCCTTTTTGGCTGACGCCCTTTATGATATGGTCAGAGCTTCAGCTAAACAAATGGCTGTAGCAGTGGTGGCTTGCCGCACTCTTTGGCTACGACATTGGGCGGCGGACATGGCCTCTAAGCAAAGGTTGGTGAAGTTGCCCTTTCAAGGCCTTCTGTTTGGTGAGGAGCTGGAAAACATTGTTAAAGGCCTGGGGGATTCCAAACCTCAGCGCTTGCCCGAAGATAGGCCGAAGCCTTCCTCTAAGGGTCAGGTGGTCCGCTCCTCTTACAGACCTCGCTTCCGTGAAGCTAGAAGGTACCACCCGGGGCGTGCTGCTGGGTTCACTTCACTTGCCCGCTCTCAGCAGAGAAACTCCTTTCGCTTGGACAAACGTTCCGCAGCTGCCGGTTCAGGGGCGACCCTCTCAATGATGGTGCGCCGGCCCCCTCCTCGTTTCCTGTCATCGGAGGAAGACTTTCCCTGTTTTTCGAGGAGTGGGCCAAAATCTCCACAGATCAGTGGGTCTTGGACCTGATCAGAGACGGATACCGAATAGAATTCGATGCCCTGGTGAGAAACGTGTTTGTGGAGTCCCGATGCGGTTCTGTCGCCAAACGGGCGGCGGTAGAGGAGACTTTGCACGGTCTGTGCCAGATAGGGGCTGTGACCCCGGTGCCTCCCACCGAAGAAGGTCTAGGCCGCTTCTCCATTTACTTTGTGGTGCCACGAAAAGGCGGGTCTTTTCACCCGATCCTGGATTTAAAAGACCTAAACAAGTCATTAAGAGTGCGGCACTTTCACATGGAAACCCTGCTCTCCGTCATTGCGGTGGTACAGCCAGGAGAGTTTCTCACGTCTCTGGACCTGAAAGAAGCTTACTTGCACATACCAATTTGGCCCCTGCACCAGAAGTTTCTGCGGTTTGCGGTGTTGGGAAAACATTTCCAGTTTCGGGCCTTGCCTTTTGGCCTCGCCACAGCTCCCCGAACCTTCTCCAAGGTAATGGTGGTAGTAGCTGCCTTTCTGAGGCAAGTGGGTATCCGGGTTCACCCGTACCTAGTCTTCAGGATTCATGTTACAGTTATAGGAGGATGAGTTCATTCCCTCCAGTTCATGTTTTGGGAGGATGAGTTTATTCCCTCCAGGAGGATGCAAGTATTCCCTCCATTTATACAAAGTGGAGGACAAGTTTATTCCCTCCAGGAGGATGAGTTCATTCCCTCCTTTTTTTTTTTTTTTTTTGAGTTTATGCCCTTGTTAAGGGGCCATAGTTCGCTGTGAGGAAAGTTCATGTTATTCCCATTGCGGTTTGCCATACTGCTTTGGAAGCTTCAAATACTGAAGAGGCAGTGGAGCTAGCTGGCCTTGAGGCACTGTGAAAAGTTGAGTGCTCTCTATCTCCCCCTGCTGGTTGATGGACACAACCCATACGTAATGACTTCATCTGCTATGACTAAAGGAAAGAGAATTATCATGGTAAGAACCTAATTTTCCCTTCTGGTAGATGTTTTTCATGGTGGTTCCTCAGGTTACAGCCTTGTTTCCACATGGCGCCCGGCTTCTCAATCTTGGGTGATGACGGCTGCCTTTGCGCAGAGTCAGGCGTATGTCTGCTGTTTGCTTCTGCCTTTCTGACTTTGTATGCATCTTTTAAAAAATTACTCCCCCTATGTTCTAACGCCTGTTTCTCTATCTTATCTATATATATGTTTTATCTTTGCTTACACCCT
Organism: Microcaecilia unicolor; assembly: GCF_901765095.1. NCBI lineage: Eukaryota > Metazoa > Chordata > Amphibia > Gymnophiona > Siphonopidae > Microcaecilia > Microcaecilia unicolor. The sequence goes on from NC_044031.1 coordinate 175,517,883, forward strand.
GGGCTGCCTATTAAAATGTTTTATTGTGTATTATGGTGACATTGTAATGCAGCATACTATACCATACTTTGTATTGTTTGAATATTTTTACTGCTGTAATTGTCTATTGCTTATGTTTGACTTATTCTTGCTGTATACTACCTTAATTGAATTCCTTCAAAAAGGTGGTAACTAAAGCCTAATAATTAGATATACATACCACAGCCATACAGAGACCAAATTTTGAATCCCCTGTCCCTCCTAACACACTCTGAAAACAAGCCACCTCTCTTTTCTACACATATCTTCTAATATTCCACAAACAGTTCACACCTCAATTGCTGAAAATAGGCAAGCTCTCATCCCCCCTTCCCTTATTCTGAATCACAATTAATGCAATATTCACATGATTTTTTTCTAGTTGTTGCCTCACTAGCCTGACCAAACAGACCCAGCTGATCAGTTATAGTCCTCTGTACACTATTGGATCTGTGAGTTCCATAGACTACGTTTTCCACACAGTAAAAACTGTCATAGCACTGACATCCAGTGGCCTCCAGATAGGCCCGCACGGTGTTGAGACTCTCCAGCGCTCTTGCAAAAGTGACAGGATGAGGTTTTTGAATTTCGTCAGCATGTGCCTCGCTGCTCATTTCATCATCTGTTCCATCATCAGCCGTTGTTGCCTGTGTGCTGTCTTCAGCTGTTTGTAGATCGTAATCAACAGCTATGTAGCGATGGAACTCCTCTTCAGTAACACCGGCTGGGATGTCAATAACCTGTTCATCTGACGCGTTTGCAACAGCTGCATCTGTTTTGTCCCTCTTCACATCCTTAACAAAGCTTGCCCGCTTGTAGCAGTTCACAATGGTTGCCTGTGTAACATGATTCCAGGCTTCTTTCTGCATATGTAGGGAATACATACATATAGATTATGAACCAGTTCAACAGCATATTTATCCTTGCCAGTCTGGTCATCCATAATGCTCATCTAACGACATAGCACAAGAGCCCGATAATGTTGTTTGAAATTGGCTATTATGCCCTGATCCATAGGTTGGATCAGAAAGGTAGTGTTTGGTGGCAGGAAGACCAACTTGACGTTAGACAGCCTGACATCATCCCTGTGTGCAGCACAATTATCACAAAGCAACAAAATCTGATGCTTTTGTGCCCGCATTCTGGTGTCTAACTTCTTTAGCAACTGCTTCCAAATTTCCCCAGTCATCCATGAATTTGCGTTAGCCTCGTATGACACAGGAAGTCACTTAACTTTCTTGAAGCAACGGGGCTCCAGTAGTTTCAGCATGTTTGAATGCAAGTGTTCCATCAGGAATTGCTTGCCAGTAGAGACCGTTTTCGTCAGCATTGAAAATGTCACGAGGTGCAAACTTGTTCAAGATGGAAGGAAGAACTGAAACAACCCAATGTTGCTCATAACCCAGATTCAGAGACTGATGTTTCATATGAGTGATAATGCTAGAAACAAGGAGTGGTAACTGGATCAGGCTCTTCAAAAGAGACTCAGGACTCTCAATGTGAAATTAAAGATGTTTATTTAAGATGACACGATACCATGTTTGGTTTACACGTGCCTGCCTCAGGAGTCTTGTGATAACCACAACAGAAGACATTCTGCAGATTGTACTAAAGTTCGGGGGGGGGGGGGGGGGTGTAATTTGTCAAGGCAGCAGCCATGTCATATATCACTAGGACATGAGCAGATGTATCTGTCCTGTGAGTTCGTGCCATGTAGCCCATGTAAGAACTGATCATTGCACCATTGTCACCCTAGCACTCAACACAACCTCTGAGGTCCCATCTTGCAGTTTCATAAAGGAGATAATTGGCAAAGACAGGAGAATGAAACCATTGCATGGAGGTTTACAAAGATTGCAAATAATGTAAGGTGCTGCTGAGAGCATGCACATGAGCATGAGTCTATCCCCACAGCATCCCATGTCCATAGAAATTAAATATCCTGTCTAGATTTCTTGAATTAATTGGACCCTATTTGCTGTGTATTATATGTGAGCAACCCCAGATCAACATTCTTATTCACCTCGCACATACGCCCTGTGATGTGGTGTTCCCAGTGCCACAGCATAAATATGGCCACAGCTGTCAGGGCCAGTAACTACATGCAACACCAAATTTCTGTGGGTATGCATGCCATCCCTGAGAAGACATCCAGATAATGCCATTAGGTCATATGCCTGACATTTAACTCACATGTCCTTGGGATCCTGACCACATGATTAGTAACCAAATCCTTGCCTACAGGGCAGAACTGGCCACCTTATGTATGCTAGGGGTCAAGCTTGTGGCCTTGTATCATGTCATGGCATCATTCCATCAAGTTCAAGCTCATTTTATATAATATATTGATAATCTAATAAAAAATTTAAGTGGTTTACAAGTTCAATTAGTTTTAACAGTTTTATTGATGACTGAGCAAATAAAAACCGAACACACTATAAAATTATGTATAAAGTGTTCAAGATCCAAACATCCGTATGTAAAAACAGCAGGCTGACACGTCATCAATCTTTTCACATATTTATCTCCTCAACACCTTCTCCCGAGGTCGCCCAAGTCGGCATAATCGAAAGCCGATTTTTTGCGTCCTCAACTGCTTTCTGTCGCGGGGACAACCAAAGTTCACGGGGGTGTGTCGGCAGTGTGCCAAAGGCGGGACGGGGGCATGGTTAAGAGATGGGCGTCCCTCATGAGCATTTGGTCGACTTTACTTGGTCCCTTTTTTTTTCTTTTACGACCAAGCCTCAAAAAGATGCCCGAACTGACCAGATGACCTCCCCTTACTCCCCCAGTGGTCACCAACCCCCCTCCCACCCTAAAAAAGAAAATTAAAAAACATTTTTCCAGCCTCTATGCCAGCCTCAAATGTCATACCCAGCTCCATCACAGCAGTATGCAGGTCCCTGGAGCAGTTTTTAGTGGGTGCAGTGCACTTCAGGCAGGCGGACCCAGGCCCCCCCACCTGTTATACTTCTGGTGGTAAATGTGAGCCCACCTGAAACTCACTATACCCGCATGTATGTGCCCCCCTTCATCCCTAAGGGCTATGGTAGTGGTGTACAGTTGTGGGTAGTGGGTTTTAGTGGGGGGTTTGGGGGGGCTCAGCACCCAAGGTAAGGGAGCTATGCACCTGGGAGCAATTTGTGAAGTCCACTGCAGTGCCCCCTGGGGTGCCCAGTTGGTGTACTGACATGTGAGGAGTACCAGTGCACTACGAGTGCTGGCTCCTCCCACGATCTAAGGGCTTGGATTTGGTCGTTTTTGAGATGGGCGTCCTCGGTTTCCATTATGGCTGAAAACCGGGGGCGACCATCTCTAAGGTCGACCTAAATGTTGAGATTTGGGCGTCCCCGACCGTATTATCGAAACGAAAGATGGACGCCCATCTTGTTTCTATAATACGGGTTTCCCCGCTCCTTCGCCGGAATGTCCTTAGAGATGGACGTCCCCGTTTGATTATGCCCCCTCCACGCATAGGATACAGAAATGCACTGGGTTCGATAAAACACAATTACCCCATTATTCCTTAGTTGTGGAATCCGCCTTGAAGTGCAGAGATCTCATGCTTCTGCTTCTCCAGGCAAAGAAGCTAGAATCTTTGATGCTTTTGGCAGGTGAACATTCGAAGCTTCAATGCTAACCAACCACATATTGGATTAGCAACTTTATTCCATAGTTTAATTGAAATCTCTGTTCAGGAAGAAGGAAGTCTGCAAAGGAGAGAGCATTCTGTAATAGACTTCTGAGTTTCTTAAACTTCAAAGGAAATTACTGGATTGTTGCAAATATCTGGCAAGACAAAACTTTGATGTCTCTTTCTGCATCTCTGTGGTGTCTTTCGTGGCTCAGAGTTTCTGACCTAGAATCTGCAGTTCTTGTCATAGTGACAAGGTCAAGGAAGGGGCCGACCTGATAAACATATAGATACCATTTAAATTCTCTCCAGATCGCTTCTTCTACTTTTAGAAGATATTGGAAGGATTTGGATGCTCTAATTACTACACCTCTAGGTGTAGTTATAATCCTACTGCTCCTTTTCAAAGGACTACATCTCAGCGCTCATTTGTTTTATTTATTTATTTACAATATTTATATCCTACCTTTATCCAAGGCAGGTAACAGTAGCCACATACATAGTCTTAAACACATAACAATCGACAAGCATATTAGCAATATTCACATACATAGTCTTGAACATGTAACAGTCACTAGGTATATTAAGCTAAATCATGATCATTGACCTGGTCCTTGCATACATACAAACAAAAAGCAAAGAAAAAAATCCTGTAAGAATTGCTCAGATGTATGAGTTCAGGGTGTTTCGAAAATAGACTGGAACACTCCCAAATATATGGTGATGAGTCAAAACAAGGGTCTTGAATTGAACTCTGTATGTCACAGGAAGCCAGTGTAATTTTTTTAATGTTGGAGTAATGTGTTCAGACCTTGAGGAGCTTAACCGAGATTGGATAGCAGAGCCGGTAGTGGGAGGCGGGGCTGGAGGCGGGGGTAGTGCGGGGCAGACTTATACGGTCTGTGCCAGAGCCAGTGGTGGGAGGCGGGACTGGAGGTTGGGAGGCAGGGATAGTGCTGGGCAGACTTATACGGTCTGTGCCAGAGCCGGTGGTGGGAGGCAGGGATAGTGCTGGGCAGACTTATACGGTCTGTGCCAGAGCCGGTGGTGGGAGGCGGGGATAGCACTGGGCAGACTTATACGGTCTGTGCCAGAGGCGGGGATAGTGCTGGGCAGACTTATACGGTCTGTGCCCTGAAGAGCATAGGTACAAATCAAAGTAGGGTATACACAAAAAGTAGCACACATGAGTTGTCTTGTTGGGCAGACTGGATGGACCGTACTATGTTACTATGTTCTAAACTTTAATTCATCCAGCATTGATAGCAGCAAACATTCCACACTATGGTTTGGTCTAAAACCATATTGAAAGTCTTTTAACTCCATTAATTGGTGTGATACAGTCTTCTGAATGAATTTTGCTAGGAATGGTATAACTGAAATTAGTCTGTAGTTATTCATTATACTTATGTCAAGTGATGATATTTTTTTAGTAATGGTTTAACAGTTGCTTCTTTAAGCGAATCCACCACGTTCCTGCAGTGATTTATTCGCTAGATTTTTTTTTAAAGGAGCAATTATCTCTAGTATTGATCTAAATTATTATTGAAGAGCAGGGGTCTGCCTGGTGGTAGATAAGCTTTTTACCAGTTTCTCTATCATGTTGTCATCTACCATATGGCATGAATTCCAAGCATTATCTACTACTTTTTTCCCTTGATGTGGGCAGAACTAGAGCATCAGATTCTGAGTTTGAAATTTTTGTGTTAGGTTTCTGATATAGCCAGATTGCATAATCCTGAGGATCAACATATTATGCTAACTCATCCTTCCTTCCCTTGATGAAATAGTTCACTGTGTGAGATAGTTCTATGGGTTTATTTAGGGAAGCTTTAATCTTAGCCTTGAAGTATGTATTCCTTTCTTCTTCCCATGATCCGTTTATATTCAGCCATTTTAATCTTATGTATCTTCAAGTTATCCAATCACTTGCTTCAGAACCAAATATATCACAAGAGAACTGCACTAGCTGGGGTGTAGTAAGTTTGTAATCAAGCAATGCAGAAGAACTTAAAAACACAACTGAGATTTTTTAAAACTATTCAAAATGTAGTTAAACTACTTAATAATTACTTAACATGTTATTTAATTACTGGGCGTCTACCAACTATTTTTGAGTAGTTAAACATTTTGGATTAACTACTGAAAAGTAGGTAACTATGTAGTTAACTAGTGCCTAGCATTGAATCTGGGTACTTGCAAGTTAGACTCCTGGCACTGAGGACTTTTGTCCCAACCTGAAGTATAGATGAAAATCTCCCTGGAGTGGGAGTAGAATTCATGTACTGTTTTTGGAATCAGGTACTGAGGGACCAGAGTGCAGATGCTTACTGGCGAAGGAACCAAAAGCAGAGGTAGTGGGTGAAAGGAATGTTGGTACTGACTGCAAGATCACAGAATACTGGAGGAAGGGCCAGTGCAGCAGCAAAACAAGCTGTGAAAGACCTTAAAACACAGAAATAGAGCCAACACAACAGGTAGGTAGGCTGAAAGGCCTACCTCTGAATAGGAACACCTGAAAGCACTGACAAGTTGGCATCAGTCATTGAGAAAAGCTAGATACCTGTTCCCGAGCACTTTTAGAGGACTGTGAAACTGATGTTCTCGAAAACTTCGAGAACATCAGTTTCACAGTCCTCTAAAAGTACCCTAATGACCCAACTTAACTTTTTAAGCCTACCCACATGATTCCTGCCCCGACAATTATTATACCTTTGACCATGTCTCACAATCTCCTTATGCTCATTCCTCAATCTCTTCCTCTCCATCCTTCCTACTCCTTACCCCTCCCGATCTCTTCTCATTTTGCTCATCCTATCTTTTACTTCTCCGTGCTGAATTTACATATCCTCAAAACCCCACTACTACTATGTTTACTACAACTTGTAACATTCTCCTTCAAGACTTTGTAATTCTATTTACTATGTAAGCCGCATTGAACCTGCTATGTGTGGGGAAAGCGCGGGGTACAAATGTAATTAATAATAATAATATGTTCCTTGTCATCAAGCAGATGAAGCCATTACGTATGGGTTATGTCCATCAACCAGCAGGGGAGATAGAGAGCACTCAAACTTTCACAGTGCCCTCTTGGCTAGCTAGCTCCACTGCCTCTTCAGTATTCTCTATCTCCCTTAGCAGGGTGGCTGCAGCTTGTTCGAGCTCCAGAAAAATCTGCCGGGAGGTGGTTCCTGGCTTGCCAGTTGTTAACCGGGGTGTTGGAGGCTATAGCAGCTTCACTTTAAAGGCACATAGGTTCGCCCTTTCCCTGCCTTTCCCACTCATCTGAGCCTCCGGAGTCTTCAATACCTCTGCTTTCCTCACAGCTTAAAAAAAAAAAAAAAGTCGCGTCGCGTTTTTAAACGCAGAGACGCTGGAACAGAGGTTTTTGACCTGATTTTCAGCAGGATCGTAGTTGTACACTAGATCCTTTGAGGTAAGAGTGTTTTCCAACTCCTCCGGGGTGGGCCCGCGATTGGGGCGATTTTGGCGCGAAACCGCCATGTTGGATTTTACCGCCGTTTTTCGGCGATGGCTGCGGACAATGTAAAACGCTGTTCCACTTGTGGCAAGCGCAAATCAGCAGCAGGGCTCTGTAAATCGTGCTGTATTGGCGTAGGAGCCGGCCCGAGCATGGCGAGCGATGTTTCTTCCCGCTCTGAGCTGGCAGCGGGCGCCATTTTGCTTACACCGCATGGCGCGGCCTCCGTGGACACGGAGAGACCTGAGCCGGGTGGGCCACCTCTAGATGAGGTTATTTCAGGAGTGGCTAGCACCGGACAGGATTTGGGTGCCCAGGGTGAGATTTTCTCCCCGGATTTTGTGCTTTTGCTGCTTAAAGCATACATGATGAAAAAGAGCCCTTCCTCAAGGGTCGCCTGAGGCTCCTCTGATTGCCCCCCCCCCCCCCCGATGGATTCTGGCCTGGGACTGCCCAGTGAGGCTTTTTTCCCGGATGCTTGGCCTAAAGATAAGCGCAGAAGGGTTAATTCCCCTTCAGATTGTGGTGCACCTTCCCCCCCCCTCCCCCCCCCGTGGTCGGGGTGTGAGGATTCGGAGAACTCTGACAGACGTTCTTGGTCTGAGGAACCAGAGTCAGGTGCGGATTTACCACAGGATCTGGATGATCCCTCCGCGTTGAGGATTTTCCACCGTGATGAGCTGCCAGCGCTTATTTCAGATACCCTGCAGGCCCTCTCGATTGAAGATCCTGACAGTGGCATGGCCTCCTCGGGTAATCCCAGGATGGCTAGTACCAAGAAAGCTGCTCGGGCCTTCCCTTTGCATGACTCCATCCTAGAGCTTGTTTCGGCTCAGTGGGCTGACCCCGAGGGACCTTTGAGAGTTTCCAGGGCTATGGGGCAGTTATACCCTCTGCGTGAGGGACATATGGCTCGTTTTCAAATGCCTACAGTGGATGCCCTAGTCACTGCGGTGACAAAGAGAACTACCCTCCCTGTTGAAGGAGGTGTTGCCCTGAAGGATGTTCAAGACCGTAGGCTGGAAACAGCGTTGAAACGGTCCTTTGAAATTGCAGGTCTCACTGTTCGGGCGTCTGCATGCAGCTGTTATGCTGTGAGAGCCTGCCTAGCTTGGCTGCAACAGGCAGTGGCTCAGCCCGGAGATGGAGCGGAGCCCTTCTTGGATGTGGCTCCGCGGATGGAGGTGGCCTTGTCCTTTCTGGCTGATGCCCTTTATGACCTTGTCAGAGCTTCGGCTAAACAAATGGCAGTAGCAGTGGCGGCTCGCCGTCGTCTGTGGCTACGACACTGGGCAGCGGACATGGCCTCTAAGCAAAGGTTGGTGAAGTTGCCTTTTCAAGGACTTCTCCTATTTGGTGAGGAGTTGGAGAAAATTGTGAAAGGCCTGGGTGATCCAAAACCCCAGCGCTTGCCCGAAGATAGGCAGAGGCCTTCCTCTAAGGGCCAGGCGGTCCACTCCTCGTACAGACCTCGCTTCCGTGAAGCTAGAAGGTACCGCCCGGGGCGTTCTGCTGGGTTCACTTCTCGTGCCCGTGGTCAGCAGAGGAACTCCTTTCGCTTGGACAAGCGTTCCGCAGCTGGTGGCTCAAGACCAGGAGTTCAGGGGTGACCCTCTCAATGATGGTGCGCCGGCCCTCTCCTCGATGCCTGTCATCGGAGGACGGCTTTCCCTCTTTGTCGAGGAGTGGGCCAAGATTTCCTCAGATCAGTGGGTTCTGGACCTGATCAGAGATGGATACAGAATAGAATTCAACGCCCCAGTAAGAGACGTGTTTGTGGAGTCCCGATGCGGTTCTGCCGTCAAACGGGCGGCGGTGGAGGAGACTTTACAAGGTCTGATTCAGTTAGGGGCAGTGACCCCGGTGCCTCCCGCCGAGCAAGGCTGCGGCCGATACTCCATCTACTTTGTGGTGCCGCGAAAAGGTGGGTCCTTTCGCCCTATTCTGGACTTAAAAGAAGTGAACAAGTCCTTGAGAGTGCGGCATTTCCACATGGAATCCCTGCGCTCCGTCATTGCGGCGGTTCAGCCAGGAGAGTTTCTCACGTCTCTAGACCTGAAAGAAGCTTACTTGCACATTCCGATTTGGCCCCCGCACCAGAAGTTTTTGAGGTTTGCGGTGTTGGGAAAACATTTCCAGTTCAGGGCCTTGCCTTTTGGCCTCACCACAGCTCCCTGAACCTTTTCGAAGGTAATGGTGGTAGTAGCTGCTTTTCTCAGGCGAGAAGGTATCAGGGTTCACCCGTACCTAGACGACTGGCTCATCAGAGCAGACTCTGCAACAGAGAGCTTACAAGCTACAGCCAGAGTGGTCTCAGTACTGCAATCTCTAGGCTGGGTCATCAATATGGCCAAAAGTCACCTGTCCCCTTCACAATCTCTAGAGTTTTTGGGGGCCAGGTTCGACACAGTCTCGGGCTATGTGTTCCTACCCGATCTAAGGCGGTGCAAGCTTCAGAATCAGGTCCGTCTGCTCCTGAGGATGCCCCGCCCGCGAGCTTGGGACATTGTCCAGCTGCTGGGATCGATGACAGCCACGATGGAAGTGGTACCCTGGGCGAGTGCGCACCTGAGACCTCTACAGTATTCCCTACTCCGGAGATGGTCTCCTATTTCTCAGGATTACCAATGCAGACTTACTTGGCTCCCTGCGGCCTGTCTCAGCATGGAGTGGTGGCTCTCGGACAGCATGCTGCGGCGAGGAATGCCGCTGACGCTCCCCGTTTGGTGCCTAGTGGTAACAGATGCCAGCCTGAAGGGCTGGGGCGCACACTGCAAGGGGAAGCATGCCCAGGGTCTATGGACACCCGAGGAGTCGGAGTGGTCCATCAACCGCCTAGAGTTGAAAGCAGTGTTTCAGGCGCTTCTGGCCTTTCAAGTGACCCTGGAAGGATTGGCTGTCAGAGTGATGTCGGACAACACGACAACGGTGGCCTATATAAATCGACAAGGCGGAACAAGGTGCAGAGCACTAGCCGCGCAGGCCGAACTGATTTGCCACTGGGCCGAGCTGCATCTTCAGTGTCTGTCGGCAGCTCATATTGCAGGTCAGAGCAATGTGCAGGCCGGTTATCTGAGCAGGCATCAGATCGATCCAGCAGAATAGAATCTGGCAGACGAAGTATTCCTGCAGATCTGTGCCAAATGGGGCAAGCCCGTGATGGATCTAATGGCGACAAGTGCCAATACCAAAGTCCCGTGCTTCTTCAGCAGACGGAGAGATCCTCGCTCGGCGGGGTTGGATGCCTTGGCTCAACCCTGGCCTCCGGGTCTACTTTATGTGTTTCCCCCATGGCCCTTGATAGGGCGCCTGCTCTTGCGGATTCGGCTGCACTCAGGAGAAGTGGTCCTCATCCCCCCGGATTGGCCAAGGAGACCTTGGTATGCAGACCTCCGACAGATGCTCCTGGAGGCTCCTCTGCCGTTACCTCTGGTACTGAACCTCTTGACTCAGGGACCGGTAGCCCTGGAGGACGCCGGCCGCTTTGGTCTTACGGCATGGCTATTGAGAGGGCGCAATTGAGGGATAAAGGTTATTCCAATAAAGTTATTTCCACTCTCCTGCAAGCCCGCAAGCGGTCCACTTCCATGGCTTATGCCAGGATTTGGTGCCTGTTTGAGTCTTGGTGTGCTTCCAGAGCCATTGTTCCAATGCGGGCTCCTGTCTCGCCGATTCTGGACTTTTTGCAGGAAGGTGTACAAAAAGGCTTGGCCTATAATTCCCTGCGGGTGCAGGTGGCAGCGTTGGCCTCCCTTCGTGGTAAGGTGGAAGGCGTGTCTTTGGCTGCTCACCCAGATGTGGCACGGTTTCTTAGAGGGGTGCTTCGGCTCCGACCTCCAGTGCGAGCACCCTGTCCAGCTTGGAACCTGGGGCTAGTTTTGAAAACCCTGCAGGCATCTCCTTTTGAGCCGCTTCGGCGAGCATCGGAGAAAGACTTGACACTGAAGGCCGTTTTTCTGGTGGCCATTACCTTGGCGAGACGGGTGTCAGAGCTCCAGGCGCTGTCCTGTAGAGACCCATTTCTGCAATTTTCAGAGTCCGGAGTCACGGTTCGGACCGTGCCTTCCTTTATGCCTAAGGTGGTTTCAGCCTTTCACTTAAACCAGCCTATTTTCTTGCCCTCTTTTTCAGAGGAAGAGTTTCCAGAATCTTTTGGGCAGCTGCACCTTTTGGATGTGCGCAGGACTCTGCTGCAGTATCTGCGAGTTACTAACTCTTTCAGGAGTTCTGATCATCTGTTTGTTTTGCTATCCGGTTCTCGCAGAGGGTCTCCAGCGTCTAAAGCCACTATTGCCCGCTGGCTCAAAGAAACTATCTTTTCAGCTTATCTGCTGGCCGGCAGGGTTCCGCCTGTAGCCTTTAAGGCACATTCTACTACAGCGATTTCTTCCTCTTGGGCTGAAACTGGAGCACTCTCTGTTCAAGAGATATGCAGTGCAGCAACATGGGCTTCTAAGCTCTCCTTTGCCCGACATTACAGGCTGGATGTGGCTGCCAGGAGGGATGCGCGTTTTGGTGCACAAGTGCTAGCGCGTGGTGTGGCTTGTTCCCACCCTATCTAGGGATTGCTTTGTTACATCCCATACGTAATGGCTTCATCTGCTTGATGACAAGGAAGGGAAAATTAGGTTCTTACCTTGGTAATTTTCTTTCCTTTAGTCATAGCAGATGAAGCCATGAGCCCTCCCTGTATGATTGTCTCTATGCTGTGAATCTGTTTTTCAGGTTCTGTTCTAATTTCTTGAAGTTCCTTCCTTGGGAGAAAGTTGGAAAACAATCTTCAGGATTCATGTTCGGTTTAAATTTAGGAGGATGTGTTCATTCCCTCCAGCATGTTTTGGAGAATGTGTTGATTCTCTCCAGGAGGCGCGTGTGTTCCCCTCCAGTTCTATAAATAGGAGGATGAGTTCATTCCCTCCAGTGTGTTGGGAAGATGTGTGATTCCCTCCAGGAGGCGCGTGTGTTCCCCTCCACTTATACAATAAGGAGGATGAGTTTATTCCTTCCAGGAGGATGTGCATTCCCTCCTTTATGAGTTCATGCCCTTGTGATGGGCCATCGTTCGCTGTGAGGAAAGCTCTTGTGATTCCCATTGCGGTTTGCCATACTGCTTTGGAAGCTTCAAATACTGAAGAGGCAGTGAAGCTAGCTGGCCAAGAGGGCACTGTGAAAGTTTGAGTGCTCTCTATCTCCCCTGCTGGTTGATGGACATAACCCATACGTAATGGCTTCATCTGCTATGACTAAAGGAAAGAAAATTACCAAGATAAGAACCTAATTTTCCCATATTTCCCATATCCCGCATCTCCTCTAGGGTATACATATTCAGGTCTTCCAGCACAACTATAGCTATTCCTAATAAAACAAACAGTAACCCAAAGTAACTATACACCAAAGGTCCTGAATCACACTTGAAAACTTAGAAATAACTTTGTCTAACCCTGGGCGATAGGAAGGAAGCCACAGTACTCACCTGAATTGTGGGATTCACATGGAAGGGTCCTTTGCTCCTTCAGGGTGGCAGGTCTCTCACCCCTTCTGGACTTCAAACTGATGCTTCACAGCTGGCTCCTGGATCAGCCTTCGTTGGAAGCACAAAGTCATGTAGATAGGATGCCCTAGCTCTGCACCATGTCTCAGTTTCTGTCATCTTAGGAGGAGGCTGACTCAGCAATAGAAACATAATGGCAGATAAGAGCCAAATGGCCCATCCAGTCTGTCCATCCACAGCAACTATTATCTCCTCCTTTCCCTAAGAGATCCTATGTGCCCGTCCCAAGTTTTCTTAACTTCAGACACAGTCCTCGTCTCCACCACCTCCACCTGTAGATGATTCCACACATCCACCACCCTTTCTTTGAAAAAGTGTTTCCTTAGATTACTCCTGAGCCTATAGACTCTTAATTTCATACTATGCCCCCTCAATCCAGAGTTTTCTTCAAAGGTTCACCTCTTTTACATTAATGCTACAGAGGTATTTAAATGTCTCTGTCGTATCCAAAGTATACATTTTGAGAGACTTAAGTTTATCCCCATGTGCTTTATGAAAGAGACCACTGACCAATTTTGTAGCTGCCTTCTGGACCGACTCCATCCTGTTTGTCTTTATGTAGGTGCAGTCTCCAGAATTGCACACAGTATTCTAAATGGGGCCTCCCCAGAGAATTATACAAGGGCACTATCACCTCTTTATTTTTTCCTGCTGGCTATTCCTCTCCCCCTACACCTGAACATCCTTCTGACTTTGACTGTCACCTTTTCTACCGGTTTGGCCACCTTGCGATCATCATACACAATTACCTCCAAGTCTCACTCCTCTTTCATACACAGAAGTACTTCACTCCCTATACTGTACCTTTCCCTTGGATTTTTGCAACCTAAGTGTATGACCCTGCATTAAATCTGAGCTGTCAATTGTTGGACCATTCTTCAAGCTTCGCCAGATCCCTCTGCATGTTATTCACGCCCTCTGGGGTGTCTAACCAATTATAGAGTTTGGTATCATCCACAAAGAGACAAACCTTACCAGACAATCCTTCCACAATATCACTCACAGAGATGTTAAAAAGAGCCGGCCCAAAGATCGATCCCTGCGGTACACCATTGATAACATTCTTTTCCTTGGAGTAAACTCCATTTATCACTACCCTCTGCCTTCTTCCATTTAACCAGTTTTTAGCCCAGTTACTTTAGTGCTCACACCGAGGGCACTCAGTTTATTTGTCAGTCGCCTATGTGGAACCATGTCAAAGGCTTTGCTAAAATCCAAGTACACCACATCTAGCACCCCTCCCACGTCCAACTGTTTGTTCACCCAGTCAAAGAAATCAGTTGGATTTGTCTGACAAGACCTGCCTCTAGTGAAACTGTGCTGCCTCTGGTCCTGCAGTCCATTCAGTTGTAGAAATCTCACAGTCCTCTGCTTTAGAAGCGTTTCCATTAGTTTACTCACCAGTGAGGTCAGACTAACAAGTCTGTAATTCCGAATCTCCTCCTTACTTTCCACTCTTGTGCAAGGGAACCACATCCGTCTTTCTCCAGTCCTCTGGGACCACTCCAGACTCTAAAGAAGCATTGAAGAGGTCAGACAATGGAGCTACCAGAACTTCTCTGAGATCTTAAGTACCCTCGGATGTATCCCATCAGGCCCTGTCGCTTTGTCTATTTTTAGTTTAGCTAGGTCCTTACAAACAGTCTTCTGAGAATCGGTCCTGGTCTACCATACGTCCATCCCCATTAGCATTTGTTTTCTGCCGTCCATCCCCGGCCTTTCTTCTGAATTTTTGTCAGTCTCGGGTCATTTTTAAATAGTTCTATTTAAAGGTTACCTAAGTTCATTTCAATTCTTACATTTTTATTATATTTTCTTTACCTTACTGTATCTAAGTTTTGAAAATGTTTTTAAAAACGGATTCATTCCATTTGCAGTTTATAGAGTGAAATCTTTTTTTAATGTTTGAATTGGATCAGTGTTTCCAGGGAAAAATGTGGAGGATATAACAGAGTATTTGGTTTTTAGCATAAATATAGAAGAGATTTTTACCTTTTATTGTACATCTGAGAAATGGATTCATGAATATTTGAAGTTACATATTTTGTGTTTTTCTTATTACAGCTTGAGAGTATCCTGTGAACCATAAAGTGTATAGTATCTGGCATTTCACGGGTTGTATTATCACATATGCTTTTATATGTGCCCTACGAATGATTTCATGTGACACATTGATTTGTAATTCTTAGTTTTGTATTTGTTTATGGTCAGTTTGTCACCATAATGTAAGTATTTTGTTTATTATTTAATTATTGCCATTTTCATTGTTTATGTGTCTTATGCAGTGTGTGGACCCCTAATTCAAGTGGTGTATGCAGTGTCAGGTCATCATCAATTTCTATTGGACATTACAATAAATATTTGAATCAAGGTGGTCCCCTGAGAAGTTTGTTGTTTCCTCCTCTTGGTTGTCACCACTATTTTAATTCATTTGTGTTTCTGCAGGGACTTTACCTTCTTTTCCTTTAGTCCAGGAGAATATAGCCAGCACTCCTGTGTCTGAGAGAACCTTCTTAAGGCTAAAACTTTATAGAAACCTTTGGTCCAATATGACTTCAGGCACTCACTGAAGTCAAAAGGGACACAAACTACAGTACATCTATTGCATACCCCACCAGATAACCGACTGAGAATTATGTGGTCAGACTCATAGCATCAAGATATTCTTTCAACATAAGATCTACTACAAAGGTCATTGTGATCCCTAACAAAATTAAATTCTTTACCTTTAATTTGGGTGAATAATTTTGTGCATCTGTGACACTTCATGCTCATTAGTGTTTTACATAGCATGTAAGTTTCAGGGGGCTAACTTTGTACTTTCCAAGATGTAAGTGTTCAAACCTAGAAAAATTGAAGAAGTCAAATTGACCCTTGTGATGTTTCAGGCAGCTTACTGTGGCTTTCTTCATGGTGAAGTAGTGATATCTTTGTGTGGGTCTTTTTTTTTTTTTTTTAAGCGTACTTCTCAGTTTGTATTGTTTGATGTGGGAAAAGTCCTTTATCTCTGTCTAATACAGTTAGCATCTCCAGAAGAAAAGGAGGGGTATGAAACTTTTGTTCAGTTTGAAAAAACGGTGGTGAATGAAAATGTTTATCGTTGAATAATTTGAGCTTTGATATGTGAATGAGGTCTTTGGTCCTGGCATTGATTCTAAATTGTACTTTTGGATGAGTAGTTGCCAGGCTTTATGTTGAGACCTTTGCCACTTCAAAGCTTTCTGCTTGCACTAAAAGTAGACCCCAGTAATTTCTAGTTTCTTCTAGAAAATGTCTGTTATGGACTTTTATCCTATTAGTTGACTGGAGTTTTTTTTTCTTTTTAGAACTTTATGTACTCTATATTGTATGACAAATATTATTCATGACATTTTTTGGTAAACATTCCTCATGCACAAGGTTATATGGTTGACTTTAACAACTTCATGATTCGGATAAAGGAAAATTGGACAAAGAAAGCATGAATAGCACTGGATCAGATTCCAAGAGCAATAAGGAATATCCCCTGGATTCTATATATCACCCCCAGCATTCCATTCCGAAATCCAAGCTATAACAACGTGCATAACTTAATTTGCTTAACAAACCAATCAGCGTTGGTAACAGTGTTTAACAAGCAGTTATGAGCATTTATGGGCAATAATTAGAATTTATGCGCATAATTCTTTATGCGTATTCTATAATGCACTGAACTTAAATTCTTATGCACGCATCCAAAAAGGAGCATGGCTATGGGCAGGGAAATGGGCATGTTGTGGGCATTCTGAAAAACTATATGCACATTTATAGAATATGCCTGCTCCATGCATAATTGGTACTGGTATTTACACCAAGTTTTACTTCACGTAAATGGCCATGACTACATTTGGTCGCGTGGAGAGGCAGTCAGCGTTATTCTATATATACTGTGTGGAAATTTAAGCCTATAATATAAAATGTAGACGTACTTTATGGAATACACATAGGCATATTTTTTTTCCATACAGATTTTTCAGGTGCCATATATAGAATCTTCCCCTATATGCCTAACTCAGGCATTCTATATAGTGACAATCTGACAGTCTTCTGGGAAGCTAGGGATATGATTCAAGGCCCTCATAATGAAAATAGCACATGAGTGGATGTGGCCAGCAATCCCACTTGTTTCCTTCAATTTAATTGGAATTCACTGAAGCTCTGCTAGACATGGATTAGGTAAAAGCCTTTCTCTCTCTGATAGGATCATCACTTTGGTGACTCTTGTGGGAAAAATTCACAAGAGTCAATAAATATCAGTACAGGATGTGTTAATATTTGGGAGTTTGCTCAACAATTTGCTGCTCCCTTGCCACGTCCTGGTATGAGACCAGACCATTAAACATTATGCTCTCAGTTGATTCAGGCCACTAATCTTATAAAACATCATCCAGGTCAACCAGTAGCTCAAGAATGCTATCCTTTTGGCTGGATTTATCCAGAATCATCTCCTTCCAAATTCATTGGACTTAACACAGATGTGTTCTAGGTTGTGCTGAGAAGCCCATGTAGAGTACACTCTGTATCCAGAGCCCATGTCTGCTCAGGAAACGTTTTATCAGATAAATTTCCTAGAATTCTGAATTATTTGAGTGCTCTAAAGGCTTTTAGAAGTTTGCTGTCTAATAAAACCATCCTAATCTTGATAGACAATCAGATTACTTTTTTATTTCTTTTTGTGCGTGAACAAGTAGGAAGGAACTGAACTGGGTCCGTACCTCTTGTGTTTGGGAAAATTGACAGGTTGTGGCATTGGACTATCCCCTATGGAGTAAGTCTCATGGCTGTCTTCCTAGAAGGCAAGGACAATATCTTAGCAATCAATCTGAGTCAGGTCCCACATGAATAGATCCTGGATGAAGGAGTAGCAAATGAGATTAGTTTGCAAGTGGGAGGCATCTTCAGTAATTTGTGTGTGTGCGTGTGTTTGTGTGTATGTGCTCTCTGAATAAGAAAGTTACTGAGTTCTGTTAGAGGGTAAGGTCACTGTTAACTTTGCCTCGGATGCCTTCTTCATTGATTTTTTTTTTTTTGGGGGGGGGGGGGGGATTCTCTACATGTATCTACCAATACATTTGGTTGCATGGAGTCTTCTAAAATTCGTAGGGCAATGAGGAACAATATCCTTATTAGCTGAGGCAGGTATGGTTTCCCTTCTCTGGGAGTTATCCATCAAGGAATTAATCTGGTTATGGTTTCCCCTAATTCTAATCATGCAGAATTGAGAACTCTGTTTTATCCCAGCATCAAGTTTCTGGCCCTCACGGCTTAGATTTTGAAAAGATAACATTGAGTTTACTGATTCTACCCGAGAATATCTCTGATGAAATACCTTGGGCTTCCAGGACAGACTCTACAAGAAGGTCCTATAATTTTAGATGGAAGATTTTTTTTTTTGCCGTATGATACAACTGTTAGGACTGGGTAGTGAGCCCTTGTGCCACGACTGAGCACGATGGATGAAGAGCAGTGCCACACTCGGTCAGGCAGCCGGACAACCCCTAGCTTCACCTGGGAAGCGACCACCGTTCCCCAGGAGTTGAGCCCCCAGGTGCAGGTGGCTACCAGGACTTCGGGATCTGGACGTGGTTGGGCAGCCACTGATCTGGCTAGTGGTAAGAGCGGGTGTAACTTGGTGGGTAAGCAGGTACAGTCCAGAGATGAAGGCAGGCAGCACTACAGTGGGTAATCAGGTACGGTCCAAGGGTCAAGGCAGGCAGCAACACAGCGGGTAATCAGGTCCAGTCCAAAGGTCAAGGCAGGCAGCGATACAGCGGGTAGTCAGGTTCGGTCCAAAGGTCAAGGCAGGCAGCAAAACAGCGGGTAGTCAGGAGCGGTCCAAAGGTCAAGGCAGGTAAAGCAGACGAGTAGTAGTGAAGCACACGATACAAGCACCAAACCTCTAACAAGATAGAAGCTGAAGCAAAGTTGGTGTCCCAGGCCAGCTCTTAAATAGGCCTCCAATCAGAGGATCCTGGTCTCAGCTGAGAGGCGAGAGATCTCATAGGGCACACCCAAAAGACATTCAAAATGGCTGCCTCCTTGATGAGCTACCTAAGATGGCTGCTCCTCAAATGATCCTTCCAAGATGGCTGCCCCTCAGATGATCGTCCCAAAATGGTTGCTGCTCAGATGATCCTGCCAATATGGCCGCTGCCAGAAGAACAAGGTAGGGATGCAACAGTAACTGAAAGCCCCATCCCATTTTTTTCTATCCCACTCAAAAACTGCTTTCTACATTTCAGGTTAAATACCAATTTAATGAGCTCCATCTTGGTGCAACTGGTGCTTACCATCACCAGCTGGAAGGTAAACCCACTTCTCTAGAGCCTAAATTCAATTTATGCAAGGCTTGCTTCTGTACTCGCATCATGCCTTCTGCTGTGTTTTGAGACCTCAGCATGATGTGGCCAAGCTGATCAAAGCTCCCATTCAGCCATTGGATCTTTCTGAGTTGAACTATTTAACCTGAAAGGTCTTATTTCTGGTTCCCATCACTTTGCAGAGACCCCTGAATTCTATAGTTGCCCAGATTTGGGCACAGATTCCATATCGGTGCACAAACTAGTCATTAATTATTGACATTAACTGGCACTAATTAGGACTTATGTGTTATTCTATAACACTCTGCCCTTAAATTGTCTTGTTTGCATGTCCAGGGGAGGGGCCAGCATTTTATACCAGGTTTCGGGAGGCATAAGTCCTCACATCAAAGATGGATGCTGTTCTCTAAAGATTGTTTAGTGTGAAGTGGCCTTTATAGATTTAGTGCTTGGCATGGATCTTAACAGCGGTTGTCTTTGGGTGCCATTTAAAGAATTCCCCCCCCCCCCCCCCCCCCGAGTGATCTCTAGGCCTAGATATAAAAGAAAAAATTGCCATACTGGGTTGGACCAAAGGTCTTATAGCAGTGGCCAAGCCAAGTCACAGGTATCTAGCAGAATCCCAAAAAGTAGCAAGATTACATGCTACCTGCCCCCAGGGGTAAACAGTGGCTTTCCCCGGGTCTACCTTGATTTGTACCTGCCTTTTTCAGGGCACAGACCGTACAAGTCTGCCCAGCAGTATTTCCCGCCTCCCAGCCACCAGTCCTGCCTCCCATCATCGGCACTGGCACAGACCGTATAAGTCTGCCTTCCACTATCCTCGCCTCCCAACCACCAACCCCTCTTCCCCCACCTGCTCCGCCATCCAATTTCTGCTAAGCTTCTGAGGATCCATTCCTACTGCACAGGATTCCTTTATGCATATCCCACGCATGTTTGAATTCCGTTACCATTTTCATCTCCACCACCTCCCGCGGGAGGGCATTCCAAGCATCCACCACCCTCTCTGTGAAAAAATACTTCCTGACATCTTTCCTGAGTCTGTCCCCCTTCAATCTCGTTTCATGTCCTCTCGTTCTACCGCCTTCCCATCTCCGGAAAAGATTTGTTTGCAGATTAATACCTTTCAAGTATTTGAACGTCTGTATCATATCACCCCTGTTCCTCCTTTCCTCCAGGGTATACATGTTCAGGTCAGCAAGTCTCTGCTCATATGTCTTGGAACGCAAATCCCATACCATTCCCAATATCGCTACAGAGCCTTCCTCTTCGGCTGTCCAAGTGGCTCTTGGGACCTCCACAGGTGTTGTGAACCCTGGGGAGGGGTTTTCCCCAGAGTTTATTTTACTGCTGCATCAGGGTTATTTGTTAAAGAGGGCTCTGCCTTAGTCCCAGTGGTCGGATCCTGAGGGGACCCTCAAGGTATCCAAGGCGATGGCTCGCCTTTATCCGGTGGTCGTAGACCAGGCAGACAAGTTTGTCCTTCCTACTGTCAATGCTCTGCTCATGGCAGTTACCAAGAAGACCACACTAGCAGTGGAAGGGAGAATAGCACTTAAGGATATGCATGACCAATGCCTGGAGGCTTCTATTAAGTATACCTTTGAGGTATCTGTGCTGGCTCCCCAGGCTTCGATCTGTAGTTCATATGTGGTCAGGGCATGCCTTAGTTGGCTTCCGCAGCTTCTGGAGCAGGATCCTGATCTGTTGTACCCCACATGGAGGCCAGTTTGGCTTATTTAGATGACTCTCTTTATGACCTGGTTCAGACTTCAGCCAAACAGATAGCATTGGATGTTTCTGCTCGTCGGTTATTGTGACTGTGCCATTGGGTGGTGGATTTGGCATCCAAGCAGTGGCTCACTTGGTTGCCGTTTGGGGTATGCTCCCTTTCGGTGAAGATTTGGATAAGATTGTGAAAGATTTGGGAGACACCAAGGGTCAACGTCTTCCAGAAGACAAATTGAGATCTACACCAAGGGCCGAGTCTGCGACCTCTTCTGCGGGAGGTGTGCTGTTAACATCCAGGTTTTGCTGGTATCTCCTTTCAGCACTCCCTGCTTTCAGCAGCATTCTTTCTTTCGAGGGAATAAACACCCCGTACCTTCTTCTACACGTCCATAAGGTGCAGAGTGCTCTTCCCAATGATGGGGGGTTTGGTCCACTCTTCAGTGCACACAGGATCAGGGGTCGGCTGACTCTCTTCTACGAGGAGTGGGCCGAAGTCACTTCAGACCAATGGTTTCTGGATATTATCGAGACAGCTAGAAGCTAGAGTTTGCTTTGCCCGTAGGCAATGTATTTTTGGAATTCTGCTGTGCTACTGCCTCAAAAATGGTGGCAGTCGAAGCGACACTACATTCCTTGTTGGACCTTGAGGGCAGTGGTCCCACTTCCACTTCTCGAGGCACGTGTGGGGCGGTATTACATTTATTTCATAATGCCCTTGAAAGGGGAAGCCTTTCGCCCTATCCTCGACCTTTGCAAAGTCAACCAGTTCTTGAGGGTTAGGCATTTTTGCATGGAAACCCTGTGGTCCGTCGCTGTGGCTGTGCAGTTGGGGGAGTTTTTCACAGCATTGGATCTCAAGGAGGATTCCTATTTGGCCTCCATATCATCGATTCATGTGTTTTGGGGCGACACTTCCAGTTTTGAGAGCTCCCCTTTGGCCTGTCTACTGCCCCCTGCACTTTTTCCAAGGTTATGATGGTAGTAGTACCTTTCTATGGAAGGAAGGAATCGGAGTTCAGCCCTACCTGGATGACTGTTGATTCGAGTGGATTTGATTCAGGAACGTCACAGGGCCACCAACCAGGTAACTGCTCTACTGCAGTCTTTGGGATGGGTCATCAACCTTGCAAAGAGCCACCTGGTTCCTTCTCAATCTTTGGATTACCTGGGAGCTTGCTTTGACACTGCTCTGGACCGGGTATTCTTGCCGGAGGAGTGGAGGGTCAAGCTTCACTCTGATTTCCAACCTTCTGCGGTTGTGGAGTCCCCGGGCCTGGGACTACATTCAAGTGTTGGGCTCCATGGCTGCGACCCTGGAGGTAGTATTGTGGGCGAGGTCGCACATGCGACCTGTACAGTCCTCGCTGCTGAGCTTGTGGTCACCGGTCTCCCTGGATTATCGGTTCCGTCTTCCGTGGTTGCCTCAGGCCTGGCACAGTATAACCTGGTGGCTTCGTGAACACAGCTTGTTGAAGGGATGCCTCTTGCTCCACTGCAGTGGGTGGTTGTAGTGACGGATGCCAGCCTGACAGGTTGGGGTCTCATTGCCTCAACCGCTATGCTCAGGGGACTTTGGACCGCGATGGAAACAGCTTAGCCAATCAATCAGTTGGAGCTGCGTGTGGTCCTGAACCCCTTAAGGGCATTTCAAGATCTGCTGACAGACAAGGTGGTCTGAGTGTTTTCAGACAACATGATGGTGGTGGCTTACATCAGTGGTCAAGGCAGCACCCAGAGTTGAGCTCCTGCTGCCGAGACAAGTCACCTTCTGGTGTGGGCAGAAGCCCTCCTTCACGGTCTGTCAGCAGCACACATTGCGGGACACAGCAATGTGCAAGCAGATATTCTCAGCTGTCACTCACTGGAGCCTGCGGAATTGGAGCTGTCCACAGAGGCATTTCGTCAGATCTGCCGGAGATGGGACACTCCAACGATGGATTTGATGGTGACCTGGGCAAATGCCAAGGTGTTTGCCTTCTTCAGCAGAAGGAAGGAGTCCGGCTCCTCCGACCTGAACGTGCTTCTCCAGCCCTAGCCTGAGTTGGCTGTTCTGTATGTCTTTTTCTCCGTGGCCATTGATCGTC
Source organism: Microcaecilia unicolor (assembly GCF_901765095.1). Lineage (NCBI taxonomy): Eukaryota > Metazoa > Chordata > Amphibia > Gymnophiona > Siphonopidae > Microcaecilia > Microcaecilia unicolor. Next base: position 175,540,723 of record NC_044031.1, read on the forward strand.
CGGGTACTGCTCAGGATTGGGCAGCACCCAGGACAGATCATTCTAGTGGCTCCTGATTGGCTGCGACACCCTTGGTATACAGACCTAGTTCGACTTCGCGTGGAGCTGCCTTTTCAACGTCCGGTCCACCCCGGTCTTCTTCATCAGGGACCGGTTCAGATAGAGGCTCTCTACCGCTTTGGTCTTATGGCCTGGCTGTTGAGCAGGCGCATTTGAAGAAGAAAGGCTATTTGGATGTGGAGATAGCTACCTTGTTGCAGGCTTGCAAACATTCTACCTCTATGGCATACGCCTGAGTTTGGCGTACTTTTGTTGTGTGGTGTGAAGCTCGTGCTTGCTCTCCTTTGCAGGTGTCTGTTTCCCAGCTGTTGGCTTTCTTGCAAGACTAGTTACAGACAGGATTGGCCTATAATTCTCTTTGGGTGCAGGTTGTGGCTCTGGCCCGTTTTCGGTGCCGGGTATCGGGTTCGTCCCTGGCTGTTCATCTGGATGTGGTTCGGTTTTTGTGGGAGGTGCTTCATCTGCATCCTCCATTGCATAGGCCATGTCCGGCCTGGAACCTCTCCTTAGTGCTTGGGGCATTACAAGGAGCCCCCTTTGAGCCCTTGCAGAGGCCTTCTGAAAGAAATTGTGCCCCTGGAGAGGAGGTCAAGGGTAAATAAGAGAGACTGAAAGAAATGGTGCCCCTGGAGAGGAGAGCAAGGGGAAAGAAGAGAGACTGAAAGAAATGGTGCCCCTGGAGAGGAGAGCAAGGGGAAAGAAGAGAGACTGGAGGAGATGGTACCCCTGGAAAGGAGGGCAAGGGGAGAGAAGAGATAGAAACTAGATAGATTTAAGAAGGAGGAAAAAAATGGAAGAAAGTTGAATTTGAAAGATGGATATAGGGCAGAAAGTGAATGAGGAGAAAAAAAGGAATAGTGAATAGACAGAAGGCCCTAGAAATGGGGTTCAGAGCACAGAACTGTGCTGGTAGCACAGGGAATGAGATGATTACGTAGTAACATAGTAAATGATGGCAGATAAAGACCCAAACAATCCATCCAGTCTGCCCAAGGCACACATTATCAATTTATGATTAGATATTTTAACAGGACAACAAACAGCAGAAATGAATACACAGCCCACAGTACGTCCCAAACGACAGGGCAGAAAGATTCATTGATAGTGTTTAACCTATCATCGAAGTGTTTGAGCCCTATTCAATATCAAATTTTAAGTTTGGGGCTTACATTTGTTCCTACTCAGTTTCATAATGCGTTTGATATTCGCATTAATTTACATAAGTTTTTTAGAAAACTACGTTTGAAATTATTTTTTGGAGAGAATGATACCATCGAATCTGATAGTTCACTTAGTCAATCTAAATCCTTTTTGCAAACACACCGGTTGCCCTCTACATGGCTTCCTCATGGTCCTATAGATTCAGCCATTGCTACGTTTCAGCAATGGGTATTACATGATCTTGAGAAATTAGAAGCAACCTTGGGGAAACAGTATGGTAATCTGACAGTTTTGCAGCGTCAAGCAGTTGAAGATTTACAGAGGGACGAAAATATTATAATCTTGAGGGCTGATAAAGGGGGTGGAGTTGTGGTACAAGATAGATCGAAGTATGAACAAGAAGCATTCACTCAGTTAAATGATCTAACATTTTACAGCCCGTTACAGGAAGATCCTACCACCCAGTATCAATCGAGGGTGTATGAGCTGTTAAAGGAAGCTTGTGAAAAAGGTGTTATTTCTATTCAAATATTTCGATACTTGTTCAGACAATTTCCAAAAATACCTATAATTTACTTCACCCCAAAAATACATAAGAGTTTGGAAAAACCTCCTGGCCGTCCCATTGTTTCTGGATGTGAATCACTGTTTGAACCGCTCTCTCAATTTTTGGATTTTCATTTGCAACCTTGTTTAAAGTCCATAACTTCTTTTGTGAGAGACTCAGATCACCTGCTTAATATTTTGCAAGATGTAAAAATTGATGCTAATGCAGAGGTATGCTTGGTAACACTAGATGTTACTGCATTATATACAAATATCCCGCAAAGGGAAGCTGTGATTATGATTAAGGGATTATTGGAAACTTTGGAGTTATCCAATCAATTAATAACTTTACTTGGCAATATAGCTGAGTTAGTCATTTATCACAATTTTTTCAAGTTCAAAGAAAACGTTTTTCATCAAATAAAAGGAGTTGCGATGGGTGCCACAGTAGCCCCCACTATTGCATGCTTGTATATGGACCAGTTAGAGAAGCAGTATATATATACCAATCAACATTTTGAGGGTGTTGTTAAATGGCTACGATATATAGATGACATTCTGGTAATATGGCAAGGGACAGAAGATAATTTATTGAAACTGTTGGAAATTTTGAATACAGTGAGCCCTCATATAAAATTTGTACATTGTATCGGTCGTCGAGAGGTGAATTTTTTGGATGTAAATATCCAATGGTATGACGGTAGATTTATTACTAAGATTTACCGTAAGGAAACTGATCGTAATACAATACTACATTATCGTAGCCATCACCCTTCTGGGTTAAAAAACAGTATACCATCGAGTCAACTGCTTCGAGTCCGTAGGTTGTGCAGTTCTCGTGAAGAATACACTTATCAAGCTTTTCAAATGATTTCACGTTTTCAACATAGAGGATATCCTGACAGAATTTTAAAAAAAGCGGCTAAGAGAGCATTCAACAATCACAATGAATGGCATCCATCATATGATAACCAGAAATATAGATCTATAAAAAAAGATCCGTTGACTTGTGTGTTACCTTACACTAAGTCATCTAGTCAAATTATACAAATTATGAAACGTCATTGGTCTATATTAGGTATACATAAAGTTTTTCAGCAATTTCCTCGGTTTGCATTCTCTCGAGGTAGAAATTTAGGTGAACAACTGGCAAGGCATAACACTGCATGTAATGTAAGACATGAGGAATTTGGCCATGGGAGGTGCGATCGGTGTGTATATTGCAGGTATGCCATGCAAGTTAATGAAGTGAATGTTCCTCATTCAGAGAAAATATATCGTTTGCAGGCTCACACTGACTGCAATACTACAAATTGTGTGTATGGCATAAAATGTCCTTGTGAACTATGGTACATTGGATTGACTACTAAAAAGATTAAAGTTAGGATAGCACAGCACCTTAGTAATCTCCGTACTAAACGAATGGAAGCCCCTTTGGTTTCACATTGGGTGGATGTCAAACATGAAGTTCAGGATCTTCGCTTTGTAGTTTTGAGTCAAATTAGTTTTGAAAGAGGAGGTAATGTGCCTCGCATGCTATTGCGTAAAGAACAAAGGCTAATTTACCTCTGGAACACTGTAAGCCCTTATGGGTTAAATAAAGAAGTAGAGTGGTTAAACTTGTGAGAGGGTATTTAAAGTTAGTTCCTTTGAAGCTTTGGTATGCGCATGTGTCAGCGTCTTTTGAGGCGTTGTTTTTGACACATCCAGGATTGTTAAATTGGAGAGAGGGTATTTAAACTCAGTCTCCTTGAAGCCTTGGTATGCGCATGTGTGGGCGTCTTTTGAGGCGTTACCACCAGCACATCCAGGATTGTGAATGCTTGGCCACCTGTAGAGCCGGTAAGAGTTTATAATATTGGATTGTAATATTGTTTGTGAAATACAAATGTATGTTATTATTGTTGTTTACATAGATTATTGACCCCTGAAGACGCAAAATTTGCGAAACACGATCGTGTAGGGTCTGTGTACAACTGTTTTAGCACACAAATGAGAGGACTGCTGCAGTGAAGCAGTTTGAAATTCAAGGAAAAGTCCCGTGAAGTATGGAGTCACGGTGAATGGAACTACTGTCATTCAATACCACAGCACAGAGTTATCAGTTGTGGGTTACGATGGAATGTAACCTTTTGTTTTAACCTGCTGTGATGGACAATTGACTTAATCAATGGACTAATTGCCACAGGGCAACAGAAAGTTTACAGCAGGTTACCAATAGATTAAGAGAGGATCGTAATGAAGAAGAAATGTTTTTGAATGTCAGTATAATTTACAAGTTTTACACCAATATTGCTATTGAAAGCAACATTTTTGTTATAAGATCATAAGTGATTCTATTATTCCGGGTGTTCTATTGTTATATTGTTATAGAGTTTGATATTTTGATATTAGTTTTATAAATGTGAATTAGAGTGAATGGATGACTGAATGAATGATAGATATATGGGGATTTTAGACAATAATTGTTAGGTTTATGAGATTAATTGATGTAATAAAGATAAAAATAAATGCAATAGTTGTTGAGTATATTGTATGAATTTAGTACAACTATTTATTGAATGATACCTTAGACAACATTGTGAGATACATATTGTGGGTAAAATGGCTACGGGTGGTTGGGATTCGCAGTCGGGGTTTTCAGAGGAGACTATTTCCAATTTATTGGGTGGAATGCGGTTATTTGATTCAGCAAATGGCCCCATTCATTTAGATTGGGTAGATATTTTGAGACTACATAAATACATAGTTAGATCAGAATTTCATGCTATGACATTAATAGAATATTGTCGGGCTTTACGTATTCCTAGGGGTCTACAGCTATATAAAGAGCCGAGATTCCTAGAAGATTCTGACTATGTGAAAAGGTGGAACGATATAATTTCAAGATGTTCTTTAGATTTAATGCTCATTACAATTGACAAATTAAACAAGTTAGTAGATGATAATACTTGTGAATTAAACAGTAAATTGAATGAGCTAAAGAATATGTCATCAGTAGAAAATTATGAAGTTAAATATAAGGAGCATATGCAAGTGATTGAGAAATATCGAATAGAAATTAGATCTCAAAAAATATCCAAATACAAGAGAGATGAGTTAGATTACACAAAGGGTTTCATCTATCCATGGATGAATCAAAGTAGAAAATCTAGACGAAATAAAAAAGGTAAGCGAGTCACATTTATTAACTCTTCTAGTGACTCATCAGGAGAAGAACATGGGAATGAGAGTAGTACAATGGGCAATTTTGGTAGTCACACTGATACATCTTTAAAAACGACTATTTTAACAGGACAACAAACAGCAGAAATGAATACACAGCCCACAGTACGTCCCAAACGACAGGGCAGAAAGATTCATTGATAGTGTTTAACCTATCATCGAAGTGTTTGAGCCCTATTCAATATCAAATTTTAAGTTTGGGGCTTACATTTGTTCCTACTCAGTTTCATAATGCGTTTGATATTCGCATTAATTTACATAAGTTTTTTAGAAAACTACGTTTGAAATTATTTTTTGGAGAGAATGATACCATCGAATCTGATAGTTCACTTAGTCAATCTAAATCCTTTTTGCAAACACACCGGTTGCCCTCTACATGGCTTCCTCATGGTCCTATAGATTCAGCCATTGCTACGTTTCAGCAATGGGTATTACATGATCTTGAGAAATTAGAAGCAACCTTGGGGAAACAGTATGGTAATCTGACAGTTTTGCAGCGTCAAGCAGTTGAAGATTTACAGAGGGACGAAAATATTATAATCTTGAGGGCTGATAAAGGGGGTGGAGTTGTGGTACAAGATAGATCGAAGTATGAACAAGAAGCATTCACTCAGTTAAATGATCTAACATTTTACAGCCCGTTACAGGAAGATCCTACCACCCAGTATCAATCGAGGGTGTATGAGCTGTTAAAGGAAGCTTGTGAAAAAGGTGTTATTTCTATTCAAATATTTCGATACTTGTTCAGACAATTTCCAAAAATACCTATAATTTACTTCACCCCAAAAATACATAAGAGTTTGGAAAAACCTCCTGGCCGTCCCATTGTTTCTGGATGTGAATCACTGTTTGAACCGCTCTCTCAATTTTTGGATTTTCATTTGCAACCTTGTTTAAAGTCCATAACTTCTTTTGTGAGAGACTCAGATCACCTGCTTAATATTTTGCAAGATGTAAAAATTGATGCTAATGCAGAGGTATGCTTGGTAACACTAGATGTTACTGCATTATATACAAATATCCCGCAAAGGGAAGCTGTGATTATGATTAAGGGATTATTGGAAACTTTGGAGTTATCCAATCAATTAATAACTTTACTTGGCAATATAGCTGAGTTAGTCATTTATCACAATTTTTTCAAGTTCAAAGAAAACGTTTTTCATCAAATAAAAGGAGTTGCGATGGGTGCCACAGTAGCCCCCACTATTGCATGCTTGTATATGGACCAGTTAGAGAAGCAGTATATATATACCAATCAACATTTTGAGGGTGTTGTTAAATGGCTACGATATATAGATGACATTCTGGTAATATGGCAAGGGACAGAAGATAATTTATTGAAACTGTTGGAAATTTTGAATACAGTGAGCCCTCATATAAAATTTGTACATTGTATCGGTCGTCGAGAGGTGAATTTTTTGGATGTAAATATCCAATGGTATGACGGTAGATTTATTACTAAGATTTACCGTAAGGAAACTGATCGTAATACAATACTACATTATCGTAGCCATCACCCTTCTGGGTTAAAAAACAGTATACCATCGAGTCAACTGCTTCGAGTCCGTAGGTTGTGCAGTTCTCGTGAAGAATACACTTATCAAGCTTTTCAAATGATTTCACGTTTTCAACATAGAGGATATCCTGACAGAATTTTAAAAAAAGCGGCTAAGAGAGCATTCAACAATCACAATGAATGGCATCCATCATATGATAACCAGAAATATAGATCTATAAAAAAAGATCCGTTGACTTGTGTGTTACCTTACACTAAGTCATCTAGTCAAATTATACAAATTATGAAACGTCATTGGTCTATATTAGGTATACATAAAGTTTTTCAGCAATTTCCTCGGTTTGCATTCTCTCGAGGTAGAAATTTAGGTGAACAACTGGCAAGGCATAACACTGCATGTAATGTAAGACATGAGGAATTTGGCCATGGGAGGTGCGATCGGTGTGTATATTGCAGGTATGCCATGCAAGTTAATGAAGTGAATGTTCCTCATTCAGAGAAAATATATCGTTTGCAGGCTCACACTGACTGCAATACTACAAATTGTGTGTATGGCATAAAATGTCCTTGTGAACTATGGTACATTGGATTGACTACTAAAAAGATTAAAGTTAGGATAGCACAGCACCTTAGTAATCTCCGTACTAAACGAATGGAAGCCCCTTTGGTTTCACATTGGGTGGATGTCAAACATGAAGTTCAGGATCTTCGCTTTGTAGTTTTGAGTCAAATTAGTTTTGAAAGAGGAGGTAATGTGCCTCGCATGCTATTGCGTAAAGAACAAAGGCTAATTTACCTCTGGAACACTGTAAGCCCTTATGGGTTAAATAAAGAAGTAGAGTGGTTAAACTTGTGAGAGGGTATTTAAAGTTAGTTCCTTTGAAGCTTTGGTATGCGCATGTGTCAGCGTCTTTTGAGGCGTTGTTTTTGACACATCCAGGATTGTTAAATTGGAGAGAGGGTATTTAAACTCAGTCTCCTTGAAGCCTTGGTATGCGCATGTGTGGGCGTCTTTTGAGGCGTTACCACCAGCACATCCAGGATTGTGAATGCTTGGCCACCTGTAGAGCCGGTAAGAGTTTATAATATTGGATTGTAATATTGTTTGTGAAATACAAATGTATGTTATTATTGTTGTTTACATAGATTATTGACCCCTGAAGACGCAAAATTTGCGAAACACGATCGTGTAGGGTCTGTGTACAACTGTTTTAGCACACAAATGAGAGGACTGCTGCAGTGAAGCAGTTTGAAATTCAAGGAAAAGTCCCGTGAAGTATGGAGTCACGGTGAATGGAACTACTGTCATTCAATACCACAGCACAGAGTTATCAGTTGTGGGTTACGATGGAATGTAACCTTTTGTTTTAACCTGCTGTGATGGACAATTGACTTAATCAATGGACTAATTGCCACAGGGCAACAGAAAGTTTACAGCAGGTTACCAATAGATTAAGAGAGGATCGTAATGAAGAAGAAATGTTTTTGAATGTCAGTATAATTTACAAGTTTTACACCAATATTGCTATTGAAAGCAACATTTTTGTTATAAGATCATAAGTGATTCTATTATTCCGGGTGTTCTATTGTTATATTGTTATAGAGTTTGATATTTTGATATTAGTTTTATAAATGTGAATTAGAGTGAATGGATGACTGAATGAATGATAGATATATGGGGATTTTAGACAATAATTGTTAGGTTTATGAGATTAATTGATGTAATAAAGATAAAAATAAATGCAATAGTTGTTGAGTATATTGTATGATTAGATCAGAAAGATAAAATCACCAGACAACAAAGGAAAGAAAATTATTTTATTTTTAGTTTAGTAATTGAAATATGTCAGTGTTGAAAATTTACTTCTGCTGTTTTTATTTTGCACTGTACAGGAGGAAATGTGAGGCGGCACTTTATACGAATAATTATGCAATTAAAAATTTTAATTGATGTACAGCTCTAATTTTGGATCATTGTTTTGCTGCATTACACAATTATGTTTTAGCTTCAGCTCATGACTGGGTATGCTCCTTAAGAAGTTTCTGGTATAGTTTAGTCAGTATTCATGGTTCGTTCAGTAATGGCAGTTTTTCCAAGTCTTGAAGCAGCAAAGCATCCCCATACCATCACACTATCACCACCATATTTAACTGTTGGTATGACATTCTTACTGTGGAATGCTGTACTTGCTCTATGCCAGACATAATAGGAACTGTTATCCAAACACTTCCACTTTTGACTCATCTGCCCAAAAAATATTATCCTAAAAGACTTAGAGCTCATCCAGGTATGCTTTTGCAAATGTGAGATGAGCATTGATTTTACTGTTGGATAGCAGTGGTGTCTGTCTTGCTACTCTTTCTTATTGTGGTGTCATGAACCCTGATCCTGGTTAAGGCTAGGAGGCCTGCAGTCCTTTGGATGTTCCAGGATGTTTTGTGACTTTCTGGATGAGCTGTCACTGTGCCCTTGGAGTAATTTTGGCAGGCAAGTCTCCAGAGTATCCTGCCTAGAGAGTTGGTTTTTACCAACTTCAAAGCTATGAAAAGAACTGAGTTGGCCTCCTATAACGATACCAGCATAGGAAGTCCAGTTTACCTGATTAGAAACCTCTACCCAATTAAGGAGTTTGTTAAACATTTTACCATGTCAGGCTCCATTTGGGTGATGTCATATGTGAGGGCTTGTACCCTGCTGTCCTTGGAGAACCCCTGCTACAAGTAAAGAGTCCTACTTTAACAAATTGATAGCTTTCGTAAATTCATGCCAGTAGATCAGAATAGGTTATGCAAAATGATCACATCTGATTTCTATCATAAGCAAGCCAAATGTAGGTATCTCAGTAACAGAAAGGGAGATAAAGTAGTGTGAATCCAGTATACTTCATTCTAAGCCAGTAAAGATATTCAGACTTTATTGTGTTAATTGTTTCATAAAACTAAAGACATGATACATGTGGTGGTCTGTCATTTGCAGAGTCTTTCAAAGAACTTGCATCTGCACTTGCAGACAAACATATTAGTCAACATAAACATAAATTGTTGTGCATTAGATTAGTTTGTTCTCAGAAACTACAGAACTATTTGTATGCAAATTGAGTAAAAAAAAATCTCAAATGTAAAGTTGAATATTAAATGGCAACATAACTTTGTTTTTCTTCAACAGAATGCATTAGTTTCATTTAAGGAGTTGTGTGGCCTCTCTCCTGTTGCAAATATTATGCAGTGTATTTTAGCACTGTCAACTCGCTTGGTTGGTCCTGACAATTCACCCTTGTTGGTAATGAACCTCGATGATCAGTATCCTGTAATGGAATGTCAAGGGACAGTTCCAGAAGTTTTGAAAAAGATTATAACAGCATATGATTTGGTGAGTAGCTCTCATTATACATATGTTTCCAGAAACTCTTTTTGTAACAAATGTATGAGTTCTGTTTGTAAGAGACCTTAAATATCATGCCTTTTCTCTTGTCCCTCCAGTCTGCCCAACAGTCACATTCATTATCAATCCAACAGTGTTAAGTAACCACATTTTACCTGCTAAATTCAACTTTAAGATGTCCTCCCCTCCCCAACTGTGTTGCACAGTACCCGCACTTGTACCATATGAAATGAGTGTTGTATAATATACCTATACTTGATTCTGATCTGTCTTTGCCAATTTTGTGACACACACCATAGGCGTCTGCCTGGCACTGTTCTTATTTCCATCTACTGGAGTTGGTGTTGAAGCCCATTCCAGCCCATGCTAATCTGTCTTGCCATATAGGGGACACAGACTAGATGTCAGCCTTACTTCCCAACTATTGGAGCCCAGCAAGTAGTTTCTTAATATATAGGGATTTTTTTTATAACAGGGCACTTATATTTGGAGGTGGAAAAGGTACCTACTTTTAGTCTAACTTGTAAAAACAAATATTAATTATAACTGTCTTTATAAAACACTATCATTAATCCATCAAAAAAATACATTATATATTGAAGGTGTGGACTAGAAGATATGAATTACATTATATTCAAGGTATGAATGATAGATACAAATCAAGGTCAGGTGTACATATAAAGTAGCACATATAAGTTTATCTTGTTGGGCATACTGGATAGACCGTACAGGTCTTTTTCTGCTGTCACCTACTATGTTATGTATGTATATATGAACTAGAGCAATGTTTCCCAAGTCCAATCCTAGAGTACCCCCTTGCCAATCAGGTTTTCAGGATATCCACAATGAATATGCATGAACTTGATTTGTATACACTACTTCTATTATATGCAGATCTATTTCATGCATATTCATTGTGGATATCCTGAAAACCTGATTGGCAAGGGGGTACTCCAGGACTGAAGTTGGGAAGCCCTGAACTAGAGGACATGAATTTAGGTTGCCGGGGAGGGGGGGGGGGGGGAGAGAGACTCAGGAATAACATCTGGAAATACTTTTCCATGGAGAGGGTGGTAGATGCCTGGAATACGCTCCACAGGAGGTAGTGGAGATGAAAACAGTAAAGGAATTAAAATATGCATGGGATAAACACAAAGGAATCCTGTTTGGAAGGCATAGAACCAAACAAGCCTAATGGTGATTAGATGGCAATACTGATAATTGAGATGCAAAGCCTGTGCCAGGCTGACTTCTACGGTCTGTGCCCTGAAAATGGCAAGGACAAATCAAGATCAGGTATGCATATGTAGGATCATATCATACCTTATGCTATGAGTTTATCTTGTTGGGCAGACTGTATGGACCTTACAGGTCGTTATCTGCCATCATCTACTGTAGATATTATACCTTCTCAAGAACAGAATATTAGTATACATTTTAGCAGCATCCTATATAATAAAACTCACCCTCAACGTTCTGAAGACACTGACATCAGTGAAGCCAAGCCACTGACGTCACTTCCTTCAAGACGGGTTCGAAGGGTTTGTGGTGGTGAAGCCACCGAAATCGCCAAGTCTCGGGGCCCCGCCCTCATGTCAAACGTGATGAAAACCTTGCTAGCGCCCATTTCATTTGCTCCAGAAACGGGCCTCTTTTACTAGTATTTTATAATATGTGTAAACTGTGACCCTGACAGTGTTCTTCTCAAACTCCTCCCCTGAGTATGCATACTGTATAAGAATGTGCTGGCTTGCATCATATGTACTTTTAGGTGTGACCTAATTGTTTGAGAACATTTATTCATAAAAATTAGTTATAAAATTATCCTCATAAGGTCTTAATCAGCTTAAAAAAAATCACAATCACAGAATGGAAAAATGCTATCTCACTCACACACACAAGGAGTACTCACTCAGGCTGCATATAGTGCAGCAGGACATGTTTATCCACTTCTACCCTAGCTGAGATAATATTTAACCATTTCTTTCACCGCATGTGCAACTTTCTTTAAATCAATCATCTTACTTTCTAACTGTTCCTACTTTCTTACCCTTCTATATGTTACATTTTTGTTTTACCCTTCGCTATCAATTATAATGTTCTAATACATATTGTGTTGACATTGTAAGTATACCATGCCATACTTTGAATTGTTTTTGAATATTTTTACTGCTGAAATTGTCTGTTGCTCATGCTTGATCTATTCTTACTGTACACTGCCTTCAGTGAATTTGTTCAAAAAGACGGTAAATAAATCCTAATAATAAATAATACATTCACCTTCAATCTTTTAACTTTTGATGGATTGTTAAAATAGAAAATGACCCAAGAATTGTTTCTTGCATGTAACTTTCATGATGGATTTAGGTTTATATTCATGTAACTTAAAAAAGTTGCTTAACTCCTAAGGCCCTGTTTACTAAGCCGTGCTAGTGTTTAGCGTGCGCTAACCGTGTAGATGCCCATCATATTCCTATGGGTGTCTACACCGTTAACGTGTGCCAATTTTTAGCATGTGCTAAAAACGCTATTACACATTAATAAACAAGGCCCTTAATATGTTTAAATTGAGAGCGGTAAGAGCCTCTTTGAGACTTCAGTTATTTCAAAACATATCTGCAAGATTAATCTTTAATTTAGGAAAATTTAATGAGGCTGCTCCACTTTTAAATAACCTATATTGGTTAAAATTAGAGTCTTGTATCTATTTTAAAGTCACTTGTCTAGTTTTTAAAAGCTTTTATGGCTTGAACTCAAAATTAGTAGGTGGGCTTTTTTCATTTACGAACAATAGAAGCCATTTGAGAAGCTGGAAAAATTTATCGTTGGATTTTCCCTCTGTAAAGAAGATGAATTCAAAGTTGATTTAAGAACACTCATTTACATTCCAGGGAGCTAAAATATGAAATAATATTCCTGTTGAAGTTTGCCTTATTACACCTTATACTTCCTTCCTTAAAGCGGTCAAGGCATAGATGTTCTTGTATCAGCAATCTTGATCTTTTAGCATTCAGAGTTGGTTATTTTAAAAATGAGGATTTTAAAGTCTGTATGTTTTTGTAAATTCCTTCCAACTGAGATTCTCTTTTAAAGTTTTGTAATCTACTTTGCACTGTCAGATTAAAAACGGAATAGTAAGCATATGATACATACAGTACAATATAGTACAATACAATATATCACAGCAGATGGTAATTAATATAGCCCACCCTTGAAGATCTCTATCTCTGCCTTGGTTAAGGGAATTTTTATTTATGTATTACAAATTCTTGAAGTACTGCCATTTAATGCAATGAAGTAGGGAGTTGGAGAAAGGGAGAGAATGTGGGGGGGGGGGGGGGGGGGGGAGCAGGAGAGGGGCAGAGGGATGAGAAGGGTAGGCAAGAAAGGAGAAGTCTAGGATTTGCACCAGGGTGATATCCTTTGTTGGCCAAGCTGAAGAACCCTGACTTCATACCTTTTTTTTTTTGGTTTTGAAATTTTGGAAGAGAAGGTTCAAGATGCACATAAAATAGAAGTAAGTTCCAGAGAGATGGATCTAAGTAAGAAAAGGCAGAATCTCTGAAAATATCCAGATGAAGATGCAATGGGGTGGAAGGGTCAGCAGTGCCACTTGGGAAGAATGAAGCAAGCAGCCAAGTTCATAAGGAGATAAAAGGGTAGCAAAATCTTGATACTATGGTCGGTGTAATCGTAGGTCTTTTTGTAACCAATGTTCTTTGAAGCAACAGAATCTGGACAATGTTGTGGACTACATTACTGATTTCCCATCAGCACTTTGATTGACATAGGCTAATAATAGGTCTCTGAAGACTGGCCCTTACTAGGCTTGATCGGAGTTGGATTTAACATTTGGCACTGTTCAGTACCAAGATGCCTTTGAAGAGTTTGTGGTAGTGCCTTTTTAATCTCTCTTCTAGGGTTCCCCAGCTATGTCGTATACACTGTGCTGCTTGTGCTAATTAGGCAGACATGAAGACACTCTGGAAGCTTAATCCAAACTGAGTGAGAATATTGGACCTAGGCTTCATCCTTCTGTGTTGGAAAACTGTTAAGATGTGTGTAGCTAGGCCATCTTTCACAGGATGACCCTAAGAACAGAGACAACATATTGGCAGTTCAGCTAATATTTTCATCCTCCTAAGTGGTCTCTGTAGGAAGATCTGGTAAACTAAATCTTCCTTGAGCAAGGCCTCACTGAGCTGATGTTTTTGAGACTGCCCATAATAGGAAAATACCAGTCTTTTTCGCCAGGAAGTCAGAAGGCAGGCTAGCAAAATATACCACTTCTCTTCTTAGGCGGGTAGGTCTTCTCTGTGCAAATCCTCTTATGCTTCTAGTTACTAAAACCTGGATAGTTTAGATCCTTATACCTCCTCCTTGGACAAGACAGATTTGATTCCAAAATTTATTATACGTAATTCCTTTGGAAACCATCAATTTGGGACCTTCTCCAACTCTGATGGCTCAGAAAAGAGTTCCAACACTCTGTGATCTATCAGAGCTTGAATGTTGAAGATGCTATAACATCAAATTTTAGTATCTCCAAAATGGTATCTAAAATGCTATCTTCTAGAAAAGAGTCCACTAGCAGAATTGGCATCTGCTAAGAGTGCAGAGTCCTAGATCCACTATTTGGGTCACATATAAACTGCTCAAATACCTACATCTTTCTGAGGATGACCCAAACAAATATTGTTTGGAGTGACTTCTGTGCAGTTGGTACTTATCACCAGTGTGTGAAAAAAGTCTTGCTTTTGTAGAGCCTCTTGTCAAATTTATGCAGGATTTCTGTTGAGGACTTGAGACATCATGATTCTGGCCCATCTGATGAATTCTCCCTTCAAGTATCTAAATTCATGTGTGCTCAAGTACTTGATGTTGAATTTTGTATATTTTGCTGGCAAATCATGTCATATCAGATTTTATCGCAAGAAGGTAATGCTACAAACACATTCAAATTTCCTGCTGCAGTTAGTATTGGATTTCCATCTTATTGTCCTTTATACATTTATCTTTCCTATAAAAATAATGAACCTTTACACTCTTTGGATTATAGGTAGAGTTTCTTTTTTATTTTTAAGGGGTTTATAAATTGTAAATGCAGGACCCGAAGATCAAAGGATGTAGGCTCCTAACTTTTAGAGTTATGCTGCTAAAGTGGCCTCTCCGAAGATTTTATAGGACTGAGTGCTTAAATTTATACTATATTTTACTAAATTCATGAATTAAAAGCAAGTGGCAACAAGGGCAAATTTAGGGCAGGGAAATGATATCAACTGCACTGATTATCAGCACTAAGCTCAGAAATTAGGATCATAATTCTAGGCCACTAAACGGCAGTCCTAAATTTGTAAGTTGAACTTTCAAACTCCTAAATTAAGACGAATTTTCAGCTGAAAACATAGAGGTGCTCCATTTTCAGTTTCGTGAATGTTCCTGCCTACTGAGGGTGTAGGCCGAATTTTCAAAAGCCCATCATTGCCTACCCAGAGTTATAGGCTGAGTCCACCACAGCCAGTCATCAACTACCTGAAGGTGTATGCCAAATCCACAACATCCAGTCATTGCCTGCCCAAAAGTGTAGACTGAATCCTTCTCAATAGTCAATCGCCACCTACTCAAAGGTGTAGGCTAAATCCTCTCCACCATCCATCTACCACTGATAACCCAACTAGAAAAGGGTTAGTCCATGCACATCCTTAGCTAAAAGGTCCAGACCTCTTAACTCCCAAAAATGGAGAGCAGTTTTCTCTTCCCTGGGCTCCTTTCCAGTCATGTCCTACTCAGGGCCCCTCTCTTGCCTCAGAATGAGCCCAAGGTCCTCGGAGCTTACCCCTCCATGGGTTCTATATCATCTAGAGGATCCAATATTTCTCTACTAGCTCCCTCTGGGGCCATCGAGGGCCCTGTGCTGCCCCTCTGGATCGTGCGGACAATCCCAGAGTCCCCTGTTTGGCCACCTATGTAAATCATACGCTAATGAGTAAAGAGTTTCAGCTCTAGGTGCTCTCTCGTTCCACTTAGGAAACAGTCCAAATAAATCCAGGACAGGTTAGTCCTCCTCAGCCACATCCCACATAGCCTTCCCTGGTTGGCTACAGCCACCCAAGCAGGGTTCCTGATGTTCACCTTAACTGTATTAGTGATAACTATACCCAAGTTGTCTTCTTCTATGAGCGGTTTGGGATATCATCTGGGGTCGTGAGCTCCCCTTTCTTGGTGACTGGATGTACAACCCGTCACAGGCAGAAATGAACATATAAAACAACACATGTACAGTACACATATAGTTTTGTGTGTGTAGAAAAATGTGACGTTCTGTGGATAGGCCCTGCTTTATGTATACTCTGTAAATCAACCAAAGCCTCCAAATCATGCACTCCTGGGCGGATGCATTCCAGCTAAAACTCAACACAGAAAAAACACAATGTCTTGTACTCACTTCTCAACACAACACAAACAATTACTCCACCATAACTACACCATACTGTTCTCTCCCCATCTCACAAAATCTGAAAATTCTTGGAGTTACCATTGATCGAAACCTCACACTCGATACCCATGTGAAGAATACAACGAAAAAGATGTTCCACTCCATGTGGAAACTCAAAAGAGTAAAACCTTTCTTCCCGAGATACATCTTCCGTTCCCTGGTACAGTCAATGGTAATAAGTCATCTGGACTACTGCAACGCACTGTACGCAGGCTGCAAAGAACAAACTATTAAAAAACTCCAAACAGCCCAGAATACCACAGCCAGACTCATATTTGGAAAAGCTAAATATGAAAGTGCAAAACCCCTAAGAGAAACTTCACTGGCTCCCACTCAAGGAACGCATTGCATTCAAGATCTGCACGATTATACACAAGATCATTCATGCAGACGGTCCAATCTACATGCTAAACCTCGTGGACCTGCCTCCCAGAAACGCCATAAGATCAGCCCGCAAATTTCATAATCTGCACTTCCCCCAGCTGTAAAGGACTAAAATACAAGCTGACACACGCCACCACCTTCTCTTACGTGAGCACGCAGTTGTGGATTGCACTACCTACAGCCCTGAAAACCATTGACGAAATAACCAACTTTCGCAAATCTCTGAAGACACATCTCTTCAACAAGGCCTACAAAGAGAACCCATAACTTTACAAACTACCTCTCCAACCCACCCAGTTATTAAAGTCCACCTTCTACATGATCCTGCCCAACACCTTCCTTCTCTCTTCCCTTACCTAATCTTTGCACATTACTAATCGTATCTAATATCCTGGTATGACTATGTCATAACAAAACTCTGTAAGCCACATTGAGCCTGCAAATAGGTGGGAAAATGTGGGATACAAATGCAATAAATAAAAATGTGGGCACGGATATTGGTGATCAGCGCTGATCAAGCACTTCCACTGCTCAACGCTGAAACATACGTGAAACAAGGCGTTTCAGTCGAATGACCTGCTTCTGGGGATAGTGGGATGTTGCATTCACTACAATAACCATAAAGGTAGGAAATCAACAAAACAATATATATAACTGTCAACATCATAAAATAAAATATAACAAGATTTACAAAAATATCTTACCTAGAGTGTACACAGCAAAAGACGCCGACAGAGAGGTGGGCTCAGGAGGGCGTCTTTTGCTGTGTACACTTTAGGTAAGATATTTTTGTAAATCTTATTGTATTTTGTGATTTTGAGAGTTATATATATATTGTTTTGTTGATTTGCTACCTTTATGGTTATTGTAGTGAATGCGACATCCCACTATCCCCGGAAGCAGGTTGTTCGACCAAAATGCCTTGTTTCACATATGTTTCAATGTCAGGCATTGGAAGTGTTTGATCAGTGCTGAATCTGCAAATGCAGGATAAGCAGTCAGCATTTATATTTATATGTATTTTTTTGATATATTCAAAGCTTGTAGTGTAAGACATGTTCACATTTAATATGTTTTTTCAATTTCTTCAGTAAAGTAGGCTTGGAGGTTTTGGTTCTGGTTGGCAGATGATTGATGTTATGCAGTAGGTTCAAGGGTTTGGAATAGCTGAGCACTATAGGAGACCTAATAGCCTGGCCACTGATACAAGGCTGATGCCCCTGGTTCCTTTTTTCCTTTTTTTTTTTTCTTCTTTATTTTCTTTTCTCAACATCACAAGTTCTTTTGTTCTCTTTTGATTCATGATTGTCTGTGAGGAACATTAGTTTGCATTCTAAATGGAAAATTGTTTCCCCTTTCTTGTTATTGATAGAAACCCAAATAGTGGCAACATTCCATTCTACAAATCCCAGGGCAAACAGTAGGTTCCCCATGTCTGTCTCAGTAGCTGACTATGGACTTTTTCCTCCAGCAACTTGTCCAAACCTTTTTTTAAACCCAGATGTGCTATCCGCTATTACTACATAAAAAAATGTACAGAAGCAGGATTCTAGGCCGATCAGGGGAGGAGTGACGAAGTATTATGGGAAGTGACGGTGTTCTGGTGTTTATTCAGTTTTAGGTAGTAAGCGTTTTGGGGTTGTTTTTTTTTACTGGGGTGTTTATTGGTTAAAACCTAAAATCAGAAGCCCTAATTAAAAGGCAAAAGACAACTGTCGCCACCTTGTTGAAGTAGTCTGAAGCTCGTAGAGGGTTTACCTTGGTAGAGTTGGGAGTGTTAAGATTAAGCATGCCGTTTCTAATTGGATAATGAGTTGTATCATCCTCATAGCAGGATATCTCAAGACCCATAGTGTTAGGACCATGGCAGTGTTAGTCAGCTACCTAACGTGTACCTTTGTTGAGAAGAAAGGGAAGACTTCAGTCTATACAATCATATGGGTCAGCATTTCCATCAGACAGTGTCAATGCCAAGGATCTCCATGGGAATTGAAAGATTGTATCAGCAGACTGAATTTTGTGTTCTGTTTATAACCCACCTAACCAAATTTGAAGGGTTGTCCCTAAATGGCTTACAATGTATAGAATATGTTTCCTAGCTATATGTAAGCCTACGTTTAAAATATGCAGTTAATAAAATTACTTTATGGAAGAAAGAATTGATATTCCCAGATGTTTTTCATACTGGGCAGACCAAAGAAGTGGTTTCTTGAATTGCGTTAAGATGTCTTGGCTATTGAAGCAGAATTTTTTTTTCTGCATTTTCTATATAAATGCCTTATGAAATTAGAGAATACCTATTATATTTTCTATGAACCAGGACAATTATACAGCTTCTGAGAAAAAAGGCTTCTGTTAAAATCTTTTTGGAGGCAGTGGGTGGTTCAAGTAGTGAGCCACTATCAGGCAGTTGAGTATTTTTGTATGGGATATCTATACTTGCTTCATGCTTAATTCATTGATGGGCCCCTGTCTCCAGATAAGAGTTTTTCGACCAATGGAGAGTTATACATTTTTCTTTGTTGTGATATCTGGTTTCCATTGTATTATCTTTCCAACTTTGGTGGAGTATAATGTAAATAACTAAAAGAGAGAGAACTGTACTTTTTACTGATAGAAATTATTTTCTGTAGGCCATATATTGTGTGTGTGTCTGTTTGAGAAATTATTTTTAAAAAGTCAAAATTTAGTAATTCATTTCACATTTAACCCACAGATACTTCAGACCAGCAAAGCACTAATTGAAAATGCTGATAGCATTTATGAGAAGATAGTACAATGTCAGAAAACAGGTAACATTGAACTATTTTAAACATTGAACTAGTTAAAATGGAACAAATATTTATTCTTTGTCACTTCTAGCAAAGGTTAGAGTTTGAGAATTAGGAGTGCCATCTGTATCTTTATTTCACCTCAGAAGGTGCATTATAGTTGTGAAGACATATAGTATTAGTTTGTCTTGTCTTTCACTTATTTGTATTGTCAGTATTGTGACTGTCTCTGGGAAAAGATGACTGAGGGCCCCTTTTACCAAGCTGCGGTAAAGTGGCTTTGCAGTAGCATCAGCATATGGATTTGCCACGTGCCAAGGGCCCTTTTACCACAGTGGGTAAAAAGCCCAAAAAAGGAAATGGTCATGCAGTAAGTAAACTCTTGCCACGTGGCCATTTCCAGAGGAACCCTTACAACCACCCATTGAGGTAGTGGTAAAAGCTCCTGTGCTAACCCAGTGGTAACCGGGCAACGCACAGCCTGCAATAAATATGTACAGCTAATTTCCAGGAGCGCTGAAAATGGTTCGCTCTGGGGGCATCACTACTGCCAGTGCCCACGTAAGGCTAGCAGTAGTGCCAGATTGCCGTGGCAACCCTTTAGTAAAATGGCCCCTAAAGTAGCAGATCCAAGATATTGAAAGTGGCTGATTTTTTTATTTTTTTCTCATGGGTTCATAAGCAGTTGGTATCTCTTGTCTGTGCCCTGTCCCTCCCCTCCCTTCCTCCCACACCTGTGGTCCATCATCTCTCCCTCCCCCTCCTTCCTGGCATAACCCTGTCTTTCCATCTGTGGGTCCAGCATCTTTCTCCTCCTCTGTTCCATCCTGAGCCCAGTCTCTGCCCTCCCACAATCTGAGCTCTCATTCCCCTTCCTGGTAAGTCCAGCGCATCTCCATGTCCCTCCAGCCCACCTCCTCCCCCAAGTCCAGCACATCTCTCTGGCTTTCCCAGGTCCACTATCGGGCTCATTTTCGAAAGAGAAGGACGTCCATCTTTCGACACGAATGGGAAGATGGACATCCTTCTCACAGAAACGTCCAAATCGGTATAATTGAAAGCCGATTTTGGACGTCCTCAACTGCACTCCGTTGCAGGGATGGCCAAAATTCAAGGCGGCGTGTTAGAGGTGTGCCTAATACTTGAATATCCTTGACCCATAATTGAAAAAAAGAAGGACATCCCTGATGAGCACTTGGACGTTTTCACCTGGACCTGTTTTTCTTATGACTAAGGCACAAAAAAGGTGCCCGAACTGACCAGATGACCACCGGAGAGAAGCTGGGATGACCTCCCGTTACTCCCCCAGTGGTAACTAACCCCCTCCCACCCTCAAAAAACATCTTTCAAAATATTTTGTGCCAGCCTCAGATGTCATACTCAGGTCCGTGACAGCAGTATGCAGATCCCTGAAACAGTTTTAGTGGGTGCAGTGCACTTCAAACAGGTGGACCCAGCTCCATCCCCCCCTACCTGTTACATTTGTGGAGGAAACAGCGAGCCCTCCAAAATCCACCAGAAACCCACTATACCCACATCTAGGTGCCCCCCTTCACCAGTAAGGGCTATAGTAGTGGTGTACAGTTGTGGGTAGTGGGTTCTGGGGAGGGGGGGTTCAGGGGGCTCAGCACACAAGCTAAGGGAGCTATGTATCTGGGAGCAATTTCTGAAGTCCACTGCAGTGGCCCCTAGGGTGCCTGGTTGTTGTCCTGACATGTCAGGGGGACCAGTGCACTAGACATGTTGGCTCCTCCCACAACCAAATGGCTTGCATTTGGTCTTTTCTGAGATGGACGTCCTTGGTTTTGATTATCGCCGAAAATCAGAAACGTCCGTGGCTAGGAACGACCAAATTTAAGGATTTGGATGTCCCTGACAGTATTTTCGAAACGAAAGATAGATGTCCATCTTGTTTCGAAAATACGGGTTTCCCCGTCCCTGGATTGGGACGTTTTGCGAGGACGTCCAAATCAAAACTTGGGCGTCCCTTTCAAAAATGCCCCTCTATATCTCCCTCCAACCCCCACCCCAGGGGTCCAGCACCTTTCCAGCCCCCCTCCCCCCCAAGGTCCAGCACATCTCAATTTCCCTCTGGCTTTCCCAGGTCATAAGTACATAAGTAGTGCCATACTGGGAAAGACCAAAGGTCCATCTAGCCCAGCATCCTGTCACCGACAGTGGCCAATCCAGGTCAAGGGCACCTGGCACGCTCCCCAAACGTAAAAACATTCCAGACAAGTTATACCTAAAAATGCGGAATTTTTCCAAGTCCATTTAATAGCGGTCTATGGACTTGTCCTTTAGGAATCTATCTAACCCCTTTTTAAACTCCGTCAAGCTAACCGCCCGTACCACATTCTCCGGCAACGAATTCCAGAGTCTAATTACACGTTGGGTGAAGAAAAATTTTCTCCGATTCGTTTTAAATTTACCACACTGTAGCTTCAACTCATGCCCTCTAGTCCTAGTATTTTTGGATAGAGTGAACAGTCGCTTCACATCCACCCGATCCATTCCACTCATTATTTTATACACTTCTATCATATCTCCCCTCAGCCGTCTCTTCTCCAAGCTAAAAAGCCCTAGCCTTCTCAGCCTCTCTTCATAGGAAAGTCGTCCCATCCCCACTATCATTTTCGTCGCCCTTCGCTGTACCTTTTCCAATTCTACTATATCTTTTTTGAGATACGGAGACCAGTACTGAACACAATACTCCAGGTGCGGTCGCACCATGGAGCGATACAACGGCATTATAACATCCGCACACCTGGACTCCATACCCTTCCTAATAACACCCAACATTCTATTCGCTTTCCTAGCCGCAGCAGCACACTGAGCAGAAGGTTTCAGCGTATCATCGACGACGACACCCAGATCCCTTTCTTGATCCGTAACTCCTAACGCGGAACCTTGCAAGACGTAGCTATAATTCGGGTTCCTCTTACCCACATGCATCACTTTGCACTTGTCAACATTGAACTTCATCTGCCACTTGCACGCCCAATCTCCCAGTCTCGCAAGGTCCTCCTGTAATCGTTCACATTCCTCCTGCGACTTGACGACCCTGAATAATTTTGTGTCATCGGCGAATTTAATTACCTCACTAGTTATTCCCATCTCTAGGTCATTTATAAATACATTAAAAAGCAACGGACCCAGCACAGACCCCTGCGGGACCCCACTAACTACCCTCCTCCACTGAGAATACTGGCCACGCAATCCTACTCTCTGCTTCCTATCTTTCAACCAGTTCTTAATCCATAATAATACCCTACCTACGATTCCATGACTCTGCAATTTCTTCAGGAGTCTTTCGTGCGGCACTTTGTCAAACGCCTTCTGAAAATCCAGATATACAATATCAACCGGCTCCCCATTGTCCAAATGTTTGCTTACCCCCTCAAAAAAATGCATTAGATTGGTGAGGCAAGACTTCCCTTCACTAAATCCAGCACTTCTTCCAGCCTCCCACCCCAGGGTCCAGCACTTTTCCATCTCCCTTCAGCCGCCCCACAGTCCAGCATATCTCTATATCCCTCTAGGCCATCCAGCCACCCCACCCCAAGGTCCAGCATATCTCCATATCCTTCCAGTCTTCCATGTCTTTCTCCCCCTTCAAAGCTTACCTCGATCTCCAGCAGTGACAGCCATGAAGGCATGCTGATGTCAGGGCCTTCCTTCTGCTATCCTGCCTGTGAGGAAATAGGAAGTTACCTCACAGAAAGCGGGGCTCAGCAGAGAGAAGGCCCTGATGCTGGTCAGAGAAGGCCCTGATGCTGGTCAGAGCAGCATGACTTGATGGCTGACGATGCTGGGGATCAAGGTAAGCTTTGAGGGGGAGAGGAGAAAAGGTGAGAGAGAGAGACACTGGATTCAGGAGGTGGTAGTGAGAGGGAGAGTGCCCTCTTGTCTGTGGTATGAACCCAGTGGAGAAGAGAGAGGGACTGCGGGCAAGGACGAAAACATTATCTTCAGGGAGGAAAACCTAGGCACCAGATCTGATTTCTTTTTTTTTTTTAGGCACCATGCTGACCTGGCACCTGCAATTTGTTGAGCCCTGGGTTACAGTAAGAATTAATAAAGCAGGAATTGATTAAGGCAGTGGTTCCCAAACATAGTCCTGGAGTTACTCCAGCCAGTAAGGTTTTCAGGATATCCACAATGAATATTCATGAGAGAGATTTGCATGCAGTGGAGGCAGTGCATGCAAATCTCTCTCATGAATATTCATTGTGGATATCCTGAAAACCTTACTGGCTGGGTGCCTCTTGGATCAGGTTTGGGGAACCACTAGACTAAGGTAAAATGTTCCAGTTTATATTTTAGTGGTGTGTTCAGTAATTTCCCAAATTATTTTTAAAAGGTTCTCTTTGAGAAAGTATTTGCCTTAATCTAGCAAAGACAAAAGAGAGGCCAGGCTCTAACAAATGGAAAACACCCCAAAGAGTTGGACACCAGAAACACATGAAGAAGACTTTATTGATGTACTGGTTAACACTGCCATATTTTGGTGTACACCTGCATCAAGGGCATGCTCTCATATCCTAGATGCACACTCAGCGTGTATAGTGCAATAGATGTGTTCTTTAACCAGTGGTGTGCTGGAGCGGGCTCTCATGGGCTCGCGAGAGCCGTTTGTTAAGGTTTTAAGAATTTTGGGAGCCGGTTGTTAAAGTAGGCCTCCCCATGGCTACTTTAACAACTGACTCCCAAAATGTGGGCTTGGGCCCCCTCCTGAATTCTCTTTTACTTTGCTGGCAGTGATGCTGGCCCCACCAGCCAAGTAAATAGACTGCTGCTGCTCCCTGCTCCTTGTTTCTGACTCTGAGCATCAGGCTGGGACTTTTCATGCAAGCGCAAGAAGGTTCCATCATGCTGCTCAGAACCAGAAACAAGCAGCAGAGAATGGTGGCAGTCCATTTATTGGCTGGTGGGGCTCGGCAAAGGTATGCCTCGCGTGCCTGTACAAGGGAGGAGAGAGAGAGGCATGTATTCCCTCCCCCCCCCCCAAATTTCAGGGCCGGCTATGCCCGGAGAGAGAGCCCGTTGTTAAAATTTTACCAGCACACCCCTGTCGTTAACCTTAAACTAGGTCATTGAATGGACTGAAGTAAAATGCTTCAGTGCTTCTAAAACCTCAACATAGTTCAGAGGTGGGTAACCTTTTATACAAAGAGGGTCGCATGAATGTCAGTACCAGGGGCGTAGCCAGACAGCAGATTTTGGGTGGGCCTAGGCAAGAAGTAGGTGGGCACCAAATGTTCTCTCCCCCACCCCCACATCAAAAAATATCTCAGCTGGTGGGAAAATGCTTCTCTCCAGTCTCCACCTTGGTAGTCTGCAGCACGCATGCGCTGAAAACTGAGCATGCAAAGGTGCCAGTATTGTGGACAGCAGCATTTTCATTACCATGTGCTACTGTTGGATGGGCCTGAGCCCTAAGTGGGTGGGCCACAGCCTACCCAGGCCCGCCTGTGGCTACGCCACTGGTCAGTACTACCCGTAGGGGGCCACAACGTTACATAATGTCGGAACCGGAAATGGACAGAGCTCTATAAAAATTTCCTGTGATAAGTTTAAAAAAAACCTGCTAGAGTGGCTATTCTGAAAATATTTCTAAAATGCAGTATTTAAAATTGCCAAAACTGGTTAATTACATTTTCTGTGTATACTTCCCGTGGTTCTAGGGGTGGGGGGGGGGGTTACATAAAATTCAGTGGCGGCCCGCATTCAGGTCGCAGGTTGCCCACCCCTGGCTTAGTCACAAAGCCAAACAAAATAGTCACAACATGGCTGCATCGAGCAATATATCAATGAAGTTCTTAGGGTTACCATGTGTCCGGTTTTTACCCAGACATGTCCTCTTTTTGAGGACACTGGGAGGCATCCGGGCGGGTTTTGCCAGCCTGCCCTTTTGTCTGGGTTTGTGGATGATCGGGCAGACTGGCGGGTGAACGGGCAGGCGGCCCTCAGGGTTTTCTATCCTCCACTCCTTTACCTTATTATCATGCCCTGGTGGTCTAGTGGCGTCTTTAAGGCTGGCACAGCTGCAGACCTGTCTTGCTTCCAGTGCTGGTTTCAAATGGCAGCCTCACGAGACTTCTGCAGAAGTCTTGCAAGGTCACTGCTTGAACTCTTGGCAGCCATTTTGAAGCAGCACTGGGAGCAAGACAGGTCTGCAGCCACGCCAGGCAGGAAAGAGGAGGCTCTTTCCTGCCCCAAAGAGGTCACTAGACTACCAGGGCACTACAATAAGGTACAAAAGGGGAGGGGTAGTGAATAGTCAAGTGGGTGGAGGGAGGCTGGAAAAAAGATTGGGGAGGGGATATACATAGGAGAAAGAGGGAATCTGGCTTTCTTGGGGAGGGGGTCAAGGTGACAAAGGGTGGGGTGTGACAGGGCGGAATGTGATAGGGCAGGACAGGGTGGAGTGATATTTTTTGGCCTCTTTTTTTTTTTTTTTTTTCTCACAGCAAATATGGTAACCCCAAGTGTTCTTCACTGTACTGCTATGTGTTTCTGGTGTCCATCTCCCTCTGTTTTGCCTTAATCTAGTACATATTCATCCCTACTTAGGGGGTCTTTTACTAAAGATTTGCTCAAGATATCTGCAGCAGGGCCCATTTTATTCCTAATGGGCCCTGCTGCAGATAACTCAAGCTAATCTTTAGTAAAAGACCCCCTTAAGCAAGGCTCCAGGGAAGATTACTAATAGTGAATAATTAAAAACATAAAAAAAAAGTCTGCTAGCCTGAGAAATTGGATCTAATATTGTAATTTTGGTCATTTCCCTTTCCCCCTATAGCAATGGAATTCCATGAAAACCTTTCTACTATAGGAGCAAAAGAAGGATTAAAAGAAAGAAAGTTGCATACAGCTGTGGAAAGCTTTACTTGGAATATCACAATTTTGAAGGTACTGATTAACTTTTTATGCTACTGTGTTACAGTTTTATTTCAGGTGTGTATCTGTCACAAAATAATGTGGTCATTCACTGTTGGCTATTTCTTGTATTGCACTTTAGTTTAAACAAATCAAGTTGCAGAGGCGGGTTGATATAATGAAAAAGATATAATTGGCTAATTTGCTCTAAGAAATCTTGATACCCTTGTTTCTTAGCATTTTAGAGATGCCATGAATTTAGCTTTTCTTTCTTTTGACGAGTGTGTTAATAAAAATGTGAAAGGTTGAGTGTCTTGATATGGCAAACAACGATAGATATTTTGTATTAGAGAACCTCAGCTGGATGGATAGATCAATTGTATAACACCACTATATATCATTAGAAGATGTACACAAAGCAAAAGGATGAACCCATTCTGTTGAGTTAACCGTTGAGTTAAGTAGCATGAAATCTTTCTGATTTACCAGGTACAGTGATGTGAAAATGTTTTTGTTTCCCTCCTGATTTTCCCTATTATTAAATATATTTATTTATTTATTTATTGCACTTGTATCCCACATTTTCCCACCTATTTGCAGGCTCAATGTGGCTATATAACATTAGAAGATGTATTTTTATTTATTTATTTGTTACATTTGTATCCCACATTTTCCCACCTATTTGTAGGCTCAATGTGGATTACATAGTACCGGAGAGGCCTTTGCAGGCTCCGGTGTGAACAAATACAGGGTGATGTTGTGGTAAGATCAAGTTCATGTGGCACAGCCACATTAGGGAATCGGAGAACGGAAGAGTTGTGTTATGTTCATTACGTTCTTTAGTTTGGTTGTGTTGCAGAGATTAGGCATTTAAGTTGGATTGGTAGGGTATGCCAGGTTGGTTTTTAGTGATTTCCGGAAGTTTAGGTGGTCGTACATCGTTTTCAAGGCTTTTGGTAATGCGTTCCACAGTTGTGTGCTTATGTAGGAAAAACTAGATGCGTAAGTTGTTTTGTATTTAAGTCCTTTGCAGCTTGGGTAGTGCAGATTTAGATAAGATTGTGTTGATTCGGATGTATTTCTAATTGGTAAGTCGATCAAGTCTGTCATGTAACTCGGGGCTTTTCGGTAGATGATTTTGTGAACCAGGGTGCAGATTTTGAAGGCAATGCGTTCTTTGATTGGGAGCTAGTGTAGTTTTTCTCGGAGGGGTTTTGCGCTTTCAAATCGCGTTTTACCAAATATAAGCCTAGCTGCCGTGTTTTGAGCGGTCTGAAGTTTCTTTAAGGTTTGTTGTTTACATCCCGCATAAATTCCATTGCAGTAATCTAAGTGGTTTAGTACCATTGGTTGTATCAGGTTGCGAAATGTTTCCCTCGGGAAGGATTGCTTCACGCGTTTGAGTTTTCACGTTGAGTGGAATATTTTCTTTGTTGTGGATGCCACTTGGCTGTCTAGTGTTAAGTTACGGTCCATTGTAACACCGAGGATTTTCAAGCTGTCTGAGATAGGAAGGGTGTGATCTGGGGTGTTGATACTTGTGGGGATGTCCGCGCTGTGTTGGGATGAGAGGATGAGACAATGAGTTTTTTCTTTGTTGAGTTTTAGTTGAAATGCATTTGCCCATAAATCCATGATGTTCAGGCCGAGCTTGATTTCGTTGATGATTTCTGTAAGTTTGGTTTTGTAAGGAATGTATTTTGTGACATCGTCTGCATATATGAAAGAGTTAAGGCCATGGTTGGATAAGGACTTGGCAAGTGGGGTCATCATTAAGTTGAATAGGATTGGTGATAGTGGTGATCTTTGTGGTACTCCACAGTCTGCTTTCCACGGTGATGATATGTTTGAATTTGATTTTACTTGATATGTTCTTATGGTTAGGAAGCCTTTGATCCAGTTAAGTATGTTTCCACCAATCCCAACCTTATCTAGTAATCTTATTAATATATTATGGTTTACCATGTGGAATGCACTAGACATGTCGAATTGGAGGAGAAGGAAGTTTTTGCCTGTTGCTATTTCCTGCTTGAATTTGGCTAGAAGAGTGAGTAATACTGTTTCCGTGCTGTGGAGGGGGCGAAAGCCTGACTGTGATTCATGTAATATTGAGAATTTGTTTATGTAATCTGTAAGTTGTTTGGTTACCATGCTTTCCATCAGTTTGACCACCAATGGGATAGATGCTACTGGACGGTAGTTAGTGATTTCGTTTGTTTTTTTCTTGGTATCTTTTGGTATTGGGGTGAGTAGGATATTGCCATTTTCCTTAGGGAAGAGGCCTTGCTGAAGCATGTAATTTATATGGGATGTGAGGTCTGCTATGAAGCAGTCAGGGGCGGATTTCATTAGGTAGCTGGGACAGGTATCTAGTTTACAGTGAGTGTTGGAAAACTTACTAATCGCCTGGGTAACTGGTTATGCAAGACAGTTACCAAGTAACTGGGTAAGATGTGCACTTAAAGCAAAAGGATGAACCCATTCTGTTGAGTTATCCGTTGAGTTAAGCAGCATGAAATCTTTCAAATTTACCAGGTACAGTGATGTGAAAAAATGTTTGTTCCCCTCCTGATTTCCTTTATTATTAAATATATAACATTAGAAGATGTGCACTTAAAGCAAAAGGGTGGACCCATCCTGTTGAGTTATCCATTGAGTTGAGTAGTATGAAATCTTTCTAATTTTTAGAACTCTACCAAGTACAGTGATGTGAGCACGTTTTTGTTCCCCTCCTGATTTCCCCTATTATGGTATATATGTTTCTCCGAGGACAAGCAGGCTGCTTGTTCTCACGACTGGGTGACATCCGCGGCAGCCCCCACCAACCGGAAAAAAGCTTCGCGGGACGGTCGGCACGCAGGGCACGCCCACCGCGCATGCGCGGCCGTCTTCCCGCCCGTGCGCGACCGCTCCCGCCAGTTCCTTTTTTTCCGCGTCTGGAGAGAGTCGTGCCTCGCCGCTCTCTCTGATTCAGCCGCCGGATTTCGATCGCGTTTACGCGGATCGTGCTTTTTCTTTGTTTAACTTTGTTTAGTTACCGTCCGGTTTCTTTTTAAAAAAAAAAAAAAAGAAACCCTGCGCGTGTGGAGCACGCGCTCCCTTTTTCCCTCGCTTCCAGCGGGGACGCCGCATTGCGGCCTAGTGGCCGCACGGTCGTTTTCCTTTTCGTGGTGTGATTTCAGCCACCATTGACGACTTTGACTTCGCCGACGCGATTTTTCCGTCGATGTCCTCAAGGGTCCCGAGTGGATTTAAAAAGTGTGGTCGCTGCGGCCGGCCGATCTCGCAGACCGACACCCACGCTTGGTGCCTCCAGTGCCTCGGGCCGGAGCACAATATCAAGTCGTGTTCCCTGTGTCTCGGTCTCCGGAAACGGACTCAGGTTGCGAGGCAAGTTCTGCGGGACCGTCTTTTTGGAACTTGCGCCGGCCCCTCGACGTCGACCTCGACGGCATCGGTATCGACGCCCGGTCCTTCGGTACCGGTATCGATGCCCGAGACATCGGCACCGATGGCATCGACCCCAAGAGAACAGGTCCCGTCGGCCCGCCGGTCCGCTGGCGAGGGTAGAGGTGAGCGGCCGCGTGGGCAGTCGGCCCCGGTCACTCCCTCAGCCCGTGGCCCTCGGGACCGAACCCTGTCTGACCCGGCTCCCCGGGACCGAGGGGGATCGTCCTCCTCCTCCTCCATACCTCCCGGCACCGGTGACGCGCATCGGAAGAAAGACAAGAAGCGTCGTCACCGGTCGCCCTCGGTGCATCCGGACATCGGAGAGGAGGCGGCGCCGAAGCGTCATCGTCGAGAGGAGAGGTCCCCGTCGGTCGTGGAGGTACCGACGCGTCAGGGTTCCGGCACCTCGGTGCCGTCTCCTGGCCCCCATCAGCTTCTGGCACCGACACCCCTACCGGCCCCACCGCCTTTCCCGGCAGCGGGCCTGGACGAGTGCCTCAGAGCCATCCTTCCGGGGATCCTGGAAGGGCTGATGCGCCAGGCTGTGCCGGCGCCGGGGGTGCTTGCGCCCTCGGCGCCGATGTCTGTGGCGCCGGTTAGCTCTAGCCTGGCGCCGGGGCCGTTGACACCGCCGCCGCTTGCGGCGCCGGTCTCGACCGCCACGCAGGTGGAGTCCCCGTCGACGTCGATGGAGGGAGCTCCGTCCCCGCCGGCGCGGGAGTCCACCGCTCGACGACACCGAGACCTCGGTGCCTCGACGTCGAGCCGGGCCCGGTTCAGGACTCAGCTACATGAGCTTATGTCCGATACCGAGGATGAGGACTCGTGGGGGGAAGAGGAGGACCCTAGATATTTCTCCTCAGAGGAGTCTACGGGCCTTCCCTCGGACCCCACGCCTTCACCGGAGAGGAAGCTCTCACCCCCCGAGAGCCTCTCCTTTGCCTCCTTTGTGCGGGATATGTCTATCAGCATTCCCTTCCCCGTGGTCTCTGTGGAAGAGCCGAGGGCCGAGATGCTCGAGGTCCTCGACTATCCATCGCCACCTAGAGAGTCCTCCACGGTGCTGCTGCACAATGTCCTCAAGGAGACACTGCTTCGGAACTGGGTGCGACCGTTAACTAACCCCACCATTCCCAAGAAAGCAGAGTCCCAGTAGAGGATCCACTCCGACCCAGAGTTAATGCGGCCCCAATTGCCCCATGACTCGGCGGTCGTGGATTCTGCTCTCAAGAGGGCACGGAGTTCGAGGGATACCGCCTCGGCGCCCCCAGGGCGGGAGTCTCGCACTCTGGACTCGTTTGGGAGGAAGGCCTACCAATCCTCCATGCTCGTGACCCGCATCCAGTCATACCTGCTCTATATGAGCATTCACATGCGGACCTATGTGCAACAACTGGCGGACCTGGTCGAGAAGCTCCCGCCGGAGCAGTCCAGGCCTTATCAGGAGGTGGTCAGGCAGCTGAAGGCGTGCAGAAAGTTCCTGTCCAGGGGTATCTATGACACCTGTGACGTGGCATCTCGTGCTGCGGCCCAAGGTATAGTGATGCGCAGGCTCTCATGGCTGCGTGCCTCTGACCTGGACAACCGCACCCAGCAGAGACTGGCCGACGTCCCTTGCCGGGGGGATAACATTTTTGGTGAGAAGGTCGAGCAGATGGTGGACCAACTGCATCAGCGGGAAACCGCTCTCGACAAGCTCTCCCACCGGGCGCCTTCAGCATCCACCTCAGCAGGTGGACGTTTTTCCCGGGCCCGGCAGGCTGCACCCTATTCTTTTGCAATGCGTAGGTACAACCAGCTGGCCCGAAGGCCTCGTCAGGCACAGGGACAGCCCCAGCGCGCTCGTTCCCGTCAACAGCGTGCGCCTAAGCAGCCCCCTGCGCCTCCACAGCAAAAGCCAGGGACGGGCTTTTGACTGGATCCACGGGAACATAGCCGCCCTCAAAGTGTCCGTACCGGACGGTCTGCCGGTCGGGGGAGGTTAAAATTTTTTCACCAAAGGTGGCCTCTCATAACCTCCGACCAGTGGGTTCTCCAAATAGTGCGGTGCGGATACGCCCTGAATTTGGCCTCCCTGCCTCCAAATTGTCCTCCGGGAG
This sequence comes from Microcaecilia unicolor, assembly GCF_901765095.1. Taxonomy (NCBI): domain Eukaryota; kingdom Metazoa; phylum Chordata; class Amphibia; order Gymnophiona; family Siphonopidae; genus Microcaecilia; species Microcaecilia unicolor. The sequence goes on from NC_044031.1 coordinate 175,572,695, forward strand.
CTCAGTCCTTCAGCTCCCATCACAAGCAGGTACTTGCAGAGGAACTCTCCGCCCTTCTCAGCGCCAATGCGGTCGAGCCCGTACCACCTGGGCAGGAAGGGCAGGGATTCTATTCCAGGTACTTCCTTGTGGAAAAGAAAACAGGGGGGATGCGTCCCATCCTAGACCTGAGAGGCCTGAACAAATTCCTGGTCAAAGAAAAGTTCAGGATGCTTTCCTTGGGCACCCTTCTGCCAATGATTCAGAAAAAACGATTGGCTATGTTCCCTGGATTTAAAGGATGCATATACTCACATCCCGATACTGCCAGCTCACAGACAGTATCTCAGATTCCGCCTGGGCGCACGGCACTTTCAGTATTGTGTGCTGCCCTTTGGGCTCGCCTCCGCCCCACGAGTGTTTACAAAGTGCCTCGTGGTGGTGGTGGCGTACCTACGCAGGCTGGGAGTGCACGTGTTCCCATATCTCGACGATTGGCTGGTCAAGAACACCTCGGAGGCAGGAGCCCTCCGGTCCATGCAGTGCACTATTCAACTCCTGGAGCTGCTGGGGTTTGTGATAAATTACCCAAAGTCCCATCTCCAGCCAACCCAGTCTCTGGAATTCATAGGAGCTCTGCTGAATACCCAGACGGCTCAGGCCTTCCTTCCCGAAGCGAGGGCCAACAACCTCCTGTCCCTCGCTTCGCAGACCAGAGCGTCTCAGCAGGTCACAGCTCGGCAGATGTTGAGACTTCTGGGTCATATGGCCTCCACAGTTCATGTGACTCCCATGGCTCGTCTTCACATGAGATCTGCTCAATGGACCCTAGCTTCCCAGTGGTTCCAAGCCACCGGGAATCTAGAAGATGTCATCTGCCTCTCCACCAGTTGCCGCACTTCACTGCTCTGGTGGACCATCCGGACCAATTTGACCCTGGGACGTCCATTCCAAATTCCGCAGCCCACGAAGGTGCTGACGACGGATGCATCTCGCCTGGGTTGGGGAGCTCATGTCGATGGGCTTCACACCCAGGGTCTGTGGTCTCTCCAGGAAAAGGATCTGCAGATCAACCTCCTGGAGCTCCGAGCGATCTGGAACGCGCTGAAGGCTTTCAGAGATCGGCTGTCCTGCCAAATTATCCAAATTCGAACAGACAATCAGGTTGCAATGTATTACGTCAACAAGCAGGGGGGCACCGGATCTCGCCCCCTGTGTCAGGAAGCCGTCGGGCTGTGGCGCTGGGCGTGCCAGTTCGGCATGCTCCTCCAAGCCACATACCTGGCAGGCGTAAACAGCAGTCTGGCCGACAGACTGAGCAGAGTCATGCAACCGCACGAGTGGTCGCTCCATTCCAGAGTGGTACGCAAGATCTTCCGAGAGTGGGGCACCCCCTCGGTGGACCTTTTCGCCTCTCAGACCAACCACAAGCTGCCTCTGTTCTGTTCCAGACTTCAGACACACGGCAGGCTAGCGTCGGACGCCTTTCTCCTCCATTGGGGGACCGGCCTCCTGTATGCTTATCCTCCCATACCTTTGGTGGGGAAGACCTTACTGAAGCTCAAGCACGACCGCGGCACCATGATTCTGATAGCGCCCTTTTGGCCCCGTCAGATCTGGTTCCCTCTTCTTCTGGAGTTGTCCTCAGAAGAACCGTGGAGATTGGAGTGTTTTCCGACTCTCATTTCGCAGAACGACGGAGCGTTACTGCACCCCAACCTTCAGTCTCTGGCTCTCACGGCCTGGATGTTGAGGGCGTAGACTTCGCTGCGTTGGGTCTGTCGGAGGGTGTCTCCCGGGTCCTGCTTGCCTCCAGGAAGGATTCCACTAAAAAGAGTTACTTTTTCAAGTGGAGGAGGTTTGTCGTTTGGTGTGAGAGCAAGGCCCTAGAACCTCGTTCTTGCCCTGCACAGAACCTGCTTGAATACCTTCTACACTTATCAGAGTCTGGCCTCAAGACCAACTCAGTAAGGAATCACCTTAGTGCGATTAGTGCTTACCATTATCGTGTGGAAGGTAAAGCCATCTCTGGAGAGCCTTTAGTCGTTCGATTCATGAGAGGCTTGCTTTTGTCAAAGCCCCCTATCAAGCCTCCTACAGTGTCATGGGATCTCAACGTCGTCCTCACCCAGCTGATGAAACCTCCTTTTGAGCCACTGAATACCTGCCACCTGAAGTACTTGACCTGGAAGGTCATTTTCTTGGTGGCAGTTACTTCAGCTCGTAGGGTCAGTGAGCTTCAAGCCCTAGTAGCTCATGCTCCATATACCAAATTTCATCACAACAGAGTAGTGCTCCGCACCCACCCAAAGTTCCTGCCGAAGGTGGTGTCGGAGTTCCATCTTAACCAGTCAATTGTCTTGCCAACATTCTTCCCCAGGCCGCATACCCGCCCTGCTGAACGTCAGTTGCACACATTGGACTGCAAGAGAGCATTGGCCTTCTACTTGGAGCGGACACAGCCCCACAGACAGTCCGCCCAATTGTTTGTTTCTTTCGACCCTAACAGGCTAGGGGTCGCTGTCGGGAAACGCACCATCTCCAATTGGCTAGCAGATTGCATTTCCTTCACTTACGCCCAGGCTGGGCTGGCTCTTGAGGGTCATGTCACGGCTCATAGTGTTAGAGCCGTGGCAGCGTCAGTGGCCCACTTGAAGTCAGCCACTATTGAAGAGATTTGCAAGGCTGCGACGTGGTCATCTGTCCACACATTCACATCACATTACTGCCTCCAGCAGGATACCCGACGCGACAGTCGGTTCGGGCAGTCGGTGCTGCAGAATCTGTTTGGGGTGTAAATCCAACTCCACCCTCCAGGACCCGAATTTATTCTGGTCAGGCTGCACTCTCAGTTAGTTGTTCTTCGTAGGTCAATTTCTGTTGTACCCTCGCCGTTGCGAGGTTCAATTGACCTGGGTTCTTGTTTTGAGTGAGCCTGAAAGCTAGGGATACCCCAGTCGTGAGAACAAGCAGCCTGCTTGTCCTCGGAGAAAGTGAATGATACATACCTGTAGCAGGTGTTCTCCGAGGACAGCAGGCTGATTGTTCTCACCTACCCTCCCTCCTCCCCTTTGGAGTTGTGTGTTTCATCTTTTGCTAGTCATTCAACTGGCGGGAGCGGTCGCGCACGGGCGGGAAGACGGCCGCGCATGCGCGGTGGGCGTGCCCTGCGTGCCGACCGTCCCGCGAAGCTTTTTTCCGGTTGGTGGGGGCTGCCGCGGACGTCACCCAGTCGTGAGAACAATCAGCCTGCTGTCCTCGGAGAACACCTGCTACAGGTATGTATCATTCACTTGCACTGAATGGTTTCTGATCTTTAAATAAAATGTAATACTAGATAAAATTGCATCATTTATTTAAGGTACAAAGTTATCCAACTCCTGTATTAACCAAATGCAAAAGCAACCACCCCCTAAATTTATTTCACCACCCTTAGCAGCAATAATTGCAACCAAACACTTCCTAAAATTTGGTATCAGTTGTAGAATATTAGCCCACTTTATTTGCAGAACTGCTTTAACTCAGATACATTCATATGTTTTCATGCATGAACTGCTCATTTCAGGTTTTACCACAGTATCTCTATTTGATTATTCAGTTATAAACTTGCTTTTGTGTTTTGGATCACTATGAGTTATCACTATTGTGTTGTTTGATATGGTGATCTTTCTGTGTAATGCTGTATTTGCTTTACACCAGATATAATTGGATCTGTGTTATTCAAAGAGTTCCACTTTTGACTCATCTGTCATAGAACTTTATCCCAAAAAAGGCTTGGGGATCAGTCAAATGTTCTCTTTCCTTCCCCTTCTCCTCCCTCTCTTCTCCTAATCTAAGCTTCTTCTTGCTTCTTTCTGCTTCTTTTATGTTTGTAAACTGCCTTGAGCACCTATGAGCCTTTATAAAATAGGCTAAAAATAGGTTCTGACATAGCCTTCAGATATAGGTGATCTATGTTAAAATTTTCCTTATTGTGTAACAGTTTGGTTTATTCAGCGTTTACTCTGAAAGTAATGAATGAATCAGACATGAACGGTTAAACAAGAAAACAATCTCCATGAGGTTTAATAAGCTCTAAGTGAAAGTTTGAAAAGCTGAAATTATGACTTGGTGGGGTTCATAAAATGTTCTTTGAACTGTACTTCAGTTGATTTTGAATAATAAAGTATTTTCCATGGATTCATACCAATCCGTCACAGTTATAAAACTATAACTCTACCTAGCAATTGTTTGTTAGTTGTTCTCCCAAATTGTCAGTCATTTCCTTTTGCTACTCAGTAAGAATCCCTTAGCTTTAAAAGGATGGCTGTACACATCTTCTCACTGCATGTCAATTTAGTCAAACATTTATTTATTTATTTATTATAGTTTGATATACTGCCTCAACTGACACACAGATCAAAGCGGTTTACAAGTGAAGTAAAAAGTAAAGAAAAGAACTACAATATTCAATAGAAAAGTAGAACCTACACACAAGAATGCTGTACAATTAAAATAGCATCCAACAAAAACTGGTATTCATACATACTCTCTCCCAAATACCGGCGTCCAAGAGAGCTGCCTCACTCACTGGAGTATGCCTGCTTGAACAGCCATGCCTTCAAAAGCGCCTTAAATTTCTTTAGATTAGATTCACTACGTATAGACATTCACTTAGCTGTATCTATTTTATACTACTTTTGTTCTCTGTAAAAATTTCAGTCCTCTGCCTCATGTGCCATTGAAAGTTCAAACTAGGAAAGATGTTGCCTGAAAGGATCTGTGGCCATTGGTGAAGCATTGCTTTTCACATTTGACATACCTACAGGTTTGTGTTTTTGGAGTGTTTCAACTTTCTGATACTGCTTCACTGTCTGGGTTTCCCTATCACCATATCACTGGTGCTCTGTTACCTCGAAACAGCTTTTTGTTTTATTTATGTGTGTTTTACATTTGAACCCTTCCCTGCAACATCAAGAAACTTCAACACAATTGTAATGAAATAATTAAAAAGGCTCATTCCCTCTGCTAGCTAGAGTTACTTCCAGCAGATCTTTCTTTTCTTGTCTTCATCAAGTTGATGTTGCTTTCAGTTTACAAGTAGAAGGTGAATTTAAAGGTCCAGTACTCAGACTGTTAAAGTACCTTAGTCACTACAGATGCATTAATTGGTCCAGTCAACAATACAATAAATTAAGAATTCCAAAAGAATATCTGGGAAACTCTGCTTACTGCTCTACCAATGGGGAAGAAGCAGGACCAAGTGTTGCATACAAACCCGTGGTTTAGATGCCTCAATTACCTCATCATCCTGTAATGGTAGGAGCAGTATTAAAAAGAAATCAGTAAAGGCAAGAACTTATTCCTCCACTCTTCTGGGTAAGGCTGCAAACATTAAATCTATTGTATTTTAAAGAAAGCTATTTCAAAATAACTGTACTTTGTTCAAGTATATTTTCTCATCAACTATTTCATGTAGAAAATAATGCATTCTTATAGAGAAGAGGTATTCAGTCCTCTGGAAACTAAAAAAACGCCCAGCTCAAAAACGTCCTAATCTGAGCCATTTGGTTGTGGGAGGGGCCATGATTCGTTGTACATTCGCCCCCCTGACATGCCAGGACACCAACTGGGCACCTTAGAGGTCTGTGCGGTGGACTTCAGACAACGCTGCCACATACATAGCTTTCTTACCACGGGTGCTAAGCACCCAACCCCCCTCTCCCAAAACCCACTACCCACAAATGTACAACACTACCATAGCTCTTAGGGGTGAAGGGGGCACCTACATGTGGGTACAGTGGGTTTTGGAGACCTTCCATTTACCAGCACAAGTGTTACAGGTAGGGGGGGATGGGCCTGGGTCCACCTGGCTGAAGTGCACTGCGGTACCCACTAAAAGTGCTCCAGGGACCTGCATACACGCAGGCCTCTAGGACTTGTTGCTGCTATATAACATTGGCACACCAGTTGACACCTGAAGACTAATCTCTCCGAAAACATCCTTTATTGGAATAAGCACGCTTACTCACAGTTAACTGCAGATCAGAGGTTGTGCCCCACTGGCAACGAGTCTCCCTGGTACTGAGATGAGCAGTAGGTCAGAGCTGGCAGAACAATGCCCTCTTTCAGCCACATTCAAGGTAAGAACTAAGTTCTGTAACGTGGCTAACACGTGAAAGGGATCTAAAACTGGCTTACAAAAATGGTCACTACCTCATGGACTACCGGAAACAAAACAGGGCACACTCTGACCCAGTAAGCAGGGGGAAAAGCACCATGGGAGTAGAGCCTACCAACTACCAACATCGTGAGCATTTGCCACAAGCTAGTGGAATCACGGAGCCCAATACCCTACACCCACCACAATGCATTGCTGATGTGACTCTGCAGTGCGCATAACAGAAAAGGTGTCACACTCACCCGAGAGCCATATCAGAACCAGGGAAAGGCTGTCACAGGATAGAACACATTCTGCTGTCATGGAGGTGGGTACGGCATTTGAGGCTGGCATAGAGGCTGGAAAAAAAGTTTTTAAAGTGGGGTTTTTTTGGTGGGAGGGGGTTAGTGACCACTGGGGGAGTCCGGGGAGGTCATCCCCAATTCCCTCCAGTTGTCATCTGGTCAGTTGGGGCACTTTTTTTTTCGATTATCAACTAAAGACGCCCATCTCTCGGCCAATAACCACGCCCCAGTTCCGCCTTCACCACGCCTCCGACATGCCCCCTTCAACTTTACCCGTTTCCGCGACCGATTGCAGTTGGAAACAGCCAAAATCGGCTTTCAATTATACTGATTTGGGCGCCCACGGGAGAAAGACGCCCAACTCCCGATTTGGGTCGCAATATAGGTGTTTTTTTCTTTCGATTATAAGCAGGATTATCTTCCACAGTCTCATGTGAGTCTCACTGGGAATTGAATCCATCATCCTTGGGACCATGGAAACTGCACAGCCAGGGCCAAAGCCAACTGAAATAATGTCTCCCAGTTTTTCCCATTTGACCGGCATAGGATGTTGTTGTGGCCTTAATTAGATGTCAGGAAGTATTTTTTCACGGAGAGGGTGGTGGACGCTTGGAATGCCCTCCCACGGGAGGTGGTGGAGATGAAAACGGTAACAGAGTTCAAACATGCGTGGGATATGCATAGAGGAATCCTGTGCAGAAGGAATGGATCCTCAGAAGCTTAGCTGAAATTGGGTGGCGGAGCAGGTGGTTGGGAGGCGAGGATAGGGGAGGGCAGACTTATACGGTCTGTACCAGAGCCGGTGATGGGAGGCGGGACTGGTGGTTGGGAGGCGGGAAATACTGCTGGGCAGACTTATATGGTCTATGCCCTGAAAAGGACAGGTACAAATTCAAGGTAAGGTATACACATATGAGTTTGTCTTGGGCAGACTGGATGGACCATGCAGGTCTTTTTCTGCCGTCATCTACTATGTTACCCTTTCTGTGAAAGCTTCCTTCAGTTTATTTTCTGCCTCTGTCCAGGTTTAATTCATTCTTACTATACAGTCGTCATTTCCCTACATTTCCTATCCTCTTCCCTCTTCCATCCAGCATATCTCTTCTTTCTCTTTCTCCCCCCTTCTCTCCCACACTTTCCATCTGGCAGCTTGCCTTTTTCTCTCTTCCCCCTTCCATCAAGTATCTCCTCCCCCCCCCCCCCCAATCTATTTGGCAGCTCCTCTTCTCCTGCTTATCTTCTCTCCTTCCTTCCTTTCAGAATTTCCCCTCTTTTTCTCTCCCCCCCCCCCCCCGCCAGCATCTCTCCTCTTTTTCTTTCTTTCTTTCTTCCTCCTCCCCTTTCCATTCTCTGCATCTGCTGTTTCCCCACCCTCTGACACAGTATCTGCTGCTGATTCCTCTTAAAGAAATACACTTCTTTTGTCTTTTGTAAAATATGGTCTACAATACTGAACATAATACTCAAAGTGAGGGTTCACCAGCTCGCTGTATAGGAGCATTATGACCTCCTCCTTTCTGCTTGTTATGCCTTTTGCTATGCAGCCTAGCATCCTTCTGGCTTTAGCCACTGCTTTGTCACACTGTTTCACCACTTTTAAATTCTGAGACCAAGTTTCTAAGTTTATTCAGGGCTTGCTATCCTGCATATCTAACATATCTATGCCGCTTACAATTCTAGGAAGAGAGGGAAGAGAGAGATAAAGGCAAGAGGACAGTGTGTGTGTGGGGGGGGGAGTGGAACTACAATAAATGATAGGAAAGAAGGGGTAGCAGTAGGAGGCAGAGAGGGGTAAAAGGGAAATCTGAGTTGGCTGGCAGGCCCAATCCAAATGACAGTTTTAAGAGAGCATATAAGCATCCTCAAAGTGGAATGTTTTAAGATCCTGATTTGAACTTTGATGAAGAGGTCTGTGATCTGAGATGAAGGAGTAAGGCATTCCATAGGGTAAGACTAATGACAGAAATGATGGAGTGGCATGTGGTTCCATACCTGATGTGCCAAAATGAATGTATGGCCAGGAGGTGGTGTTGGGACGAGCAAAGAGCACGAGACGGGGAGTAAGGAGAGATGTGCCAGGAAGAAAAGAGCCAGAATTCTTAACTTTAAAAACTAAAAGAAGACACTATCATCTAAGGACTCTCACCTGGTCTGTGTTCATCAGCCTCTCCCCTGCTGTTGAATACAGTTCCTCTGGGCATTTGCACTCCAAAAGAATCACTCTGCAGTTCTATGGATTAAAGGTTAACTGCCGAACATCTGACCAGACCTCAAGTTTTTGTAGATCACTTCTCATTTCGCCTACTCTCTCTGGAGTGTCCATCCTGTAACACATCTTCATGCCATCTAAACAAAAGCAAACTTTCCCTTCCAGTTCTTCAGAGATACTGCGTACAAAGATGTTAAACAGAATCTGCCCCAGGGCTGATACATGAAACACTCTACTACTCACCTTTCTTTGTTTCAGATGAATTCCGTTTACTACTACCCTTTGTCTATCTGTTAGTCAACCAAACCTTTTCCAGTTGATCTCCTTGGGACCCAGTTTGTTTACAAGTCTCCTTATGAGGAACCGTATCAAAGCCTTTGCTGAAAATCAAGTACACCACATCCAGTGCATTCCCCTTATCTAGTTCTCTGGTCATCCAGTCAAAGAAGTCAACCAGTTTTGCTTACCACAGTATATCTCTGGTAAAACCATGTTGCTCTGGATCTTGCAACCACCTTCTTTCACACCACCATGTTGATGTTTATTGGCTTGTAGTTTTTCACATTGGTGTAGCCATGCATCCTTGCCATAGGCTTGTGGTATAAGAGGCTTGGGGAGGTTAAACTTCACCAGCCTCTACTTCTCTAAAATGTCTACACTAGCTCCACAATTATTGTTCAGTATTAAAATTAAGTTCAAAACATACCCCATCACCACCACATAAAAGGGCCCTGCATGAATAAGTGGGACATGATATCAAATTCAAATGTATATTTTATAAAACACTGATCCTAAAGCTTTCATATTGCCAGAGGAGACCAAGAACTAAAAACACCATTCAATCCAGCTTAGTTCCTTGAACCTGTGGGACAAAGGGCCAGAAAGTCACTGATCTTAGGGCAGAGAGGAAATTTAAAAATATTCCTGCCACGAAGCTGCTTCCTTCACCCAAAAAGCAGAAAAAGAGCTGCTTGACATTTTTTTTTAAATATTTAACACAGAACAATAACAACAAAAAGAAAGCATGTAAGGACTGGATAAAGGGCAGAACTTCTGCATGCAAGAAGCCCATCCCTCATTATGCAATAGCTCTCTGTGAAATAGTACTAATAAAAAAAATGTAAGTGCATTTTTATAATATACCACTACATTCTATGAAACAAAAGGAGCAAGTTCCCACATGCCATCTTTTTCTTTTAATGCAGTCCATTGGTTTCATGACTTATACTGTGCCAAAACTGAAAATACAATAATAGAATTCAGTAACATCCGAAACTTATTAATTAGCATTATAATTGTGTTTGCATTTGGGTAATAACTGAGAAAATGCTGTTATCAAATATTAGGAAGCACACGTCGACTTGGTTAATTTCATCTATATACAAACACACAGCCAAGAGACAAAGATTAACCCCCCCCCCCCCCCCCCCCCCCCCCCCCCCCCCCCCGGATGCTGCACAAGCTGGCTTGTTTGAAAATATAAGTGAGATGAAAATGCTACCAACAATAAAGAATGACAATGTGGATGCAGCAGCTCATAGGTTGGTTTGCTCTGTTTTGAGTGTACAGGGATGACTTACGCAGGGGAGGAGAAACAGAGATTATAAGGACTCTCCATTGGCAACTTGACTTGGCTACCGGTCCTGCCCCCCTATTGTCACTTCCTCCTGTTCTGGGGCAGAGCCTTCAGCCTGCACCAATAGAGAGACCAGCTCTGAGTAAGTTAGTTTATCTTCTTGTCGCTGCTGCCGCTAAGGAAAGCAGCTGCAGTGGCTGGGTGACAGCAGGATTGAGGGAGGGCAGCAGCTGTAGCAGCTTGGGCGACAGCAAGTGAGCCGGAGGGAGGGAGGGAAGCCGCAGCAGCGGATTGGTGACAGTGGGAGGGAGGTGGGGAAGTCCTGAATCGGGACTCCTGATTTTTTTTTTTTCTGAATCAAATTGTTTCACCCAAAACGAATCGACAAATCGATTCAAATCGTGAATTGGACAGCACTAGTCCTGGCTGATATTTGGCTACGGTCTGCATTACTCTTATGTGGGTCCCAGTGGCCAAGCCATTCAAAATGAGCCCCCAACATTTATTGCTGGTGCCTGAATATCGGGAGCTAATCTAGCCGACAATGGTCGGTGTTTAAAAAAAAACCCCCACTGACCACCTCTGGCTGAATATCTGGAAGATTACTCCCACTAGGCCACCCACACCATAAATACAAAGTATGCAGGCAATTTTAGCATGCATAATTTGTGGTCTGCTAACTTTCCAACGTGAAAAACAATGTGGGTAGTTTTCCTTTGAAAATTAACTGCATTATATCAAAGCCAAAATAGCTTACTTTTCAGAATCTCTAGCTGCCTTCTTTCAAACCTAAATATTCTGTGGGATAACAGAAATATTCTAAGAAGCAACTTTCATGTTTGATCTGAATGACCTCATCTCTTCACCAATTATACATAATTATCAACCAGTAAGACTAATATTGGAGCCCTTTATTCCAGCAGTTGAATGGAGCTGCTTATTGTTTCCACTTTTTTGCATTTTTGTATGCCAGAAAGCAAGAATGCCTTATGTTGAAACTGTTGCTGCCTATGATCTAGTACAGTGGCATACCAAGGGCAGGGCAAAAGGGGCGGAGCGCCCCGGCTTCAGATCAAAGGAGAGTGTTCCTCTCCTGCTGCTCCATCAGTCCCAAGTCCCTTCTCCTGAAACTTTACTGCAACCTCCACCACCTCCGGGCTGCTGCTGCATTTCCTCTGGCCGACTCCTCTCCTCTTTTTCCTCTAGCCTGCACCTCCACCCCCACTGGGCTGCAGATGCTGCTAGTTTGCCAGAGAAGAAATGGCGGTGGCAAGCAGTAAATAATGAATTGCGGGGTCTCTGCACTACCCTGGCTACTGATCCCGCCCCTTTGAGGTCAATTCCAGTTCCGGAGCAAAGCCAGCAGCCATAGGTAATTAGACCCTGTAATCTTAATAGTTTTATTTTATCCTGCCTTGGTTTTTTTTTTTTCAAAGCTTTTATGCTGCTGTTGGCTGCTACTAGTTTTCAGCAGGAGCAGTAGATGACGGTGGGGGCATGAAATGTGAAAAGAAGAGAGGAGAGCCAGGAGCACTGGATGGAAGGGAGCAAAAAAGGGGCAGATGCTGATGGAAGGGAGAGGAAGGGCAGATGCTGGATGGTTGGGGCAGATGCTAGATGTAGGGGGTAGAGAGAGGGGGCAGAAACTGGATGGAAAGGGGCAAATAGGAGGCAGGTGCTGGATGGAAGGGAGTGAAAGGGCAGACTCTGGATGGAAAGGGGAAAGTGAAGAGCAGATGAGAAAAGCAGAAGCCAGAGACAACAAAGGTAGATAAAAATGTATTTTTCTTCTTTTGCTTTAGGATAAAGTATCATTGTAGTTTATAAACATTTATAAATAGAAAAAACGACACTATCTTATCTTTTTATTGGACTAATTTTAATACATTTTCACTAACATTTGGAGACCAAAATCCCATTCCTCATGTTGGGACAGGATACCGTAACAGCAGTATACTGTACTGACCTAAGGAAAAAGGTTTTGGTCTCTGAAAGCTAAATGTATTAGTCCAATAAAATGGTATTATCTTATTTTCCATATTTGTTTTATTTCTATTTGTTAATTTGTAAAGTGGTGATTGGTATTTGTTAGTTTCTTTTCAAATTTACATCTGCTATCTTTGGGCCCTGTTTACTAAGTTGCGCTAGCGTTTTTAGCGCATGCTAAATGCTAGAGTCGCCCATATGTTCCTATGGGCAACTTTAGCATTTAGTGCGTGCTAATCATTAGCGTGCACTAAAAATGCTAGCGCACCCTTAGCACAGTACTAGAGGACGGACATACATACATCATCACTATCACTGATGAGGGGGTATTAAAAATAAAAATCGGCTCTGGGTGTCAAATCCACTAGGTATGCCACTGACCTAGTATCAGAGGCAAAACCACAGAGACCTTGTGGAATCGAGACTTGAAGCCCTGTGGTGTCTGTGCCACATCCTGATTTTGATATATTGGTCCTCAAGAAGCTAGGAAGATACACAATGCAATCAAAGGGTTCAGTGCTAGAACTGTATGGGAAGATAGGTCACAGCAATGTCATCACAGTGGCAGGCATTCTACAGCCCTAAGACAGAGACTGGATGCTAGAGGAGAGACACTGCTGGGGCTACACTACAAAAGGAACTAGAAGGGCATTGGCTGCATGCATAGAGAGACATGTTGGAATCAGCACAGAGATCAACTGCTACAAAAGAAAGATGGTGGACTTCTTAACTTGGGCAGAAGAGAATATTAAAGTACAAGAATGCTACTCCCACACTTGCATACTTAGTGGGGGTAAATGTCTATACTTGAATTATATAAAGAAGGTAGTGGTAATTAAAAAAAATTCCATTTGTTACGTTTTGTCTTAATGTAACCAGAAGAAGGAAAAAAAATGTTTTTTTTTCAAAAATTACCTGGCTCCCGAGGTTTGGAGAACTCCTGAGAGCTTTGGGGAGTTGGTCCCTCGTTGGGGGTAGACCCAGTGTGGGAGTCGCTTTCCTGATGTGATCCACAGGGTTCCGGGCCACCCCAAGGATACAAGAAGGCAGGCAGATGTTGCCAGAGTAATCCCTGGCTTTGCTGGGGCCCAGTTTACTCCGAAGACGCTGCTATGTGCTCATGTGGTGTTGCAGTGCACAGTGATGTCATCACTGATATCATACATGCATGCGCATTAAAGGGGAGAGTCTTGATGGCTCTGGAGAGCTCACAGAGCCTAGGAGAACACTGTGCCACCACTGATTTTAATAAAAAATGTGGAAAATGGTTGTTTCAGACACGGGAAGGGCCTTTGAACAATTTAGACTATTTATTTAAAAATAGCGCTGCACTAGTGTGTTTTTTATTTATATATATAACAGCTCAATGGCTGCTGGGAATTGAGGGGGGCTTTTCTGACCTCACCAATGGCCCAGATTTTAGCACAGAGACCTGCACAGACAGCTATAATTTAAAATAAATAATGATTCAAAACGTTGTGGCAGAAGTATGCCTTGACCTTTTCTGTGGCCTATTTAGATGCAAAATGTTACAAATATTTAGTCATTTGTTGAGGTAATTTAGGTTTTTAAAAATGCAGATTTTTACATAATTCAGGTAAGGGTAAGAGTTGTGACCAGATCTATGGTATGTGGAAGCAAAAATGAGGGTTTAAAATGATTATTGTAATATAAAATAGAGTAATGGAATGTTAATGAGGTTTGAGTGTATGAAAGCTGAGCTCTGATTGGCTGCACTGCTTGGTAAAGGAACCTTGTAAGAAACAATTAGTGGGAGAGCAAAGGACACCGTTGAAGACGGCAGAAGCACTGCTTGAGAGAGTAATTGATGTATGTGAGAAATTTGAGTGTGTGAAAGTTGAAGTGTATTAACAAATAAATACAAGAGTGTCTAGAGGTGTGTGTGAAGGTGAATAGTAGCATGTTTAAAATAGTTTATGAAGACATTTTAGACTTGGTGAAAGAAATTAAACTACTCCATCACATTAAATGAAAAATATTTTTAATATTGAGACAAAGAATACTGTCTGAGAAGTCTGGAGTATTTTTGTACAATATTGCCGCAAAGAAAACAATTCTGTCATAGGAGCTTTTAAAGTCTGCTCTCTGTTGTAAAGCCAAGAGGTTTTCATTCTAAACGTTAATATTGAAGTGAAAAAAATTCATATTCTGAAGTAAAAAAAAAAAATCATAAGACTTCTTAAGAGAAAGAGGAATCCTTTGATTTCAAATACAAAAGATAATGGGCCTCTTTTTTATCAAGCCATGCTAGAGGCTTCCGTTACGGTAATGCCAACAAAGCCCATTCACTTTGAATGGGCTTCGTTGGCATTGCCGCGCAGGAACTGCTATCACTGCTTGATAAGAGGCCCTGTAATGTTTCCTCATTTGGAAGTATTTATTTATTCAGAATTTTCCCAGTTTTATACAAGAATGAATGTGGTTTGAATCTTTGTGTGACTTCACTGAAGAAGAACATCCAAAAGCCAGAACTGAAGAAACTTGATTACTCTCCTTGTAGTTAAAAATAAGGAAAGTAAATTAATTAGTATAGTAAGGACACTAAGACAGAATTTTTCTGCAAAAAGACATTTTATTTTCTTAGTAAGCCAATTTCAGTGAAGGTATCCTGTATCAGGCAGGCACATTTTCTACTCACATTTAGCGAGAAAGATTCTTTCCCTTTATTTTATTTTAAAGTCAGATTACAGGAAGAAGATAAAGACAACCAAGACAGATAAGGCGCAGAACTAAAGAGATCTTGAACAGATAAATAAAGAAGATGACAGACATTAAAGACTCTGAGGGGCCCTTTTACTAAAGGGTTGGCACACGGTAACACTCTTGCTGTGTGCCAATCTGGAACTACCACTGTGGTGTAATAGAGAGTGGTATGATAATCATTATCACAGTAATACTGCGGTTACCGCACTAATGGGGAATTTTAAAAAAATTATGTGGAACTACCGCGGTAATTGTAAACCGCGGTAATTGTAAGAGGTTATGCAGTAGTTCCACAGGAGCATAGACTGCCGTTACTTTATCCCCATGGTAATACCCTGATACAGGCCGCATCTAAAAGGCTGCCGAGACGAGACTTCAAATAGAAGTTTCGGCACCCATTTAAGGTAGCAGCGTTATAATGCAGGCATGAAAGAGGGAATTTTTTTCCTGCCCCAAAGAGGTTTTTAGAGCACCTGAGTGAGAAAGCTGGAGTCTTGTAACATCAATTGATTCTTTGAACATCACACATGTGCATTCTAAAAATAACTCATATTAGTTTTCATCCAGTTTTACTTATATAAGTGAAATAATTTCTTTCATAACACATCCCTCCTGAGGTATGGTTCAGTCTGAGGTATCTCAGCTACCCACAACTGCAAAAATGGGTAAGAGAGTAAGTCTGACTTCATCTCTCAGCAGAGGGTGGCTACATTAATTTGCCAATACTGAACAGGCACATTAGGAAATGATGGCAGTCATAAGGAAAACTGGAAATAGTTATAATGTAAATTAAATTGATGACACATCAGAGCCTAAGGAGTTTTTTTGTTTTGTTGTTTTGGTTGGTGAGTGGTTTAAGAAGATAAATTCAAATACAATAAAATAAACATTTATATTCTGCTGTAGACCCAAAACAGTTCAGCGTGGATTACAATAATAGAAAACTAGCTATGTCTAGCAAATTGCATATCGCAGAACAGCAACTAATATAATCACATAACATTTTTTTGAAAGAGAAAAGCTTTCACTAACTTTCTAAGCTTTAAATAACAAGTCTCAGATGTAATATGCAAAGGGAGAGCATTCCAACACCTTGCTGCTTTGTAAGTAAATGTAGCAACATGGAACTATTTATATTCTAACAGTTTTGTTGATGGATAATGAAGGATCAATGTAAAGGCTTTTTGAATGAAGATAGTGCAGTCAACTAGATCAAATACCCTGATATTTGGCCCCATAACAATCTTAAAAACCAGAATGGGTCACTTGATTGATTATGCAGCTTATACAGATATTGGGTGGGGTTTTTTTCTTATTCCCTCCCCCTCACCTCCACCTTAATGTGGACTTTATGTAGAGTAAGATGTTTTCCTTTAATTAAGATGTCTGTGGATTATTTTGTCCTTTTGTTTTTTTGTTTCTGTATACAATTTCAGATTCCTTTAAATATGGCCGTCCCTGGTGTTAGCGTGTAGTTTTTCACGTACTGTGGACACTTTTAGGGACCCTTTTACAAAGTGGCAGTAAGCCCAATGTGGGCTTACCGCCAGACTACCGCAGCAGCCCAGCGGTAGTCCCACCCCTCAGCGAGTCATCATATCCGGTGCTACAAAAATATAGATTTGTAGCGTCATTGTGTACCCGGCAGTAATCACTGCCCGGTTACCACCAGGTTAGCACGGAAGCCCTTACTTGCATCTCAATGGGTGGCGGTAAGGGCTCCCACCCTTGAAATGACTGCACTTGCTGCGCGATTTCTTTTTAAAAAAAGAAAGACCTACCTTTGCCGTGCGTTTTCTTTAAAAAAGGAAAGACCTACCTTTTACCCGCTGCAGTAAAAGGGGACCTCAGCGTGCATCAAAAGCAAGCACTGATGCCAGCCCAGGCCCTCTTTTGCCATAGTTTGGTAAAAGGGGCCCTAAATGCAGTGGTGAAATGACTGCCTTTCCATATTTTTCTGTAACACCACATGCTAATTTCCCCATTAGCGCGTGGCCATGACCATGGGAGCCCTTACTGCCACCTATTTAGGAGGTGGTAAGGGTTCCCGTGCTAATCGGGTAGCGCAGACATGCCTAGTCTCAGCCCATGGGCTCCTGCGTTGGAAAATACAAAAATATTTTTTACTGTGGGATTAGCACGTTCTGAACGGGAATTTACCATGAGTTGCCTCAGTGCATCCCATGATAATGCCCTTTTATCGCGCAGTAGGCCCGCATTGTGCCTACTTCGCCGTAGTAAAAGGGCCCCCTATATTTGTTATTGTTTAAAAAAAAAATCTATTAAAAAAAAGAGAAAAAAATCATGACACACGTTACTATTACTATTCTAAATCATATTTGTTCTTACAGGGGCAAGCTGATCTTCTCAAATATGCTAAAACAGAGACTATGGACAACCTAAAGCAAGCTCATTATGCTGCTCTTTCATGTGGTTTGAATAAGCCAGGTACCGGAAGCGCGGAAGCACCAAAGCCTCAACGAAGTCTGGAAGTCATTCCTGAAAAAGCAGGAGATGAAACCTGAGACTAAAAAATAAACATAAAGCTTTTTATATTTTGTGCTCATAATAGAGTTTATAACTCTAGAACCATTTGTACCTGCACAGGGCATTTTCTTTGCACTTGAAAATTTTAAAGCACAATAATAGAAGCTGCATACCATCCTCAAAAACTGTGAATGTATACAATGGAACTGCATGGGAAGAAATATATATATGGGCCCCATTTACTAGGCATTTCTCCTGTTGACACAAAATGGGAGAAAACATTTAGTAAATTGGCATCATATAGTTTCTGGCCAAGATGTAAGTCTATACAGTGTGATAATTCAGTCACAATGTGCAAAAATGTTGCATAGAGAGTAAGGGGCAAATTTTCATGTTAAGAAGAAAACCTTCTCATACTAGATTATGATTGTTGACTTGACATTAAAAAAAATATCCTCACCGGTTTGGCAGAATGTTATTCTGTTATGAAGGATCTGAATTGCAACTTGGAGTTTGTGTGCTTGTTTGAGCCATAATGTAAATAAAAAAAAAAAAGTGTAACTGGGCAATAGCAACTGAAACCTCAGTGCTCTATAAGAGAAATGTGCAGAAGAAAAATGTACAATGAATCTGAAATATTCTGTTTAAAGAAACTTAACTAATCCTGCCCTAAAAACTTTTGCAAATATGTATAGCTAATGTACATTGACCACATTGCAAACACACTGTAAATAGTTTTTTCCATTTTGTGAAGTGGTGGTCACATTAAAATGTTTGCTATTATACTCATGCAAGAAGAGTTTTTGACTCTGTTTTAACCTTTTGTTTTCTAATTTAAAAACACTGATCCTAAAGAAAAGAAAGTACTTGAATTCCAAGTTCATTAGAACTAAAATTTCAACTGTACATTGAATTTAATACGATACAAACTTGCAAGCTTCCTTTAAGTATTTATAAGCTGATAATGTTACAGTCAAATGTTCTAATGTATCTTAAACTGTTGAGAGTCTCACTCATGAATCCTTACAGCAGCAGTGATTTTTTTTTTTTTTACACTAGTGATCATTATTTTCTCCGAGGACAAGCAGGCTCTGTTATTCTCATCAGTGGCTAGATGCCGTCCTGTGTCGCCTGGCCCAGCAGTATTGCCATAGAAAAAAAAAAGTATAGCTTTTAGGAGCAGGAGCCGTGTTCCCGTGCGCATACGCAAGTGTCTTCCAGCCCGCAGCGCGAACACACCGCTTCAGTTTTGCTTTTTCCACGTAAGGAGCAGCTGCTTTTTGTGGTGGCTCCTCACGTGCCCAGTTAGAGTGTTTCTTTGTTTTTTTGAGTGCCTTTGGTGGTTTTTCTACCCTTTCGTCTTTAAAAAACAATTCCTTTAATTTTTTTTTTGCCCCACATATAGGTTTCCTTTATTTTTCGTCGCAGGCCGTTTTCAGGTCTGCCTGGTCGGTCTTCTTTCTTTTTTGCCTTTTCCCCTTTTTTCAGGTACCATAGAGTCTTTTGATTTGGCTGGTGCGGTTTTTCCTTCCATGTCCATGAAGACTCCCAGTGGCTTTAAGTGTTGTGCTCAGTACAAATGGACCATCTCAGGGAAAGACACCCATTCTTGGTGTTTTCAGTGCCTTGGGCCCGACCCTAGCCCTGCCAACTGTGTCCTCTGCCTTCGTATGAAAAAGAGGACACGGGTTTAACAAGAGGCTCAATGTTCACAGATTTTTAGAGCCAGGTCAGGTTCCTCGGCATCAACGTCAAGCTTCCCACTGACATCAGGAGCCCAGGTAGGCATGGCTGCTTTGAGACCCCGTGACACTGGGAGCAGTGAGGCATCGAGTGGGTCTCCACCTATCTCGAGGCCTTCTGCTATACAGGACCCCAGAACTGTCCATTGTTGGACCCAACCCAAGGCGATGGGAGGATTCAACTTCATCCTCGGCACCGGGGAGCATGGGTGATGTGCATCGGGCGAAGGCCAAGAAGCATCAACACTGATCTCCTTCGATGCATGGTGCTGGGAGCTCCAGGGCACCGAGGGATTCAGTGCCAAAGAAGCATTGATGCCGGGAGGACCTCTCCCCCTCTATCCAGGAGGTGCTGATGTGTGTCTCCAAGCAGCCAAGATCCTACTCCTGCAGTGGCCCTGGCAATTCTGCAGCCTGCACCTCAGCCAATGCCACAGTCTTTCCCGATGGTGGCCCTCGATGAGCGCATCCGGACCTTGCTTCCTGAGCTTCTGGATAGCCTAATGCAGTGATGTGCATCGGTATCGGGGGTGCTTTCTCCTACCATACCTCCTGCTGTGGCCCTGTCTGGCCCTCAGCTTGCGGTGCGGCTGCCGGCGCCGGTGTCAACAGCCACCCAGGCCAGCACCCCCTCAATGTCGGTGGAGGAAGCTTTGCCAGAGTTGAGATGGAGCCAGTTTCTTGATGCTACTCTCGAGGACATGGGTCCTTGGCATTGAGGCGGCCTGGTCTTGGACATCCCTTAGGGAAGTGGTATCCGACACCAAGGAGGAGTGCTAATGGGAGTCAGAAGAGGATCCCAGGTACTTTTCCTCCGACGAGTCCTGTGGGATTCCTTCTTAGCCCTTCCCTCCACCTGAGAGGAGACTATCTCCACTTGAGAGCCTCTCTTTCACCCTTTTGTATGGGAAATGGCTGAGTTCATTCCATTTGGTCTCCAAGAAAATAGACACCCAGTATAGGATCCACGGTGAACCTGGGTTTGTGAGGTCCTAGTTACCTCATGATTCCATGGTGATGGACTCCGCTTTCAAGAGAGCCAGGAGTACTAGGGACTGTGCCTCGGCTCCCCCAGGCAGAGAAGCTAGAACCCTGGACTCTGTTGGGAGAAAGATGTATCAGACCTCTATGCTCATTGCCTGTATCCAGTCATACCAGCTCTTCACGAGCGTGTACTTGCCAGTGAGGCAGCTGTCAGACTTGGTCGATGTGCTCCCTCTGGAGCAGGCCGAGCCGTTTCGCCAGTTGGTCAAGCAGCAGAAGGCTTGTTGTAAGTTCTTGGCCCAGAGGCACTTATGACACTTTTGATGTGGCATTCAGAATTGCAGCCCAAGGTATAGCGATGCGCAGACTCTCTCATGGCTATGTGCCTCTGACCTGGAACATGCTGTTCATCAGAGGTTGGTGGATGTCCCTTGCTAGGGGGATAACCTTTTTGGAGAGAAGGTTGAGGAGGTCGCTGACCAAGTCAAGAAGCATACAGATACTATATCTTCTGTCTCCCGCCGAGCATCTTCTGCATCTGCCTCCTCATCCTGGAGGTATTTTGGCAAGTCGCGGAGTGCTCCCTCTTACTATTCTAAGCATAGGTACACTCCTATGGCTCGCCAGCCTGCTGAAGCTCAGCCCCAGCTCGCTCATTCTCGTCAACAGCGTGCACCTAAGGCCCCTGCTGTTCCCCAACAAATGCAAGGGAAGAGCTTTTGACTGGCTCCAGAAGAGCATAGCCGCAGTCAAAAGTGTCTGTCCTGGATGACTTGCGTCTACCCACTTGTGAGAATAAGAAGCCTGCTGGCCTCAGAGAATACCTGCTACAAGTAAGTATCTTCGCTTTATGTGCAGTCCTTCACAAACTACTACCCTGATAGATTCATACTTGTATTTACAATTATTTATCAAACATAGGGCTCCTTTTACAAAGCCACGCTAGCAATTCCCGCATGGTGTATGCAACGAACCCCATAGGAATTGAATGATATTTGTCACATTCGCTGCATGGAAATTGCTAGATCAGCTTTGTTAAAGGAGCCCATAATGTATACTGTACTGTACTGCACTTGAAACAACATATCTGTATCAAGCAATACAAAAACAGGTATAGAGAGCCAAAGGTCTCTACCATAATGAGCTAACATTTATATAGCACATAGCAAGAAGAGAATGCTTAAAACAGTCAGTGAGATTTTTGGTGATATACAGGAGAAATGGTTAACTAAAAATTCAGTTTTTAGTATCACAAGCCTGAAATAGAGCAGTCTGGGATTTTGTTCACATTGAAACACTTTGGAAGCAATGTTTAATAGACATTTTGATAGGACTTTAAGGGGTGAAGTTATCAAGATGTGCTAAAAGATCACCTTGAACTTCACCTTGATTTACTATAAGAACATAAATGTTGCCATACAGGGATAGACCAAAGGTCCATCAAGCCCAGTATCCTGTTTCCAACAGTGGCCAATCCAGGTCACAAGTACCTGACAGATCCCAAAAGAATAAAACAGATTTTATGTTTCTTATCCTAGAATAAGCAGTGGATTTTCTCAAGTCAGTCTTAACAGTGGCTCATGGATTTTTCTTTTAGGAAATTATATAACCTTTTTCTAAATCCTGCTAAGCTAACTGCTTCTACCACATTCTCTGGCAACAAATTACAGAGGTTAATTACACATTGAAGAAAGAAATATTTTATCATATTTGTTTTAAATTTACTTAGTGGCTTTATTGTGTGCTCCCTAGTTCCTATATTTTTGGAAAGAGTAAACAAGCGTCTATCCATTCCACTCCACTCAGTATTTTTTATGCTGAATTTCTTACTCTATTAATAGTGATGTCTTTGCAACATAATGTAAACCACATTGAGCCTGCAAATAGGTGGGAAAATGTGGTGTACTAATGCAGCAAATAAATAAATCTCCCCTCAGCCGTCTCTTTACCAAGCTGAAGAGCCTTAGCCTCTTTAGCCTTTCTTCGTAGGGAAGTCATCCCATCCCTTTTATCATTTTTGTTACGCTTCTCTGTACCTTTTCTAATTCCGCTATAATTTTTTTGAGATGTAGTGACCAGAATTGCACATGGTTTTTGAGGTGTGCTCACATCATGGAGCGATACAAAGGCATTATAGTAATCTCATTTTTGTTTCCATTATTTCTTAATAATTCCTAATATTCTATTTGCTTTCTTAGCCTCTGCACCACACTGAGCAGAGGGTTTCAATGTATCATCGATAACACTTAGATCTTTTTTCTGGATGGTGACTTTCAGTCTGGAACCTTGCTTTCATGTAGCTGTAGTTTTGGTTTCTCTTTCCCAAATGCAGTAGTTTGCACTTACATTAAATGTCATCTTCCATTTTGATGTCCAGTCTTGTTAAGGTCCTTTTCTAATTTTTCACAATCCGCTTGAGATTTAACAACTTTGAATAACTTCATGTCATTGGCAAATTTAATTACCTCACTAGGTGGTCCTTTTAGAAAGGCACACTGAAAAATGGCCTGCAGTAGTGTAGGCGTGGGTTTTGGGTGTGCGCAGAATAATTTTTCAGCACACCTGTAAAAAGGCCCCTTTTTTGCTGAAAATGGACATGCGGCAAAATCAAAATTGCCGCGTGTCCATTTTGGGTTTCAGACCTTACAACCAGCCATAGAATTTGGGCGGTAAGGATGTACGTGCGTCAGATGCTAGTTGGCACGCATCCAATATGCACGCCAGAAAATAAAAAATAATTTTCAGACACGCGTATTGGACGCACGCCAAAAAAATGAAATTACAGCAAGAGCCACACAGTAGTTGGGTGATAAGTCCATTTTGGCGCGCGTAGATGCCTACGTGGCTTAGTAAAAGAGGCTGTTAAAAAGCAGCACTCCCAACACAAACACCTTGGGGAACCCCACTATCTAACCTCCATTGAAATACTGACCATTTAACACTACTCTGTTTTCTATCTTTTAACCAGTTCTTAATCCACAATAGGACACTTCCTCCTATCCTGTGACTTTCTGATTTCCTCAGGAGTCGTTTATTTATTTATTTATTGCATTTGTATCCCACATTTTCCCACCTCTGCAGGCTCAATGTGGCTTACAATACATCATGAATAGTGGAGATAGGACAGTATAGACATTTGGTTTTACAGAAAGATTTTGGGTTACATGCTAATGATAAAGCATAGTAGCGAAATAACAAGATAAACATTATAAAACAGTTCTAGATGCATGTGGGGAATTTCACATGTCTTGATCTTTGTTATATGTCTTGTTGAAGAGATGGGTCTTCAATAGTTTGCGGAAGCTGGCTAGTTCATAGATCGTTTTTAGGTTGCGCGGCAGTGCGTTCCAGAATTGTGTGCCCATATAGGAAAAGGTTGATGTGTGTATTAGTTTGTATTTTAAGCCTTTGCAGTTGGGGAAATGAAAATTAAGGAATGTGCGAGATGATTTTTTGGCATTTCTGGGTGGTAAGTCTATCAGGTTTGACATGTAGACTGGAGCATCGCCATGGATGATTTTATGAACTAGGGTGCATACCTTGAACGCGATGCGTTCTTTGAGTGGGAGCCAGTGTAGCTTCTCTCCTAGGGGTTTAGCACTTTCATATTTTGGTTTTCCGAATATGAGTCTAGCTGCAGTGTTCTGGGCAGTCTGGAGTTTTTTGAGTATTTGCTCTTTGCAGCCGGCGTAAAGTGCATTGCAGTAGTCTAGATGACTACCAATGATTGTACCAGATTACGGAAGACTCTGTCAAATGCCTCTTGAAAATTCAGATAAACAATATCATTTGGCTCACCTTTATCCCATATGTTTATTCACCCCGTCAAGAAATGTAATAGATTGGTGATGCAAGATTTCCCTTGACTAAATCCACGTTGGCTATCAGGCTCATTTTCGAAAGAGATGGACGTCCAAAAAGTGACATAAATCGGCACTTGGATGCCCTTCTCAAAGAGATGTCCAAATCGGTATAATCGAAACCTGATTTGGGGTGCCTTTCTCAGAAGTCTGTCGCAAGAACGTCCAAATTTCAAGGGGGCGTATCGGAGGCGGGACTTAGATGTTCCTAAGACTTGTACGTCTTTGAGTCATAATGGAACAAAGCAAAGACGTCCAGGACTAAAACTTGGATGTTTTCACCCGGACCTGTTTTTACAAATAAGGCACAAAAAGGTGCCCGAAATAACCAGATGCCCACTGGAGAGAATCGGGGGGTGACCTCACATTATTCCCCAGTGGTCACTAATCCCCTCCCAGCCTCAAAAAAAACATGATGAAAAATATTACTTGCCAGCCTCAGATGTCATACTCAGGTCCATGACAGCACATGCAGGTCCCTGGAGTAATTTAGTAGTAGGTGCAGTGCACTTCACTTCAGACAGGTGGACCCAGGCCCATACCCCCTTACCTGTTACATTAGTGGAGGAAACAGCGAGCCTTCCAAAACCCACCAGAAACTCTCTGTACCCACATAAAGGTGCCCCCCTTCACCCGTAAGGGCTATGGTAGTGGTGTACAGTTGGGGGTAGTGGGTTTGGGTGGGGGGGCTCAACACACAAGGTAAGGGAGCTGTGTACCTAGGAGCATTTTATGAAGTCCACTGCAGTGCCCTGTTGGGTGCCCGATTGCTGTCCTGGCATGTCAGGGGGATTAGTGTACTAAAAATGCTGGCTCCTCCCACATCCAAATGGCTTGAATTTGGACGTTTTAGACTTGGACGTTTTTTGTTTTGAAAATGGCCGAAAATCAAAGACGTCCAAATCCAAGGATGTCCATGGTATTTTTGAACACAAAGATGAATGTCCATCTTTTTTCGAAAATGACCTCCCTGCCTTCGATTTGGATGTTTTACAAAGACGCCCAAATTCCAACTTAGACATTTCTTTCGAAAATGCCCCTTTTTGTCTCATTAATCCATGCCTGTGTATATGCTCTGTAATTTGGTTCTTTATAATAGATTCTACCATTTTGCGTGGCATCAATATCAGGCTCACCGGTCTACAATTTTCTGGATTACCTCTGAAACTCTTTAAAAATTGGCCACCATCCACTCTCCTGGTACCAGGCTTCATTTTAAGGATAAATTACTTATTACTAACAACAGCTCTGCAAGTTAATTTTTCAGTTCTGTCAGTACTCTGGGCTGTATACCATCCAGGCAAGGCAATGTGCTACTCTTTAATTTTCCAAATTGCCCAATTACATCTAGGTTTACAGAGATTTGTTGGTTTCTGTGACTCATCAGCATTGAATACCATTCCTAGCACTGGGGTGTTCCCCACATCTTCCTCAGTGAAGACCGAAGCAAAGAATTCATTTAGTCTATCCTCTATAGTCTTGTCTTCCCTGAATGCCCCTTTTACCTCTGTCATCTAATGGTCCAACCAGTTCTTTTAGCATCTTCTTGCTTCTAATATACCTTTAAAAAGTTTTTACTATGTGTTTTTACTCCAATGCAATCTTTTTTTCAAAGTCTTTTTGCCTTACTTATCAGTGCTTTGCATTTGCCATTCTTTATGCTGTTTTCTATTATCTTCAGTTGGCTCCTTCTTCCATTTTCTGAAGGCTATTCTTTTAGCTCTAGTGGCTTCCTTCACTTCAGTTTTTAACCATGCCGGCTGTTGTTTGGCCTTCATTCCACCTTTTTTAATATGTGGAATATTTGTAGCCTGAGCTTCCAGGAATGTGTTTTTCAACAATATCCAAGTCTGTTGTAAATCTTTGATCGCTACAGCTGCTCTTCTAAGTTTTGTTTTGTTTTTTTGGACCATTTTTCTCGTATCATAGTTTCCTTTTTGAAACGTAAATGCTAATGTATTAGATTTCCTGTGTGTATTTAAAATAAAGAACAATAAGTGGAAATTATCTGCAACTAAGCGTAACATTAAACCAACAAGCAGACCAGTAGTTCTGAAGCGCTGTATCGTTTATTACAACAGTCGCCCAACGTGGCCACATTTTGCCCACAGTCTGCATCGGGGTAAAACTAGTACACAAATACACACAAAAATTAAAATTATACAAATCATAAAAAAGTACAGATAAAAAATGCAAATAAATATGCATAAAACCAAGCAATAATAAAACATGTATACTGAGGTCTAACATGTTAACATACAGTGGGGGAAATAAGTATTTGATCCCTTGCTGATTTTGTAAGTTTGCCCACTGACAAAGACATGAGCAGCCCATAATTGAAGGGTAGGTTATTGGTAACAGTGAGAGATAGCACATCACAAATTAAATCCGGAAAATCACATTTTGGAAAGTATATGAATTTATTTGCATTCTGCAGAGGGAAATAAGTATTTGATCCCTCTGGCAAACAAGACCTAATACTTGGTGGCAAAACCCTTGTTGGCAAGCACAGCGGTCAGACGTCTTCTGTAGTTGATGATGAGGTTTGCACACGTCAGGAGGAATTTTGGTCCACTCCTCTTTGCAGATCATCTCTAAATCATTAAGAGTTCTGGGCTGTCGCTTGGCAACTCGCAGCTTCAGCTCCCTCCATAAGTTTTCAATGGGATTAAGGTCTGGTGACTGGCTAGGCCACTCCATGACCCTAATGTGCTTCTTCCTGAGCCACTCCTTTGTTGCCTTGGCTGTATGTTTTGGGTCATTGTCGTGCTGGAAGACCCAGCCACGACCCATTTTTAAGGCCCTGGCGGAGGGAAGGAGGTTGTCACTCAGAATTGTACGGTACATGGCCCCATCCATTCTCCCATTGATGCGGTGAAGTAGTCCTGTGCCCTTAGCAGAGAAACACCCCCAAAACATAACATTTCCACCTCCATGCTTGACAGTGGGGACGGTGTTCTTTGGGTCATAGGCAGCATTTCTCTTCCTCCAAACACGGCGAGTTGAGTTCATGCCAAAGAGCTCAATTTTTGTCTCATCTGACCACAGCACCTTCTCCCAATCACTCTCGGCATCATCCAGGTGTTCACTGGCAAACTTCAGACGGGCCGTCACATGTGCCTTCCGGAGCAGGGGGACCTTGCGGGCACTGCAGGATTGCAATCCGTTATGTCGTAATGTGTTACCAATGGTTTTCGTGGTGACAGTGGTCCCAGCTGCCTTGAGATCATTGACAAGTTCCCCCCTTGTAGTTGTAGGCTGATTTCTAACCTTCCTCATGATCAAGGATACCCCACGAGGTGAGATTTTGCGTGGAGCCCCAGATCTTTGTCGATTGACAGTCATTTTGTACTTCTTCCATTTTCTTACTATGGCACCAACAGTTGTCTCCTTCTCGCCCAGCGTCTTACTGATGGTTTTGTAGCCCATTCCAGCCTTGTGCAGGTGTATGATCTTGTCCCTGACATCCTTAGACAGCTCCTTGCTCTTGGCCATTTTGTAGAGGTTAGAGTCTGACTGATTCACTGAGTCTGTGGACAGGTGTCTTTCATACAGGTGACCATTGCCGACAGCTGTCTGTCATGCAGGTAACGAGTTGATTTGGAGCATCTACCTGGTCTGTAGGGGCCAGATCTCTTACTGGTTGGTGGGGGATCAAATACTTATTTCCCTCTGCAGAATGCAAATAAATTCATATACTTTCCACAATGTGATTTTCCGGATTTAATTTGTGATGTGCTATCTCTCACTGTTACCAATAACCTACCCTTCAATTATGGGCTGCTCATGTCTTTGTCAGTGGGCAAACTTACAAAATCAGCAAGGGATCAAATACTTATTTCCCCCACTGTATACGTGCTTAGCCAAAAATTATAACAAATATCCTGACTTGTGAATGTGGAAAGTGTCTGCCAGCATGCATGAAATACATATATAAAAACCAATAAAATGGATATGAATGTGAGTTTAAATCAATTTCAATGAAAACAACCACCATATGTAGAGGGGCATTTTCGAAATGATGTCAAAGTCTGAGTTTGGATGTTTGTAAAACGTCCAAAATCTAAACAAGAAATGAGCCCATTTTTGAAAAAAGTCAAAACATCTCTTCTTTTTTTATTTTTTAAATACTGTTTTGAACAAGGGTTTGTACTTTGGATGGGAGTTTTGTCCATGTTAAAAAAAAACAAATGAATAAGTGTAAACCCAGAGAAAATCAAGTCATTGGGATGTAGGAGGGGGCAACATTTTCAGTAGATTGGTCCCTTAGACATTCCAGGAGAGCAATGGGACACCCTAAGGGGCACAGCTGTACGCTTGATAAAAATGCTCCCAGGTACACACCTCACCTTTGCTCCCTTATCTTGTTCCCTGAGCCCTCCCAAGCCTATGAGTCATTCCCCTCCCCCCCAGTACATCACTGCAATAGCACTTAAGGATGAAAGAGGCATCTCTATGTGGGTACAGTAGGGTTTTGATGACTTTGGGAGAGGATCACAGTTTCCACCATGTGTGACAGAGAGAGATAGGGACCTGAGTCCCACACTCCAAAATGCACTGGACCAACCACTACATTACTCCAGGGACCTACATGCTGCTCTAATAGACCTGGCTATAACATCTGAGGCTGTCATAGAGGCTGGTAAGTCATATTTTTACTCACATTTTGGGGGATGGGAGGGGGGTCAGTGACCACTGGGGGGGGGTGTATTTGGGTGGTCACTCCTGAATCCCTTCAGCAGTAATTTAGGGCACCTTTTTGTGCCTTATTCATTCTGAAAACGGGTCTAGACCAAAACATACAAGTTTCAGCCCCAAACATTTTGGTTTTGTTCTGTTATAGCTGTATAATGTCCAAGTGCTAGCGACACCCTAAGCCCGCCCGCAAAACACCCCCAACATGCCCTCTTGTGATTTGGATGCTTAGAATTGCTCAGATAAATGTCTGTAAAAAAGTTTTTGATATACCAATTTGGATGTTTTGAGAAGAAAAATGTCCAAATGCAGCTTTATAACACTTATTGGGTGATTTTCTCTGTATAAAATGAGCCTCATAGTAAACTGTGTTGTGTAAACATGTATAATCTTAAGCATTAAAGGCTATACAAAATAACTTTTCACATGCAAAAGCACAGGGAAGGGTGAACCAACAGGTTGCAAAATGAAGCAAACAAATGTTGATTCAGTGACAGATATGAAAATGTATACATGCATAACAGTGTGTGTAGTTGATCATTAACTACAAAACCAAAAAAGACACACACCTATAGAGGAATGAAACAAAACCTTCCCCAAATAGTCAAATTTAATCCAAACAGCCTGAAAAATGTGAAAATTGACCTAGTCCTTAGTGGAACGCATGATCTGGTGCGGGAGGTACTGGTGATGGGGCTGCTTGATAACAGTGATCATAATATGATCAGATGTGATATTAGCTTTAGAGTAAGTATAATCAGGAAATCCAATACGTTAGTGTTTAACTTTCAAAAAGGAGACTATGATAAAATGAGAAGAAGTGAAAAAAAAAAACTTAGAGGAGCAGCTGCAATGGTCAAAAATTTACTTCAGGTGTGGATGCTGTTCAAACATACCATCCTGGAAGCCCAGGCCAAATACAGTCTGTGTATTCAAAAAGGAGGGAGGAAGACCAAATGACAGCTGGCATGGTTAAAAAGTGAGGTGAAGGAAGCTATTAGAGCTAAAAGAAAATCCTTCAGAAAATGGAAGAAGGAACCGACTGAAATTAATAAGGAACAGCATAAGGAATGTCAAGTCAAGTGCAAAGCACTAATAATAAGGGAGGCAAAGAGGGACTTTGAAAAAAAAGATTGCGTTGGAGGCAAAAACACATAGTAAAAAAATTTTTAGGTACATATAAAGCAAGAAGCCAGCAAAAGAATCGGTTGGACCGCTAGATGACTGAGGGGTAAAAGGGGCGATCAGGGAAGACAAAGCCATAGTGGAGAGATTAAATTAATTCTTTGCTTCTGTCATCACTGAGGAAGATTTGGGAGAGATACCGGTGCCAGAAATGGTATTTGAAGCTGAGTCAAACAAACTGAATGGAATCTCTATAAACCTAGAGGATGTAATGGGGCAAATTGACAAATTGAAGAGTAGCAAATCTCCTGGACTGGATGGTATTCATCCCAGCATACTGATAGAATTGAAAAATGAACAGGTGGAACTATTGTTAGTAATATGTAATTTATCTTTAAAATCAAGCATGGTACCGGAAGATTGGAGGGTAGCCCATGTAATGCTGATATTTTTAAAAGGTGCCAGAGGGGATCTGGGAAATTATAGACCAGTGAGCCTGATGTTAGTGCTGGGCAAAATGGTAGAGACTATTATAAAGAACAAAATGACAGAGCATATTCAATAGCATGGATTAATGAGACAAAGCCAATATGGATTTAGTGAAGGGAAATCTTGCCTCACCAATCTATTACATTTCTTTGAAGGGGTGAACAAACGTGGATAAAGGCAAGTCGGTTGATATTGTGTATCTGGATTTTCAAAAGGCATTTGTTTGACAAAGTCCCTCATGAAAGACTCCAGAGGAAATTAGAGAGTCATGGGATAGGCGGTAGTATCCTGTTGTGGATTAAAAACTGGTTAAAGGATAGAGAACAGAGAGGAATTATGTTCAAGTGAATTTTTGTACAAAGGGGTTCAAGGTTGGAAGTCTTTGTAAAATTTTGAATATGGTGGGTGGTGGTGGGTGGGCACTAGAAAGTGGGTTTTAAGGGATCAGTATGGAGATCGGGTTCCTGTGGTACAGGGTGACTTGCAAGTTCTGGGGGGAAGGATGGGCTCTCCAGATCACTTGGGAAATATCATAATGGGCAGCTGATTTGGGAACCAACAAGAGGGGAAACAATTCTAGACCTAATCCTTAGTGGAGCACATGACCTGGTGCAGGAGGTAATGGTGCTGGGGCCACTTAATAAGTGATCATAACATGATCAAATTTGATATAATCTCTGGAGTAAGTACACATAGGAAATCCCAATACGTTAGCATTTAACTTTCAAAAAGGAGACTATGATAAATAATTAGAATGGTAACAAAAAAAAAAAAAAGAGCAGCTGCAAAGGTCAAAAATTTGCATCAGCCATCGATACTATTCAAAAATACCGTCCTAGAAGCCCAGACCAGATGTTTTTAGTGTATTAAAAAAAAAAGTAGGATGGAAGGCCAAATGGCAGCTGGTTAAAAAGAAGCTGGTAAAAGAATCAGTTGGACTGCTAGATGACCAAAGGGTAAAAGGGCACTTAAAGAATACAAGGCCATAGTTAAGAGATTAAATTAATTCTTTGCTTCAGTTTTCACTGAGGAAGATGTATGAGATACTAGCATCAGAAAAGGTATTCAGTACTGATGAGTCAGAGAAACAAATCTTTGTACATCTGAAAGATTTAATGAGGCATTTTGACAAATTGAAGAGTAACAAATCACCTAGACTGGATGGTATACATCCCAAAGTACTGATAGAATTGAATAATGAACTTGCAGAGCTATTGTGATAAATTACATATTATTAACATTACTAGTAAAACAGGCCCGTTTCTGACACAAAGGTTTTTCTCGGAGCGTGTATGTTTGAGAGAGTATGTGTGAGATTGGCTATGTGTGAGAGAGAGTGAATGTGCGAGTGTGTGTGTATGACAGAGAGAGTGAGACTACTGGGTGAGAGTGTGTCTCCTCTGTCCCCCATCCAGCCACCCAGCGATTCTCCTCTCTCCCCTGCTCCCCCTCCAGCCACCCAGCGATTCTACTTTTTCCCTTGCCCCCCTCCAGCCACCCAGCGATTGTCCTATCTTCCCTGCCCCCTCCAGCCACCCAATGAGTCTCCTATCTCCCCTGCCCCCTCCAGCCACCCAGCGATTGTCCTATCTCCCCTGTCCCCCCTCCAGCCACTCCTCCACTTTAATCAATGTATATTAAATTCCCCCCATGTGCTACAGAAAAGCACCGAGCACATCCTATATAATAAAAAGCACCTCCAACGTTCTGAAGCTGACTGCGTGGCACTAACCTTGAGGCATTCGTGCTATACATCCCATGAACTGACGTCAGTACTTCCTGGTACGTCACAAGCAGCTGTGACCAACCAGAACAAAGCACCACGAAACACAACAACGGAATCAAAGAATATCTTACGCCGCACCCACCAGCATCAGTACGCGCCCAACGTCGCCACCCGGTATCAAGAAGACTGAAACAGTAATGGCACCTACAGACCTGCCCAAGTCTCCAGCGTCACAAGCGGCGCCAGCTCCGATTTCTGGCCACTGCTGCTTCTCCTATTCAGCAGCAGCGGCCGCTACAAAAACACCAACAGCTGATTTTAGGAAGCAAGCATGTTGCCTCTGCAGCTGCTCCTCTCGCCTCTCACGTCACTGCCCCTGGAGGACGACCCCGGAGGAGTGCAGCGATGTGAGAGGCGAGAGGAGCAGCTGCAGAGCCAACACCCAATGTCTGCTGGCTGCCTGCGGTGCCATCTTGCTTCCTAAAATCAGCTGTTGGTGTTTTTGTAGCGGCTTCCTGGTGGTGGGCTCGTCTTCAGTGCTTGTGCTCCACTCCTCCTCCTCGTCCTCACTTGTCTAAATCAGATCCGATTTTGGCGCGAACTGCAGCGAGAGGCGCAACGCGAGGTGGGTGAGCAGCCAGTAGGGCAGCAGTGAGGCACGAGGCGTGCATGCGTCTCCATCTGATCATGCTGCTGTGGGGCTCAGGGCTCTTCACGCCGTGGAATCGGATCACTCGAGGAAAACGCTCTTGCTGTGACGTTCTGAGTCACATGAGGGCAGGATCCGGTGTGTGGGGGCCACAAGGATAGCTGCTAGCATTGCTGAAGCTGCCTGGAACACACAAGACGTCGTTTAAAGCAGCAGCAGCAGCAAGTTGAATTTTTTCAATTTGCAAATGAATTTTTTCAATCAGGCAGAGTAGAGGGGGCCTGAGAGAGGAATGTGGGGGCCTTGACCCCCCAGGCCCCACGCAGATACGCCCCTAGCACCCAGTCTCAATCTCTCTCTGTCACACACACACACTCGCACATTCACTCTCTCTCTCTCACACAGTCACTCTCACACACACTCTCTCAAACATACACACTTCAAGGAAAACCTTGCTAGTGCCCGTTTCATTGTGCTCAGAAACGGGCCTTTTTTTTACTAGTCCTATCCTATATAATAAAATGCACCTCCAAAGTTCTGAAGCCGTAGTTCCGGAATGCTGCAGGAATGCTTCAAGGCTTGAAGGCTTCACTTTCTCGGCTTCAGAATGTTGGAGGTGCGTTTTATTTTATAGGATTAGCAATACATAATTTATCTTTAAAATCAACCATGATTCCAGAAGAATGGAGGGTGGCCAATGTAATGCTAACTTTTAAAAAGGGTTCCAGAGGATCTGGAAAATTATAGACTTGAGCCTTACCTAGGTGCCAGGCAAAATGGTGGAGACTATTATAAAGGACAAATTATAGAGCATATACATAAGCATGGATTAATGAGACAAAGCCAACATGGATTTAGTCAAGGGAAATCTTACCTCACCAGACTACTACATTTCTTTTGAAGGGGTGAAGGATCATATGGATAAAGGCGAGCCAGACAATATTGTGTAACTGAATTTTCAAAAGGCATTTGACAAAGTACCTCATGAAAGACTCCTGAGGAAATTAGAAAGTCATGGGATAGGAGGTAGTGTCTTATTGTGCATTAAAAACTGGTTAAAAGAAAACAGAGAATATGGTTAAATGGTCAGTATTCTGAATGAACTACTACTACTTATCATTTCTATAGCGCTACCAGACATACGCAGCGCTTAACACTTGAACATGGAGAGACAGTCCCTGCTCAATAGAGCTTACAATCTAATTATGACAGACAGGACAAGTAAGGGATAAGGGTTAGGACAGACAGGACATATCAGGGATAGGGCTAGAGGGATTTCCCAAGGGTCTGCGCTGGGGCCACTGCTTTTTACATATTTATAAATGATCTAGAGATGCGAATAACGTGATACAACATTATTCAAAGTTGTTAAATCACAAGAGGATTCTGAAAGTTGCAAGAAGACCTTATGAGACTTGGCATAACAAATGGCTGATGATGTTTAATGTAAGCGCAAAGTGATGCATGTGGGAAAGAGGAACCCAAACTATAGCTACGCGATGTAAGTTTCCACATTAGGAGTCACCACCCAGGAAAAGGATCTATGTATCATTGTTGATAATACATTGAAACACTCTGCTGAGTGTGCAGTGGCAGTTAAGACAGCAAATAGAATGTTAGGAATTATTTGGAAAGGAATAGAAAACAAAAGTAAGAATGATATAATACCTTCATATCGCTTCATGGTGTGACTGCACCTTGAATACTGTGCAGTTCTGGTCATCACATCTCAAAAAAACTATAGCAGAATTAGAAACAATACTGAGAAGGACAACCAAAATGATAATTGGGATGGGGGCGACTTCCCTATGCAGAAAGGCTAAAACGGCTAGGGCTCTTCAGCTTGGAGAAGAGAAGACTCATGGGAGATATGATAGAGGTCTGTAAAATACTGAGTAGAATGGAACGGGTAGACATGAATCGCTTGTTTACTCTTTCCAAAAATACTAGGACTAGGAGGCATGCAATGAAGCTACTAAGTAGTAAATTTAAAACAAACCAGAGAAAATATTTCATTGAGCCTGCCATGAGTGGGAAAGCTCGGGGTACAAATGTAACAAAAATAAAAAATAAAATAAATAATTAAATTTTGGAATTCATTGCCAGAGAATATGATAAAAGCAGTTAGCTTATCAGGGTTTAAAAATGTTTGGGTATTTTCCAAAAAGAAAAGGCCATAAGTTATTATTAAGATGGACTTGGGAAAATCCACTGCTTTTTTCACAGATAAGGACATAAGTATTGCCACACTGGGACAGACCAAAGGTCCATCAAGTCCAGCATCCTGTTTCCAACAGTGGCCAATCCAGGTCGCAAATACCTGGCAAGATCCCAAAAAAGTTCAATACGTTTTATGCTGCTTGCCCCAGAAATAAGAAGTGGATTTTCCCCAAGTCATTTTAATAATGGTCTATGGACTTTTCCTATAGGAAGCCGTCCAAACCTTTTTAAAACCCCGCTAAGCTAACCGCCTTTACCACATTCTGTTGCACCAAATTCCAGAGTTTACATGTTGAGTGAAGAAAAAATTTCTCAGATTCGTATTAAATTTACTACTTTGTAGCTTCATCACATGCCCCCTAGTCCTAATATTTTTGGAAAAAGTAATCAAACGATTCATGTCTACCTGTTCAACTCTACTCATTATTTTATAGACCTCTATCATATCTCTCCTCAGCCATCTTTTCTCCAAGCTGAAGAGCCCTAGTCGCTTCAGCCTTTCCTCATAGGGAAGTCATCTCATGCCCTTTACCATTTTCATCGCCTTTCTCGGTACCTTTTCTAATTCTGCTATATCTTTTTTGAGATGCGGTGACCAGAATTGAACACAATATTCGAGGTGTGGTCGCACCATGGACCGATACAAAGGTATTATAACATTTTCATTTTTGTTTTCCATTCCTTTCCTAATAATACCTAACATTCTATTTGCTTTCTTAGCCGTCACAGCACACTGAGCAGAGGGTTTCAACGTATGATCAGTGACGACACCTAGATCCCTTTCTTGGTCGGTGACTCCTAACGTGGAACCTTGCATTACATAGCTATAATTCGGGTTCCTCTTTCCCACATTCATCACTTTGCACTTGCTCACATTAAACATCATCTGTCATTTAGACGCCCAGTCTCATAAGGTCCTCTTGTAATTTTTCACAATCCTCTTGTGATTTAACAACTTTGAATAACTTTGTGTTGTCAGCAAATTTAATTACCTTACTAGTTACTCCCATCTCTAGATCATTTATAAATATGTTAAAAAGCAGTGGTCCTAGCACAGCCCACTATCTACCCTTCTCCATTGAGAATACCTCCATGCTAAGGCCATTTTTGCTGCAGCTGTAAAATGGCTGATTTTCCTTTTTTTTGTATTAATGGCTGTGCGCTAATGTTGGCATTTGCATGTGGCCATTAAAACAAAATTACCATTTTATAGGTGGTAAGGGCTGACAAGGTAATCCTGCGACAACCATGGATGAGCAGACTGGATAGGCCATATCCTGTTTATCTATCTTCATTTTTCTACGGCAATATAGCTGCGCTAACTGATTAGCATAGGAATGCCTCTCTGACACGTTCCTTCCCCCCAAAAAACAACATTTTTTAGTGCTTGGGTTAGCCTGAGCGCATCCAGCGGTATGTTTAAGTTGCCTTACGCATGTGTTAGTGCACAAAACAGCTTAGTAAAAGAGCCCTTAATAAGCAGCAATTGGGTTTGAGGAAGCCAGTAGAAAACACCTCCCAACTAATTTGCATAAATCTAACTGCTTTAATTAGCCTCTTTTTGAGTTCTAACAGGAGAGGAGGACATGAACTGGCTTTGCTTTAAGGATTGGAAGCCTAGTAAGCAACTAGTGAACTATGATTCTGTTTTTAACTTCACCAAGCATGGGGATCCCCACAGGACATTTACATCAACTGATTTGAGCAGTGTTGGCTCCGGAACAAGCTAAGTAGTAACATCTATTATAAATGCGTTGGATGTCCTTGCTATACTGATTATATGTTGCACGTTAAAAACAGTGAGATTAGGGTAGGAAGGAGGTGTGCAATGATGTTCAACAAGGGGTCTAAGCAATGAAGACTGCACGTGAGTCCTGTGGACGATACCCCCTCCACTGAGCACAGCATATTTAAAAATAAAAAAATTAGTTATACACAGTGCACTGGGATAAGGTATAGTTAGGTTTTAATGCAAATAGGTTTCTTGATATAGGTTTTAGAAACCGGACAGTACCTAGTTACCCCAGAAGAGTGTGTTTGATCTTAAATTAATTACTGCCAAGAAGCTCTTTTTTTTTTAAGATCTCACTCCTAGTTTTTTTTTTTTAGTTACATTTGTACCCCGTGCTTTCCCACTCATGGCAGGCTCAATGCGGCAGGCAATGGAGGGTTAAGTGACTTGCCCAGAGTCACAAGGAGCTGCCTGTGCCAGGAATCGAACTCAGTTCCTCAGTTCCCCAGGACCAAAGTCCACCACCCTAACCACTAGGCCATTCCTCCACTTCATTATCCTGAGCCAGTTCTAGTGGCTCGGGATAATGACCTCTGCAAGTTCAGTAATGTGCTTGATGAATTTCCTTGCTTGCTTGTTGGAGTTATGTCCTTAATTCCTCAGCCCAGGTGGGCTGGTGATGGTCCTTGTCTTATGAGAAAGGACTTGGATCTCTCATGAAGCTGAACATGTTAAACGTAGACAGATGCAACTGCCACAACTAATTCTCTCAATGGTATGGCATCAAGTGATTGCCCAGAGAAACCTCATTCTTAAAAAAAATAAAATAAAAATCTAGCATGGGCAACCTAGTAACATGGTACATGACAGCATCCACATTCATCCAGCCTGCCCAACAGTCACATTATCAATTCATGAATAAATCAACAATGAATGTGATATTATATATTCGATCATGGTCTTTCTTTGGTATTTCT
The DNA here is from genome assembly GCF_901765095.1 of Microcaecilia unicolor. NCBI lineage: Eukaryota > Metazoa > Chordata > Amphibia > Gymnophiona > Siphonopidae > Microcaecilia > Microcaecilia unicolor. The sequence goes on from NC_044031.1 coordinate 175,610,299, forward strand.
GGGACATAGACCTTAGAAGTCTGCCCGGCTCTGTCCTTATGTTCCAACTACTGGAGTTGCTGTTAAATTCCACTCCAGCCTATCTGATTCTGTCTTGTCATTTGCAAGACACAGACCGTAAAAGTTTGCCCGACACTTTCAAAATTACTGGAGTTTCCGTTGAAGCCTTCTCCAGTCCATCCTAAACAAGATTGCCATATGCGGGACCCAGACCATACAAGCCTGCCCAACACTGGTTTTAATTTTTACAGTCAGAGTCGTCATCCTAAGCACCACTTGACATGCAAACACATATGCAACCATTTAAGTTTTCTTTTTTATGCCATTCATTTCTAAATTAGAGATTCTCTGTGTTCATCCCACGCCTTTTTGAATTCTGACACTGTTTTTTTCTCCACCATCTCCCTTGGGAGGGCATCTCTGTGAAAAAAATTTCCTGACATTACTCCTGAGTCTACCACCCAGCAACCTAAGTTCATGTCCTCTAGTTTTACCGTTTTCTCTTCTCTGGAAAATATTTGATTCTATATTAATACCTTTCAAGTATTTGAACATCTGTATCATATCTCCCCTGTCCCTTCTCTCCTCCAGGGTATACATATTCAGATCTTTCAGTCTCTTCTCATGCACCTTTTGGTGCAAGCCCCACCAGGGAAAGCAGAGTGTGTGTTTTTTTTGAACGCATGGCTTTTGGCAGTATTGACTGCACTACAGTCCCTTGAGCTGAAACCTTTGACCGGTTTTAGTATATAGCACAATAAGAGGAATACTAATAAGACCCCTGATGTAGGAAATTTGTAACGTCGAAACACGGATCGTGTCAGCTCCCTTTGTATCAGCTACAATAAAGATTTTCCCCACACTGTCTCCAGTGTTGGATTCGTCTTTTGGTCAGCCTACTTGCTTGGATTTCTTAATGTAGAGGTTCTCTCTCTTGTGTTTCAGATAACTGACAGTAGTCAGGAATGAAACCATTAGATACATGTATATATTATCACAATTGCAAAACAATAAGGTACTGAACAGCAGAAGAGATTCCCCATAGGAATAATTAGCCTCAATCTGGGAGCATCAGGGCACAGGCTAGAGGAATTATGTAGGTACCAGGCTGGGGATTTAGAGAAGGAACTGTAACTAGATGCCCTCCTCCTCACCATGACTTATGGGCTTGAGCTTGTGAGCAGCACCAACCTGTGGCCAGAAAGAAAACAAATTGCAGAACTGGATGTAAAAATGTTGAATTTCCCTAACTATGGAGGATTGTAGGAGTGTGTGCAGTGCTCTGGAAAAGACATTCAGTACATATACGCTCCCCCCCCCCCCCCCCCCCACCCCGATTCCTGAGAATGGGTGGGCAGGCACTTAAGAAAAGGGGACTGGGGTTCACTACAAAAATAAGGATGGAGCCTTCTGGGGAGACACATGAGATGCAAAGTGGGAGCACAGCCACTAGATGTGGATACCTGTGAACCTGGTGAAAATAGAGGTGAGATCTGAATCTTGAGAAAAGGCACGGAATGGGGAGCCTTGACCTGAGAGAAGAGGGTACACACGTTCATTCTCAGGGCCTCTCCCATCCCCCCCCACCCCGCAGGCAGTCACAACTGAGTATGTCCAATTGAGAACAAGACATCTCTACATAGGGTAGAAACAATTATCACTATCATAGCCCACTGTATCATGAGTCCACTGCTGTCTCTTGCAATCCTGCTGACTGCAGTGCTCTATCCTGTACTGCAGGAAGTGTTTGGTTAGTACCTACATAGTACAGAGTATGTGTCAGATCAGCTGCCTAGCAAAAAGGGAAGGGGTGGCTGAGGGGTTTGTGCTTACTCGCAAAAGATATGAAAAAGGAAGAGCCCATCTGGCTGAAAGCTTCCTAGGTGAGTCAGAGTCAAGTTTGGAAAATACAGAGTATATGATAAGCCAACGCCCAGTCTGAAACATTTTCAAAGGAAGGGTAGACTGCCCCCAAACCAATTCTCCCTCAATATAGTGCAAGAATCCTTAAATGTGTACACATGTGGAGCATAATCAAAAGAAAGAGTGTCCAAGTTTGGGCCATAATCTTAGCAGTGTCCAGATTGCTAGCTCAACTTAAGACATTTAGAAATATCACCCATAATCTAAAGAAAAACGTCCAAATCATTAGCCCTGCTGGAGTCGTTTAGAAAGCACACCCATAATGGAAATTAAGACGTTCAAATCGTCAGTACAGCTGTAGACATTTATCATTTTTACCCATAATCGAAACTAAGACGTTCATTTGTGAAATGTCTAGTGGAGCCTCCTTTGGATGTCCTTGGGGTAGTATATAAACATCCTTCTCTGTATTTTCAAATGTTCTGACACAACCTTCAGAATGGCACCTAAGTAGGCACCTACCCACAAGGGCAATTTCACAGAGGCTGAGATTGAACTTCTGGTGCAGGAAATAGCCAGATGCCACACTAATCTGTTTGCCCCCAGGGGCCAGAGGATGGCTGCTTCTACTAAGTGGAGAGAATGGGAGGCAGTGAGGGACCGTGACCGTGACATTGAAGACTGCAAGCGGAAGTGGTGGCAGCTCAAACATGATGGCAGGTACAAGGCTGGTGCCAACCCGCCAGAGGACGACACTACCAACCTAACTTTCCTAGAGCGGATAAGTCATGGGCTCCTGCCTGGATCTATGGTATTGGGTCCCAGGACACCTCAGCACAGCATGAGGGCTCAGGTAGGTTTTGGACTAGGAAGCTGTGGTGTCTGTTGTGCTGCACTCTCTTTTCCAGAAGTGAAAACAGTGTGGTGTAGGTAGGGGAGAGGGTGAGAAGGCACACCACACATAATACAAATAATTATTCATCAGAGACCATGACCCATACGCTCAACAGTCGGTGGCCAGGTGGGGGGAGGGTTTCCAGCTCTGTGGGTGTAGGTTACCGCTGTTTGACACATTTGGGTGCCTTCCTCCCCCCTCCCCCCATCTTTTACCATCACCAAACAGTGCATATCTGCTTTCCACACCTCAGTGCTGCAGCCACTGTGTCCTTTGCACCCCTTCCACAGTCCTATGTCTACCCACCTGCCTGTGTGGCTCTCTTGCACATCTGTCTCTGAAGTACACAGTGCTCCTTGTCTCCAGCAGTGTTGCATGTAGAACAACATCTGTGGGTTGCCTGCCAATGCTATTCCTCACCATCTGTTTGCTGGATGTTCACATGTAGGGTTATGTATATGAATGCTGCAAAACAGTGGCAGGTTGGTTATTGTTACAAGCACACTTCCTCCCCTTTTGCTTTGAAGGTGATGACACAGATTCAGAGGCCAAAGCTGGCCCTAGTGGCCACCAGCCCCAGCACACTGAAGGGCAGGTTGAAGAGCCTGCATCAATACAGGAAACTAGTGGGCCTGGAGGTCTGGCTGTATAGGACACCATCCATGGCAGTCACATATGGAGGAAAAACAGGATGCAGCAGGAGAGGACCTCCCTCCCCCAGCCTTTGCTGATATTGGTACTGAGGATGAAGAGGCAGAAGGGGAGGCACACCATCACCACAGGCCATCCAGCTAGAGGAGGCAGCTGCTGCGCCTTGCTACACATCTGCTTGGCCTTAATGTGCAGCTAGAAGAATATCGGCGGCAGAAATTGGAGCTGCTATGGGAAGGGGTAAAGAGGCGTAAAGAGAAGTTGTCCAGCAGCTCAGATGGCTGGAGCATAGCATTGAGGGGCTATGTGAAGGCATTCAAGCTCACGCTAGTGCCCTAATGCACCAAGAGGTGTCTCAGCAGCCACAGCTACTACCACTGTGGCCACCAGGCACCTGTCTCCTTCCACCAGTGGGGGTAGTACACAGCAACCAGCTGCAAAGCACAGGAGGATGGGATCCACTACTACCACTGTGGCCACCAGGCACCTGTCTCCTTCCACCAGTGGGGGTAGTACACAGCAACCAGCTGCAAAGCACAGGAGGATGGGATCCTCAGCCCTCCCAGCCACTGGTCCACCAGCTTGCAGGCCTCCATCAGCCACCACACTAGCTCCCATTCTGGGTCCTGTGCCCAGATTGCAGGGCAACACCCAGCCAACAAGGTGGCCAGACTTCCAGAGGGCAGCTAAGGCTGCAGGCTGCCTTGTCAAGACTGAGGAGAGTGGGAGCTCATCAGGGGAAGACTCTGAACAGAGTTCCCCAGCAGCACCAATAACAACTGGACTGCCACCAGCTGCTGAGGAAGAGAGTAGGAGGGGTAGGAGGCAATGGGGCTGGGGGAGGGGATAGTAGGCAATAGTTTCTCTGAGGGGACATGGTGAGGGAGTGTGGAGTGGTAGGGGTGGGGTGTGCTGGGAGGTGGGAGGAAGGAGTGTGAGGGTTGGAGGGAGAGGAATATGCACGAGCCAGGTGATGGTGGTAGGAGGGTGTGGTGGTGGTGTGTAACTGGTGTGTCATTGAAATAAATGTTTATCACTTACTGTCACTAGAAATTTGTCTGAGTCTTTGCCTGGCTCGGACCCACAGCTGGTGGGCACTCTGCTATGTGGACGGGTGGTGGAGGGGGTTCCTTATCTTCTTGATCTGGGGCCTGCTGCTCTCGTTGCTATGGATCTTCTGGGAGGGCCTGTCCTCTGCGCAGGGCCAGATTATGTAGCATGCAGCAGGCCATAAAGATCTTGGCAACCTTTTAGGGGTTGTAAAGGAGCTCCTCTCCAGAATGATCTAGACATTGGAACCTGTTTTTCAGCTGTCCAAAGGTGCACTCTATGATGCCACATGTGGTTCGATGTCTACTATTGTAGTCCTCCTTCTTCTCCTGTTTGTGGGTGCACTATAGGAGTCATAAGCTAGGTCTGCCGTGGGTAGCCTCTGTCACCTTTGGGAAGAAACAGAATGAGAAACATGGGTGTGTATTGTCTGGAGTGGGTACCTTGTGGAGGTGGGGTGGGAATTGTGGGTTGTGGAGTGACCTGGAGGAAGATAGTGCTGAGGGTTGCTGAGTGGAGGAGGTATAGTTTTGGCTAATCCACTGGTGATCTCCCCTCAGTGAAAGCTATGGAAGATTCCAGAGTGCTGTAATATGTAGGCATCATGGGTTGAACCTGGGTATCAAGCACACACGTCTACAATCTCCCCCTGGACATCACACACAACTTGCATTATTCATGGAGTGGAATGCTTTCCTATTCCTATAGGTGGCCTCTCGTGCCCGGGTAGGGGGGGGAGTCTGAATGCAATATGTGTGCAGTCAATGACACCTATGACCGAGGGGAAGCAAGCTATGGCATAGAAGTGAGCCATGTTATTATGGCAGGCAGGGTGAGGCCTGCGTTGACAGCTAGCACAGACTGGAAGCTACCAGTGGCTAAAAAGAGAGAGGGAGAGGCAGTGATCTTGAGGTGGACAGGGATGGGATTTTGTTCCTACAGGTCCTGGCCTGCAGGAGGGGTTGAAGCTGGTCACAAAGGTGCTGAATTGCAGCCCTGTCAAAACGGTACCTATTGAGACCCTATTGGTCAGTAAGGTCTAGGAAACGGGTACAGGGCCTGAAAACTCTGGGATGTGAGTAACTCCTGCAGCGCCTCCCCTCCAAACTCTCCTCCTCCTCCATAGGCGGTCGGTGGCCCAACTGTTTGGGGAGGCTAAAGGGGGCGGGGTTAGGGGTGGAGCCAGGGGCAGAGCTTATAGCCACAATTAACACAGAAAAAAATAAGTAAAAATAAAATAGTCACAATTAATACCTTTTATTAAATTTAGATATTAGATATGTATCATATGTCAAAGAATAAAGTGGTTGCTCAAAGCATATATTTATTTTATTTATTTTATTGCATTTGTATCCCACATTTTCCCACCTATTTGCGGGCTCAGTGTGGCTTACAATACATTGTAAATAATGGAAATACGATTTGTTACAAATCAGTTATGGATTACATTGTGAGAAGTTAAGCGAAGACAAAGTCAAAGTATCGTTAGGGAATAGGACAAGGAAAAGAACAATGGAACAGTGGAAAAAGACAACGGGAAATTGATAGGGTAATAAAACATTAGCAAAAGAACATTCGGTATAACATTTTCTGTGAGTAAAGGTATAAATACTAACCACAATCGCTCAACTGTAAAACACTATACACAAACTTGTGCAAAACACACTCATAACCTTAGCAAACCATAACAGCACTAATTCCAAGGACAGGACGAGCTACAACCTTATGCATGGAAAGGCAGCACTGTATTTACACCAGGCTCTAAAACACCAGTACACAACCTAGTGAAACAAAAAAAACAAACCAAAAAGGGATGTAAATACTACACACTAGTAGAATACTGCACCTTGATTACACATGAAAAACACATGACACAACAGATATGAAGGCAAAACTGGAAAATTACCTCAAGAAGTCAGACTCAACATGCAGCAATATTAGAAAAGTTGAAACTTACATGCAAAATATCACAGATGCACATTTCCAAAAGCTGACATATTCCAGTTAATAAATTCTGAATAAAATACTTTTGTCTACCTTTGTTGTCTGATCAGTTAGTTTTTTTATTTGCTTTGGTCCCAGTGTCTTCTTTCCATTTGATATTTTTTCTCACAACATGTCCACCATCCTCCGGTGTCCTTATGCGTCCTGTCCCTATCCTTTCTCCAGTTTCAGCATCTGCCCTCAAAGTGTTCCAATCCAGCCCTTAAATTCAGCAATTTTCCCTCCATCCATATCCAGCATTTCTCCCCTCCCCTCCATCCATGTGCATGTACTTCCTCTGTCTTCCCTCCTCTCCATCCATGTCCAGCATTTCTCCTCTCTCCTTTCCACTCCATCCGTGTGCATCTCCTCCCTTTGTCTTTCCTTCCCTCCATCCTTGTCCAACATTTCTCCTCTCTTCCCTGCCCTCCACTCCATCCATGTCCAGATTTCTCCTCTCTTCCCTCCCCTCCATCCATCCATGTCCAGCACCTTCCCTCTTTCCCTTCTACCCTTCCATCCAGTGTCATCCCTTTTCTACCCATTACTCTCTCCCAAACCTTCCGTCTATTGTCTCCCTCTCCTTACATCCATTGTCTCCCTCTATTTCCCCTTCCTTCTAAACAGTTCTCTCTCTCGACCCTTTTCCATTCAGCATGTCCTCTCTATTCCCATCCTTCCAGTGTCTTTCCTCTTTCCCTCCCTACCCTTACATCCAGTGTCTTCCCTCTTTCTGCCCCCTCCTTCCAGCATTTTCCCTCTTTCTCCCTCCTTTCATTCAGCATTTCTCCGTCTGACAGCTAGGGTCTCCCCCAGTTTCTCCCCAGCAGCTTCTCTCTCTCTCTTCTGCCCATGTCCTCTCTTTCTCTCCCCATCTTTCCACTAATCTCTCTCTCTCTCTGTACCCCTCTTCCATGCAGCATCTTCTCTCTGGCTCTCCCCTGCTCTCTTCCATGTCCCCTCTTTCTCTCCCCATCTCTCTCTGGCTCTCCCCTGCTCTTTTGCATGTCCCTGGCTCTCCCCTGCACTTTTCCACTTTCTCTCTCTCTGTCCTCCAGCGTCCTCATGCATCTCTCCTCTCCCTCATGCATCCCACCTTTCTCTTCCCTCCCCTTCTTGCTTCCATCACTCTCACTCCTTTCTCCACCCCCCCTTTTCCCATTCCCATGCCCTGCCATTGCTTTCCTTCCTCCCTCTTTCCCCTTAGATGTGGCATCTCACATCCCCCTCCTCTCTCCACCCCCCTTTCCCTTTGGTCTGGCAGCTGGCTGGCATCGCTTCCCCCCCCCCCCGGACTTGTGCGATATCGCTTATCCCCCTCCTCTCCTGTCACGTTGTCTTTCAACTTTGAGGCTTCCTTCCAGTAGCAGCAGCAGCATCAGCAGCAATGATGTAAGCGCTGCTTTCAGCCTGCCCCAGAAGCACTCTCTGTACAGCTTCCCGCGTAGGAGGGACACTGTCCAGAGAAGGCTTCCGGGGCAGGCTGAAAGCAGCGCTTACATCATTGCTGATGCTGCTGCTGCTACCGGAAGGAAGCCTTGAAGTTGAAAGATGACATGACAGGAGCGGAGGGGGATAAGCGATACCGCACTAGTCGGGGGGGGGGGGGGGGGTAAAGATCGCACGGTCCGCACTCCGCGGAGGGAGGGAGATGTTCAAGGCAGCACCCCCTCATGAGCTGCACCCGGGGCAGTCTGCCCCCACCGCCCCGCCCTTGCTGCACTTCTGGCTGGGGAGGCTTAGCCTCCCCAAGCCTCTTATACCGGGCGCCTATGTCCTCCTCCAACATGTGAGCCACCTGTACATTCAGTGCATCCATTTCCCAACACCACAGGTGCAACCCAATGAGCCCAGTTCTCATCTCTCCCTACCAAACTAGTGAAACCCACCACCAAGAAACACAACGTGACACTCGCTCTCCCACCATCAACAAACAATGTAGTCACACACAGCTCACAGCACAGCCACATAGCAATCACTCGTGCCACACCCTCTACCCACTCACTCTCCAAGCAGCAAACAGTCCTCACAAACACACACACAGCAGCAGCAGCAGCACACAGGACAAAGACAGCAACACAGACTGACTACAATCTGGTGTAATGAAAGGAGTGTGGGCTTGGGGACAGTGAGTGGAAGGGGAGGGGATGGGGATGGGGGAGATACAGAGGAAGGAGTAGTTGTGGCTAGGAAGGGCTAGCAGCGGTGGACAAGCTGAGAAGGTGAGATGCAGAGGAGGCAAGTTAGGGAATATAGGGGTGAAAAGTTTGACTAGGGCAGACAGAGAAAAGATAACACAGCACTGAACAACTCTCAACTTTCTCTCAAACCAACTATTCCTCCACTCTCCAACACCACAAAATTGCTATTGGGTTTAAAGAGAACTTTGCTTTTACCCTATACGCTTTTGTATCAGGTCTAAGTCTGTATGTTTGAACTACTGCCAATGTGAAATGATTTTTACTATCCATTATGCGAGGAGACATTCATTCTGCAAGACCGCCCAAGACATGCCTTCAACACGCCCCCTCTGAAGGTGTTCTAAACTGGACACACTAGTGATTTAGACCAGGTTTCTTTAGTTTGATTATTCCATTTGGATGTTTCCCAGTAAGAAAAATGTCTATCTCTGTTTTGGATCACTTTTTAGATGTTTTTCTCTTTCAAAAATGAGCCCATCTGTGCCTTAACTCAGGAGGCTCTAAAAGTCAGAAATCCTTTAAACCATGAAAAACCTCTGCTGGTTACACCAGAATCAAGGATTTCAAGTACATAAGTACATAAGTACATAAGTAGTGCCATACTGGGAAAGACCAAAGGTCCATCTAGCCCAGCATCCTGTCACCGACAGTGGCCAATCCAGGTCAAGGGCACCTGGCACGCTCCCCAAACGTAAAAACATTCCAGACAAGTTATACCTAAAAATGCGGAATTTTTCCAAGTCCATTTAATAGCGGTCTATGGACTTGTCCTTTAGGAATCTATCTAACCCCTTTTTAAACTCCGTCAAGCTAACCGCCCGTACCACGTTCTCCGGCAATGAATTCCAGAGTCTAATTACACGTTGGGTGAAGAAAAATTTTCTCCGATTCGTTTTAAATTTACCACACTGTAGCTTCAACTCATGCCCTCTAGTCCTAGTATTTTTGGATAGCGTGAACAGTCGCTTCACATCCACCCGATCCATTCCACTCATTATTTTATACACTTCTATCATATCTCCCCTCAGCCGTCTCTTCTCCAAGCTGAAAAGTAAACCTTCATGATCGTCTAGAATATATATATATATATATATATATATATATATATATAAAATTCTACCCAGTTAGAAGCATTTACCCAGAAAAAGGAGAAACCTGATGCAACCTAAATAGGGACAGTTCCTTGCAACTGGTTGACAGATGGTTATAAGGGGGTATGATCGTAAGGGGCTGCTTCTCTTATGACTGGAAGGAGTTTTTTGTTTTCCTGGGTTTTATTCCTCTATGATTGTACCTTTCACTCACTTGGGGTCCCTTTTATAGAGCGGAGGTAAGCCCAACATGGGCTTACTGCTTGCTTTTCCGGGACTACCACCGGCCCAACGCAAAGGGCAAGCACGTGCCATTTCTGGAGGAAAAAGGAAACCTCTGGAAATGGCTTGCGCGGTAATAACCCGGCAGTAATCGGGCATTGCTGCGCTGCCCAGTTACTGCCGGGTTAGTGTGGTAGCTCTTATCACAACCTGAATGGGTGGTGGTAAGGGCTGCCCGCTGCATGACCTTGCTGTAGGGGTTATCTCACTGTGTGGCCATTTTTGGGGAGGTGGCTTTTACCGGCTGCAGAAATAAATGGCCCTGGCACGTGGGAAAAATGGCCCCTGCCGCTAGCACAAACGACCCCAAGGTGACTTTTGGAATTTATTAAATACTAGTAAAAAAGGCCCGTTTCTGGATCAAATGAAATGGGCGCTAGCAAGGTTTTCCTCCCCAACACCCCTTCCCTCCCTACCCACCGGTTCGTCGTTCTGAAGCCACTGACGCCATACCTCGTGAGCGCACCTTCATCAGCTTCTTGGTTGTGAAGCCACTGACGCCATTGCCCTGCCCTTGATGCGTGACGCCATTGCTCCGCCCTCGACATCATCACGTTTCACGTGAGGGCGGGGCCCAGTGACATGGTGCTTTCAGTGGCTTCACCACCACGAACCCTTCATTACGGAAGTGACGTCAGTGTCCTCAGAACGTTGAGGGTGAGTTTTATTATATTAGATTTTTTTTTCTTTTGAGTTTTATGTGATAATGGTTCCTTCTTGTTCGCACTGTAAATCCATTAACTCTTATTTTTTAAGTTGTCTATTGAAGAACTTTATCTCTTTGCTGCTTTTTTTTTAGGAGCCAGGACTAGTGGGATAAGATTAATTTGTGACCATGCATTTACTATAACAGAAGAAAATTATTACCTAATAGAGGTAAAAAGAAACAGTATCAATTGCACATTCCCCTTAGTCGGCCACCTTGGGTCCCTAAGCAATGAACGTTCATAGAAAAACCAGGGATTAACAGAATGATGTACCATTATATATTTTATCCCAAATAAATACTTTTCAACGTTATTTCAAAGCTAGTGAGCTGATAGTTTGGTTGGCAGAGATTGCACGTTGAGCCTGGTGCTAAGCCAACTGAATAAACTGCATAATTTTCCTAAACATCTAAAGTTGGACAGGGCCAAAAAAAAAAAAAAAAAAAGCTAAAAGCACTCTCTGATACGTAATACATTTCCCAGGATATTTTAGAAAAAAATCAGCCCCCAGATAAATAACCCTATAAAGCAGTCTAGAGAAATTTCTTCTCTTATCCTCAGTAATTTTACAAAACCATGACCTTCTGATTAAGGAATAATATATTTTTAGCCTGAAAAAAAATGGAATTCAGAGTTCATTTCCTATCTGGCTCTAATACAAATTTTACCAATAAGAGTCCTGGCTACTGTTTCTTTCTGAGTCTTTTCCAGATTTCTGGCTATGTTTAGTTTATTGTCCTGCACAGAATTATGCTGACTTCTTCCAACCAAATCTTCCCTGACGACAAGCAAATTGTAGACACACAAAGTAGAAGGGAGAGCCCTAGATGGACACTTTAATACTTCAATCAGATATTATTTCAGCAAATCCACAGGTGTAAAAATAAAAGTCATGAGAAAATCGTGGCATAGCTTTTAAGGCCTTGTGAAGATTTTCTACAGTGCTGGAAAGGTCCGATCCTTGGCTGTCAACTGTTTGTATATCACTAGCTGGTGAAGAAAAAGTGTGCTGGAGAAATAAACTGTTAACTCGGTGCCAGTTCATGTTGGATTAGTAGGGAAAGGGTAAATTATCTGTTTGTAACAGCAATAATTAAAGCATTGCTCCATAAATAGAACAAGAAGGAGAAATATGGCCATTTCAACAAGATGATTTAAAAGATAAAATCCAAGGGATGCTCTGTATCAAACAGCTATAAGCATTGATTGGCCCTCTAAGTTTCTTGCAGGGCTGTATACTCTCATATCTGAGGCTAGCTTCAGACTTGATGTAGTGTTTATGAAAGCACATTGCTTGCACGTGACAGCCTGGTATGGAAAGATCATGTCAGAGCTCTGAAAAAAAAACATAAACACCTCAGCTTGGCACAGCTCACCATTTTCCACCAGAGCAGTGGACCATTTCAAGAATCTCTTAGACTAAGTAGCAACAGCCCTCGAGTGCCATTCCTAAAGGCATCCAGTGACCTCTAAAAAGGGAACTTCCAAGGCATGTTTACTTCCAGCTCCATATAGGATCATGCTATCATTAATTAAACCATCACAAAATATGGTGCAGAGTCTAAATTTACAAGGAAATCACAGCACTATCTCTCTATATAAAACGCACCTCCAACATTCTAATGAAGCTTCAAGTTTCCCAACATTCTAAATGTGTCATGGGGTAGATCGCTTTTTCTCCATGAGTGTCTGCCCTGCCCTCGCGTCATAACGTGACCCCTTGGGATCTCCTGCTTCTTTTCCAAAACACCTTGACGGAGGGGGGAGGGGCCCTGCCGCATACTCTCATTCTTTCTCACACACACACACTCTCACACAGAGAGCCTAAAACTATGTCACACGCACCCACACTCGCACATTCACTCCGTCTCTCTCTCTCACACAGTCACTCCCACACACACTCTCTCAAACATACACACTCCGCTGAAAACCTTGCTAGCGCCAGTTTCATTGGTCTCAGAAAGGGCCTTTTTTACTAGTCAGTATATAAACATTAAAAAAAAAACATTATTTTCCTTTGTTACTCTGCTACAGGAGAATGAAGAGAACCAAAAGGAGCACATGTAGACGTAGGGTTGCCAGCTGGGATCCAGATTTGCCCAACAGAGTTGATCCAGTCCTGGGTTCACCCCACTGCATTCAGGGACTTGTATCTTGCTTTTCTTAGGGAATGCAATGGGGAAATGAAACTAGAAGTCCCTACATTCAATGGAATAAACCCAGGACTAGATCAATCCTGTCAGGAGAATCTGGATCTGGTTGGCAACCCTAAGAGAAATCAGTCTTTTCAGAAAAACCCAGCACTTCTTGAATTAGGTATCTAGCAACTGCTGTATTATTTGGCATTCTCAAAGCCCTGAGGCCAAAGGCAGGAGCAACCCTGACTGGTAGGAGGGGGGAGGGGGAGGAAGGTTACCTTTTTTTCTGCACAATAAGGGCTAGGCAAATCAGCATATTGGCAAAGCATAGCCAGGATTTTGTTTTCATGTTGCTTTCTCTCTCTTTAAATAAACTTTTCCCACACAGCTTATCAGCCCCTGCAAGCTGTGTTTTAAATGTGCCACCCTCTTATCGCTGCCAGTCAGAGCCCAGAGCCAAGAGTAACAACCCTCCACAGCCACAAATCCAAATAATTATAGAAGAATTGGTGTCATCAGCAGTTTTAGCAAACTGTTTTATATTCCTGGCAAAACAATACTGCGATTTCTAATGAACAGCAAAAGCCTGCACAAAAGTCAGATTGTGTTTCTCTCCAAACACTAAATCACTGACCATAACTTTAACTTTACAGCTGCTGACTGAGAAGTGGGGGAAATATTAACATTTTATTAAGTTAAAAAAAAAGTGCCATTTGACTCTACTTAGCATCCTGGCTTCAGTTTCAAATAACAACAAACTGATATCAGGGGAAAACTGTATAATATTCTGAAATCTATGGATTAATTGATTGAACATGCAGGTAGACAGTCGCAGGCAGGAGTAAGGAGTATAATCTGGATGCCGTTTGCAATTCTACCCCTCCCCACACTAACAGAGGGATCTATAACAAAGAACTGAAGCTAAATAATTCAGACAAGAAATGTTCTCCATAAAGAGGTAAATGAACCAGAAGCGGAGCCAGGTTGAGGGTGCGGGGGGAGCGAAAGCGGCGCAAGAGAGGACTTCCAGCGGCACTGGTGCACATTTTCAATGCAACACGTTGAGAAAAAAATAGGCACCGGTACCGGCAGAACTCCATTTGGAGGAGCGGCCACTCCCCTGGCACCCACCCCCCCAGCTACGCCACTGAAATGAACTTAAGTCTGCTAGAGACTTACAGCAAATCATGCAGCCTGCAAGGGAATCTGAAGCTCACAAAAATTATATCACACGATGAACAGCAGAACATGGTGGTATGGGTTCCTGCTGAAGTAAAAAAAAATTTTTACTGAAATTTTTGTACTGAAATATTAATCCTAACATTGTGACTTATCCTATTACCACTGGCTGAGAGTAAATCCTTATGACTAGACCCAAAGAAGCAGTCCAAAACTTCAGCTCAAGTCAATGAAAAGGACAAGTCCTCGTGGCAGCAGACCATATAGGAAAATCTGCCGCATCAGGATGGTGCACCATCTAACATAGGCACAGCCTCACCGGGCTCAGAATACGGTCGATTGTGAACCAAAGTATAAGTTGTAGCAGCTTTGGAGACGGACATCATCTTGAAAACAATAAGGACGCGCAATATGGAGGTGAGCAAACAACTAAATAAAGGGTCCTTTTACTAAGGTGTGCTGAAAAATGGACTGCGCTAGTGTAAGCGTGTGTTTTGGGCGCACAGTGATCCATTTTTCAGCACACCTGTAAAAAAAGGTCTTTTTAAAATTTGTGATGAAAATGGACATGTGGCAAAATAAAAATTGGTGCGCGTCCATTTTGGGTCTGAAACCTTACCGCTAGCCATTGACTTAGCAGTAAGGTCTCTTGCGTTTAACAGTGCAGTAATTGTCTATGTGCGTCAAGTCGGAGTTGCCGCCTGATTTTTGCTGTGTGCCAGAAAATAAAAGATATTTTCTGGCACGCGTAGCAGACATGCATCAAAAATGAAATTACAGCATGGGCCATGTGGTAGCCGAGCTATGGAACTATGAGACCAGTTTCACATGCCAGCACTCCCAGATGATCTCATGGTAGAAAGGGATCATAGAGCTCAAAGTCAACCTCTCCCACTGGGTGGTAGACCATGACTTATTTCTTGGCAAAATTCTGAATTTTAGGCACAAGGAATTGATTCTTGCAATGGCCAGGATGGTGAGCACCCTTCAGTATAAAGAGAATAAGACTTTAATCTTTCCAGACTTTAGTACTATGCTGGATTGGAAAAGGCAGCAAGTTAGGAAGTAAAAAGGTGGCTCTGCTCATGTGGGGTGCAGCAAGTGATGATGTATCCTGCAAAGCTAAGGGTTCAGTAGAAAAGTAAGATTCTATATTTTGTGGAGTTACTGGAGGCAAAGACATTTCTACTACTCCATTTCCCTGAGGATCTGCTTTTTTTTTAGACAGCTCTTCAACTAAGATTGGATCTGATCAACATATGGGAAAGGCCTAAAAACAACCATCAGAACAGACACTGGTAAGAAAAACTTTGATAACTTTATATATTGCCTGTGTCTGTTCTGATGGTTGTTTTTAGGCCTTTCCCATATGTTGATCAGATCCAATCTTAGTTGAAGATATATGATATAGAGGAGGCCACTTTAAGAGGTGGAGCAGAATTGAGAGATTCTCATATGCTTGACAATGACTGAAACCTTAGCATAAATGGTGGGAATTTTTCTTTTTCTTGCCTTTATCACTCCATTACCATAAGCCTTTCTTAATTTCCTCCTGACTACTATTGATACAAACGGAGTAGATCATTGGGAGGAGTTCAAACAGGAGGCCTGAGTTGACTGTACTCCAAGACAGATGATTTTACGAGTAGTTGCGACAAAGTAATAAGGCTGCTTGTATAGAGATTGATAGCATTAATTGCAGCGATGGGACAGGGAGCCTTTTTCTATCCTGTTTTCCTCATGAGGCAGAAAGGTCCCCAGTGGAGTGGAAGACTGACCCTTCAGGTCTATCCAGAGTTAATTCTGTATATTTCAGTTACTATTGCTTCTTATTTGAGTCACTTCAAATTATGTTTGGTTGCGTGCCCTCATTAACTGTACTAAAAAGAGTAAATCAGTACTTCCCAATGACAGTCTTCCGTAACTTGGTACAATCAATGGTGCTCAGCCACCTGGACTACTGTAATGCACTATATGCTGTCTGTAAAGAACAAACAATCAAGAAACTCCAAACAGCCCAGAACACAGCAGCCAGACTTATATTCGGAAAAGCAAAATATGAAAGTGCTAAACCATTGCGAGCAAGGCTACACTGGCTCCCACTCAAAGAATGCATTACGTTTAAGATTTGTACACTAGTTCACAAAATCATCCATGGAGACGCCCCAGCGTATATGTCAGACCTGATAGACTTACCGACAAGGAACGCCAAAAGATCAGCCCGCACGTTCCTTAATCTTCATCTCCCAAGCTGCAAAGGTTTAAAATACAAATTTACACATGCAGCAAACTTCACCTATTTGAGTGCCAAGCTATGGAACGCACTGCCGCAAAACCTAAGAGGGATCTACGAATTAACAAACTTTCGAACATCACTGAAGACCCATCTTTTTAAAAAGGCATACCATACAGAATAACAATTACAAATGTATACATCTCCCACATCTTTACTCAGATCTATTCTTATAATATCTGCTTGCTTTAAACTCTAATACTGTTACGCTCTGCTAAACTTCTCCAGGATGGGTTGGTTTCTGTTTCCTAACCTAGCAACCGTCATCCGGGTTGGATCATGGACAGCAGCCATCTTGGCTAGCTCAGGAGGGGGCAGCCATCTTGGAGTAAAGAGGTCAGGAAGGAAGCCCATATTTGGATGTAGGCACCTCTGCTGATGGGGGCAGCCATCTTGGAACAGCTGCTCATGGTTGAGCCTAATTCCTGCTCTATTTAAAGCCCTGTTTCCAGTCCTTCCATGCTTCGCCTTCTATTCGCTAAGAGGTTGTGGTCTTCATCTGTTCCAGTGTTTTCCTGTGTTCCTGACCTTGGATTGTTTACTGACCTTGCGTTGTGTTGCTGCCTGCCCAGACTTTTGGATTGCTCTCTGTTTTGCTGCTTCACTGACTCTTTGCTCCTGGACTGTGTCTGTCTGCCTGCCAGCCTGGTCAGCGGTTGTGCAACCCCGCCGGTTCCAGAAGTCCTGGTGGCCGCCTGCACCTGGGGGCTCAACTCCCAGGGAATGGTGGTCGCTTCCCAGGTGAAGCTAGGGGTTGTCTGGCTGCCTGATCGAGTGCGGTGCCTTCATCTTCGCCGTGCTCAGTCAGGGCACAAGGGCTCACATTCACCAGGTCATAACAAATACGTTATTCAACATCTTTATGTAACAATAAGTGATTACATTCTAATCTATCACCACCAAGATCGATTTATTGTAAGCCACATTGAGCCTGCAAAGAGGTGGGATAATGTGGGATACAAATGCAATAAATAAATAAATAAAAATAAAAGTTTTCCTTAGTTGCTGTAGGAAGGGGTAGCATGGGAGCCACTATTCTACATTACATTAATGCCTATAGCAGAGAGTGAGAAAATTCTTAAAGAGGTAACTTGGTGAGAAAAACAAATTCCCATGTGCAAATCACACACAGTTTTCATGCTCATATGATAAAGGGCTCTCTTCTCACACATTTTGAACTGAGATCTCATTCTACAGTGCCACATCTCCTTTCAAAGCTAGTTCCCTCCCTGTGGTGACTCCTTTATCTAGCCAGATGTCACACCGCCACCCACCTGAAGCTGTGGGCCAAGTATCCATGTTACACTGCCCATCCAAGGGTGGTAAATCTGGGATCTTTTTAGTAATAGCCTAAAACAAATGTAATAATCCAAAGACAAGGTGAGTCCACGATTCCTTGGCAAAAATCCAAAGCAAAGGTTAATCCATGTTCTTCCACTAAAATCACACAAAAGGTGTGCTGTCCACAGGGTCAACCATGTAGTTTTCAATAAAGACCTTGTTCAGGAAGACACTCATTGTGAGAGGACTTTTATTGGATCCACTGTTTGTTTTGCTTCCACTAAAATCCATCAACAGGCAGTCCGTGATCCTTCACCAGAAAGACCTCACACCTTCCAGAAGAGGGCAAGAACCATTCAAAGTTGTCAAAATGCATGTGGACTGTGAAAAATTGCAGGAAGACCTTAAGAAACTGGAAGACTGGGCATCCAAATGGCAAATGAAATTTAATGTGGACAAATACAAAGTGATGCACATTGGGAAGAATAATCCGAATCATAGTTACATTATTCTAGGGTCCACCTTTGGAGTCAGCACTCAAGAAAAATATCTAGGTGTTATTTTAGACAATACGCTGAAATCTTCTGCCCAGTGTGTGGCAGCAGCCAAAAATGCAAACAGGATGCTAGGAATTATTAGGAAAGGGATGCAAGATAAAACCAAGAATAATATAATGCCTCTGTATCGCTCCATGGTGTGACCTCACCTTAAGAACTGTGTTCAATTCTGGTTGCTGTAACTCAAAAAAGATATAGCAGAATTACAAAAGGTTCAAAGAAGAGCAACCAAAATGATAAAGGGGATGGAATTCTTCCCATATGAGGAAAGGCTAAAGAGGTTAGGGCTCTTCAGCTTGGAAAAGAGACAGCTGACGGAGAATATGATTGATGTCTATAAAATTCTGAGTGGTGTAGAAGGGAATCGATTTATCACTCTTTCAAAAAGTACAAAGAGCAGGGGACACTCAATTAAATTACACGGAAATACTTTTAAAACAAATAGGAGGAATTTTTTTTTGCTCAAAGAATAGTTAAGCTCTGGAACTTTCTGCCAGAGGATACAGTAACAGCAGATAGCACACCTGGGTTTAAAAAAGGTTTGGACAAGCTCCTGGAGGAAAAGTCCATAGTTTATTATTGAGATGTATATGGGCAGGGCCAGCCCAAGGCAAGATGCCTTCTGAGGCGGAGTTTACATGGTGCTTCCCTCTGGGCCGAGATGCCATCCCCCCTGGGTGTTTTACCTTGTCACGTTGACGTTCCAAACCTGACAGTGGCAGCAATTCCCATATGCTACCCTGCTGCCGCCGGCACCCCTCTCTTCCCTTTACTGCAGCTGCCTGAGTGAAACAGAAAGTTACTTCAGGCAGCCGCAGTAAAGGGAAGAGGCGGGTGCCAGCGGCGGTAGGGCAGCATATAGGAATCGCTGTCACTGTTGGGTTGGAAAGTCACCATGATGAGGTAAAACGTCGTAAAACTGCCCCCCGAGATGCTGCTCCTAAGGAGTGCCACCGGAGGCCCCCGCCTCAGGTGACCTAATTGTTGGGCCACCCCTGGACATGGGGGAAGGCACCTCTTGCCCCAAGATTGGTAGCATAAAATGTTTTATTTATTTACTACATTTATATCCCACTTTTATCCAAGGCGGGTAACAATATTCACATAGATAGTTTTGAACACATAACAATTGACAAGCATATTAGCAATATCCACATACACAGTCTTGAATATGTAATAGGCACTAGGTATATTAAGCTAAAACATGATCATTAACCTGATCCTAGCACACAAACAAGCAAAAAGCAAAGAGTAAGAGTCAATCAGATAAGTTTTTATGCAGCCAAAAAGTCTTTGACAAACAGATGCATTTGTTGCTACTAACTGGGTTTCTGTCAGGTACTGGTGACCTGGATTTGCCACTGTTGGAAGCTGGATAAACCATTGGCCTGACCCAGTATCACTATTCTTATCTCCAACTCTTTAGGTTCGGCAGCTTTCAGGTCTTGCAATGGATTCCCCTTTCTGGTCAAGATGAGTTGGGGACTACCTAGCAACTCACTCCTTATGGATTCCATAAGGTCCTCCAGGAGGGAATACCCCCCTTGGGCCCAACAGGGGTCTTACCTCCTTTCTATAACCTTATTTAAAAGGAATATCTGTAGTCTTATTTGCCTATTCAATTCTTATGCTAATAAATATCATACCTTAGTTACTAGATGCTTGCCTCTCACTTCCAGTACTCATGGAATTATCCAAACCAATCCCATAAGGGTTAGTTCCCCCACCCCCCCAGTAATATCCTACATAGCCTCCCATGCAGGGGTCCCAGGTCATCATCCTAACTGTATGGGTGGGCCTAACTTCAAACCCACGTGGCTGACCAACACAGTTCCTGGGTTGGGGTTCCTTAGCTCCTTGTGATGGGACATACACCATATTATACACCTCCCCTTCCCCTCCTTTTTACAGACCTTTAGTTCTTCTTTAGTTCTCACTCTTAGTAACCAGCCTTCTATCTTCCTGCTTCTTCTCTGCTTGGTGTTTGACAGTAAAGTTATAGACTTGAAGGGTTAGGTACCACCATATCAACCTGGCATTACTATTCCTCATCAGGCCTAACCACTTCAGCAGGGCACGATCGATTATTAAAGTGAAATATCTGCCTAACAAGTATTCTAATCACCAACTACAAATATTACTTTCCCTAAAGAAGTCAAACAGCATATAATACAACAATTCTTGAGGTGGGACAAAAAGCCTTGTGAAATCTCTTTAAATATGTTCTGGGTTCTGATTGGTGCTCTACATGGGAAGAACATCTGTCACTCTATTAATAGGCGGGCAGCCATTTCTAAAGTGTAACAATACTAACTCTTTGCTGCTAAGTTTTGCTTACTACATTTGAAAGTAAGTTTGTATTTTTATGAGTTTTTTAATAATAAAATTGCAGTGTTTTAGGATGAAGTTTTGACTGTTATATTTTACAGAAATTATCCTGACCTTGAAACAGCAGAAGCGAAATGCTGGCCAATGTCAGTCTGGGAAAAATCTAACAGCAAAAAGAGAATGAGATAAGTGCATTATAATTGATTCTTGAGTGCATTGTTTGTTTAATTACAGGACAGTTTATTTAAAAGCACTGCTGATGTGAAGAACTTTTGATATAATATTGATATAAAAGAGTTGGAGAGGGGTTACTGACTTCACGGTAAACCTGGAGGACGTAATGGGGCAGTTCAGCAAACTGAAGAGTAGCAAATCTCCTGGACCAGATGGTATTCATCCTAGAGTACTGATAGAACTGAAAAATGAGCTTGCGGACCTACTGCTAGTGATATGCAACTTATCCTTAAAATCGAGCGTGGTACCGGAAGATTGGAGGGTGGCCAATGTAACGCCGATTTTCAAAAAAGGCTCCAGGGGAGATCCGGGAAATTATAGACCGGTGAATCTGATGTCAGTGCCGGGGAAAATGGTAGAGACTATTATTAAAAACAAAATTACAGAGCACATCCGAGGACATGGATTACTGAGACCAAGTCAGCACGGCTTTTGTGTGGGGAAATCTTGCCTGACCAATTTACTTCAATTCTTTGAAGGAGTAAACAAACATGTGGACAAAGGGGAACCGGTTGATATTGTGTATCTGGATTTTCAAAAGGCGTTTGACAAGGTACTTCATGAAAGGCTACAGAGGAAATTGGAGGGTCATGGGATAGGAAGAAATGTCCTATTGTGGATTAAAAACTGGTTGAAGGATAGGAAACAGAGAGTGGGTTTAAATGGGCAGTATTCACAATGGAGAAGGGTAGGTAGTGGGGTTCCTCAGGGGTCTGTGCTAGGACCGCTGCTTTTTAATATATTTATAAATGATTTAGAGATGGGAGTAACTAGCGAGGTAATTAAATTTGCTGATGACACAAAGTTATTCAAAGTTGTTAATTTGCGACAGGATTGTGAAAAATTACAAGAGGACCTTACGAGACTGGGAGACTGGGCGGCTAAATGGCAGATGACGTTTAATGTGAGCAAGTGCAAGGTGATGCATGTGGGAAAAAAGAACCCGAATTATAGCTATGTCATGCAAGGTTCCACGTTAGGAGTTACGGACCAAGAAAGGGATCTGGGTGTCGTCGTCAATAATACACTGAAACCTTCTGCTCAGTGTGCTGCTGCGGCTAGGAAAGCGAATAGAATGTTGGGTATTATTAGGAAAGGTATGGAAAACAGGTGTGAGGATGTTATAATGCCGTTGTATCGCTCCATGGTGCGACTGCACCTTGAGTATTGTGTTCAATTCTGGTTGCCGCATCTCAAGAAAGATATAGTGGAACTGGAAAAGGTGCAGCGAAGGGCGACTAAAATGATAGCGGGGATGGGACGACTTCCCTATGAAGAAAGATTAAGGAGGCTAGGGCTATTCAGCTTGGAGAAGAGACAGCTGAGGGGAGACATGATAGAGGTATATAAAATAATGAGTGGAGTGGAACAGGTGGATGTGAAGCATTTGTTCACACTTTCCAAAAATACTAGGACTAGGGGGCATGCGATGAAACTACAGTGTAGTAAATTTAAAACAAATTGGAAAAAATATTTCTTCACCCAACGTATAATTAAACTCTGGAATTCGTTGCCGGAGAAAGTGGTGAAGGTGGTTAGCTTAGCAGAGTTTAAAAAGGGGTTGGACGGTTTCCTAAAGGACAAGTCCATAAACCGCTACTAAATGGACTTGGGAAAAATCCACAATTCCAGGAATAACATGTACAGAATGTTTGTACGTTTGGGAAGCTTGCCAGGTGCCCTTGGCCTGGATTGGCCGCTGTCGTGGACAGGATGCTGGGCTCGATGGACCCTTGGTCTTTTCCCAGTATGATATTACTTATGTACTTATGTACTTATTTTTGCCGATGATGAAGAGTTTTCTATCTCAGAGGGCATTTTTGACTGGAGCTCTTTGAGGCTTTTCCTCCTACCTCAAGAATTGTTCTATTATATGCTGTTTGACTTCTATGGGGAAAGTAATATGTGTAGTTGGTGATTAGAGTACGTCTTCCTCAACCCATTGCTTTGATTTAGTTAATCCTAGTTTGAAACTGGGACAATAATGGCTTTGTAGTCATGGAAAACAGCGCATAGTTTTACTACAGAATATATAATTGATATTTTCAGTTGTCCCTCTTTATTGTAATTGGATCCTTCAGCTGCCTCTTTGGTCTTCTGATTGGCATTAATTTTACTACTAAGAGATTAGTGAAAGCAGAATTACATGGAGCAACATTGGTCGAGTATTGGAAAAAAGAGTTAATACCTAGATGTTTGAGAATCATCAAAGAATGAAAGTTATTTCTAGATGATCAAGTTTTCTTACAAAAATTGGGTGGCATTTTGAATAAATGTGCCCTGGACTTAATGGTATCATTTATTGTTTATTAGTTTGATATACCACCTGTCCTGCAAGCAAAGTGAGGCAGTTTACAAATACAATAAAGTTTATAAAACAGAAAGGAACACCATTTGCATATAAGAAAGAGCAAACACACAGGACATGCATCCCAGTACTACAGTGTTCTAGTCTGTCATCATTCAAATAGAGCATTGAATCACATCAGGCAATCCATAAGGATAAAATTAAAGACCGCCTTTCACCGCAGGAGCAGACCATCTTCAGGTCCTGAAGGCAATTAAAAAAAATAATAAGTTTTTAGAGTTTTGTGGAAGGACAGATAAGAGGTATCTAACCAAAGATGCTATGGAAGAGAGTTCTATAGTGCAGGTACCTGGAAGAAGAAAAAACTTGTGTCCTTGTAAACTCCCAGCGGGCTCTTGCAGGACTAGGGATGATCAGCCTATTGTTATTAAGAGAATGTAGAGTACACGTAGGGGTATACAGAATGATGAGAGATGAAAGGTAAGCTAGAATATTAGTATTCAATACTTTATGGGTTATAATAAGAATTTTGAATTTGATATGGTATTCGATGGGATGCCATTGTAATTGATATAAGAGAGGAGAGACATGATTAGAGTGCTTTGACTGGTAGATGAGTTGTGCTGCTGTATTCTGTAAAGTTTGGAGTCTTTGTAGGTTTAATTTAGAAATTCCAGTATATATGATATTACAGTAGTCATATCATGAATATACAAAGGCAAACATGAGAGTGCAAAGTGAATCGAAGTTCAATAAAGGTCTGATTGATCTTAACTTGTGAAGGAAAAATCCTGTCTTGACAACATGTGAAATCTGAGCAGAAAATGCCAGAGTAGTATCAATAATGATACCAAGGTATCTAAAAGATGGGACTGGAGTAATTGGCCTATTAAACAGTGTAAGATTACCTGAGGGAGGGGACATAGAGCCAGTGATCCAGCATGCTACCATTTTCTTGGGATTTAGAATAAGATGCTGTTCAGAAAGCCATTGAGCCACCTGATTCAGACAGTGTTGGAGAGACTGAAGATCAAGAGTTAGTGCACTTATATAATATACAATTAGAAAATCATCAACGTAGGAGTAGGGGCTGATTCCAAGCAACTGGATCAGTGAGGCCAGTGGGCTGACAGAGGTTGAAGAGTAATGGAGAAAGAACAGAGCCCTGTGGTACACCACACATCAATGGAAAGGAATCTGAACTGGAGGCTGACTGAGGTATTAAAGCAGAAGTGGATGAAACTCTGAAATGGTTGCGGTAACAAGAATCAAGGAAGTTGTTTGAGAGGCAGCACGAAGAATTCTAGAAAAAGCTTGACCAGTTTCGTTTTGATCTACAGAAATCGAAAATTAAAAAGTTGCAACTTGATGAGAAGGATTATGAAAACAACTTTATCCATGGTTGGAGCAAAAGAGTGTTGAGACACGGTTGCTATTTGATGAGGAGGAGTGTTCAGAAGAGAGTTCTTTGGGCTTAGAAAGAGCAGAGAAGCCTTTTTTAGTCAGAGGAAGGGGTCAGTGGACCCAGGAGAGAAGCAGAGATTCCTGGTGTACATAGAAGGGAGTAACTCAGAGAGAATGGAACCAGAATCCTCCCCCTCCTTCTCCATCAGTAGTAACTCATCAGGGTTGACCCTGCATTCGATCACAAGAATAGATGATTCGGTGGTGGTTAATTTATCTTCTTACCATCCGTTTTTGAGGGAATATGAGGTTCTTTCGAGGGTATTATCATTTGTCCCTATATAGTTTCATAATTCTTTTTACAATAAAGTGGCATTAGAAAAATTTATAAGACTTTTGCAAATTAAGTTGGGTTTTTTTTGGACAAAGAAGAGGACACCATAGATATATCTATGGTAAAAATAACAAGTCAACATGGTTACCACCTGGTCCACTTGATCTGATTATTGCTACTTTTTGAAAATTAGTTTTGAAAGAATTTGATTATCTGGAAAAGGGGCAGATTATAAAGAAAAAAAGGATTCTTTATCTAAGAAGAGAGAGCTTTATTGGTTAAACTGAGGGCTAACACGAATCAGGTGATTCGGAGAGCAGATGAGGGGGTCACAATTGTTTTGCAGGATCAAGAGATGTATGATGAAGAGATAATGAAACAAATATTTAACCCTTTGGATTATCAAGAATTGAGTGCTGATTCCACTCAAGAATTACAGAAGCAGATATTTGAAATTACAAATAGAGGTTATGCGGATGGGGTTCTTATTCAGAAGGAGTTTCATCTTTTCAATGTTCAATGTCCAAAAATACCTATATTCATATATTACCAACAATTCATAAGCCACTTGATAGACCTCTGGGAAGACCTATAGTGGCAAGTAGGGGATCACTGTTAGAACCACTGTCTCTATATGTGGATTGTCATCTGCAACCTTTGATAAAAATGGGGAGGTCATATATTCAACATTCTACTGATTTTATGTAAAAATTGGAAGAAGTTAAGAATGAAAAGCAATCATGGTTAATTTTGATGTAGCCTCTCTATATACCTCAATACCTCAAGAAGAGGCATTGGAGATCTTGCAATAGTTTTGGAACATAGGACACAGCCTCATGTTCCAACTTCTTTCATTATTTAGTTGGCTACTTTAGCTATGAGAAAAAAAAATTTCAGTATGGATGCTGATTCTTTCAACAAGTTTTGGGAGTCGTAATGTGGGCTATGGTAGCCCTTTCAGTGGCTAATTTATTTATGACTGTCTTTGAGCAAAAACGTGCTTATTCCAGTGATTTGTTTGGTAATGTGCAACTATGGTTGAGCTTTATAGATGTTGTGTTCATCCTTTGGAAGGGGGATGAACATACCTTATTGGCTTTTTCTAATGTTTTGAATGGATGTCATCAGATGATCAAATATATCTTACAGTATGATTGCATGTCTGTATCTTTTTTGGACGTCCTGTTGGAAAAGATCGAACAAAGTATATCTACAACTGTGTATAGAAAAAGACTAATATAAACACACTGTTAGACTACACTAGTTGTCATTCACCAGCTTTAAAAAACAGTTTTTCATTCTCCCAATTTGTGAAATATCGAAGAATATGTTCTAAAGATGAGGATTTTAGGAAACAAGCACAGTCTCTGTCATAAAAATGACAGAAAATAGGTTATCCAGAGCATGTAATTAAGACTGCTTACAGAAGAGCTAAATTTAATAATAAAGATTTATTATTGTTACAGCATCAAGATCAGTCTCTTGAAGAGGATCATGATGTGTTTACATATGTTATGCATCAAGTTTAATAAGAACGGTGCGGAAACACTGGGAAGTGATTACGACTCTCTTAGCTTATTCTACAGCCTCATTGAGGTTTGCATTTAGCCATGGGAAAATTTTAAGGAGTTGTTGTGCCCATAGGCTCTGCCATCAAAAATTGCAATGTAGAATCTGGAGTCTACAGAGATTGGTCATAAGAAATATGGATGTTGTAGGTTCTGTGATCAGATGATGAAGAAAGATGAGTTTTTGGATCCATCTACGAACAGAGTTTATAAGTTAAGGTCCAAAACAATTAGTAATACTGATTTTGTAATTTACTGCTTGATGTGCCTGTGTAAAAATTTGTACATTGGACAAACCAGCAGAGTACAATTGTGACACAGAAAATTACAATTCCACTTGTGAAACATTGTGTTTAATTTAAACATTCTTTTGAATCTTTACAATGTGTGGTGTTGTCTCATATCACCCCTCTGGAGGGGGGGGGGGGGGGGGGTGATTGAAGGAAAATTCTGGTCCAACAGGAACAGCAATGGATCTACCGGCTGAAGTCACTGGAACCTCAGAGCTTAAGTGCGAAAATTCAGTGGTGGCTATTTTTTCTAATACTTGGTTGTGAACTGCTGAAAATGTTATCCTTGTGAAATCTCTCTAAACATGTTCTGGGTTCTGATTGGTGCTCTCCGTGGGAAGAGCCTCTGATGTCACTCTATTAGTAGGTGGGCAGCCATTTCTAAAGTGTAACAATTCTAACTCTTTGCTGCTAAGTTTTGCTTACTACATTTAAAAGTAAGTTTTTATTTTTGTAATGAAGCTTTGGAGTAAGTTTTGCCTGTTATATTTTACAGAAAATACCCCGATCTTGAAATAGCAGAAGCGAAACACTGGCCAACGTTGGTCTGGGGAAAAATCTAACAGCAAAAAGAGAATGAGGTAAGTGCACTACAATTGATTCTTGAACCCATTAAGTTTGTTTAATTGCACTACAGTTTATCTAAAAGGCCTGCTGATGTGAAGAATTTTTGATATAATATTGATAAAAAAGAGGTGGCGAGGTTTTTGTGCCAATAATGAAGAGTTTGCTAGCTCCGAGGGTATTTTTGGCTGGAGCTCTCTGAGGCTTTTCTTCCCACCTTAAGAATTGTTCCATTACTTGCTGTTTGACTTCTATGGGGAAAGTAATATTTGTAGTTTGTGGTTAGAGTACTTCTTTCTCAACCCATTGCTTTGAATTGCCTAACAAGTAATAACATAAGGATTCAACTGCCCACTTGACAGCCTGCTCTGTGATGGAATATTTCTGCTCAACGTCTGATAGTTTTCAGCTGAAATACATAGAACTGGATGTTCATCTTCCCCAGTCCCCTAAGACTTGCCCCCAGTCCTAGCCCTGAAGTATCTGTTTACAAGATGAATTCTCACCTGAAATCAATGTTTTAAAGCACAGGTTCATTACATAGGGCCTCTTCAAGATTCTGGAAAGCTGCATTTGCCCATCTATCCCTGACTAACCTATTTATTGGGGATGGAATTTTTCAATAAATCTGTAAGATCAGCAGCTATCTCTGAAAACATACAATAATAAACCACTAACCCTAGAAATGCTCTTAACTATTTCTTGGTCTGTGGGATTGAATTTTTCTTAATTGCTTCCACTTTTTTTTTTGTTACATTTGTACCCCATGCTTTCCCACTCATGGCAGGCTCAAGGTGGCTTACATGGGGCAATGGAGGGTTGAGTGACTTGCCCAGAGTCACAAGGAGCTGCCTGTGCCTGAAGTGGGAATTGAACTCAGTTCCTCAGGACCAAAGTCCACCACCCTGACCAGTAGGCCACTCCTCCGCTCACAGGGATCAGGGATCTCATCCAACCATTTCCCACCTAGTGCCCCAAGTACTGGACCTCCCATTGGCCAAGAGAGTACTTCTTTGGGTTGGTTGTTAATCTAGCCTCCCTCAGGACTCACATACAGCAGTTAAGTGTCTAAGATGGCTCTCCCATGAGTGGGAAAATATCACCACATTGTCCAAATACACATTGGCGTACCCCCGGGGTGACCTGAACATCTAGTTTGACACTTTCAAAAGTTGCCGGAGCCCCATGTAGTACAAGCGGAGGACTGTAAACTGATACAGAACACCTGAGATGACAAAATCCATTTTCTTTCTACTTTGAACTTGACAAAAGGATACTGGCAAATCCCAATAGACCCAGCATCCTTTTCTCAAGTTCAAAGTAGAAATATATTGAACCCCTCCCCCAATTGCTCTATAAGGGAAAGGGAATGGGACTTGATATATCGCCTTTCTGTGGTTTTTGCAACTACATTAAAAGTGATTTACATAGTATATACAGATACTTATTTGTACCTAGGGCAATGGAGGGTTAAGTGACTTGCCTAGAGTCACAAGGAGCTGCAGTGGGAATCAAACCCAGTTCCCTAGGATCAAAGTCCACTGCACTAACCACTAGGCTACTCCTCCATCACAAGGTCTTGTACTCTAGGCATTAGGTAGGTGTCAAAGCAGGAGACCACAGTGACTTGTCTAAAGTCAATACAAAAGCACATAGAGCCATCATGCTTTGATACTAACACTGTCAGGCTAGACCATTCACTTATAGATTCCTCAGTGATCCCTAAGCATAGCATCCTGTCACCTCCTTCACTACCTCTTATTGCTTTCCCTCTGGAAGATGGTACAGTTTCTATCTTTACCACCTTCCTGGGTTGGGTTACAATTTTATGCACCCCCAGGTGGGTACGACCTGGGAGAGGTGATAATACATCTTGAAAGCTATATAAGAGTTGCTCCAACTGGGCTTTCTGCTTTGGGGTTAGGTCCTCTCCAATCTTTATTTGGGATTCAACCTTCAGATGCCTTAGTTCAGGCCTTAAATGTTCCTCTTCCTCCTCTATGTGATCTGTTCCTAGGGCTCCCTGATCTATCCAAGGCTTTAGTAAATTAACATGGAACACTTGACTACTGTCACCCCCTTGGCTAACCTCATAGTCCACTGGACCTACTCAATGTTTTATCAGAAACTGTCCTTTCCACTTAGCCAGTAATTTATTCAAAGCCGTGAATAATAGCACTAACATCTTGTCTTGGGGTTGAAATTCCCATCATAATAAGCTTTCTGCCTTCTCTAAATTTTCCCAAGCATCTTTAAATGTTCTCCCTAATGTATCATGCAGCTGGTGTACATAGTCCAGTATCAAGTTGACTGGTCTGTCCTCTCCAACCCAGGCTTCCTGGATCTCCTCCATTAGGTTTCAGGGTTGTCTCCCAAACATCAACTCAAATGAGGAAAACCCCAATGACACCCTGTGGTACCTCTCTAAAAGCAAACAAAATATTTGGAAGCATAGAGGCCCAATCCTTAATATTTTCCCCTAAGCATTTATTTACCATCTGTATTAAGCTCTGGTTAAACTGCTTAACTAATCCGTTTGGGAATGATAAGCTGTGGTTTTTATATGTCTTACCCCAAACATTCACTATACCTCTTGTAGCAGACCAGGAGTAAAATTAGTTCTCCTATCGGTTAATAGCTCCTTCAGGAACCCTAATCCACTATAATCAGTATATACAGGTAGCCCCCAGTACTATGGTCCGGGGGTCCAATGATATCCACTCCAACCCAATCCATGGGTCATTCTACCACAGGCAGGGGAATTAAAGGACTTTTCTCAGGGAGGTGCTGAGACACTTTCTGGCACTCTGGACATGACCTACAATACTCCCTCACCTCCTGGTAAATTTGGGGTCAAAAGAATTGCTGAGTAATGCAACTGGTGGTACTGTGTTCTCCTAGATGTCCTGCCATGCAATTGTATGATTTACATAAAATTGTCCAAGTATAAATCTGGGTGGGAGCTGGGGTTAAAACTGGCCTGTCTGAGTGTTCCCCCCTCAGCTTTCTTTTAAGGCCACTGCAGTTATCAGATATAGTTTTTCTCTTACTGGACTGCAGCTTCACTGTTGGACCCCTGCAGTTATCACCACCAGCTAGCTGTATCTCTCTCCATAGGCGCCGACTCCGTGGGTGCTGTGGGTGCTTGAGCACCCCCAATATTTTAACCCACTGTCGGTTCTGGTTCCAACCCCAGCCAGCCCGACCTCTTCTCCCTCAACAGTCCTCTGTCCTCGCCTTCCTGATGCCAAGAATTTAAAACTCACCTTACCTCAGGTCCCAGCAGCAGTGAAAAGCAAGCAGGCTTGACTTCAGCCTTCCTTTCTCTCTCAGCTCTGGTCCCACCCTCGCGTAAACAGGAAATGAGGGCAGGACCAGAGCTGAGAGAGAAGGGAAGGCTGAAGCTGAGACTGCTCACCTTTCACTGCTGCCGGGACCGAGGTAAGATGAGTTTTAAATTCTGGGCAGCAGGAAGGCAAGGATGGAGGACTCTTGTGGGAGAAGAGGTATGGCTGGGGTTGGGACTGGAACTCGGAAGAGAGGGGGGACTGAAAAAGGGCAGGTGGGGTTTGGGACGAGTTATTGGACATGGAGGGGAGGGGAGAGAGGAGAAATCACTGGACATGGAGGGGAGGGGAGGAGAGAGAGGATAAATCGCTGGACATGGAAGAGAGGGCAGGGGAGAGATGAGACTTGTTGGACATAGATGGAGGGAGGGGAGGGCAGGGGAGAGAGGAGAATTCGCTGGACATGGATGAGAGGGGAGGGTAGGGGAGAGAGGAGAATTGCTGGATATGAATGGAGGGGGAGGAGGAGGGGAAATGCACCTCCTGTAAAAAAAAAATAAATTTCAGCACCTCCAATCATTTTGAAAAGTTGTCTCCTATGTCTCTCTCCCCCTTCTCCCCCAGAGTTCATTGCTGACCTTTGGCAACAGAAGCTGGTGTCCAGTGAGAGAGGAGCCAATTTCTGGCTGCTGCATCTCCTCCTTGTCTTGTTCTGTAGGCCACACTTCAAAGGCACCTGCCCTTTCTTCCATGGTGATTACCTGTGCTTTTTATTTCTCTGATGCAACTTCCTATTTCCGCAAGGGTGGGACAGACAGAGCGAGAGAAGGTCCGATGAGACGGTCCACATTTCTTTTACGTGCAGGCGCGAGGCGCTGCGCCTCACCTCAGATTCCGATATTTTTTTTAAAGGTAGGGAGCTGGTTGCATGGAGGAGGGTAGGCACTGGGTCGGGAGGGGAGGTGTCGATGTGGCTAGGGGGGTTGTCATCGTGCTGCACCCGTGGGGGGGGGGTGCAACAGCAAACCGCCCCGCCCCGGGTGGCAGCCCCCCTTGCTACGCCACTGGGTGTATGAGACACCTTCCTGGTCTCCCTGTTGTCTCGTCATATTTTATTGCCATGTGTAAACACTATAAGAAGAGAGAGGAATTTTACTTGGGTAGCTGGCTCTGCATCACTGGAAGGCTTGCAGCAGGAGAGGGGCAAGTATAATCCCAGAGAGGGCAGATTTCCCCAGGTTCTAAACCCTTCCCAGTAGTGCTTATGGAGGTCTGTCTTAGGACAGACACAGAACCCTGAGAGGCAGAAAACCTGGTGTGGTCTCAGGAAGGGAGGTGCTCCACACCTGTAGTGCTTTCCTGGAGAGAAAAGAAGTCCGTCCTAAGGGACATGCCAGGAATTAGATCCAGCCTTTGCTCCTGACTCAGTAAGCAGTATAGCAGGAGCCAATGTAAGGCTTGGAAACAGGTGGGCCTTTTCTCTCAGGGAAGACAAAAAGCCTGCTGTGACCAAGACAGGAGAAAAAGGAGAGAGAAGGAGATGAACAGTAACCTGCATGAGGGCAGGAGGAACCTTCCTCACACAGAACTGGCTGCAGGGAGTAAATGGGCTACCTAACCCAGGGCAGGAGGACCCTAAAGTTAATACAGTGCCTGGTTAGTGAGAGAAGGGGAAATGTTACTGACCTGCCTGAAGAGAGAGAGAGAGAGAGAGGGGTCAGGGTCAGCCATATGAAGGGTGTAGAGACGTTTTAAACAGTCTAAAGAAATAATTGGTGTCCAGTTCTTACTGGGGAAATGTTACTGACCTGCCTGAAGAGAGAGAGGGGTTCAGGGTCAAACATGTGAAGGGTGCAGACTATTAAGCAGTCCAAGCCTATGGCTGGTATCAGGTGGGGAATTAACCTGGCCAGAGAGTTCATTAAGGGGCACAGCTCTAGGCTGTGTCCTAGAAAAGCTGGCTCAAACTTGTGAGAAACTTAGGAACTATTATGGACTTATATGCAAGCTGGGTTAGGGAAGCAACCGCTAGAAAGAAAAAACAAGCCTAAGAAAGCCCCTGGGGGGGAGGGGGATGTTGGTTGAGAGAGTAGATAAGAGTTGCTGCTTGCCTTCAATTTGAAATAAGAGCTGCTTATTTGGGGGGGGGGGGGGAGGGGAATGCCCCCTTGTTTTCGTCCCCCCAAACTATGCATGTGTATGTAATTACTGAAGGCTTGCTGAACATGAGGTCTTTTCTAAAATACCAATAAGTCTTGGGAAAAACACATGTATTTGTGGCGTGCACTGCAAAGGAACAGAACCTGCAGGAAAAAGCAAAATTCCTTTAGGAGCAGTGTAACAAGGTTCTGCAACTTTACGATAGTTCTTGAAACCTGAATAGGTACAAATGTCAAAATCTGTGGATCAATCTCTGGGGCCAATGTACTAAGATTCTTTAGTACTTTCCCAACACATTTTAAAAGCATTGTTAATCTGCACAGTCTATTTACATGGCCTGACAGTGCTTTTAACATGTGTTAATTAGCTTGTGAGTTTTAACACAAAAACCTAAGAAAAGTATGTATGTTAAAATTTGCAAAAGTTAACATAGATATGTTAATGCAAAAATATAACTACACATTGTGGAGGTGTAGTTAAAGTTTTGGAATAATGTTCACATTAATACGCTAACTTTCGTACTTTTATTACTGTAATACAATATTCATTTGCATGTCTTTGAAATGTCTATTAATGTAAGCTAATTAATGCATGTTAATGACCTCAGCACTTGTATGTGTGTGTGGTTCATTGTAAAACACAGCTTATCATCAGTCTTGTGGAGGGTAATTCTATAACAAGGTGCCCACTACAGGTGCTGGTGATTGACACGAAATGCCTAGCCACCTGTCTGGGGTTACCCCACAGCCAATTAGAGGGTCTATCCTCAGCACAGTTCAGGTCTGCCTGTACCTGCCGCTTGTAGTCTACACTAGCACCCTCCTCCCACCGACTGGGTCACAACTGCCTCTGAGCGAGTTTTCCACTCTCAAATTATCCCCAGTGATTTCTAGGTTACTGGACCCACACTCCCAGTGGTCCCACAGGTCCCAGAAAGCACTTACAGACCTAACACACAAACCACCAGGATTCTTTTATCAGTCCAGACAGGCAGAACTAACAAATTGTGTTAATTCTCATAAAAATATTGAACAGTGGACAAAAATGTGCAAATAGCAAGTAACAAGTAAATGAAAAATGGATCAATTATAACAGTAACTAAACATTTGCATCCTGGCTAAACAGTACCTGGGAAGATCAGGACATACAATTCACCGAGCCTCAGGAAAGAGATCTGTCTCTCTCTTCTTCCTGGTCTGAGACTGAAGCAACAGCCAGCCACTGCTGGGTAATTTCAAAACTCCAGGCCAATCAGAGCCCAGAACAATCAAGTTTCAAATAAAAACTGGTTACATCACTACAGGCACTTCCTATTATCTGTGTGCCAAATGAAAGAGAAGTCAGTCCCCTGTAACAGCTTTAAGAATAAACATGCACCATCTGCTGGCCAAATAGGAGAAATACTCTTGAGACATATCTAAGACAGGAAAATATCCAATACATTTTCAGGATTAAAATACACTTAGCTTGAGTTATCTGCAGCAGGGCCCATTTTATTTCTATGGGCCCTGTTGCAGATAACTCGAGCTAAGCTTTAGTAAACGACCCCCACTATTTCTTCACAGTGAGGTTTGCCTATTTTAAGTCTATTCTATAAAGAAACATAGACACCTATTTTCTTTATAGAATGCTAGCAGCAAATGCCTGAAAACATGCTTACATTTAAGGCATAATCACTTATATCAGCCTTATAGCTGGTGTAAATGATTGTGCCTAGATGTTAGCATGATAGAATTCTCCAATGTATGCATTTACCTGTGTGCTCTCTGCTTACGTTTCACCCAAGCTCAGCCCAACTATATGTACACCGACAAAGTAAGGGCCATCAAATCATGGTACTTGCTTTTATGCTCGTCGGTATTCTAGAAAACCTTTATTTACACACATTCCTGCCACTTAAAACTAAGTGGCTCCTTATAGAATTACCTCTTTCTTGCCAGTTATTAAAAAAATGAAACAAATACCATTAATACGGAATACGTTTTGCCCCCCACATAAGCCACATATTAGGAAAATAGAAATTTCATGTTAAGCCCCACTGGAACCTCAATTCATGTGCTCTAGTTCTACTGCTTTCCCATCTCTGGAAAAGGTTTGTTTGTAGATTAATACCTTTCAAATATTTGAATGTCTGTATCATATCACCCCTGTTTCTCCTTTCCCCCATGCTGATGTCCTCAATTTTCTAAAGTCAAGAACCAGGTTAAAAGAGTACCACAGAACATCTATGTAATCTATTACCTTCAGAAGACTGCTCCTGGCTTTCAGTGATCCTGTACTTAACTAAAAATATCAATCTTAGGTAGAAGTAAGCTGTAATTAAAAGCTATCTTCAGCTGAAATTAATAACCAGCTACTGATTTCTACAAGAAATGTAAAAAATCAAACTGCTACGGTACAGCATGTGCTGGACAGAGTTGGATAACTCAATGAGATTAGTTTATATGGATTTCAAAACATCAGCTTCCTTCCTTCACCCCATAAATATTATTGACTTAATTGAAGCATTCCCTCCGGGCTCCATTAGAAAAGGTTGAGCTCTGTGAAGGCACAATTATTTTCAGCAATCGTGAGCTAATGATGGCAATCACAAGAAACTCATTTTATCACACAGCATTGTCTAAGTCACTTAATTATATTAATTGGTAAAATGACATTGTTTTAAGAGTGTAGCTCTTTAATAATAATACAAAATATATATAACACATCCTTGGCTTCTGCTTGTCAGCCTATTTAATTGCCAGTGAAGATTTGTACTGAATGTTCACCCTCTTGCTTGGATGCTCATGATTGGTTCCCTGTGATTATTTCTCTGCAGTAGCTTTAGATCACGTTTTACATTCTAATTGATATTATTTAATTTGAAAGATGAATAGTTGAGCAGTAATAGAATAGAAGGAAGGCTTGTTTATTCTGTAAATGACAGTCAGTTTCTTGCAAGACATGTTATGGAAGCCATTTTTGGTTTTTTAACAGTTGTTGAGGGCTCAGCCGTATCTTTTTGATGTGAGGATGACAGGAGAACATGAATAGGGCAGGTCTTCCAATCTTACTAAAGAGAATCCACGTGCGTGGAGAACTCAAGAGGTCCCACGGAGAAACTCAAACAGAGAGGAAAGTGGGAATGAGAACCAGGATTTCCAAAGACAGGACCAGAGAAGTAGTGAAGTGAAGCAAGGTTTATTGAAAAGCAAAATGACCCGACACAACGTTGTGTTTTGGCCAAAAGGCCTACATCAGGAGTCTGTATGTTTGATTTAAAAATGAAAAGCCCAGAAGTAGTAACGATTGGTTGTAATGGTCTTTAAAAAGACCCTTGAAGTATGACTGGATCGTGAGTAAGGCAATGTAGTAAGCAATGTTGGCCGAAACACAACGTTGTGTCGAGTCATTTTGTTTTTCAATAATCCTTGCTTCACTTCACTACTTCTGCGGTCCTGTCTTTGGAAATCCTGGTTCTCATTCTCACGTTCTTCCAATATTACTGACATCTCAAAAAACAGTAACTTTAATCAGTGGCATAGCTAGGTGGGGTGCAGGGGGAGCGGTCGCTCCCCCAAATGAATTTCTCAATAAACAGTGCCTATATGCGCATGCGCGCTGCTGCCTTCCCGCGCAGAGTCCTGGACCGTGACACCTAGAGGGGCATAATTAAACTGGGCACCCATCTTTAAGGGCGCCCATCTCTAAGGACGCCCCGGCGAAGGGACGGGGCATCCCGTATTATCGAAACAAGATGGGTGTCCATCTTTCGTTTCGATAATACGGTTGGGGACGCCCAAATCTTGATATTTAGGTTGACCATCTTGACATTTAGGTTGGCTTTAGAGATGGGCGACCTCGGTTTTCGCCAATAATGAAAACTAAGGATGCCCATCTCAAAAACGACCAAATCCAAGGCATTTGGTCGAGGGAGGAGCCAGCATTCATAGTGCACTGGTCCCCCTGACATGCCAGGACACCAACCAGGCACCCTAGGGGGCACTGCAGTGGACTTCATAAATTGCTCCCAGGTACATTGCTCCCTTACCTTGTGTGCTGAACCCCCCCCCCCAAAAAAATACCCCCCAAAACCCCCAACTGTACACCACTACCTTAGGGATGAAGGGGGGCACCTACATGTGGGTACAGTGGGTTTCAGGTGGGTTTTGGAGCAGGGGCGTATCTGAGGTTGAGCGGTAGAGGGGGCAGGGGCTAGAGTGAGGGGGCACATTATAATCCCCCCGGCCGCCGCCGACCCCCCCCACCGTCAACCCTCCCCCGCCGTCGCCATCACCTACCCCCGCTGAGGTCCACTTCCTCCTGCTTGCCGGTGCCTTTTACTTCAGCTGGCGAGGGACCCAACCCCCGCCAGCCCAGCCGGGATCTTGTTTAAGTTTTCTTCCTCGTGCTGTGCTGTCTGCATCCCTTCCCTTCCAGTTTCGGATGGAGTCTGACATCGCAGCACGTTGTACATGCAGTCAACATGCTGCGATGACAGACTCCGTCCAAAACTGGAAGGGAAGGGATGCAGACAGCACAGCACGAGGAAGAAAACTTAAACAAGACCTCGGCTGGGCTGGCGGGGGTTGGGTCCCCCGCCAGCTGAGGTAAAGGGCACCGGCAGGCAGGAGGAAGCAGACCTCGGCGGGGGTAGGTGATGGCAGGGGAGGGTTGACGGCGGTAGAGGGGTCCAGGGCAAAATCTGCGAGGGCCCAGGCCCCTGTGGCCCCACGCAGATACGCCCCTGTTTTGGAGGGCTGGGGGGATGGGCCTGGGTCCGCCTGTCTGAAGTGCACTGCACCCACTAAAAACTGATCCAGGGACCTGCATACTGCTGTGATGGAACTGGGTATGACATTTGAGGCTGGCATAGAGGCTGGAAAAAAATGTGTTTTAATTTTTTGGGTGGGAGGGGGTTGCTGACCACTGGCGGAGTAAGGGGAGGTCATACCCGATTCCCTCCGGTGGTCATCTGGTCAGTTCGGGCACCTTTTCGAAGGCTTGGTCGTGAAAACAAAGGGACCAAGTAAAGTCGGCCAAATGCTCATCAGGGACGCCCTTCTTCTTTCCATTATCGGCCGAGGATGCCCATCTGTTAACCACGCCCCCATCCCGCCTTCGGTACACTGCCGACACACACCCTTGAACTTTGGTCATCCCTGTGACAGAAAGCAGTTGAGAATGCCCAAAATCGGCTTTTGATTATGCCGATTTGGGCGACCTTAGAAGAAGGACGCCCATCTCCCGATTTGTGTCGGAAGATGGGCGCCCTTCTCCTTTGAAAATAAACAGGCTAGAGTGCCTGCTGCTGCTCTGCACCGCGAAGGGAACAGACTGTGCTGAGCTGCTGCTGCTAAGCCGAGTTACCCGCTCTCATCAGCGCTCTCGACTCGTCTCAATGACGTTCCTCCTGAGTCCTATGACCCCTGTCCTCCTTTTTTTCTCCGTGACTCCAAATAAGCAGCACAGCAGCACTGTGGGGCAGGCAGAGCAGAGGCAGAGCCGCCAGAGCCAGACCCGCCCCAGGGGTCCTCCTCAAGCCCTCCTCAGGCACAGTGCTGCACTCGGCGCGGTGTGTTGTTAGGCACCACCAGTTCAGATCATGCTGGCCACCCACACCCAGCTATTCGGCACTCGGGCACAGAGCCTCTCGGTCTTGGCTTCAGCTGAGCTCTTCTCTGAGGTAAGGCCAAGGGACCGCGCACGCTGTGCTGGCAGTCTGCAGGCTGACTGTGTGTGTGCCTTGGGATGAAAATTGGAAGGGTTCCTCGGGCACTAATTTCATTCTCAGGGCCGGCCATGGGGGGGGGGGGGGGGGGGATGGGTTGGGTTACAGAAGGCGATCAATGGATGGGAGGGGGAGGGTACACACACAGCCTTTTATTTTTTTTTAGCCCATAAAATAAAATAAAAAAAAGGGAGGGGTGGTGATAGTCAAAACAAGAGGGGTCATCAAGGGAAGCAAGAGGGAGATTTCAGAGGGGGGGGGGGAGCAAGGGAGACCCAGAGAGGAGGGGGGCCAGGGAAGCAAGGAGTGATGTCCAAAGAGATTGAAGAAAACAGGAGATGGGATGTTCCTATCTAGTCCATTATACGGACTTTAGTTCACTCAAAACAATAGCAAATGCTAAAGCAATAGCAAAAGATTATTTAAAGCCGTTCCAGTTGGATAGGCAGTGCCTTAAAAGGTAGAGGACAAACAATTTTGTTTTCTTTTTTACTTATTTGATAGCTTTTTAATTTATTTGAAAGCTTCCCATATCTAGATATAAATATCATGAAATAAAAATTGAACATCACTAAAATAGCTTAAAAATTATTATAGCTGGGAGAAACCGCAGTTATAATCTCTGTATTTTATGCTCATGTTTCTACACTGTTCTATATATACAAATGGCAAAATTTCCGTGAGAATATCCTGTTTCTTGTAACTGGTGCTGTATTCTGCCTTTGGGAAGCCTGGTGTTATAATGATGGAATATGCTGAAATTAAATGGAAGTAAAATTAAACTCTTCTTTCATTGGGGCACATGGAATCACATCTACATCTGATGTTTGTTTTGGTGACCCTTTACTAGGTGAAAACATCTCTGCACAAATACAGGGGGTGAGGGGGAGTCCCTATAGCCAGAGTATTTTGTAGAGTACAGGAGAAAATGTTTTTTGTGGTCTCCCTATTTTGTACCGGGTGTGTTTCTGCACGTGCCTAGACCAATTGTTCTTAACCAAGGAAGTGGGTTGTGGACCAGCAGCATGCATTGCTCTCTGCGCCTTGCTTTGTATTTATTAACCTGTATTTCTGTAAATTCAGATTCAGTACTTTACCAGTACTGTCACTAAATCCACCTCAGCATTTTTCTAACTGCAGCCTATTGTATGAAATTCCACTTCACAGTACACAAATTCCGACGTCTTGCCATGCTAATATAGACTGCAAGTGTAAAAAATATTTCTTCAGTCTATGTTTGTATTTGTGTTTGCACTTGGCTGCCACTTGGCAGTACAGTGTAAAAGGTCAGAGAAGTTCCTGTTTGGTTGTTACCTTTGTAGGAGAGTCAGAGCCTAGGTACATTCCCCTTGGAAAATGTGCTAATCCCAATAAGACTCTAAAGCAGCCACCAGTGTCCCCTAGGCTTGGGGTGCATTAGCAGTGCCTTGACTTTTCTATGAATGTCTAGTTGCACCTTCTCTGCTGTGGGATGCTATGGCCAGCCTACCCTTCTGGCACCTATTTTACAAAAGTCTGCTGCCCCAGACATCAAAACCTAGCTACGCCTCTGACTTTAATGCTTAAATGGTATGAATCAAGGATATTTTGAGCGAGGGCTTTGCAGGAGTTGTCGCCAGTGAAAGGTCAAAAGGTACTGTGGCCACCTTGAAACTGGATTTCCTGGTATGAAGGCTGTTATGTTCTGAGTCACAGAATGACTCAAAGCTTACAGCCAAGCACCCCTATGGCCCCATCCCTATGTATTCAGCTTGGCCTTTTGCGATTCAAAAGAAATGTTGAGATGGGATGCTAGGAAAATATTTCTATTTGCCATGCTCGGAGACCATGATGCAGTGTTGGATTCCACTGGAAGACTTGTGAATTCTTAATTCTTTGTACCTTGTCATCATATACTATGAAGACGATGAAGACATGAATAACCATGTAGCTGGAAGTC
Organism: Microcaecilia unicolor; assembly: GCF_901765095.1. Taxonomy (NCBI): domain Eukaryota; kingdom Metazoa; phylum Chordata; class Amphibia; order Gymnophiona; family Siphonopidae; genus Microcaecilia; species Microcaecilia unicolor. The sequence goes on from NC_044031.1 coordinate 175,650,596, forward strand.
TTCTCTGTGTGCTGTATTTGTCCGAGGTAGGACTTCCCAAACCTCTCCTGGGTACTTCAGAGCTAGTCAGGTTTTCAGGATATCCACAATGAGATACAATTGCATATCTCTGTCACCTATATTTATTGTGGATATCCTAAAAACTTGACTGGCTTTGGGGTCCCTAAGAGAGGTTTGGGAAGTCCTGATCCAAGGAGAAGGATTACTCTGTGACTCGGGGGTGGAGGCGCTGGTTGACCCTAATGCAGCAGTTCCCAATTTGTGGGTCATAGAAACATAGAAACATGAAGGAAGATAAAGTCCAAGTGGCCCATCCAGTCTGCCCATCCTCCGTAACCACTAACTCTTCCGTTTCCTAACGGATCCCACATGCTTCTCCCACACTTTCTTAAATTCCAACACAGTCTTCGTCTCCACAACCTCAGGTACAAAAAAAAACTTAGATTGTGAGCCCTTTAGGGACAGAGAAAAAGTACTTGCATTTAATGTGTACAACACTGCGTATGTCTAGTAGTGCTTTAGAAATGATTAGTAGTAGTATTAGTACTAGAAGACCTCTACAGGGAGGCCATTCCACGCTTCCACCACCCTCTCCGTGAACGAATACTTTCTTAGATTACTCCTAAGCCTGTTTCCTCTTAACTTCATCGTATGCCCCCTCATTCCAGAATTTTCCTTGATTTGAAAAAGGCTCACTTCCTGTACATTAATGCCCCTGAGATATTTAAACATCTCTATCATATCTCCTCTCTCCTTCCTGTCTTCCAGCGTATATATTTTGAGTCTCCTGAGCTTGTCCCTATATGTTTTATGTCCAAGACTGCTTACCAGTTTTGTAGTCACCCTCTGGTTACTCCAAATGGTGTCACAAAAGCATCTGCTGGGGGTCACAAATGTGTCACATGAGGCAGAACATAGGCATAAATGATACCCTGTGGCAACTGATATGAATAGAAAATCCTACGTTTTCTAGAACAGCTACAAGTGCCTGAACAGCTACAAGTGCCTGTGGCTAAGAAGAGTGCAGAACTGTGGTCAGGTACTTACAAATGATCACCGCCACAGACACTAACACTGCTGCTGCCACTGTGCAGGAAATGTGGGTCTGCTGCCTTCCTTGCAGCCATTGACTGGAAATGCAAATCTGCTGTAGGCCTGCTCTTTGCTTTCCCTGCCACAAGGTCACCATCTGGGGTCATGGGAATTTTTATGTGCTATAATGCAGCATAGGCGCCAACTCCGTGGGTGCTGTGGGTGCTCGAGCACCCCCAATATTTCACCCACCCAAAGTTCCCTTCACCAGCCCAGAATTTTAAAAGTCCCTCCCTCCCTCCAAGTTCCAGGGTCCTCCCCGTCCCCTCCCCTCCCTCCGAGTTCCAGGAAACAGGAAATGAGGGCGGGACCAGAGTTGAGAGAGGGGAGGGATGAAGCGCCAAGCCTGCACACTTTTCACTGCTGCTGCTGGCGTAACCCCAACGAGGTAAGATGACTTTTAAAATTCGGAGGGGGGGAAGGACCCTGGAACTCGGAGGGAGGGGACGACCCTGGAAGTCGGAGGGAGGACCCTGGAACTCGGAGGGAGGATCCTGGAAGTTGGAGGGAGGGGGGAGGACCCTGGAACTCGGAGGGGGGAGGGGGGAATGCATCACCTGTAAAAAAAAAAAACATTTCAGCATCCCCAATCATTTTGAAAAGTTGGCTCCTATGTAATGTAGTAATGCTGGCTAAAACTTTGGGAAGTCCTGTCTTAATGAATATACACGACACAGATTTCCATATACTGCCCCCAATATATATTAATCTATCTCATGCATATTCATTAGCATTATCTAGAAAACCTACCAGTTAGTAGCCTTCACCTGCTGTAGCTTGACCCAGACTGGATGTATGGACTGAATTTAAGCTTCACCCCCAACTGTGAATGTAATCTTGATTTAAGTTACCTGATTCTTTATACCGCCAACATATTGCAAGTCAGGAAATGTTATATTACATCTTATTTGTTAATACATCAGCACGAAAACACTATTCCAACTGCATTCTGCATTATCTGCTATGTTGAAAACTTTGTTCTGCATTAATGGCACAGCAGCCCTTTAAAGCAGTGTTTTTCAACCAGCATGCCACAGCTAGTCCACAGGTGTGCCACGGGAGTTGAGGGTCATTATTAGTAGAGCCAGCTTAATTTGTGCTAGAAAAGAGGTGTTGATGCCCCTGTATAAGTCGTTGGTGAGGCCCCACCTGGAGTATTGTGTTCAGTTCTGGAGGCCGTACCTTGCTAAGGATGTAAAAAAAATGGAAGCGGTGCAAAGAAAAGCTATGAGAATGGTATGGGATTTGCGTTACAAGACGTATGAGGAGAGACTTGCAGACCTGAACATGTATACCCTGGAGGGAAGGAGAAACAGGGGTGATATGATACAGACGTTCAAATATTTGAAAGGTATTAATCCGCAAACGAACCTTTTCCGGAGATGGGAGGGCGGTAGAACGAGAGGACATGATATGAGAGTGAAGGGGGTAGACTCAAGAAAAAATGTCGAAGTATTTTTTCACGGAGAGAGTGGTAGATACTTGGAATGCCCTCCCGCGGGAGGTGGTGGAGATGAAAACGGTAACAGAATTCAAGCATGCGTGGGATAAACATAAAGGAATCCCGTGCAGAAGGAATGGATCCTCAGAAGCTTAGCCGAGATTGGGAGGCGGGGCTGGTGTTTGGGTGGTGGGGCTAGTTCTGGACAAGACTTCTACGGTCTGTGTCCTGAAAATGGCAGATACAAATCAAGGTAAGGTATACACAAGAAGTAGCACATATGAGTTTATCTTGTTGGGCAGACTAGATGGACCGTGCAGGTCTTTTTCTGCCGTCATCTACTATGTTACTATGTTAACGGAGTGTACCTTTTAAAAGTTTTCTTGTCTCTAGCAGTCTGTGGCAGTAATTCATACAGCCTGCTGCATCAACCCTGGAGCTTTCTCTATGATGTAACTTCCTGCTTTTACATAGGAGGAAAGCGTCACAGAGAAGGCTCCAGGGTTGGCACAAGCAGAATATATGAATCGCTGCTTGCTGCTGCTGACCTTTAGAGACAAGAAAACTTTTAAAAGGTACATGGGGGGGGGGGGGGGGGGGGGGGTCAACAGAGGCAAGGAGAGATGCCCTCAGAAAAAAAGATTACTTTGGATGTCGATGCATCTCGGAAAGTTTCTACCTGGATTTTCTTAAATATGTTCACCCATTAGAGAACTGCTGAAACAGGAAAACAAATTCATTTGGTGACTTGAGAGACGTGGTATAGCACTCGATAAGCTGAAGGGCTTATTGAGGGAGGCCCCAGTGTTGGAATTCTATGATGCCAGCGTTGATGATATGGTGTAATGCGATGCTAGCCAGCACGGTCTAGGGGCCTGCCTTTTGCAAAATGGGAAACCTCTTGCATGTGCATCCTCAGCTTTTACAAAGATGGTACAAACTATGCCCAAATTGAATGAGAGCTTCTAGCCATAATTTATGCACTGCTGCATCTTCATACTTGTATCTATGCATAAGTGACTGTTTAAAGTTCAAACCAATCACAAGCCACTGGTCTGCATCTTCAAGATATCCCTTGCCACTGTGCCTAAATGAGAAAAGAAAATTATACTTCACCTTCAAACATATAACTTTGAATTATTGTAGCATATAGAAATGATAGGTAGTAGTAGTAACTACAGTTCATTCCTGACATGCTAAACTGGGCTTTTCCACTGACAGCCAAACACAGATCTATGGTGCCACCATACCTCGAATATTATGTGCAATTCTGGTCATCGCATCTCAAAAAAATATAGTGGAATTAGAAAAGGTACAGAGAAGGGTGACGAAAATGATAAAGGGGATGGGATGACATCCCTATGAGGAAAGGCTAAAGTGGCTAGGTCTCTTCATCTTGGAGAAGAGATAGCTGAGGGGAGATATGATCAAGGTCTATAAAATAATGAGTGGAATGGAACAGATAGACATGAATCTCTTGTTTACTCTTTCCAAAAATACTAGGACTAGGGGGCACGCAATGAAGTTACAAAGTAGTAAATTTAAAACAAATCAGAGAAAGTATTTCTTCACTCAATGTGTAATTACACTCTGGAATTTGTTGCCAGAGAATGTAGTAAAAGCAGTTAGCTTAGATAGGTTTTAAAAAGGTTTGGATAGTTTCCCAAAAGAAGAGTCCATAAGCCATTATTATTGGACTTGGGGAAAATCCATTGCTTATTTTTAGGATAAGCAGCATAAAATGTATTGTACTGCTTTGGGATCTTACCAGATACTTGTGACCTGTATTGGCCACGGAACTAGGATGCAGCGCTTGATGGACCTTCAGTCTGTACCACTATGGCAATACTTATGTACTTATGAAATATGATCATATTTCAACAAACCAAAAACAAGGCGTACCATTGAGTTCTGCACAATTATACAAGTTGCTGTCAATCCCAAATAAACAAACACGAGGTTTTGAGATATGGGGATAAACAGAAATAAATCAAAACAGAGAAAAGAAAATAAGATGATACCTTTTTATTGGACTAATTTAATACATCTTGATTAGTTTTTGTAGGTAACCCTTCTTCTTCAGATCGGAAATAAGCAAATGTTGACAATTTCTGATCTGAAGAAGGGTCACCTTTAAAAGCTAATCAAAAGATGTATTAAGTTAGTCCAATAGAAAAGGTATCATCTTATTTTCTTTTCTCTGTTTTCATTTATTTCTATTTATTACCTTTTTTTAAAATATTTAAATCTCTTTATTGAATTCAAATTTAAACAAAGATACACCTCTTTGAATAGATACATCCATTTCAAACATCAAAAAGAAACATATAAAGAACCTTATTACAAAGATAGTAGCCTTGAGAAATGGAATTATAGTCCACTAATAAAAATGGTAGATTCAAGATGGTATATAAGCCAAAGGAAGTTAGCATAACAACAAGTAGGTTAAAGAAATACAAGCAGCGGTTCCTAAGTTTTTTCGGGACTCGGCGTTTGGATTAAAGCCTGGTTCCTCTTCTTATCAAGGAAGGACCGCAATTGTTCAGGTTCAAAGAATATATATTTTTTCTCCTTGAATATCAACATGCATTTACACGGAAATCGTAACTGGAAGACCGCCCCATATCCAGGAATTTTTTTCGCCTCTGCTGTGTCCATCTTGCAATATCTGGAAATATAGAGACCTTGCTTCCTTTAAAATCCGGGTGAATATTTTTAAAATAGAGTCTCATTAAAGATTCTTTATCTTGTAAGAAAACAAATGTTACAATTAAGGTTGCTCTAGTCTCTGTATTATCCATTGATTGCTCCAGTAAATTAGTTAAGTCCAGCTTCTCAGGTGAATTAGATTTAGAAATATCCTGTTGTGGGGTAGTTTTCATTTCCAGATAATGAATTTTTTGTAGTGGGGGTAAGGATTGCTCAGGGTATTTAAATACCTCCTCATGAATTTTGCAAACATATCCTTGGGAGTGACAAATTTAGACTTTGGAAAATTTAGCAATCTTACATTCAGGTTTCTTGATTGATTTTCAAGATTCTCTAGTTTCCTATGAATAAATATTCGATCCCCTGAAGTTAATGCTTGAGAAATTTTTCCTATTTGTCCTTCCAAGTCAGTTTGCTTTCTCAACAGCCCTTCAGTTTGACTTTTTAAAGAGTTTATCTGCGTTGCATTATTCAGGGAGACAGTAATAAATGAGGTACAGACCTTGTGAAGAGATTCCAGAGCCGTCCAAATCATCTCCAGTGAAACCTCTTGGGGTTTAACCAGAGGCTGCATCGCCAAAACACAAGAAGTAATTTCCTCTTGTGTAGTTGTTAATGGCGGTTCCTCCACGGTTTCCCCCACTGTTATTCCGGGCGTTCGCTGGGTTCCCTGAGCCAGCCCTAAGATTGTATCTGGCGTCACGATTACCTCCGGAGCGCACCTCTCCTTTGATTCCGCTCTGTCTTCGGCGGTCAGTACAGTGCTTCTGGGTGCACGCGGTGGCGTCGGGATCAACGGTCCCTCTATTTTTTACCTTTAAAAGTGGACTAACACGGTCACCACACCTCTTTACTCGAGATATGATAACAAAGACATGACTGAATAAATAGGTAGTTACAGGCAAGAATTAAATTATGGATTATCAAGTATGATTTTGAGACTGAATATTTAAAGATTTTAGGTTATTTATATGGTTTATGATTAATCTATTCTTAATTAGTAGAAATGAGTATAGACTATGTCTGAAACGTTGCACTCCCCAGTTCCAGAATTAAGACTAACAAAATCTTTTTACATGAGCAGGATATTTTAACGTTGAAGTGGAAAAAGTGCCTTCAAAGGGATGAATTTTCAGGCTGGCTTTGAATCTGGCCAGAGAGGGAACCCAGCAAACATGTTTAACAAGGGTATGTTAGATAGTTTTGAGCAGAAAGTGTGAAGTCAAGATTTGGAGACTGGTGGAAAACATACAGATAGGAGTAATTTGCCTGAAGAAAGCCGTTTGAAAAAAGGATCTTAATGGAAAAGAAGACCAGAAAGATAATGAAGAGCTGCAGAGTGAATGCACTTGTAGGGAAGTATAAGAATTTTGAATTTTATATGGAAGCAGATGGGGAGCCAGTGTAGCGATTCAAGAAGGTTTACGTGATCATAACAGCGTGATCTATAAAAAAAACCATGCTGCTGAATTATGATCAGACTGTGCTGAAGAGAAATTATTCAGTGTTATACCCTTGGGGAGGAAGCAGCAGTGGTCTAAGCAAGCTGCTAAAAGATCAGATAATGATTTTGATGCTATGTTTAGAAAGGAAGAGATAGCTATATCTGGCCCTTGGAGCACTGTGTTCATCTTCTGTTTCAGCCGCTGTAATTCTTTGGACAAGTCACTTTCTCCCATTGCTTGTAGACAGAGATTTCATTAAATGCATAAGATAAATTAGAAGTATACCAATAATAGTTGCATAGAAAATACAGGAGTCCATTACATAACAGTTGTTAATAAAATTATTTCTTCTTGGAACATTATCATTGGAGTTTACAAAAAAACCTTAGAGAATTGCAGAATGTTTTTACCCTCTAAAATTCAGTCCATTAAGTATAAAGACTGACAGATAAGAGAACCAAAATCAAAGATCTTTGGGAAACCTCATGTTACCATCAAGTTAACCTTGAATGTTCAGGATCTTGAAAGAGATTCATTCTTCAAGGTGTTTATCAAATTAAACCTGTCAGTATTTGTTCATATTAAAACACTCAAACATTGCAAAATTTTCAAATGTTGTAAGAACAATGCAATTACTCTTTAAAAATTAAATTTAGTGCATGATATTATTCAGTAGTATCATTATGTGTAGGCATCTAGAATTAAAAAAAAAATATATATATACAGTGGGGGAAATAAGTATTTGATCCCTTGCTGATTTTGTAAGTTTGCCCACTGACAAAGACATGAGCAGCCCATAATTGAAGGGTAGGTTATTGGTAACAGTGAGAGATAGCACATCACAAATTAAATCCGGAAAATCACATTGTGGAAAGTATATGAATTTATTTGCATTCTGCAGAGGGAAATAAGTATTTAATCCCTCTGGCAAACAAGACCTAATACTTGGTGGCAAAACCCTTGTTGGCAAGCACAGCGGTCAGACGTCTTCTGTAGTTGATGATGAGGTTTGCACACATGTCAGGAGGAATTTTGGTCCACTCCTCTTTGCAGATCATCTCTAAATCATTAAGAGTTCTGGGCTGTCGCTTGGCAACTCGCAGCTTCAGCTCCCTCCATAAGTTTTCAATGGAATTAAGGTCTGGTGACTGGCTAGGCCACTCCATGACCCTAATGTGCTTCTTCCTGAGCCACTCCTTTGTTGCCTTGGCTGTATGTTTTGGGTCATTGTCGTGCTGGAAGACCCAGCCACGACCCATTTTTAAGGCCCTGGCGGAGGGAAGGAGGTTGTCACTCAGAATTGTACGGTACATGGCCCCATCCATTCTCCCATTGATGCGGTGAAGTAGTCCTGTGCCCTTAGCAGAGAAACACCCCCAAAACATAACATTTCCACCTCCATGCTTGACAGTGGGGACGGTGTTCTTTGGGTCATAGGCAGCATTTCTCTTCCTCCAAACACGGCGAGTTGAGTTCATGCCAAAGAGCTCAATTTTTGTCTCATCTGACCACAGCACCTTCTCCCAATCACTCTCGGCATCATCCAGGTGTTCACTGGCAAACTTCAGACGGGCCGTCACATGTGCCTTCCGGAGCAGGGGGACCTTGCGGGCACTGCAGGATTGCAATCCGTTATGTCATAATGTGTTACCAATGGTTTTCGTGGTGACAGTGGTCCCAGCTGCCTTGAGATCATTGACAAGTTCCCCCCTTGTAGTTGTAGGCTGATTTCTAACCTTCCTCATGATCAAGGATACCCCACGAGGTGAGATTTTGCGTGGAGCCCCAGATCTTTGTCGATTGACAGTCATTTTGTACTTCTTCCATTTTCTTACTATGGCACCAACAGTTGTCTCCTTCTCGCCCAGCGTCTTACTGATGGTTTTGTAGCCCATTCCAGCCTTGTGCAGGTGTATGATCTTGTCCCTGACATCCTTAGACAGCTCCTTGCTCTTGGCCATTTTGTAGAGGTTAGAGTCTGACTGATTCACTGAGTCTGTGGACAGGTGTCTTTCATACAGGTGACCATTGCCGACAGCTGTCTGTCATGCAGGTAACGAGTTGATTTGGAGCATCTACCTGGTCTGTAGGGGCCAGATCTCTTACTGGTTGGTGGGGGATCAAATACTTATTTCCCTCTGCAGAATGCAAATAAATTCATATACTTTCCACAATGTGATTTTCCGGATTTAATTTGTGATGTGCTATCTCTCACTGTTACCAATAACCTACCCTTCAATTATGGGCTGCTCATGTCTTTGTCAGTGGGCAAACTTACAAAATCAGCAAGGGATCAAATACTTATTTCCCCCACTGTATATATACATTAGATACTGGAAATCACCTGGCTTCTAAGTTAATGTATTATGCTCAGCTCTAGACTACTGGAAGTAGATATAAGTGAAATGGTCTCATTGTTCTGGAGGGTGAATAAACAAGAATAAACAAAAAAATGATGAAACGGAAAAATAGCATTGGTCATGGCTTCTTACACACTGCATTCTGTTGGCAAGTGGTGAAATGTGTATGTGTGCCTTATCAAGGAACTGCCCCTATGATGTGCCAAGATGAAAACTCATGGAGAAATCCACCAAACACTTGGGGCAGCGGCCCCAGCATGCATCATAGCCAGCTTTCCTCCAGCTGGTGCATTTTCCATCTCACTTGGGTTAGCAAATCCAGAAGACAGCTGGACATGCGTTGGAGGAGACACTAGGAGCAGCACAGCAGAGGGAGGAAGGGGACTACAGCACCAGTGTGTGAGAAGGCAGGGAGAGTACTAGTACCTCTGCAAGTCTTTTGTGGGTATTTGTTAGTACATGTGAAGCCCCATTTTGCATTGGCAATTAATTTAGGTCAAAAATGGATCATCCAAATTGTGATTTTCACAACAGGTCACTGAATGCAGAGCTTTTTGTAAAATACATATAGGCAGTGCGTTTTTTCTAGTGAAAAAGGTGCCGGTACTCAAATGACAGGCCACCCTTCAGGGGTGGGGTGATCACTGAGGGACCCACCCCACAATAGCCAGACACCCTGCAACTAGTCACAGAATCTATGACAAGGCAGAATTGGTGTGTAGAGCCTGAGCTCTTCAATTAAAACTTGGAGACCATGGGTCAATTTTAGCAGACATTGGAAAAGTTGCCGGTACTCAGTACCCCCAAGTACCCCCTCAAAAAAAGCCCTGCATATAGGGCCAAGGGATATACACATCTATTTTCCCTATAAAATAGTGGGGACAACTATTTTATAAGGATATATATACAAAAAGTGAGCATTAGATGGTGGCTTCTACATGAAAGCAGCAGTACTTACATGTGTTAGCGCCGATTATTACAACCTACATATGTACATATCAGTATTTACATATGCAAGTGCTAGATTTCACAACATTTAACAGTCACCAATTAAAGAGCCCAGCTCCTAAATTTCAATTTTCCCATTTTTAAAGTCATTTTAAATACCAGAAATTTAAGCACCATCACTCCTCTGAAAGCCTGATTGAAACAAGCAGTTTAGTTGACTGTTATGCATAACGCAGCAGAGATGCAAAAGCCAACGGGGAAATTGTCATATACGTTTGTTCCCCATTCAAAATCAGAATTGCATAGACATATTGTTTGTACCTTCCAAACCATGCCCAGAACACACCCTATTAGAATCTGTGCATTCCACAGCACTTACTAGTGTTGGGCACCTAGAAATTGTTTTTTGTGTTCATTTTTTTTCAGTTGGTTATCAATAGAAATCAAACAAAATAAAACATGGAAAAGAAAATAAGATGATACCTTTTTATTGGACATAACTTAATACATTTCTTGATTAGCTTTCGAAGGTTGCCCTTCTTCGTCAGATCGGAAATAAGCAAATGTGTTAGCAGATAGTATATATAAGAGAAACATCAAAGCATTACTTTGACAGTCTGACAGAGTGGGAGGGTGGGGGTATGCATGGGGACCTACAGGGGTGGGGGCTTGACTGGAACTGGCTATTTTCATGTGATGTCTGTGCAGATTGAATCTTGTCTTAAGCATCTGGCCTGTTTCTCCAATATAGCATCCTTCATTACATTTTTTACACTGAATGATATATACCACATTGGAAGATGAGCATGTAAAATAGTCCTTTATGTTGAATATTTTTCCTTTGTGAATGACTGTGGGGTCTTGTGAAATGTTTTGGCATAGTTTGCAGCTGGCTGTGTTACAGGGAAATGTGCCCTTTTCTTTTTCCGTCTGTGTTGGAAGTTTACTTCTGATCAGCTTGTGTTTTAAATTTGGTGGCTGTCGGAAGGCCAGCACTGGTGGGGATGGGAATATCTCTTTCAGTAATTCATCTTCCTGGAGTAGTGGCTGTAGGTCTCTTATGATTTTCCTCAGTTTCTCCAGCTCTGGGTTGTATGTCACTACAAGGGGAATTCTGTCTGTGGCTTTTTTTTCTTTGTACTGTAGCAGATTTTCCCTGGGTGTTTTGAGGGAGGAGGCAATATTCTTGGAGATTATTTTGGGGTTGTAGCCTTTCTGTTTGAAGGATGCAGTCAGGGTTTCAAGGTGTCTGTCTCTATCCTCTGGGTCCGAGCAGATACGGTGGTATCTTGTGGCTTGGCTGTAAATAATGGATCTTTTTGTATGTGAAGGGTGGAAGCTGGAGTTGTGGAGGTAGCTGCATCTGTCTATGGGTTTCTTGTATATAGATGTTTGTATACAGCCATCACTGATTGAGACTGTGGTGTTCAAAAAAATTGACTTTTTCTGTGGAGTAGTCAATTTTGAATCTGATTGTAGGATGGTATGGTAGCCGTGTTAGTCCACTCTTAAAGGTTATCAATAGAAATCAAACAAAATAAAACATGGAAAAGAAAATAAGATGATACCTTTTTTATTGGACATAACTTAATACATTTCTTGATTAGCTTTCGAAGGTTGCCCTTCTTCGTATTGAAGGAATAGTAAAATTGTGTCAGAGTTTCTTCCCCCTCCGTCCAAATCATAAAAATGTCATCGATGTACTGGTAGTATTTTAGAGGTTTGGTCTGGTATGTATTCAGAAATGTCTCTTCCAGCTCAGCCATAAAAAGGTTGGCATATTGGGGTGCTGTCCTGGTGCCCATTGCAGTGCCCATTATTTGAAGATAGATATCATTGTTAAAGTTAAAATTTGATTAATTTTGTAATAGTTTCTGGTGAGTATTGATGGTCCAGTGTGGATTTTTTTAGGAGTCTTCCACATGCAGCTATGCCATCCGCATGTGGAATGTTGCTGTATAGTGATTCTACATCCATCGTGACCAGAAGGGTGTTTGGTGGTAATTGTTTGATATTTTTCAATTTATTCAGAAAATCTGTGGTGTCTTGTATGAAGCTGTTAGTTTTGTGCACGAGAGGTTTCAGAATTCCCTCTATGAGTCCAGATATTTCCTCCGTGAGCGTGCCAATACCTGATATGATTGGTCTGCCCGGGTTTCCAGGTTTGTGGATTTTGGGTAACATGTAGAATGTGCCCACAGAAGGCTGGTTTGGTATGAGTTTCTTCAGATGTGGCTGTGCTTGTGTAGGAAATGTTCTGATAAGATCTTTTAGCTGCTTTGTATAATCCTGTGTGGGGTCCTCAGTTAGTTTCCTGTAGTATTTGTTGTCTGAGAGCTGTCTGTGTCCCTCTTCAATGTATTTTTGTGTGTCCATAATTACCACTGCGCCTCCTTTGTCTGCGGGTTTGATGATAATGCGTTCGTTAGTTTGTAGAGTTCTTATGGCCGCTCTTTCTGGTGGGATAAGATTGTACAGAATTCTTTTTTGTTTGTTGGAGAGTTGTGATTTAACCCTATGTCTGAAACTTTCTATGTAATTATCCAGCTTGTAGTTTTGTCCCTCCTGTGGGGTGAAATAAGTGTTCTTTTGTTTAAGACTGTATTCCGGTCTGTTTGGTGTTCCTCTATTGTGGAAATGTGCTCTAAGACGTATTTTTCTGAAGAATTCTTCTAGGTCTGAATATAGTTGGATTTCATCAAGTTTGCTAGATGGGCAAAAAGAAAGTCCTTTGGAGAGTACAGAGACTTCATGCTGTGTTAATTGATGGTTCAAGAGGTTTATTATACCCATATGATCTGCATCTCTGAAGGTGTGATCAGTATTCCTTGGTTTGTTTGGGCTCTGATTTTCACATGCCTCAGATGTATATCCAAGTGTCTCCAAGGTGTCTGGGGATGTTGTTTCTGTAGAGCTGTGGTTATCCAAGTATAGGCTGTTTTTCTCTCTGTGATCCTGCAGGAGAAAAGATAGCTTTATTTCTTTCTTGCGGATAGCCATGTGTTGTTTTTCTCTTTGAATGTTATGTAGGTCCTCTTTAAGTTGGTTCCTACGGTGTGGATGGAGTTCCTCCATGTTCCTCATGATTTCATCCCTTTGGGTTTGTATTATTCTCTTTTTCTTGTAGAGTTGATGTATGAGTTCATTTCTTAGTTTCTGACTAGTGCGTTTGCAGATTTTCTCTGCATAGTCAGAATTGAAAGTGGTAGCCAAAGGATTTTTGATCCTCAGTCATTTGGGAATGATGTCATTCTTCTTGCAGATTGTCAGAAAGTAAAGATGGCTGTTCACTTTTGTTTCTTTTTCCAAAAGTTTGTTCATTTGCTTTTTCATGCGGCTGTATGCGGTATCTTCTATCTTAAGTAGAGAGGTGTGGTAGCCGTATTAGTCCACTCTTAAAGGTTATCAATAGAAATCAAACAAAATAATACATGGAAAATAAAATAAAATGATACCTTTTTTATTGGACATAACTTAATACATTTCTTGATTAGCTTTCGAAGGTTGCCCTTCTTTGTCAGATCGGAAATAAGCAAATGTGTTAGCAGATAGTATATATAAGAGAAACATCAAAGCATTACTTTGACAGTCTGACAGAGTGGGAGGGTGGGGGTATGCATGGGGACATCAAAGCATTTCATTGATATTCTAACAGGATGGATGTTGGTAGGTGAGAGGAGGGTAATAAACAGAGAAATACAGATTTATGGTTTATAATGGGTTAGAAAACCTAGATCCTTATTAAGTCCTGTTTGTTGGGTGTTAAAATATTCAATCTTTCTTATTTCAAAGGTCTTACATTCCTGTATTGTTTTACAATTACCTTTCAGTATTCTTACTGTGAAATCACTGGTGCAGTGTTCTGGTCTTGTGAAGTGTTGGCCCACATACAAAAAGATCCATTATTTATAGCCAAGCCACAAGATACCACCGTATCTGCTCGGACCCAGAGGATAGAGACAGACACCTTGAAACCCTGACTGCATCTTTCAAACAGAAAGGCTACAACCCCAAAATAATCTCCAAGAATATTGCCTCCTCCCTCAAAACACCCAGGGAAAATCTGCTACAGTACAAAGAAAAAAAGCCACAGACAGAATTCCCCTTGTAGTGACATACAACCCAGAACTGGAGAAACTGAGGAAAATCATAAGAGACCTACAACCACTACTCCAGGAAGATGAATTACTGAAAGAGATATTCCCATCCCCACCAGTGCTGGCCTTCCGACAGCCACCAAATTTAAAACACAAGCTGATCAGAAGTAAACTTCCAACACAGACGGAAAAAGAAAAGGGCACGTTTCCCTGTAACACAGCCAGCTGCAAACTATGCCAAAACATTTCACAAGACCCCACAGTCATTCACAAAGGAAAAATATTCAACATAAAGGACTATTTTACATGCTCATCTTCCAATGTGGTATATATCATTCAGTGTAAAAAATGTAACGAAGGATGCTATATTGGAGAAACAGGCCAGATGCTTAAGACAAGATTCAATCTGCACAGACATCACATGAAAATAGCCGGTGCCAGTCAAGCCTCCACCTCTGTGGGCCAACACTTCACAAGACCAGAACACTGCACCAGTGATTTCACAGTAAGAATACTGAAAGGTAATTTTAAAACAATACAGGAATGTAAGACCTTTGAAATAAGAATGATTGAATATTTTGACACCCAACAAACAGGACTTAATAAAGATCTGGGTTTTCTAACCCATTATAAACCATAAAGCTGTATTTCTCTGTTTATTTCTCTGTTTATTACCCTCCTCTCACCTACCAACACCCACCCTGTTAGAATATCAATGAAATGCTTTGATGTCCCCATGCATACCCCCACCCTCCCACTCTGTCAGACTGTCAAAGTAATGCTTTGATGTTTCTCTTATATATATACTATCTGCTAACACATTTGCTTATTTCCGATCTGACAAAGAAGGGCAACCTTCGAAAGCTAATCAAGAAATGTATTAAGTTATGTCCAACAAAAAAGGTATCATCTTATTTTCTTTTCCATGTTTTATTTTGTTTGATTTCTATTGATAACCTTTAAGAGTGGACTAACATGGCTATCACACCTCTCTACTTTTTTCAGTTGGAAATAAATGCCATCAAGAATGCACACTGTTCCTACATAGTGCATACTTTTTACCAATATTATGCACACGCCCAAATCAGTATGCATGTGCAAACCGTCGTGCATGCACACATTATGGGCTACATTCTATATATCATGCCTAAAAAATCGGCGCTGAATAAATATACACCTAGGCATAGTCTATAAAGTACACCTAAATTTAGGCATACTTTATAGAGTATGCCTAAATTTCCGCGTGGCTTATAGAATATGCTGAGCACCTGTCCGTGCATCTAAATTTAGTCGTGGGCAGTTACATCAAGTAAACCTTGGTGTAAACGCCGATGCCTAAATTAGGCGCGGACCTGGTGTATCCTATAACAACGTGCATAGATTTTAGACATGCTCACAACCCGCCTATTCCACGCCCATTCCATGACTCCTTTTCAGCTATACAACTTAGAATTTATGCACGTCACGTTACATAATACGCTTAGACAACTGTGCATGTAAATTCTAATTAATGCCAATTAGTGTCAATAATTGTTAATTGGCAATTATCAGCACTGATTGGCTTGTTAATTAATTAAGTTGCATGTGCAAATCATTAATATAAATATGAAAGTGCAAAACCACTAAGAGAGAAACTTCACTGGCTCCCACTGAAGGAACGTATTGCGTTCAAGATCTGCATGATTGTACACAAAATCATTCATGCAGACGCCCCAATCTACAAGCTAAACCTAGTGGACCTACCTCCCAGAAACACCACAAGATCATCTCACAAATTTCTCAACCTGCACTACCCCAGCTGCAAAGGACTGAAGTACAAATTGATGCATGCTACTACCTTCTCATACATGAGCACGCAGCTATGGAATGCATTACCCACGGACTTGAAAGCAATCAGCAAAACAACTATCTTTCGTAAATCTCTGAAAACATTCTTCTTCAACAAGGCCTACAAAGAACACCTATAACCTCACTAAGTCACCTCACTAACCCATTCAAACATGAAAGATCACCTTATACAACAATCTTAAGCACTACCCTCCTTCTTCCCTTCCCTTCCTTGATCACTACACATTACTAACTGTATCTGATATCCTGCTATGACAATATTAACAAATCTATGTAAGCCACATTGAGCCTGCAAATAGGTGGGGGAATGTGGGATACAAATGCAATAAATAATAATAATAATATGACTGGATTTGCATGCGCAACATAAATTGTGCTATATAGAATCCCAGAGTATGTGCAGATACCCAAGATTCTAAATATGGCACTCAAAATTGCATGCACACAATTAAGTAATGAGGTAATTAGCCCCAATAACTGAGTGGTAACAATCACTGGCGTTAATTGGCAACAATTTGGATTTGCGTGCACATCTTACCAAGTGCTATTCCATAAAGATGTATGTGCAAATTTTGTACAGAAAAGAGGGTGTGGCCATGGGAAGGGCATGTGCGGGTCAGGTGTGTTCACTAAAGATGTGCGCAGTATTATAGAGTTAGGGGGATCTGTGCCTAACTTATGTGCGAGGATTTACTCACACTCAAAGCTGGACTCGGATTCTGGTGCTACAGGCTATTCTATAAACAGTGCCCAATTTGGAGTTCCATTTATAGAATTCGGCACCATTTACTGAATCTAGTCCATAGGGTGCATCCTTTAAGAAAAGTGACATTATCTCCCTATCTTATAAAGTTGCATCTGCAAGTTATAGAATAATGTCAGTTTTGCACATAAATTAATTGTTAAATTAGCTGCTAATTGACATTAACAAACAATTGGCCATAATTGGTGTTAATTGGCACTAGTTTGCTGTTATGCACATACATGCCCTTAATCAGTATTCTTCAAAATCCATATTGAGCAACTGCAAAGGAACATGGACCTGGAAGGAACATGGGTGAACTTATACATGCAGATTGTAGAATGTGTGCCTACCCGACAGCAGTTATGTGTATGAGACAGGATATATAGGACATTGCCTGTCACCTTTAAGAAAGGTCTACCCACACTATGACTCAGGTCCTGTGAAGGAACAGACCCGGGAATTCCTGTAATAAATATTTACTTTGTGTGCCTCCCTGTTGTCTGGCTGCGATATTTCACTGGTCCACTCCCCACATTCGCTCGGGGGTCTCACAGTGTATTTACACCAGCCATCAAACTAGCGTAAGTGTTTGCATGTAAAACTAGGGGTGTAACTGCAGATTTACACTAGTAAGTGCCAAGCAGACTTCTACAGTCTGTGCCTTGAAAATGGCAAGGACAGATGAAGAACAAGTATGCATATGTTATACTGCATCATATCATATGCTATGAATTTATCTTGTTGGGCAGACTGGATGAACTAATCTGCCGTCATCTACTAAGTTACTATATAACAGCAATTATGCACACAATTACTGATATATAATTTGCCACTGTGCATTATCCCGGCACCTAACTTTAGGGGACCTATAGAGAATTACCCCCTATCCCCCTGATTCTATAAAGGTCACCAAAAATTGTGTGCACAAATTTAGGTGCGCTCCTAATTTGTGCACACAATTTAATAGAATAATGAGCCATTTAGTACCAATAATTAGTTTTTTAACAAGCAATTATTGGCACTAATTAGATTTAATTGGGACTAACGGATGTAAAGTTAGGCACGGGATCTGTAACAAAAATTTACACGTGATCCAGAAAAGGGGTGGGGAAATGGACCTATCGGACCGACCGTTCACTTGTCTATTAGATTGTAAGCTCTTTGAGCAGGGACTGTCTCTCTTTGTTAAATTGTACAGCGCTGCGTAACCCTAGTAGCGCTCTAGAAATGTTAAGTAGTAGTAGTAAATGGGAAGGTCATGGGCGTTTCGGGGTGGATCGGGAATGTGGTTTTGAGTTACAAGTGTAATTACAGAATAATGGCGCTCTGTGTGGAAACTTAGGCACGGACATTTGCACCACATTTTCATTGATGCAAATAGTGGTGCCTAAATTTACACGTGACCTGTCCACTTAGGTGTTAATTCTATAAACTGTGCCAAACTTTAGGCATAGCTTATAGAATACCATTTAAGCAGGTATTTCTTGGCGCAGATTTTTCAGATGTCATGTATAGAATCTAGCCTCATGTGTGTATCACACGTACTTTTATTGAACAACATTCATTTGAAACTACTGCTCATCCCTAGTAATCACACATGCAGCTGGCGTAATTGTAAAACCAACATTTTCATGTGTATGTTACCTACACATGTAAATGCCACACAAGGCATCATAAATTTGCTGCATCTAGAACAGTATCCTGTCCCATTCTTGGTTTAGGCTATTCCCTTTCCATATGCATAACATTTAGCAGAACTGAAAGCTAACATCAATCACAATTAAGCCAGAGAATCCCTCAAGCTTTGGATCTAGGTGTCACGGTGCAAAAATAATACGCTTTTAATGGTGCTATTTATTTTCCCTAATGGCCGCTCTTTAATAGATCAGTCTGTTGCTATGCAGTGCCTCTTTAAACCTGAATGAATTTGTAAATAATTACTTACTTTAACCTTTTAAAGTTAATATTAAAGTACATTAATAAATAATAGAATCATAAAGGAGAAAGAGAATGAATTAAACATCATAAATAATGACACAGTTCAATAATTCGTTTGTCAGAAGAAACAAAAATCAATTAAACGTGTTTGCTTTCTGAGTCCTGTTTTTTTTGTCCGAGATAAAAGCAATGTTTGACAAGGCGTTCTTCCTTGAGATTTTGAAGCTGCTGAATGAAAGGGGCCTACAGTCTCTGAAGGCAGATGATATTGGCTGAACTAATCTCTGTCTGAGACTTATTATTATTTATTTGGATTTTGCTCACACCTTTTAGAAGCACAAGGTGAGTTACATTCAGGTATACTGGGTATTTCTCTGCCCCTGGAGGACTCACAATTTAATTTTGTACCCGAGGGTTAAGTGACTTGCCCAAGATCACAAGGAGCAGCAGTGGGATTTGAATCAGCCACCTCTGGATGTCAAAACCAGTGCTCTAACCACTAGGCCACTCCTCCACAGTGATCAAAATGTGTTCATCACACTGGGTAACTAAATATAATTGTACCCAACGTGGCCGCTATTCAAAACTATTTAACCTGCCCGGAACAGCTCCTAGCCAGTTAAATAGCGTTTTAGTGCCTAACTGCGGATATTCAGCAGGAGATAACTAGTTATCTCCACTGAATATTCATAGTTAGTGGCTAGCTGCTGTCTATATTATGCAACGTAGCCAGTTAGGCGCAGTTATTTAGCGCCAAACCAGCTACGTTTAGCAGTTAAAATAGGCTGCATTATTAGCAGGCCTACTTTTAACCACTAAGCATTTAACCGGTTAGCTTAACTGGTTACGTTGCCATGGTCAAAAGTGAAACCGGATATTCAATGCCAGTCGCCAGATACAGGGCAGCACAGCCCTATGCCGGCTGAACATCAGCGTGTATATTTATAAAAAAGAGCCAAGAAGCCTTTTGCATCTTGGAGAAGCCAAATAAAACCCTAGTGATTAGAGAAGAGGGCTGGGTTCAAATCCCAGTTTTCCACTGTCACTTCTTCGGGCCTTGAGCAAGTCTCTTCACCCTGTATTGCTCAGTTACGAACTTAAGCCCCAGTTTACTAACCTATGCAAGAAAAGGGGATTTGTGTGCTAATTTACCTTGGGATTCATTAACTAGTGATATGTTAATATCAGGAGGTAGTGAATCCTGTGGTAAAGTTAGTTTTACTCTGCTGTAGCCAGGAAATCACATGTTCCTAGGCACAGCAATGCAAAGATTGTGGGCCCACTATAACTATCTATCTATCAGCCCTCACATCATGATCCATTAAAAAATAGGTTGAGTCCCTAAATGTACCCCAACCTCGCTGATTTATGATCCTTATAAAATCTGTATTACAACCTTTCCCTACTCTCCACACCACGACCCACTTGAGTACCTTTTGGGATATCTCTAGTAGGTAGCATGAGGCATGAATGATTCTTAGTTACATCTACCCTGGCGGTTCCAGTTTGAAAAAATGTTATTCATGGTATTCTTCTGGTATCTCCACTAGGCTTAAGCTGCCAAATAAGGGAATGCTTTCTTTTACTGATGCACAGTTAAACCATCTGGAGATACTGATTCCAATAACAAAGACCCCCACCTCTGGGATAGGGAGCAGCATGTGAGTTCTGACTTCTTAAGAATGACCCATTCCTTACAGTAACTGGGATATTGTTGAACTCCTAGGTTATGGGAAGGATGCAATGGATTCATAGATTAATGGTGTCATTATTCCCAGCAATTTAGAAAGTGGTAAAGCCTCTCTAATTTGATGGCCATCCATGTATGGTAAAGACCTATACCTTCCAAGAGGTACTCTTAGTCTAATACTGCAGACGCAGAAGACCTATATTCTGTTCTGAGTCAGCAATATGGCAATAGTCAAATCTGGCAGAAGAGCAGTGAGACAATGGCAGTTTGGGAAGTAGTAAATTCCAACAGGTGCAACAGTTGGCAAATGCATTTAGTCAGTGGAGGTTGCTAGATGTATTAGGTCTAGTGGTCTTATGCATCTATTAGTCTCCGAGTGCAAAAACATAATATCCAGTTCTTCATGAAAGAGAAGGTTACTGTGTAAGTTTAAACATGTGGACAGCAAGGGAGGCCTGATTGGATTTTGGTACCACTAATATAATTCTCTTTTTTTTTTCTTTGCAAAGAAACCCTGGCATCTAGAAGAACGTTTCTCTCAGCAATTTTCTCCTGTTATTTTGACCTTCCGGTTCAATTAGAACCAGCCTTGACTGTGTGATTTTATTCACAACTACCTAGAATCTTTCCTCCTATTTCACACTCAATCTCATGGCACCTTGTCATCGCTGTGATGGTCTTTGGGCAGGGGAATTTAGGCATACATCCTGAGTCTGGCCACTACTTGTTGCCATTGTGTGATAGTTGAGATTCCCTTTCCTCCTGGGATGGCAATGCTTCAGCGTCTTTTACAGCAGAAATCAAAAGCTGTGGGCTGTTGTGTTGCTGTCCTGGGAGGACAACTGTAGACCATTTTGCTACACCATTCCCATCTGGAATTGCTGCAATAGATCTTCCTAAATATATATGAGCCAATGACCCTCTAGGTGGCAGTGTGGTTTATATGTGGATTTTATTTTTAAAGCTTGCAATCAGGTTACCTTTATTGAATTGCCAACTTATAAATTGTTTTTCTCCTATATCTATAAATATTGATATAATCATTGGAAACAGACCATGTAAAGGTACCAAACAGATATATAAAAAACAATGGTTTTCAAGTAGGCTTACAAGGGATAATAGTACAATATTTTCTTCTGCTATTCCTATCCCATACCTTAGAACAAAAAGGCTCAAATAATGAGGGGCTGGATTGAGGACCCCCAACTAGGTTTTATCTTTTTAACAGAAATTTGGTTAAAAGTTTACTGTCACAATTCTGGCATCACAGGGCTCCCCACTCTCACCACTCCTCTTTAACATGTTTGTGTCATCTGTCAGAAATATCAGACTGTTGAAAGACGAACTCCTGCTATCATATGCAGATGACATCTTCATGCTGATTCCAGTTTGCAGCAACCTGTCAGACACCACCTCTACACTATCCAGCTGCTTGGAACGTATTCAGCATTGGGCCACCAAGACCAGACTGAAGTTGAACACAAATAAAAACAAACTACTATGGTTTCACACTCCAAATATCCCAATCCCAAGTACAATAACCTTACCTACAGGCTTAGCCCTACTGGTAGAGAAAAACGCTAGGAGTGATTCAGGTTTCCACACTATCCTTCGAACCACAAATCAATCACCTATGGCAAAAGCCATTTTACAAGCTCAAAACAGCTCAAACTGATCAGATTCTAATTTGACCAATCTGGTTTTGCCCTGCTAGTTCAGTCACTAGTTCTCTGTCACACAGATTACTGTAACGCTCTATACTTTGGCCTATCCAAAAAAACTGATTTCCAGGCTCCAACTTATACAGACCACTTTGGCCAGGCTGATCTTCAGACTACAAAAATTTGACTGAATCACACCTTACTTGAAACTAGTACACTGGCTTCCGACCCAAGAGAATGCTATTCAAAGCTACCTGTCTATTTTTTCAAATCACATATGGATCAACATCAACTTTGCTGACTGACATCTTTTAAAGACATTATATTCGGTCACTCCACTTGACTACAGTACCTCCTGAAATTCAGTTCTCCAAGCATAAAAAATGTTTGCTTCTTCAAATACTTCAATGCTTCATTTTCCTTCAAGATAATTCCTCTATGGAACTTTCTACCTACCTCAATTTGTCTAGAACACTCCTATCTTACCTTTAGAAAAAACTGAAATCCTATTTATTCGATGATACTGACTAATGAGTGCAATACGTAATATGTTTACAGAAAATATAAAACCAAGGGGAGGAAGTGACGTCACTGGAACAATGGCAGCTTAGCCGCTGAGCTCCTCCATACCCTATTTGATTTAGCTATCATTAGAGAAACAGCCTTTTAGCTGTGGACAGCTTGAATAGCCTTGCTAACCTGCAAGTGGTCCTGGCAGATGGCGGGAAGAAAAGGAAAACCAGAGCACATTGGCTATAAGCAAGATGGCACCTCCGCTTGTGGAAACTGAGAGAGAAGCAGACATTTCTGTAAGCATAGATTTTTAAATCGTGCCAAAAGACATAGATTATTGCTATCAGAGAAGCTTTGAAAGCAGATAATATCATTAACAGTTGAATCATATTTTGTTGTCATTGAAAGCAGTACTCATCAAGAATGCTTTCACTATTTTGCAGAAGGACATATTTTGCGGAAGCCCTTCAAAGCAGAACAAGTAGTTTTATTATTATTGCATAGTGTTCCTTTCATTTTTAGTTTTGTAGCCTGTCTCTGGTATGACTGTGTGTTGCAGCTCCAGGGACATCCAAAATACAGAAGAAACCTGTCTTCGCAAAAAACACCAGTGAACAAGAACAGATTGCCAGTGAACGCTAAGCTGTCAGGCAGCTATTTTAGTGAGACACATACATTCTTTGAGCCAGAGTCTTCTATAACGATTTTTATCAGATCATACACACAGCCTTTTTAAAGGTAGAGTGTTTTTGAATAAAAGTGCGGCTAATTGAATACTCCTCAAGTACTCATTTTACCAGCAAATACATACATGGTGTAACAGACTCCTGATGCAGGCCAGTTGGGCCGAAACACAGCTGTGTCGAGTCATATCACCTTAATAAATTTATTTAGTTTTTTCTATTTTGCTTGAGTCGTCCTTTTTTTTTATTTTAGCATTTCATTTATAGTTTTGCTTTTTTATAGTTTTCTTCTATTTGCGCATTTTGCATTTTTCACTTTTCATCATTTTTTTTATTTTTCCACTGTTCCCTTTTTTTTATCTTTTTTTCTTGTTCTCTATTTTTCTTTCCTTTTTTCCGTTTTTTGCGTCATCTTCGCTGTTCTTGTTCGCAGCTCCAGGGACATACAGATAGAGAGAATTTTTATAAAGTAATTTTCACACGTGTGGCCTTTTACAAAATTATGTTGATCAGTATAAAAACTACATATATTAGCATAATGTACATATTTTGGCATATACAGTGGCAGAGTTTGCAAGTATACAAATAGTTTGTAAAATACACCAATTATTTACATATGCAGTTACATATTTATATTTCAACAATTTTATTGACGACATTCCCAAACCAATACACTTCACATACTGAAAATACACAATCTCAAAGATGAAACATTCGTTAGAATGCCAAGTGGCTATAACTCGTCATCAATGCTTTAACCTTTTTGTCAACCCCCACACCACCACTCTTGTAATTACTGATTCCCCAAAGACTAACACAATGAATAATAGATTCAGCTTCTTCCCCCCCCCCCCCGTAATTAACAACCCCTCCCCCCAACCCTTTTATCCCATTGCAACGCTCAAAGTGCCAAAGAAGCACCATTACCTTTGCCAAGGGAGTTTATTCAAGATTTGACTGCGTGCTCGGGGTGAGATTACATTTAAATACGCCCCCATACTGCCAGGACAAGTCCATAAACCACTACTAAATGGAGTTGGGAAAAATCCACAATTCCAGGAGTAACATTTATAAAATGTTTGTACGTTTGGGAAGCTTGCCAGGTGCCCTTGGCCTGGATTGGCCGCTGTCGTGGACAGGATGCTGGGCTCGATGGACCCTTGGTCTTTTCCCAGTGTGGCATTACTTATGTACTTAAGTACTTATATAGAGAGGCATTTTCGATATGACGTCTAAGTCAACTTTGGACGTTTTGCTCAAAACATCCAAAATTCAAATGGGGAATATAGCCTTTTTTGAAACAGAAAAATGTCTATCTTTTTTTTTTTTTTTCAAAAAAGGCTATTTTCTAGATGTTTTGTGCTTAAAACGTTTATCTTTTTGGTCCATTAAAAAAAAAAAACCCACCCAAGTGAAAAACATGGAAACTCAAGCCATTGGGATATAGGAGGGGCCAACATTTTTAGTAGACTGGTCCCCCAGACATCCAAGGAGAACAATGGGGGCAACCTAGGGGGCACTGCAATGGACTTCATATAAATGCTTTCAGGTACACGTCTCACCGTTGCCCCCTTATCATGCCTGCTGAGCCCTCCAAAAGTCATCAAAAACTCACTGCCTCCAACTGTAGACTACTACAGTATTCCTTGTGGGTGAAGGGGGCATCTTACTGGGTATAGTATGTTTCTGGTGAGTTTGGAAAGGCTCATAGTTTTCACCACAAGTGTAACAGGTAGGGGGAGGTATGGGCCTCGGTCCACCTGTGTACAGTGCACTGCACTGGCCACTAGATTCCTCCAGAGACCTGCATGCTGCTCTAATAGACATGGCCATAACATCTGAAGCTATGATAGAGGCTGGTAAGTCATATTCTTATTTGCATTTTTGGGGGGTGAGAGGGGGTCAGTGACCACTGGGTGAGTAAAGAGGGTCATCACTGATTCCCTTCAGTGGTCATCTGGTCAATTAGGCCCCTTTATGTGCCTTATTTGTTCTAAAAATAGGTCTAGAACAAAATGTTGAAGTTTCAGCTCTAGACATTTCCGTTTTGTTCCATTATGGCTGTAAAATGTCCAATTGTTAGGGATGCCATAATCCTGCTCCCAAAACACCCCTCACATGCTCCCTTGTGATCTGGATGAACTTCAAGCGAATTGCATAGATAAAAGTCTGCAAAACAGGTTTTGAAAATACTGATTTGGACATTTTTATGAGAAAAACGTCTAAATGCTGCTTTATGTCACTTTTTACATGTTTTTCTCTTTTGAAAATGAGCCCCGTAGTCTACTAGGAATCTAAGATGTTCTTAGTGCTTTGATAAGAAAAGCCTGCAGTATGAATAGATTTGTAGATAATGTTCTTACAACAAGGATAGTGAAGATATAAGAAGTCTCCAGAAATGTTTAAAGTATTTCATTTAGGCAGTTCAATGAGGTTTTGCATGTATGAAGGAGACATACCATACAAGATCTGGTATACAAATACACACAGTTTAAAGGTAATTCTGGCCTGTAATGGAAACCAATGTCATTTTAGAAGTAAAGGGGAGACTTTAGAGTAAGATGGTACCCTGCAGACCAGGTGCTGTTTGAAGTTTTCTAATTTGATGGTTCTTGCATCCTGCATAAATGGAATTGCAGTAGTTGAGCTTGGAAAATATTAAGGATTGGGCCAGTTTGCGGAATATTGAACGCGGGAAAAAAGGCCTGATGCTTTTTAACTTTCATAGTGAGTTGAAGATAGAGGAGACTAGTTTTGAAATTTGGAAGTCAAATATCAGATGTTGATCGATGTATACTCCCAGGATTTTCATTGTTGTATCTAATGGGTATGTTATATTGTTAGTAATGAAATTACTATAAGATGTGGGATAAAAATGATTGGTTAATATAAAGAATTTAGTTTTATCTCTATTAAGTTTCAATTTGAAATTTGCTGTCCAGGATTCTATTAAGTTTAGGGCTGATTTAATGGTAGGTAAGATCTCTTGTAAGTTGTTCACAAAAGGAATATAAATTATGATGTCATCAACATACATGAAGGTGTTAAAACCATTTGCTTCAAGTACACTACCCAAAGGAGTCATCATGTCATTGAATAATATGGGTTAAAGTGGTGAACCCTAAGGAACACTAGAATTGGATTTATTTTTATTACATTTGTACCCTGTGCTTTCCCACTCATGGCAGGCTCAATGTGGCTTACATATTGTATACAGGTACTTATTTGTACCTGGGGCAATGGAGTGTTAAGTGATGGAGCTGCCTGTGCCTGAAGTGGGAATTGAACTCAGTTCCTCAGGACCAAAATCCACCACCCTAACCACTAGGCCACTCCTCTACGACAAAAATAAGTGACCAGATTGTTTTATTTGATAGCTTCTGGACTTTAAGAAACCACTGAACTGATGTAAGACCTTGCCACAGATCTTGAATAGGTCTAATAACAACTTTGTGTCATCAGCAAATTTGATAACCTTGCTAGTTACCCCCACCTCCAGGTCATTTATGAAAATGTTAAAAAGCAACTGTCTTTTCGCCTCCGAAATATCTTAATGTGAATCAGGGAGATAGCACTCAATAAAAAACTATCTCATTTAGGGGCCCTTTTAGTAAGCCACATGAGGCACCTACTCATGCCCAACGTGCGCCAAATTGGAGTTACCACCTGGTTACTGTGTGGCCCTTGCGGCAATTTCAATTTTGGCACGCATCCGCTATTGCATCCGAAAAATGTTTTTTATTTTCTGACGCAAAGTTTTGCTGAAAATAGACGTGCGGCAAAATATAAAATTGCCGCGTGTCCATTTTGGATCTGAGACCTTACTGCCAGCCATTGACCTAGCAGTAAAGACTCATGCAGTAACTGGGTGGTAATGACCTATGGGCGCCAAATGCCACTTGGTGCACATCCGTTATGCGTGCCTGAAAATAAAAAATATTTTTCAGATGCACGGATCGGATGCGCGCCAAAAATGAAATTACCGCAAAAGTCACGCAGTAGTCAGGCGGTAACTCCATTTTGACGCACGTTGGGCGTGTGTAGACGCTTACGCGGATTAGTAAAAGGACTCCTTAATTGGTGTTTTATCGTGTAAATGACTAGGATATTATGAAGTTCTTCATAGGCTTTAATTTGATAACTTATTAACCAGATTAGTAAACATATGTAAGGTAGCCACCATACTAATTTGAGTGTTATATTCATCCATGTTATGGGTGTAACGCAAATACAATAACTATGACTACAGCTTGAGAATTGTCAAACCTGAGATGACAAAGTTCTAATTAGGCAGTCTTATAAGCAATTATGAGGTTATTTGTTAAAAAGAACAGGGCAACTTAAGCTTATGAATTGAATACAATTGATGTTACAGCTTAAATAGCATATAATAAAAGTTTAAATAATACAGTTAATGATGTCGCCCACAGTCTCTGGTTTGAAAGGCCGCTTTCTCCCTCTTCTGCCTGCACATCTGAAACTGCTCTCCCAATGTTTTGTAAAAGAGGTCCTTAAAGCTTATTTATGTGAAACTTTTTTAGCTTGATAATTTAGTATTCAATTTTATTTTATTAATTATTTTGTTATTTTAAGCAGTATAATTGTATTTCCTAGTAATGAGTTTCTTTATTGTAATCCACATAGTGTATGGCAATTAGCGGAATATAATTATATATATTGTATTGCATTGTAAATCTTTTGGCTAAACTTGGACCAGTAGTTTATTTTATAAAAAATCTCCCTTGAGTGGATGAAATGCATGTGTGAAGACAGAGGTTTTACCCATCCCTCTCTGTTGACTTAAATGCCAGTTGGGAGCTAGGAAATTGAGGAAATTCTGACCTGATCTGCAAGCAGAGGAGTGAAGGAAATGAGAACCTCTAGCTGGAGCTAAACCTAAGAAACAATAGTTTATAGAAACTTCCTATTAGGAGTTTTGGACATTATTCAGCTCTATTGTGAACCAGGTAAAGAGGATCCCTGGTTGGAAGGGGGGACCTCAATATATATTGAAGTTGGAAGTTCAGTTCAACTAGTTTTACCTAGAAGTTGGAGAGAACCATAAATCCTAAAGAAGAGTGGAGAGTAAAATGGATTATAGACACCAACGAAAGAGCAGGAAGTGTCAATGTTTAATCAAAGCAGTACTTGTCACCTGGAATGACCATTGTTGGGGACAGGATGCTGAACTCAGTCTGACATAGCATGGCTTTTCTTACAGAAAGTTCTTATAATCTTATTCTTTCCTACTGGTAAGACTGGGAGAATAGATACCTTGGGACATCTTCCCTCACTGTCTAAAAGTCTACCTGTGGAGATGAGAGTGCATGCTACTGAGTGTAGTGGAACGAGGATTAGGGGAAAAAGAAACCCCTTTGACACAATATGGGGGCCTGAATCAAAGGGCCAAAAACATATCCCAAGTCTGAAAGTAACATAAAGTCTCATTAAAAAAAAAATAGAGATTGGCAGCTGAATGGGAATGATGCAAACCTATTGTGCATTCTGTCAAAATAAATAATTCTATAAGTGCAAGAATAGAAATGTGAAAAACGGGCTTAACTCATGCTATCATCAAATTCTGCAGTCTTAAGCAATGAGATGAAATGCAGTTTGTTTCTCAACAGCAAACTGTTTCTGGTGTAATAGCCAATTGCAAAAAAAAAAAAAAAAGCAGAAGCTCTTTAAGTAGATCAGGGTTTGTAGAAGAGTAGCTCTGTGCAGGGCCATAACAGCTCACTGTCTTTAGTGAGTGAACCCTACAGATCTCTCAAATCGTCACAAACTATATATTGACTGTAAAGCAACAGACCACAAACCGGTGACCACATCCGCTCAATGCATGTGAATTTTTCAGAGAGCTTTCAGTGAACTCCCATTTATTGAAGACGTGCTTACTTTTTGAAAGTGCATATCACATTGATCCAAAGTGATCAAATCCTGTCCTGTCTAAATTTAGCCTGTGTGGAGGTAAGCCAGAAATGAGCAAAAGATTGTGTTTATCAGTGTGCCTGTTAAAACAGAAGTTAAAGCTAAAGTCCCCTCTCTGTCTGTTCCTTTCATGTTTCTTTTACCAGACCATCAAATGACTTTTGGGACCTAGTTTAACAAGTAAAACCGGCTGCAGAAATTTTGCAACCTCACCTGCAAATATTGAAATCTTTAGAGGCTCACACATTGAGGGGCCCTTTTACTCAGGTGCGCTGAAAAATGATTTGCAGTAGTGTGGGCGCTCGCCGATTCAGTTTTCAGCGCACCTATAAAAAAGGGTTTTTTAAAAATTTTCCAAAAATGGACATGCGGCAAAACCAAAATCGCCGCGTGTCCATTTTGGGTCTGAGATCTTACCATCAGCCATTGACCTAGCAGTAAAGACTCACGCGGTAACCGGGCAGTAATGACCTACGTGTGTCAAGTGCCACTTGGCGCGCGTCCGATATGCACATCTGAAAATAAAAATTATTTTTCGGACATGCACCAAAAATAAAATTACTGCAAGAGCCATGCGGTAGCCATGTGGTAACTCCATTTTGGCGCGCATTGGGCATGCATAGACGCTTACGCGGCTTAGTAAAAAGGCCCTTCAATTTATGCAGGTTTTTAGTTCTTGGTACCAACAATTTCCAGAGGGGCTGGCCAAAGAATTTCTTGGTCTTGGGGCTATATGTTTACTCAAACACATTTAAACCTTTTATTGCCCTCTCATAACTTTCGGACATGAATATATGTACTCCTGTTTTAGGCTGGTCCACGGCCACCTGATGCAACTCCCATTACTTTTTATAGAAATCATTTTGACACTTATAAACAGTTTTTATGCTAGATGAAAAAATGAGATTAGTTGCAACAGATCCTCTTCTTTCATGTTATTTCATAAGAGCTGAGGTCCCTGCCTTTGCTTTAGCTGACTTTATTAGGCAGTGTAAGGATATTTTAATGCATAGAAATCAGCAGTTATAGACACTCAGTTGCACCTTGATGGTAATTCGAGAACAGAGCACCTCTCTAGGCTCTGGTTATGGCAACTGTTTTAAGCCCATTCAATAAAAAAAAATGAATTTTTTACAAAATACAGGGGCGTAGCCAGACCTCGCACTGGGAGGGGGCCAGAGCCCAAGGTGGGGGGGGGGCACATTTTGGTCAGTTTCACTAAAAGTAGCATGCTGGACGTGAGGGGAAGAGAAAGCAGGGCAGGCAATGCGGCGGCACCGGAGACCGGCGCTGGATGAAAGCTTCAACTGGTGGGGGTTGGGGACCCCTGCCAGCAAAACCAGGGGCCCAGAAGAAATTTGGGGGGGGGGGGCACTGGCCCCCGTGGCCCCACGTAGCTATGCCACTGCAAAATACTAGTGCAAGTGGCATAGAACATGCGTAATCTAGGCACGGCCACTTATACCAATTCTATTTTATGTAGTTATGTATTTATTGGGATTTATTAACTGCCTTTATGAAGAGATTCACCCAACAGTTTAACATGAAACTTACAATTAACAGCATAACAATAGTAAAAATTACCAAATATAAACATAAATACAATACAAGAGGTAAACTTGAGAACAACAAATTAAAACCTAATAATAGGACTACCATGAAACAGTATCAAAAATATACACATTTAATAGCACTGAAATTCAAATAACAGAGATATAATGCAATGTCACCATAATACTAATGAAACATCTAATATGCACAAATTAGAACATTCAAATAACAGAGTTATGATGATAAAACTTTTCTACAATACAACTTACCATATAGCTGAGGGGCAAGTGCTGATATATAGATGGGGACTAGGCCCTCCCTAGTCCCGTCCAAAACATGCTAACACGCCCGCTTGCTATTTGAATGAACTGTGGTGTGAAACGTCCAAATTCTGACATTCCAAAATTGGGAGTTTGATGTTTTTAGCATATGGACTTGTTTATTAGGCATTTTGAGGCATTCATTTGCTTTGAAAATGAGCACCTTATTCACACATTGCTATCGAGTATATATTACTCAATATATTGTAATTTACTTTTTAAAGGACTTTACATAGTTGACATCCGGTCACTAAAGATTTTTCAAAATGCCACCGTTAAAATCATTAAAGGGGCCAATAAATGAGATCATATCACACCTGTTAAAAGCTGAAAATTGGCCTTCCATTACCTTTGAAATAATTATGCTGGTTCATAAAGCTTTACACTATTCCTTTTTCACTGATTCCATATTCTCCTTCCAGAGCTTTAATACCCACTCAGCAGAATCTCCTGCCATCTCTCTGTCATTTTCTCTAGGTTACCATTTGTGATTCTATTTGTAGTGTAATTGGTCCTTCGCTCGGGAATAATTTACCCCTTCATCTGTGAGTTGGTACATCAGACCAAACATTTCAGAAAAACCTTAAAACTTGTATTTTTCAGGATGTGTTTGGAGACTGAACAGTAGGATGACAAAGATATCATTTTACACACACAAAGCAGTGGGGGAATGCCAGGGATGAACAAGGGCACAAAGCATGCAACCAGGGGCGTATCTGCGTGGGGCCACAGGGGCCTGGGCCCCCGCAGATTTCGCCCTGGCCCCCCTCCCCGCCGTCAACCCTCCCCCGCTGCTTACTTTTGCTGGCGGGGTCCGACCCGCAATCTTCATATTTCGGCTTCCTCCGTGGCCATGTGCTTCCAGGAAGTAACGCTGCAGCGCTGATTCGTTGAATCTAGTTCGGCGTCTGACATCCCAGCACGTCAGACGCCGAACTAGATTCAACGAATCAGCGCTGCAGCGTTACTTCCTGGAAGCACATGGCCACGGAGGAAGCCGAAATATGAAGATTGCGGGTCGGACCCCGCCAGCAAAAGTAAGCAGCGGGGGAGGGTTGACGGCGGGGAGGGGGTGGAGAGAGGCGGCGGCGGCGGCGGCGGCGGCGGGGGGGGGGGGGGGAGGCAAAAATGTGCCCCCCCTCTCTGGCTCTGGCCCCCCCTACCGCCGGATTCCAGATACGCCCCTGCATGCAACAGGCTCTTGACATCCTGACTTTTCATATCTATCTAGATAAATAGATATAGAGGGGCATTTTCAATATGACATCTAAATCCGATTTTGGACATTTTGCAAAAATCAGAAAAAGGCTCAACTTTTTGTTTTGAAAATGGTTATATGCTAGACATTTTTTGTGCTCAGTGCATCTATCTTTTAGGACCAATTTTGGAAAAGAAAATCCAAGGCACCCAAAAAACAAGCCAGTGGGACATCTGGGGGGGGGAGGGGCACAAAGACATCCTAGCAGAGCATTGGGGCACCCTAGGGTCCCAGGTACACATCTGACTGTTACCCTCTTATATTGTATGGTGAGCTCTCCAAAATCCACCAAAAACCTATTGTACCCACCTATACACCACTATAATTGCCCTTATGCCTGCGGGTGTCACCTATATGTATGTACAGTAGGTATTTAGGCCTCTTTTATCAAGCCACGGTAGTGGCTCCCGGTGTGGTAATGCTGACAAAGCCCATTCACTTTGAATGGGCTCCGTCAGCATTGCTGCACAGGAACCGCTAGCATGGCTTGATAAAAAAAATACCCTTAGTGTTTTTTGGAGGGTTCAAATATTCTACCACAAGTGTAGCAGTTAGAGTGGGATATGGGCCTGGGTCCCCTTCTCCACAGTCCTCTGCACTGACCACTAGGCTACTCCTGGGACCTGCTTGTTGCTCTAATAGGAATGGCCATCATATCTGAAGCTATCATAGAGCCTTTTATGTACTGTCTCTGTCACATCTTAGGGGGCTGGAAGGGGGTTAGCGACCATTTGGGGAGTAAGGGGTATTCAGTCCTTTCACTGGCTATGATATACTGCAGCTTAACCCAGAGCATAGAACCAGGGTGGATCCAGAAGAGGGGGGGTCACCGCTGGAGAAGGGTCAGGTTAAGTGAGGTCTGTGAGCCCACTGGAACTGAGTTTCTGTGGAGAGGAGGATAAACAGCCTGTACTTTGTGGTGGCCTCCCTCTCTTTCTGTCACGATGCATGTGTCACCTGCAAGGATATTCATTGGGTAAATGTTGAGTCAACACTACTTATTCGGAGGGATAGTATGTACCCATGATATCTACTGTATGAGTCACAATACCTGATTACTATTGCCTCTGGCCTTCCCATTACATATTCCCAGAAAATTATAGAGCATGCACAGAATAAGAGGTAATGAACCCTTTATTGGCCCTCCACAAAAACTTTGAACATTTAGATGCATTGAAACAAGACAAGAGAGTCTGTGAAGCTCAGTAAATGATAAGAGGGAAATAACAATATAGGGAAACTGGACCACTAACTCGGATTAGCATAAGAACAGAACAATGATCCTTGGCACACATTTGTCACCCACTGGCTCCAGCCAGAAGACAGCTCCCAAACGTTTACTGTTACCTCAAAACACACTCTCTATGGGATTGTACAAGGTACTGAAGCTTTACAGGCGTTCTTTTAGAAGGACTCCTTTTTTTTTAACCCTGCTGGGCTCTTTCCTAGTCTTACTAATGCTGGATAGGGTTGGGTGAGTAGGGTAGAGGTGGAAATTGATTCACTTCTGCCAGGGGCCTAGTCTGCTCCCTTAACTGTTAGGCCTCAGGGCTAAGCAACAGCCAAGCTTAAACACAAACCAGCCTGGTATGTCTCCATCACCATGATAGAGTTCAGCAGTATTCATTCCATAATGCATCACAATGAGTTTGTCAGAAATTCTTGGATTACCCGCATATCCCTCTCCTCCTCCTTGGCATTTGCTAGGCTCTGCATCTCTCCGACCCTCCTCACTCACAGGAAACCATTCTGGGCCTATTGGGATCACAGCTGTTACATACATTCCTCCTGCCCTAAATGTCACGTTTACTAAACAGGAGCTGGGTTTGTGAGCCCTTGGGCCACTGCCGAGGATTAGCAGTGGCAAGCAAAACCACCTCACACCAGAAGCAAGGCAGAACAGACGTACCTAGGGTTACCATATGGCTCCAGAAAAGGAGGACGGATTGAGCCAGCTGGGTTTTACTTCCATTGCTTTCAATGGAAAGCAATTGCTTTCAATGGAAGTAATTGAGCCAGCCGGGTTTTACTTCCATTGCTTTCAATGGAAAGCAATGGAAGTAAAACCTAGCTGTCTCAATCCGTCCTCCTTTTTCTGGAGCCATATGGTAACCCTAGCTCAATTACTTCCATTGAAAGCAATGGAAGTAAAACCCGGCTGGCTCAATCCGTCCTCCTTTTTCTGGAGCCATATGGTAACCCTAGATGTACCAGCAAATCCAGGCAAGGTTTCTAGGCAGTCAGCCAGCAAGCAGAAGACAGATCCAGGCAACGGTTCAAAAGGCAGGTGGCAAGCAAAGCAAAGTCCAGGTCCAGGCAAAGATTCAATAGGCAGGCGGCAAACAAAGCAAAGTCCCGGTCCAGGCAAAGGTTCAAAAGGCAGGCGGCAAGCAAAGCAAAGTCCAGGTCCAGGCAAAGGTTCAAAAGGCAGGAAACCAGCAAAAACAGAATCAGGTCCAGACAAAGTCTCTCAGGCAGAAGTGCACCAGCACCCACATACCAGGGCCTAAGACGCAATGCAAAGGCAACCGACTGCAGTCTCTAGGTGATTAATAAAGCCCATCCACACCTGAGGTGCAGCTGCAGCAAATCTGAGTAACTATGGAGGCTGTTCCCACAGGAGATCTCCTTCTCTCTCCTTCTCTGTTCATATCCAGCAGATTGCCAAGATCTGTCGTTTCTTTCTTTACAACATCCGTAAAATCCGCCCCTTTCTTTCCGAGCACTCTACCAAAACCCTCATCCACACCCTTGTCACCTCTCGTTTAGACTACTGCAATCTGCTTCTTGCTGGCCTCCCACTTAGTCACCTCTCCCCTCTCCAGTCGGTTCAAAACTCTGCTGCCCGTCTCATCTTCCGCCAGGGTCGCTTTACTCATACTACCCCTCTCCTCTAGACCCTTCACTGGCTCCCTATCCGTTTTCGCATCCTGTTCAAACTTCTTCTACTAACCTATAAATGTACTCACTCTGCTGCTCCCCAGTATCTCTCCACACTCGTCCTTCCCTACACCCCTTCCCGTGCACTCCGCTCCATGGATAAATCCTTCTTATCTGTTCCCTTCTCCACTACTGCCAACTCCAGACTTCGCACCTTCTGTCTCGCTGCACCCTACGCCTGGAATAAACTTCCTGAGCCCCTTTGTCTTGCCCCATCCTTGGCCACCTTTAAATCTAGACTGAAAGCTCACCTCTTTAACATTGCTTTTGACTCGTAACTACTTGTAACCACTCGCCTCCACCTACCCTCCTCTCTTCCTTCCCGTTCACATTAATTGATTTGATTTGCTTACTTTATTTATTTTTTGTCTATTAGATTGTAAGCTCTTTGAGCAGGGACTGTCTTTCTTCTATGTTTGTGCAGCGCTGCGTACGCCTTGTAGCGCTATAGAAATGCTAAATAGTAGTAGTAGTAGTAGATCTCTAAGGACCAAATATGGACTTCCTTCCTGTCCTCGTTACTCCAAGATGGCTTCCTATGATATGATCTATCCAAGATGGCTGTACCCCTTGAGCTATCCAAGATGGCTATGATTCTTGAGCCATCCAAGATGGCTGCCACCATTGATCCAACCCAGATGATGGCTGCCAGAGATAGGAAACCAAAACAGATCTTCCCAAAGACAGAACTACTCCAGAAAGGATAGGCAGAAGCCAACTCAGAAGCTGACCCCCAAAAATCAGGTAGAGGCTGTGAGGGGTCACGACCACAGACGTGACACTAAAACTGTAAGGTTGGGTGCTAATTCTAAACATCTGTGTCATAGCAAAAAAATAATTGCATTGTGGGAACCTCAGACAACCTTGCTTCCTAGCCTAGCTGCCGCTGAGCCAGAGTCAGAATAAAGTCACAGGGAAGTGAATGCAGGACTGAGCACCACACCCAGTACAGGTGGTAAGTAAAATAAGTACAGTAAGAAAACTAAGTATATTAAACAAGTACAATACGTAAAGTACAGTAAATATAGCACTATAATAAGCACATAAATTACTGTAAGTATAGAAAGTGCAGCAAGTAAGCAAGCACAGTATTACAGCAGTTATGTTAAGTACAGTATGTACAATAGGTATAGTAAATAAGCACAGTGGGTACGGCACATAAAGCAGGTACAGTAAGTAGTGCTAGTAGGTACTGTAAGTCAAGTAAGTTCAGGAAGTACAGCAAGACCGAAACAGTAAAAGGGCACATATAACCTGTACAGGAAGTTCAGGAAGAGAGTAAATAAAGTAAGACTGTAATAGTAGGTAACCACAGTAAATAAATATAGTGAAATATTCAGAAAGCAGGCACAGGAAGTATAATAAATACAGTAAGGAAGCACAGTAAGTAAAATAAGTGCAGTAAATTCAGTAAGCAAGTACAGTAGGTTTGTGAGATGTGTGATAAGATAGTAAGTACAGTGAATAAAGCAGTAAGTATAGTAAGTCCAGCAAGTAAGGGTAAGCATAGCAATACAGCAAGTGCTCTAAGCATAGTAAGTAAAAAGATAAACACAATAATAAGGTAACTGCAGTAATATAATATGTAAAGTAAATGCATTAAGTAACTTTATTAAAGTAAGTGCAGTAAGCAGTCACAGTAAGTGCAGTTAGTAGAGTAAGGTGGTAAGGAAAGAAGTACAGTAAGTACAATAAATAAGTATGTCAGGTATAGTAAGTAAAGTACAGTAAATGCTGTAAGTAAATTAAGTATAAGTACAGTAAGCACAGTAAGGTAGCAGGTACAGTAATACAGTAAGCATAGCAAGTAAAACAAGCACATTAAATACAGTAGTACAGTAAGCACAGTACAAGGTGGTAAATAAAATACAGTAAGTTATTTCTGCTACATTTGTACCCCGTGCTTTCCCACTCATGGCAGGCTCAATGCGGCTTACATATTATATACAGGTACTTATTTGTACCTGGGGCAATGGAGGGTTAAGTGACTTGCCCAGAGTCACACGGAGCTGCCTGTGCCTGAAGTGGGAATCGAACTTAGTTCCTCAGGACCAAAGTCCACCACCCTAACCACTAGGCCACTAGAGCAAATAAGTAATATACAGTAAATATAGCAAGTACAGTAAGATATTAAGTACAGGAAATATTAAGTATAGCACAGTATATACCTTACATTATATAAGCATAGCAAATACAGTAAATAAGTACAATACATACAGCAAGTAAACACTGGACAAATACAGTAAGTGCAGTAAATATAATATACAATAACTACAGTAAGTACACTATAGAATGTATAAATCCAGACTTGCTAATGATATTTCCTATCACCTCTCAAGATTGCAGAGAAAATTACATCTTTAATCCTTTCTCATATATCTTCTGTGGGTTGATCATTCTGAATCCCGGGATCTACAAGTGGAACTGCTCCTGCTCTAATGTAGCAACTTTCCAGGAGAAACCTTGAAAAGTTGACTCACACCAGCAACAATTTTCCCATTTCTTAGGACTATACAAAACAGGCTCCGGAGATGGGGTAATCATCATTTCTTCAATATTCCAATATTTTGCAAGGGGGTGTTCTCAGCTTATTATATACGGACATTCAGAGTTGCATGGTTTGCCTATCATTGCTTATCTATGAAGTCAGAATATTGGAGAAATGACAGCACCCTATATTATTCAGTTTCCAGAGCCAGTCTAGTATGGTCATAATTAATGTGGACCTTGTTCCTGATGTGAGTCAACTATTGAAGCTTTTTCCGGGAATCTTCCTTCTGTGAGTTACACAATTATTGCAAAACAAGATTCTATTTGTAATTCATTGTTTTGTTCTGTTTTTTAACCTATGCTATTATATGCCCCTTTTCCAAAGTTTATATTGGACATACAAAGAGACAGATGCAATGATGTTTGAATGAACGTAGAAGCCTCATCCACACTAGAGCGTTCGTTCCATGCTCCCTCTGCCCCGGAACAGGTTACTTCCTGTTCTGGGGCAGAGGGAGCATGGAACGAACGAAGGACAGGCGCGCGGCACCCCCCCAGCGGCGTGCACCCGGGGCGGATCGCACCCACTGCCCCCCCCTAGGAACGCCACTGGACCCCTCCCACTCTCCTAAGACATGAAAGTTACAGTGGATATCTATGGCAGCTTCAGGTATTATGGACATTCCTAAAAGAGCAGCAAGCAGGTGAGAGTAGTGGATGCTTGGAATGCCCTCCCGCTGGAGGTGGTGGAAATGAAAACGGTAACAGAATTCAAGCACGCATGGGATAAACATAAAGGAATCCTGTTCAGAAGGAATGGATCCTCAGGAGCTTAGCCGAGATTGGGTGGCAGAGCTGGTGGTGGGAGGCGGGGCTGGTGGTTGGGAGGCGGGGATAGTGCTGGGCAGACTTATATGGTCTGAGCCCTGAAAAGGACAGGTACAATTCAAGGTAAGGTATACACAAAACGTAGCACATATGAGTTTATCTTGTTGGGCAGACTGGATGGACCATGCAGGTCTTTTTCTGCCGTCATCTACTATGTTACTATGTTACTATGTAAGGAGTAGCCTAGTGGTCAGTGCAGTGGGCTTTGAACAATGGAACCCAGGCGTAACTCCCACTTTAACTCTTTTATTTCTGTACAAATATGTGAGTCCTCCTGGAGCAAAGAAATACCTTCTGTACCTGAATTTATAAGACAAGGCAAGCATGATGGCTATTGTAGTGTACTCTTAGATACAGTAGGTTTTTATCAGCTCCTGGAAGGCTTACAATAACATATAATGGAATTAGGGTGGAATTTGTATCTGGATCCCATTGTTTAAAGTCCACTGCACTGACCACTAGCCATTATTATACAAATGATGCCAGGCAGATGTTTTTGTGCCTGGTTTTTTGGGTGTCCATATTTTGAACATTTCATTTTGCAAAACAGCTGTTCATTTCGGATGTTTTCAGCGCAAGAACATCTTTCTCAGGTATTTTCAAACAGGAAATCTCAATGTTTTTCCTGTTCAAAAATGGCTGAGAGATGGACTTTTGTTTTTGAACGTCCTAGTTCTGACCTGGACTATCTTTTGAAAATGCCCCTTCACACGTCTGAAGCACTGTTAATGTGATCGATTAAGGACAAGAGTCTCCGTCACTTTAACTCAGAATATCGTTAGTTGCTGTTGGGGGGGGGGGGGAGGGAGTTTGTTCTAAACATTTCAGAAACATTTGGTACTTTTCACTACTGTGTCAATTGGATTTTTGTGACAATAATATAGAAGATGTGTCATTTTATAATGTTTTAAAGTTTTTATTTATACAATTTGTGATATCACATGGCTGTGTTATTTATTTGGTTTAATAAATACACTTTAACACTATGCTTGAAGCACTGTTCCATTTTCAAGTTGAAATTGCTTCTAGTATGATGGTCCATTTACATTTTTTTTAAATAAACAATAGTGAAGTATTTTGGGTGGATTTGGGTTTGAATTTGTTGCCAGAGAATGTGATAAAAGTAGTTAGCTTAGCAGGATATAAAAAAGGTTTGGACCACTTCCTAAAAGAGAAGTCCATAAACTATTGAGTGGAGAAGTGGCCTAATGGTTAGGGTGGTGGACTTTGGTCCTGAGGAACTGAGTTCAATTCCCACTTCAGGCACAGGCAGCTCCTTGTGACTCTGTGCAAGTCACTTAACCCTCCATTTTCACATTGAGCCTGCCATGAGTGGGAAAGCATGGGGTACAAATGTAATAAAAAAAAACTATTATTACATGGACTTGGGGAAAATCCATTGCTTATTTCTAGGATAAGCAGCATAAAATCTGTTTTACTGTTCTGGGATCTTGCCAGGTACTTGTGACCTAGATTGGCCACTGGTGGAAACAGGATGCTGGGCCTGATGGATCTTCAGTCTGTCCTAGTATGGCAACACTTACGTTCTTATATTTAAGATCATTTTTTAAATCTTAGTTTATAAAGGTAACGGGCATCTGCATGCCTTTATAAAATAGGCACCCAGAACCAACTCCAGTAGCTTACAAATTCTCAGGCACAAATTTAACCTGCTCAGGAGCACATAAGAGCGAGCATACTCTATCTATCTACATCTCTTTTTTAGGCAAATATCCCTACACACGGTTTTAAAAGAGCCCTTTACCACATGTAAATGTGCTTTACATGCAGAAAATGCTTGATAAAAGTATCCCCTTTCTGCTGTCATTTACATTGTCATCTTTTGCTGTCTCATGCTCTTTGATGTGCTTGCTAAAGTGCACAGCCGCTTACTGTGGTTTACTGATTTTCCATTCCCAGGCCTTTTCTAAAAGTTGCTCAGTCGTTTCTCAGAAATGGACATTGTCTCCTACCATGCATGTGCATTTGTTATTAAGTAGTTAGGCACCAACTTTTACTATGCACACATCACCCCAACATATGGAAAAAAGAGGGTTGTAGCAGTCTTCAACATCCAATGCAGACTTTGATCATAAATTCTACCACCTACTGTTGGTTTCTGATTCCACTGGTGGAAATAGTTCAGTGACTTATTATTTTTTTTGTTACATTTGTACCCTGTGCTTTCCCATGGGGCAATGGAGGGTTATGTGACTTGCCCAGAGTCACAAGGAGCTGCCTGTGCCTGAAGTGGGAATTGAACTCAGTTTCTCAGTTCCCCAAGACCAAAGTCCACCACCCTAACCACTAGGCCACTCCTCTCCTCCACTCCACTCCACTCCTCCACTTATGAAGAAACATAAGCCTGGCAGTTTTATAAAACCAATAATCCAGAATTTGTGTAGTCTGCTATAAAACCTTTTCTAAAAATAAGTGAGCAAGCGGAGCATGAAAGAAGTTATGATAAGCAGTAGTAAGTAAATAGTGGTCCGATATGAAAAAATTGCTGATCTATTGTTGGTGATCATTAACCTGTTGTTAAAATCATCCGTAATACCTGAAGGTTAGAGGATGTATAATGTAACGCCGATTTTTTAAAAGTGTTCCAGGGGTGATCCGGGAAATTACAGACCAGTAAGCCTAACTTCAATGCCAGGGAAAATACTGGAAACTATTATAAAGAATAAAATTACAGAACACATAGACAAACATGGTTTCATGGGACAGAGCCACTATGGGTTCGGCCAAGGGAAGTCTTGACTCACCAGTTTGCTTTATTGCTTTGAAGGCATAAATAAACATGGATAAAGGTGAGTTAGTTGATGTGGAGGGACATTTTCGATATGATGTCTGAGTCTGACTTTCACTACCGGTGTCATATGAGCAGGAGACGCCATGTTTAAAGACACCGTGATTTGCCATTCGTTACTTGGCCCCCTGATGAAGCATATAATATAATATATAGCGAAACGGAGAGCCCCGTAGGGCAGAGCAAAAGCTAAGTAACATTAAGTTGAATTTGTTGTTGAAAATAATCACGATTGAAACATTACAATTGAGTATTTTTATTATTAAACAAGTGGAGTTTTTTCAAGACCAAGGATTATAATGGAGTCTTAAGTAAGCAGATGACTAAATTGATTGATGCACTGAATAAGAATATCGTCATGCTAGGACTGATGAGGTCTTTTTTCTCCATTTTTTGATTAAAAAAGCAAAAAGAAAAAAGTAAAAATTGTGAGAAAAAGAAAGAAAGATTGATATCACATTGTATATGGATATATGTTCATATATTGTTTATGAGGGTTCAGCTTGCCACTTGACAATATAGTTTAGATTTGCTGAAATCAAGTCCAGATTTTTCTGCTTTCTGAGTCTGACTTTAGACATTTTGCAAAAATCATCCAAAATCTGAATAAGAAAGAAGTTCATTTAGAAAATACTGTTTCTAACAAGGTTTTGTGCTTTGGATGTTTTGTTTTTTGGTCCATTAAAAAAAAAAAAGTCCTAGTGAAAAACGTAGAAAATCAAGCCATTGGGATGTAGGAGGAGGAGCCAGCATTTTTAGTAGACTGGTCTCCCAGACATCCCAGGAGATAAATGGGGCACCCTAGGGGGCACTGCAGTGGACTTAAAAAACATGCTCCCAGGTACACATCTCACCTTTGCTCCCGTACCTTGTCTGCTGAGCCCCCCAAAACCCACTGCCCATAACTGTACACCACTACAATAGCCCTTAAGTTGTGAAGAGAGCACCTGTATGTGGGTACAGTGGGTTTCTGGTGAGTTTTGGAGGGCTCACAGTTTCCCCCACAAATGTGACAGGTAACATAGTAACATGGAGGGGCATTTTCGAACGGGGACGACCATCTCTAAGGGCGCCCAACTCTAAGGACGGTGCCACAAAGGGGCGGGGCAACGCGTATTATCAAAACAGGATGGACATCCATCTTTCGTTTCAATAATATGGTCGGGGACGCCCAAATCTTGACATTTAGGTCGACCTTAGAGATGGTCGTCCTTGGTTTTCGGTGATAATGGAAACCAAAGACGTCTATCTAAAAAACATCCAAATCCAAGCCCTTTGGTCATGGGAGGAGCCAACATTTGTAGTGCACTGGTCCCCCTCACATGCCAGGACACCAACCGGGCACCCTAGGGGGCCCTGCAGTGGACTTCAGAAATTGCTCCCAGGTGCATAGCTCCCTTACCTTGGGTGCTGAGCCCCCCAAACCTCGCCCCCCCCAGGTCCGCCTGCCTGAAGTACACTGCACCCACTACAACTGCTTCAGGGGCCTGTATACTGCTGCGATGAACCTGAGTATGGCATTTGAGGCTGGCAAAAAAGTATTTTTAAACTTGTTTTTTTATGGTGGGAGGGGGTTAGTGACCACTGGGGGAGTAAGGGGAGGTCATCTCCAATTCCCTCCGGTGGTCATCTAGTCAGTTGGGGCACCTTTTTGAGTCTTGGTCGTGAAAAAAAATGGACCAAGTAAAGTCGGCCAAGTGCTCGTCAGGGATGCCCTTCTTTTTTCTATTATTGGCCGAGGACGACCATCTCCTAATCACGCCCCAGTCCCGCCTTCGCTACCCTGCCAACATGCCCCCGCTTTGGTAGTCCCCGCAATGGAATCAAGGGTGTCAAAAAATCAGCTTTCGATTATGCCGATTTGGACGATCTTGCGAGAAGGATGCCCATCTCCCGATTTGTGTCGAAAGATGGGCGTCCTTCTCTTTCGAAAATAAGCATTATAGTAACATAGTAGATGACGGCAGATAAAGACCTGTATGGTCCATCCAGTCTGCCCAACAAGATAAACTCATATGTGCTACTTTATATATATACCTGACCTTGATTTGTATCTGTCATTTTCAGGGCACAGACTGTAGAAGTCTGCCCAGCACTAGCCTCGCCTCCCAACCACTGGTGCTGCCACCCAATCTCTACTAAGCTTCTGAGGATCCATTCCTTCTGAACAGGATTCCTTTAAGTTTATCCCACACATTCTTGAATTCTGTTACCATTTTCATCTCCACCACCTCCCGCGGGAGGGCATTCCAAGTATCCACCACTCTCTCCGTGAAAAAATACTTCTTGACATTTTTCTTGAGTCTGTCCCACTTCAACCTCATTTCATGTCCTCTAGTTCTACCACCTTACTGTCTCCGGAAAAGGTTTGTTTGCGGATTAATACCTTTCAAATATTTGAATGTCTGTATCATATCACCCCTGTTTCTCCTTTCCTCCAGGGTATACATGTTCAGGCCAGCAAGTCTGTCCTCATACATCTTGTAATGCAAATCCCATACCATTTTTGTAGCTGTTCTTTGCACCGCTTCAATTCTTTTTACATCCTTAGCAAGATACGGCCTCCAAAACTGAACACAATACTCCAAGTGGGGCCTCACCAACGACTTATACAGGGGCATCAACACCTCCTTTCTTCTGCTGGTCACACCTCTCTCTAAACAGCCTAGCAACTTTCTGGCCACAGCCACTGCCTTGTCACACTGTTTTGTCGCCTTCAGATCCTCAGATACTATCACCCCAAGATCCCTCTCCCTGTCTGTACATATCAGACTCTCACCGCCTATCACATACGTCTCCTGTGGATTTCTACTCCCTAAGGTAGAGGGAGATAGGGACC
This sequence comes from Microcaecilia unicolor, assembly GCF_901765095.1. Taxonomy (NCBI): domain Eukaryota; kingdom Metazoa; phylum Chordata; class Amphibia; order Gymnophiona; family Siphonopidae; genus Microcaecilia; species Microcaecilia unicolor. The sequence goes on from NC_044031.1 coordinate 175,694,792, forward strand.
AGAGTCCCCCACGCCATGGGGCACTGCACTGCATTGCACTGACCACTATATTACTCCAGGGACCTGCATGTTGCTCTAATAGACCTGGATCTAACATCTGAAGATGTCATAGCGGCTGCTAAATCATATTTGTATTCACCTTTGGAGGTGGGTGAGAGGGGGTCAGTGACCACTGGGGGGTATTGGGGGGGTCATCCCTGATTCCCTCAAGTGGTCATCTGGTCATTTAGGGCACCCTTTTGTGCCTTATTCGTTATAAAGTCCTGGACACTTTTGTTTTGTTTCATTATGGCTGAAAAATGTCCAAGTGTTAGGAATGCCCAGATCCTGCCCTTAACACACCCCTGACATGCCCCCTTGTGATTTGAACGCACTTCTGATGGACTTCATAGAAAAACATCTAAAAATTGGGTTTTAAAATACCAATTTGGAAGTTTTGGTGAGTAAACATCCAAAAGCAGATTTATGCCACTTTTTGGACGTTTTTCTCTTTTGAAAATGAGCTCTATAGTGTATCTAGATTTTCAGAAAGCTTTTGACAACGTTCCTCATGAGAGACTCCTGAGAATATTAAAAAGTCACAGGATAGGAGGAATGTCTTTCTGTGGATAGGGAATAACTTATTGCACAGAAAACAGAGTGTGGGGTTAAATGGCCATTTTTCTCAATGGAGGAGGGTGAATAGTGGAATGCCGCAGGGATCTGTACTAGGACCAGTGGTATTTAACATATTCACAAATAATCTGGAAAACAGAACCACAAGTGAGGTGATTAAATTTGCAGATGACACAAAACTATTCAGACCTGTCCAAGCACATGCAGATTGTGAAAAATTGCAGGAAGACCTTAGGAAACTGGAAGACTGCATATTCAAATGGCAGATGCACTTCAATGTGGACAAATGCAAAGTGATGCACATTGGGAAGAATAATGCGTATCATAGTTACCTGATGCTAGGGTACACTTTAGGAGTCAGCATTCAAGAAAAAAGATCTAGGTGTCATTCTAGACAAAATGCTGAAATATTCTGCCCAGTGTGCAGCAGCAGCCAAAAAAGCAAACAGGATGCTAGGAATTAATAGGAAAGGGATGCAAAATAAGACCAAGAATATTAACACACCTCAGTCATAAAGATAGGTGATCTAGAAGTCAGTCATACAGACAGACATTCTAGAACTCAGTCACACAGACAGGGATTCTAGAAGGCAATCAAACATAAACAGAGTTCTAGAAGTCAGTAAAAGAAACAGACATTCTAGAAGATGGCAGGGCCGCCGACAGACTGGGCTGGGCCTGGGGCAAGGCCGCCCCCGGGACCCCGCCACCGCTGCTCCCCCCTCCACCTGCCCCTGCCATCCGCCACGGGGCCGAGCCCCCAGCATTGAAATCAAAGCACCTCTCACCTCCGTGTGAAAGCGCTGCAGGCAGCAGGGGAGCAGATCTCCTCCCTTCGGCCCTCCTTCCCAGGGAGGGAAGGAGGGCCGAAGGGAGGCGATCTGCTGCCCTGCTGCCTGCAGCGCTTTCACACGGAGGTGAGAGGTGCTGTGATTTCAATGCAGGGGGCCTGGCCCGGTGACAGACGGTCGACAATGGAGGGCGGGTGGGACTGCGGCGCTGGGCCCCCCTTGCTGCCCCTCTCGGCGGCTATGGAAGATGGACAGATAGAACAGGTGATCTAGAATTCAGTCACAAAGATAGGTGTTCTAGAAGTCAGTCAAAAACAGGCATGCTAGTTACACACGCAGGCATTCTAGAAGTCAGATATAGACATTTTAGAACTCATACAGAGACACAAATAGAGGGGCTCTAGAAGTCAGTCTAACAGAAGGGCATTCTAGAAGACAGACAGATACAATGACAGTCATTATAGGCATTACAGAAAGTCATACAAAGACACAAATAGGTGTTTTAGAAATCAGTAACAGAACCAGGCATTCTAGAAGACAAACACACAGACTGGCTTCTAGAACTCAGATATAGACATTCAAGGATAGGTGATCTAGAATTCAGTGACAAAGATATGTGATCTGGAAGCCAGTCACACAGGCAGGAATTCTAGAAGTCAGACACACAGACTGGCTTCTAAAACTCAGATATAGACATTCTAGAAATCATACAGAGACGCAAATAGAGGGGTTCAGAAGTCAGTCAAAGAAATGGGCATTCTAGAAGACAGACAGGTACAATGACAGGTGTTTTAGAATTCAGGCACACAGTCATTCTACTATTAAGACTTAGGCATTATAGAAAGTCAGACAGAGGCACAAATAGGGATGTTCTAGAAGTAAGTCACAGAAAAAGGCATTCTAGAAAACAGGAGCACAAATAGAGGTATTCTAGAATTCACACACACAGACAGGCTTCTAAAACTCAGATATAGGCATTATTGAAGTCAGGCAGAGACACAAATAAAACTGTTCTAGAAGTCAAACACATACAGGCATACTAGAAGACAGGCAGGCAGACACAACTTGAGGTGTTCTAGAATTCAGTCACACAGACAGGCATTCTGGAAGACAGACAGATTCAAGGGTAGGTGTTCTAGATTTCAGTCACAAAGATATGTGATCTAGAAGTCAGTCACACAGACTGGCTTGAAGAACTTTTGCTGATCTAATTCTTTGCACAGTATGTTCTCTCTTTTTTTAATTAAATTTTTCATTTTTTTAGATTCTGTTGCTTCCTTTCCTGCACATATTGGTAGATTCTTACTCATTCCTTCTGCTTGTCAGAATGCTTGTCCAAGTTTAGTGACATTTATTTCATACTTCCACACTGTTTTTATGTTTGGGTATGTTGATGTTGTTATGTAGTCTTGTAGGCCTATGATGGTAGCTCTCTCTATATAACCTATTTCTATGAGGCCCAGTTCCCCTCCTACTCCAGAATGGTATAGTCTTGACACACACTGTTTCTTATAAGTGATCCCATGAGCATGAGGGAGTTTTCTTGTTTGTTTATCCAGTTTTTCAATATATTTAAGAGACCAGTCTAGAATTCCAAAGCTGTATGAGACTAAGAGGATTACTCTTTCTTCTACTCCTAGATATTCAAGTTCCTTTATGTGACAGTCATCAGTTACAGTGGAAGCACCCCAGCCACTCAGGGTTTCAGGACAGCCAAAATACATATTTATGAGATAGATTTCCATGCATTGCCTCCACTGCATACAATTCTCTCGCGCGAATATTCATTGTAGATATCCTGAAAATGTGATTGGCTGGGCTGCCTCCAGGACCAGGTTTGGGAACCACCGAGTTAGAGAGCTGTTTCAGTTTGGTCAAGTTTCCTCTAAGGAAGGTTGCCTTAGCACATCTGTCCAATCTCTCATATATTTATTTATTAGTCACATTTGTATCCCATATTTTCCCACCTATTTGCAGGCTCAATGTGGCTTACATAGTACCGTACAGGCGATCGCCAATATCGGTATGAACAAATACAGAGTGATGTTGTAGTAGAGTATGGTTCATGTGTTGCAGATACGTTAGGGAATCATAAGGGGGAAGAGTTATGTCCAGTACAAGCTTTGGTTTTGTTGTGTTGCAGGGTTAAGGCATTTAAGTTGGATCGTTAGGGTATGCCTTTTTGAACAGGTAAGTTTTTAGTAATTTCTGGAAATTTAGGTGGTTGTTTGTTGTTTTCACAGTGCTTGGTAATGCATTCCACAATTGTGTGCTTATATAGGAAAAGCTGGATGAATAGGTTGATTTGTATTTGAGTCCTTTGCAGCTTGGGTAGTGGAGATTTAGGTATGTTCGTGTAGATCTTGATGTGTTTCTGGTTATGTTTGTTTATGTTTATTTAAAATTTGCTCTACCACCCTTTCTCAAGAATATCAGAGAGGTTTACATAAAAATTATAATCATAAAAATAATGATAGATATTAAAGGAAATAAAAGTTCTAACTACAGCATCTCTCCTAAGGTGAGTGATCCTCCCACCCTTTCCCATATTTACATGTAGGTGAAAAAAAATATGTTTTAAGACTCATTTTAAAATTTAGGAAAATTAGTTTCAGCTCCAAGATTTTGTGGCAAAGAATTCTACAAAACAGGTAATAAAAAACAGTAAAACGTAGATTGGTATATGCAATACAGACGTGTGTTAGATGTTGCAAGAAGCACTAACTGATTTTGCTCTTGTAAAAGAAGGGCTTAACTTGGGATTATATGGAATTGGTAAATGAAATAAGTAAAATGGAAAACCAGAATAAAATACTCATTAAGAATAATATTAAAGTGATAGAACTGCAGGACGTATGGGGTAAGGGAGAAGCACTTTGGGTTAAACTGGAAAGAGGAAAAGAAAAAATATATTTACTTTGGAATAATATACAGGTCACCTTCACAGTCAGAAGAATTGGACAGAGACTTAATTGAAGACATCCACAAGATAGCTAGGAAAGGGGAAGTACCACCGATAGGTGATTTTAATATGCCGGACATTGATTGGGGCGTCCCTGCTGCAGGATTATCTAGAAGCAGAGGGATCTTGGATTCTCTATAGGAAGAATTGTTTCAGCAGTGGGTGACGGAACCGACGCAGGATAGAGCTGGTAAGGTTTGTCTCTTTGCGGATGATATTGAACTCTGCAACAGGGTGGACACCCTGGAGGGTGTGAATGACATAAGGAAGGACCTAGTGAAGCTGGAGGAATAGACCGATATTTATCAACTAAGATTTTGTGCTAAAAAATACAGGGTCATGCACTTGGGTTGCAAGAATCCGAGGGAATGGTACAGTATAGGGAGTGAAGTGCTTCGATGGAGGTGATTGTGTCTGATGACCTTAAAGCTTCCAAACAGGTAGAAAAAGCGACGGTCAAAGCCAGAAGGATGCCCGGCAGGAAAAAGGAGGTGATAGTACTATAGTATAAGTCTCTGGTGAGGCCCCATTTAAAGTACTGCATGCAGTTCTGGAGACCACACTTATAGAAAGATGTAAACAGGATGGAGTTGGTCCAGAGGGTGGCTACCAAATTGGAAGTGGTCATAAAACATATAATGATAGCTTATGAACCTTATCATGTATATGCTGGAAGAGAGGCGGGAGAGAGGAGATATGATAGAAACGTTTAAATACTTCAGTGGCATTAATGTACAGGAATTGAGCCTTTTTCAAATGAAGGAAAACTCTAGAATGTGAGGGCTTAGGATGAAGTTAAGAGGAAATAGGCTTAGGAGGAATCTAAGAAAATATTCTTTCACGGAAAGGGTGGTGGATGCATGGCATGGCCTCCTGGTGGAGTTCGTGGAGACAAAGACTGTGTCAGAATTTAAGAAAGCTTGGGACAGGCACATGGGATCCCTTAGGATAAGGAGGAGTTAGTGGTTACTGTGGAAGGGCAGACTGGATGGGCCATTTGGCCCTTAACCTGCCATCATGTTTCTATGTGCAAGTATGAGAATTTTAAACTTACTGCAACAAATCACTGGTAATCAATGATGTTTTTAAACAAATAGGGTAACATGGTCAATTTCCGGTGAATAAGTAATTAGTTTAACTGCAGTGCTCCAAATAGTTTGAAAGTGTCTAAGAGAGGACAGGTTGAGATCATTATATATGAAATGAAATAATCAATTCTACTGATTAGTGCATGAATAAAGATCAGCAATGCTGCCTTATCCAAATAACGTCTGATAGCACCAATGCATCTTAAATCCATAAAGCTAGATTTGTCAACTGCTGTGTAAGTAAATGCTGTACTGTGGACAACTAGGCCAGTGTAAGCTAAACATTTCCACTCCCCCTACAGCAGTCCATCCTCACCAATCTTTCTCTAATTCAGCCCATTAGTTTTTTTTTTCTCTTTCCTTCAATCTTTTACTCCCAGTCCACCCCACCAGTCTCCTATTCTCCCACTTCATGCCCACTATTCTCTCTTCCTCCTTAGCTTATTCTCAGTAGCTTCCCTCTCTCTCCATTTCCTTAGTCCATTCCCACTAGTTCTCTCCCTAATCCACCCCATCCCTCTCCCACTGCCAGTCTGTCCTTATGAGACTCTCTCTTTCTTTCTATTTCCCCTGTTCATCTCCAGCAATTGCTCTTTCTTTTCTTCCAGTTCATCACTGTTAGTTTCTCTCTCTTTCTGCAGTTCCTAGTTCATTCCCAATTTCACACGCATAAGCACATCTAACACAAAACTCCACAATAATTCAAACAGCCACCAACAAACAGCTCGGCTGTAGCCTGTCGCCTATCAGGCCTCCTAGCTTCCTATATGGTACCCTGTTACTACTAATTTATGGCAATAACCCAGTCAACATGAGTGCATAGCCTGCCAGACAGATAGCTTTATTAGTTACCTAAAATATCCTGGACATGGGCCATTAGGATCCTCTCTTATCTTCCCCCCCCCCCCCCCACCGGTTTTGATATGTTTAGAATAAAAAAAATATCACAGTTTCCTCCTGCTTGCAAGTAGAAGTTTGGAAAAACATAGAGATAACATTTTAAATTCATTTAATTCTTGTCTTTCACTGATAATGGCAACCATACAGATCTGGAGTTGACTTTGATGTCAGCTCCGCAGCGCCAATAGTTGGGGAACAAGGCCAGTGCCGAGCAGACTTCTATGGCTGTACTTTGAAACTGGCAAGGACAAATCAATATCAAATATGCATATGTAATATCACTTCACAAGCTATGAATTTATCTTGATGGGCAGACCAGAAGGACCGTACAGGTCTTTATCTGTCATCATCTACTATGTTATTGTGTACAAAAAAGGAAACATGACAACAGGGAGGAAAAAAAATTCCCATTATGTTTAGTCCCTTCTCCTTCCACTTGTTGCCATCTCTCTCTCTCTCTGGGACCCTTTAGTGGCAATAAGCTCCATGGCAGCAGCAATAGCATCGAGGAAGGGGCAAGAAGGAGTTTGATTGTGGTTGCAGAAGTTTTGGCAGGCTCAGTGGTGCCTGCGGCTGTGCAGTGAGCTCTCAAGTTCAAGTCAGAAGCATGGTGGAAACTCTTCAACTACATAGCCGCCAAGAGGGGGGGGCAGGGGGGGACAAAATTCACCGGGCCCGGGCCTCCAAGGGGGACCCGGTGCCGCAGTCCCACCCGCCCTCCGTTGTCAACCGTCTGCCACCAGGCCGTGCCCCCTGCATTGAAATCACAGCTCCTCTCACCTCCGTTTTAAAACACAGCAGGGCAGCAGATCGTTTCCCTTTAGGCCTCCTTCCCTCCCTGTGTCCCGCCCTCATCTGATGTAACTTCCGCGAGGGCGGGACACAAGGAGGGAAGGAGGGCCGAAGGGAGGCAATCTGCTGCCCTGCTGCCTGTAGCGCTTTCACACGGAGGTGAGAGGCGCTGTGATTTCAATGCAGGGGGCCTGGCCCGGTGGCGGATGGAGGGGGGGAGCAGCAGCAGTGACCTCCGGCGGAGGGGGCAGCAGGGGCAGGGCCCCTGGGGGTGGCCTTGCCCTGGGCTTGGCCCAGTCTCTCGGCGGCCATGTTCAACTTCACACTTTTGAGGGCAAATCTATAACTGGATGCCTCTATTTAGGTATCTCAATGGTGTGCAGTAGGAGCCTATTCTATAAGAGAGCCTAGGTGCCTAAGTTTCATTATAGAACACTAGTGTAATGCAGTATCAACATGCCCAACATTTAAGAGCTCGCAGGTATGTCAGCCATAGAGCTGGTTCAACTGTGAGCACCTAAATGCAGCAGAGACACCCGTAACTTGCAATATTCTGTATGTCAGATGCAGGAGAGCTCACTTATATCCCCACCCATGCTCTGCCCCTGTGCAAATCCCTTTGCAAATATGCATTGCAGGAATAAAGCAGGTCATTGCAGAATAGCGCTTAGGTGGTATGCTAGTATTCTAACGAAGCAAACACCCACAGAAGGTGAGCTCTCCACAAAGAAACCGACGATAGGAAAAAACACACAGTGGATCCAAGAAAAAGTCCTCTCACAGTGGGTGTCTTCCTGAACAAGGTCTTTATTAGCAGTAATTCTGTTACTGCTAATAAAGACCTTGTTCAGGAAGACACCCACTGTGAGAGGACTTTTTCTTGGATCCACTGTGTGTTTTTTCCTATGCTAGTATTCTAAACATTTGCATGCATAAATGTTAGCATATAGATTATAGAATTGCCTCCTTCATGACTCCATGGCCTGGATATGTACGTCTTGCAGTTCTCATAAATGGGTGGCTATGTACATGAAGAAAGGATTCTGGGGTGGGTGTATTTTGGGGGCTCTCTAATAGCACTTTTCTTCATGTCACAGCAACTGCCAGCAAATAAATTTTTCATTAATGCATGAAAAGGCACAGATCCTACAGCTGTCAGTGAAAAAATGGTGCAGTCAGAAATGTCACATTGGATGAACCCTCGAATACCAGCACAGTAAAATTTTTCCTCGGAGTGTGTATGTTTGAGAGTGTATGTGTGTGAGAGAAAGTGTGTGTGAGAGATGGAGTGTGTGTGTAAGAGAGACAGAGTGTGTGTGTGTTTGTGTGAGTTTCCCTCCCCTGCATCCATGTCCAGCATTTCTCCTCTCTCCCCTCCATCCATGTGCATCTCTTTCCTGCCTTCCCTCTCCTCCATCCATGTCCAGCATTTCTTCTGGCCTCCCCTGCATCCATGTCCAGCAACTCTCCTCTCTCCCCTGCCCTCAGCTGCATCCATGTCCAGCAACTTTCCTCTGTCCCCTGCCCTAAGCTGCATCCATATGCAGCAACTGTCCTCTCTCCCCTCCATCCAGGGCCGTGCCTAGGGTCTCTGGCGCCCCCCTGTAGACTATCAGTTGGCGGCGCCCCCCCCCCCCCCCCCCCCGTGAAAATGATCGCTCACCACTTGCCACACTGACAGGAATTGTCAGCAATATTCTTAGAAACAAACTACTATACATTGCAAAATAAGATAGCAGATGTAAATTCTCAAAGTGGACATATTCCAAACACTAAAATGAAAATAAAATGATTTTTTCCTACCTTTGTTGTCTGGTGACTTTCTTTTTCTGATCATGCTGGCCCAGTATCTGATTCTGCTGCTATCTGTCCTCTAAACTCTGTTTCCAGGGCTTCCTTTCCATTTATTTCTTTCCTTTCCTTCTTTCTTCTTCATTTCTGGTCCTCAGGTTCTCCCTATTTTCTTCATCCATGTGCAGTTTTTCTCCTCTCTTCCTTTTCCCTCATTTCATCTCCTTCATCTCTCTTCTCTCCCCTCTATGTCCAGCAATTTCTCCTCTCTCCCTGAGCCCTGCCCTCCCATCCATGCCCATCCATGCTCCTCTGTGCCCTGCCCCCTCCATTCATCCCTATCCAGCAATTCCCCTCTCTCCGAGCCCTGCCCTCCCAATCCATGCCCATCCATGCTCCTCTGTCCCCTGCCCCCCAACATTCATCCCTATCCAGCAATTCCCCTCTCTCCCTGAGCCCTGCCCTCCCAATCCATGCCCATCCATGCTCCTCTGTCACCTGCCCCCTCCATTCATCCCTATCCAGCAATTCCCCTCTCCCTGAGCCCTGCCCTGCAATCCATATCCATCCATGCCCATCTGTCCCTCCATTCATCCCTATCCAGCAATTCCCCTCTCTCCCTGAGCCCTGCCCTCCCAATTCATGCCCATCCATGCTCCTCTGTCCCCTGCCCCCTCCATTCATCCCTTTCCAGCAATTCCCCTCTCTCCCTGAGCCCTGCCCTCCCATCCATGCTCCTCTGTGCCCTCCATTCATCCCTAATTCCCTATCCAGCAATTCCCCTCTCTCCCTGAGCCCTGCCCCTCCCATCCATGCTCCTCTGTCACCCTCCATTAATCCCTATCCAGCAATTCCCCTCTCTCCCTTCCATGACCCCCCCCACCTCGCATCCATGCTCCTCTCTCCTCTGTCCTCCCCTTGACGTCAGAAGAAGGCGGAACACAGCGAAGGGAAGGCTAGAGCCATCGGGAGCGCCGCCTCCTTCACTGACGCTGCGCTGCTGGACCGCCATGGAGGTAAATTTAAAAAGAAAAAAAAAGAAAAGGGATGTTGGGGGGGGGGGAGGAGAAGAGGGCGGGCAGTAGTTGAACAATGGGAGTGGGAGGGCGAGCGAGGTGAGCATGGTGCGGCGGCGCCCCCCAGAGGGAGGTGCCCCCCTGCCATGCTTACCTCACTTACCGTGTTGGCACGGCCCTGCCTCCATCCATATCCAGCAACTGTCCTCTCTCCCCTGCCCTCTCCTCTATCCATGTCCAGCAAGTGTTCTCTCTGTCCTGCCCTCCCCTGCATCCATTTCCAGCAACTGTCCTCTCTCCCCTGCATCAATATCCAGCAATTCTCCTCGCTTCCCTGGCCTCCCCTCCATGTCTAGCGATTTCTCCTCTCTTCCCTCCCTCCCATCCATGTCCAGCGATTGTCCTCTGCCCTCCCCTCCATGTCCAGCGATTTCTCCTCTCTCCCCTGCCCTCTTCTCCATGTCCAGCGATTTCTCCTCTCTCCCCTGCCCTCCCCTCCATGTCCAGTGATGCCCCCCCCCAAGTTCCAACGCGGCCTCTTCTCCCTCAACAGCCCTCCTTGTCTTCGTGCCAGCCAGCCAGCGCTTAAAACTTATTTTACTAATCTGACTGAAGTCGTGACTGCAAAAGAAGCAGAGAGCAAGCTCGCCTTCAGCCTTCCCCTTCTCTCTCAGCGTGCCGCCCTTGTGTAAACAGGAAATGAGAGCGGGAAACATTTTGTCTATTAGATTGTAAGCTCTTTGAGCAGGGACTGTCTTTCTTCTATGTTTGTGCAGCGCTGCGTACGCCTTGTAGCGCTATAGAAATGCTAAATAGTAGTAACTGCTTAAAAGATAGGACTGTTATTTATAGAGTTCTACTTATGTGGTTATCTCAATGCCCCCGAAATAGTGTTTCCGTTTGAGTGTTAACCAGGCATTTTCAGCAGCACTATCTGGTTAAGTGCCACTGAAAACGCCCTATTAGCCCTGGACAGGTGATTTAAATGGTCCAAGAAAACAACAGGGCAGTCTATCTGCAAGATCCATGATGGTGACACAAAAAGAACAGACGAAGAATTCTATATGAAGGTGAATTTATTGGACCAACAATGCTCGACTCAGGCTGTGTTTCGCCCATACATGGGCGGCCTCAGAGGCAAATTATGTTGAGAACTGGATACTCTTCACATATGTGTTGTAACTCATGACTGCGATCATATGGCAAGGGAATCCATACGATGGCTCCATGAATCCTCCAGCGTCAATGATTTACATAGCCATCGTGTGGATTCCCTTGTCATATGATTGCAGTCATATGAGTTACAACACATATATGAAGAGTATCCAGTTCTCAACATAATTTGCCTCTGAGGCTTTCTGTGTTGCCAGCTAGCTGATTTAAATGACCAGGATTTTGAATATCTCCTGGCCCAAGATTTTTACTGTTTTTACAGTATTTTCTTTTTTGCATACTTATGGAAACAAAACTAATATAAAAGTGAACCCGTGGAAAGGTAATTTCTTCGGCCTCTTGAATCAGTTTCACAGACCTGCATATTGCTATTCCTTTCGGGGGGCTAAGCTTATTAGGCCTTTTCAATTTGTATAATGTGGAAAACGTTGGTAATGGGTACATGTACAGTTAGGAGTGAAGCAATTGGCATGGTCCAAATGTCAAGTTATATAGGTGTTTTGAAGAATCACCGGGGAGGAGTTTTAGGAATGCGGATGGGAGAGGCAACATGTCTGTTGGCTTTTTCTTAGGGTCAGAGAAAGGGAGTTTCCCCCCCTGTTTCTTTAAATAGGGGTTCTCTTGGTGTATCAAACAAGTAGGGAAAGTTCAAAGAGAGGGCCTGCAACAATGGTCCAAGGAAGATACTATTCTAATTCAAGGGTGTAGGAGACTTGTCCAAGGAACTGCTGCCCCAGCAAAGGCATTGTGGGGTTCTTTTACTAAGCAGCAGAAGGGCTACGCTAAATTGGCACTGTCGCAGGCTACTGCAGGGGTAGTGTGGGCACCCTGAGATACTTTTGAAGTTGGCTCATACTGTTTCCCGCGGTAGAAAATATATTTCTATTTTCTACCAAGGGGGGAAGTCCCGGCAGTAATTGGCAGCGTGGCCACATTGGGGCGCGCTGCCTGACTACTGCACGAGTAGCGTATGAGCCCTTACCGCTAGGTGAATGGGTGGTGGTAAGGGCTCAGGCAGTAAATAGCCGAATGCTACATTTAGTTTTAGTGCATGGCTATTTACTGCCCTATTGAGAAATGCCTTTTTGCCCAGCCATGGTAAAAAATGGCCCAGCACGCGCCAAAAACATGCACCCACACATAGCAGGCCAGTTTTTACAGTGGCTTAGTGGAAAGACCCCTGCGTGACCAGATCTTGAGAAAAAATGATTCAGTGTATTCTGACAAGGCTTCTGAGGAGAAAAGAGTTCTATTGGGAAGCTGAGTTCTCAAATTTCCTGCGAATTTTACTGAAGCGTCTTGAAGTAGTAAAGTTTGAGAATCTTATCTTTGTATACTCTGGGAGCACTGTATTCAATTTTCTTCTGCAACTAACTGCCTGGGGTTTGGCTATTTATATCTTCAATAAATATATTTTTGTCTTGGAACAACTCACTGGTGTGGACTTCTACTGAGAAATTGCAAGTGACACCCTTGGTTGTCTGTTAAAAATATGAGGCCTCTGTTAGGGGCTTAATCAGTGCAAACAGCCAAAGAGGAGTAAGTTCAAATAGCTCTAAATATTCACATTTTCTTCATTCAGATGACATGATTAGGACAAAAAAAGAATGTTCAATCAAAGTCTTTAGTATTGCAACATCATTTATTTTTAAAATATCAAAACAGGAACCCTGCCAGAGGATAAGAAAACTGCAGTGTTGTGGAACAGTAAATTTTCCCAGTATTACTGTGAGATCATATCTGGCCAGTCATTTAATTCTTACCATTCAGTAATGGAAAACAAACACAAAATACAAAGGAAAGAAAACAAACACTGACCACATAAAGGGATCTCATCTGTTAGCAATTTGTTTAATGACGTTTTTAGTACATTCCTGTAGCAGAATATAAGCATTTACACCAAAATTTGAACCTCTAATTCAAAATATGGTTACTGTTTTTCTGCAGATTATGTAAAGCTAATGTTACATGCAAGAGATGAAAAACATTTCCCCATTCCAAAGGTGAGCAATGCAGCAGTCAATCTTCAGGTACGGTAAATAAGATTTCAAGCCCTGCATTCATACACATGAAATAAAAATGAGCAGTGCATATTAACATGTATGAGATACTGACAAGATATGAACATTATAAGCATTTGGCCTAAACTTCTAGTAATTTTCCAGTGGCCTCAGTATATATCCCAAGTTAAGGCAAGATGAACAGATCTAATTCCCATTCTTTCCAGCATTTTAGGTTAATGTGCATGCACACAGTGCAACTTCTGCACACTGCTAGTAAGTTTACTCACCAAAGGCTAATATTCTGGCGATATGCATACAGGGTGTATCTATAATAAAGTATTCTAAAGGGATTCAAATTTTGTATTAACGCCTTTCATTGCTAAGGATTATTTTCAAACTACATGGCATCACAGGCAATATGCCCATTGATATCAACATATCGTACCATTTGGATTAGTTTATTTGATTAAAATGTATGTATATATATTATCAAAAATGGGAAAGATCATCTGTAATCCCCCTTAGTTACATACACACATACATACTTTTATAGTGCTGCACTGAGAAATTCCCAAAGATACCAGAGGTAGAAATGCAATAAACCGAAAGAGTGATGGGATTACGTTTATTCCTCTGTTGGTGTTCTAAAGGGACAGAGTTAATGGAGCATTTTGCTCCCTTGTGCTTGTACCTTATCTAAAGCAAAGCCTACTTGTACCACAAGAAAGGTATAACAAAGGGCAAGACAATTCTCTTATGGCAACAGAAATGTCATTGTTGCTTTGATGGGATGCCTTTTGAAGCGTACATATATATAAGGTTTAGGATTCTTTTATCAAAAGCCTCTTGGTAATATTCATCTTCAGCTCAGGATGAAAGTTTAACCAGATGTGTGCATTCAAGTAAATGACTTTTTGGCATTTCTACAACATGAGGAGATAAACTGAAAACAGTAATGCAACCTTGCCCCATCCTATATTAATGATAGCAATTAAATGGGCCGCAAAATCCTAAATAAACAATGAGAGACTAGCTTTGAACCAACAGAAACAACCCACTGAAATCGTAAGCGTTTCATGTTTTCCATCTACAAATAAAGACTTCTTCCAGTTCAAAGATTAGTAATAAGCATACCTTAGTAAAGCTTTGTGGCCACTTAAAGGTGATAATATAACTAGAAATGTACTTTGAACAGTCCACAAAACAGAAAGGATTCCTTTGTGAACGACAACTAAAATACATTTTGTTCTTAATAAGGCTAGAATGCAAAAGATGAATAATTTTGTTCAAAAGTGGTTTGAAGGGTTATATATTTATATGTTAGAGGATCATGAATAATACAGAATTGAGAATCTCATTTAATTTGTCCTTTGTAACTGGTTAGCATTGCCTTTCTGGAGGGCTAGTTTTAGATGTATTACAATTTATACACATTCAAAATTTTCTTTTCAACTGCCGAAGATTTAACCCCCCCTCAAAACACAGCACTTATGCAATTAATGTTGCCGCCAACCACATAAGTGCACTTGAATATCAATCTCTATATGATCCAAAAAGTTATTTCTTATTATAAACAACAGTTTAACAAAAATGGTATTATTCAATATATTTAGGTATTATTTAACGTAGGACAGAGTAGAACTGTTTTACTTAGAAGAGGAAGTTCAAAATCTAAAACTCTAGATAGTTCAAAAATTTCTGCATGATATGTAGAGAAACAATGTAAACAGTTTTTCCAATAGTAATTATTTTCAGAACATAAACTTTTTAAGGATCTTTACTAATTATGGTGGTGAGGGATTTTGAAAAGAGTAAATCTGAAATATAATTAACCAGATAAATAAAACTCCCTTCCCATGACTTCTAAATTTGTGTGCTTCAAACCGCAAGGTGCAAAAATTCAGCTGGCCAAAAGGTCAGGATTTTTCTTGTGACGCCCATTTTACACAGAACGTAAACGTCCAGGTCAGAAGGTGTTCAATTCTGATCATATTTTAGAAAAGGATTTGTTGATGAGCAGCCTCTTCTAAAATACCTGCAGAAGTGCATATTTATTTGCCACCAAGTGCAGTGGGAGCAGCCAACATACAACATGAACACAGCAGCATCCTGGCATTTCTGCGGTTTCTGTCGATAATGGGCCTGGGTGTGAGACATTCATGGCCCTGGTAATTTCACACCTTTCATGTGTTAAGTGGTGCCAACTCCACATGTACCTGCTCTATTTTACAAACCTACCACATGTAAGTAAGCCAAGTGGCGAGGCCACAACATTCAGAGAAAGAACGGGGTTCACACTCTCCACAGCAAACGGACAAATCAAAAATGGGGTGGAGAGGGCCCAATGTCAAGACATCAGTCCCCACACGCAAGGGTAAGATGCTCCAAAAAAACTTTTATTTGGACCCAACACGGTCTGTGTTTCGGCTATATCAGCCTTCTTCAGGGGTCTTGACAAGCACTTCATACAACGTACTGCTGAAAAGTTATATGAAGTGCTTGTCAAGACCCCTGAAGAAGGCTGATATAGCTGAAACACGGACCGTGTTGGGTCCAAATAAAAGTTTTTTTGGAGCATCTTACCCTTGCGTGTGGTGACTGATCTCTTGACATTGGGCCCTCTCCACCCCATTTTTGTTGAGGCCACAACATTAACATAGTTTTGTTTTGAGGATGGGCATAAACTACAAGAGATTAAGGATTCCCGGGTAAAGGTGAAATGAGGAATGCACAAGTTGCGTTTAGTCCTATTTGAACCACGCCTCCTTGAAATCACTATGCAGTGTGGATCTCCATGTGTAAATAACAATTTTCTGAAATAGATTTTTACATGTGTAAGAGATATACATGTGTAAGTACTGGTATTTCCATATAGAAACTGCAAATAAGGCTTCTAAAATAAACCCTTCAGTCTGTTTCCTGGATTCCCATTCCAAGTAAAAATGCACCAATTAGCTAGATTTTTGTCCACACTCACTTTCAGTTGCCAGAATACAATTTCTTCTAGCCCTTGCTTCTTCTTCCTCCACTGCATATCCGTATCTGTTGCTAAGGAAGGTAAATGCAAGCAGCCTTATATTTGATTCTTCTGTGTAGATTGCACAATTTAATAAAACTGTGCAATAGTGGCATCCCTCATAATGCATCTGACAAATTCTAAAGGCAAGTTTCATGTGCCCAGGAGTTCCCTTCATGGCATTTTCAGCTATTACAAAAGATTTAATTTAAAAATTAAAAGTAAAAGCTATGCCTGTATTTAATAGATGTTCTGTGTGTTAAACTATTTTTGTGAAAAGAAAATGTTAGAACATAATCAATCTGTACCATTTACATAGTGTATTTTTCTGTACCTTTATGTTTGATATCTGTTTTGAATTCTTTTAAAAAATCTTGTATAAGTGTGGTTTCTGTTGAGTGTAGGAGTGAGTGACATTCATGGCGCTGTGGATTATGTGAATCCCTTCCATAGAATTCCAACAAATGAATGATTTTTTCCTCTCTCTCTAACCTTTTTGTTACAACTCTCTCTTTTTTTTTTTAAATAACACTTGAGAAAGAACTTTCTTGAATGTAGCAAGCAGATCTGTAAAGCACCATCTCCCCATGCTTTAAATATATGCTTGATCTTATTGAAGAGGAATGATGGACAGAAGGAAACAAAATAGAGATGGCTGAGGAGAAACTTATAGCTATCCGCAGCTGCATACGGAATTTGGGATGCACGTATTAAGAACACATTCATGTAGAGCTGTCATCACAGTTGTTTTCTCTCTCAAGGGCTACAAAGCACTAACTAGATTTGCGCTCATAAACTTACAATCTAGGCTTTAGGTGATTGAACTAGGTTAGTTTTGCAGATGTTTTGTCCCCTGGAATCAAAGTGCAGACATTACAAATTCTTGATGCAACAGCTGATCTCGTTGATTCTATCTAAACCATTCACTTAAATATCCAATGGGCTCACAATGGTAAAGTCAGAATCCTTGCTGTTGTTGCTGCTGTCATCATCAGGACTGGAACTAAGGTTGCTAGAAGATGATGAATTTGCACTCATTAGTGGATCAGAGAAGACCAACGAGGAGGCAGATGGAGCTTCATTCTTCTGTGCAATCTCCTCATGTGGTTGTGATAGCTTAGTTCCAGTACCTCCTTCCTCTTCTTTGGAAACCAAGATATAGTCATTAGAATTCCTGATGTCTGCATTGCTAGACATTTCAACTGTAGCCTGAAAGACAAGATAACACATAAAGCATAGAATTACATTAGACTTTACATGTGAAATAGTAAATACATGCTTTTGAGTACTACAACAATTGCCTCTGTTCTGGTTACTCCCACCTGTTCAGAGGCAGAAGTTTAAATCAAACAGTAAGCCTGAGCTCATTCATTCTTTTGTGCTGGCTAGTTAAGGTTGCAGTGCAAATGCAAGATGCAGGTTGGGCCTAGAGTGATATTTAAGATTTGATACAGTAATTTAATTTCATGTAGAAATCACTTTGATATAAACTGAAAGCCACTTGTAACCTGATCTGTACTGTTGTGAGCTAATTTCTGCCCTAATAATGTTCTAATGCTAATCAAAATAAACTTAAGAGCCTGTTTGATAACTCAAGCTGGCGATTTGTGCAGGCCTCTTAAGTAAGGTACATTAATATGAATAAAGTTTCAACAAATTATGTGAGGCTTAACCTAGATACCCTTTGGCTATCCAAGAAGCAGGCCAGGATGGTGAAGCCAAATCTACGATTACACCACCGGGTGGTTTGGCTCATTTATATTAGACAGAGGCTGTGCCTCGAGTCCTGGAGACCCTGGTGGAGCTTGGAGGTGCATCCTACCTCCATCCTCATCTGTGGCACACACAAGGGTGTGCAAAGAAAACCCTATTTTTGCTTATATTTTATAAGTGTGGTGGATGCTCTTTTGAAGTAAGCAATCTATGACCTTTCTCCTCTTGCCCCACTGAATGGTAATCTAGCCCTGATGGTCTGCACGTTTTTGCCTGAGACAGTGCAGTAAACATTTGACTTGCCGCAGGGTTCTCTACATTTTAACCTGCTGATCAGACAGTGTGAGTGCTGACTATGTGGGATTCGTTCTATGAGAGTTGACTGGGGTGGAGAGAATGCACTGTGTGGGGTCAAATTTGTCTAAGGCATTATATATAAAAGAACCAGGGACAGTCATTTTGTCAATTGACAGCTGAAGCAATACAAATGTGGAATTAGGACCTGGGCCTGACTTGGGCCCCAGGAACTGATGATGAATTATCCATTACAGGTTACGTCCTTGCTGGGTCTGCTGAGCCAATTCTAATTTGCTATGGCCATATAAATAATTCATTTCTCAGTGGTCTCAGCCTCCTGTTTAATGATTGTCCAGAGTGGGAAACATATGTCCCAGATATTTTATGGTGTGAGCAATCCAGAGAGGTACCCTGATTGAAAGATTATCAGCTATAGTTAAGAAGGACCTTGTGAAATTTGAGCTTATGGGGGATCGCTTTGAATCTTTTAAACTTCATTTTCAGTTCATTAATATTAAAATGGCACAACGCAAATCATGTGAAATCGTGTGATTTGCATTAAAAATATTAAAACACTGGCAGGTACATTCTCAGCAAAGACTCCTTCCTCCAAGATGTAAAGGACTTGTGAGCCCCTGACAGAGCATCAAACACCTCCCCTCCAGGGCTCCCTCTTTCCCCTATACAAGCAATACAAAGGAAGGCATTAGGTCAGGCATGCCAATTTTTTTAAAAACTGGAACCAACAGGGCTGGAGTGAGTGGTGTTTCCTTCTGCCTGAAAGACCTATAGGTGGCTAAGGTTGGCTGGGAATGTTAACACTCCTTTATAAATAAGATACTTTTGTTTACATGGACAATCAGGGCCTGATAGTCAGCCCATGGTGGTCAGTGTTTTTTTTTAAAGCGCTGACAGCCATGGGCTAAATTAAGCCTGAAGATTCAATGCCAAGTCTAGGCTCCAGAACTGAATGACCAGTGCCCAGTCAGGGATAAAGTCAGGGCAGCCTTTTTTTTGCTGTTCTAACTATGTGTTTAACTTACCTGGTAAGTGGACTGAATATTGCCCCTAACCAGTTAAGAGCTACTTCCGCTCATGGGCTGTTTTGGAACTAACAAGCACAGTAGTGGTTATAGCCGATATTCAGTTTCACTGCCCAGTTAAGTGCTTCTGCATATCAGCAGCTGGTCCGCAGAGTGGGGTTTAAGTGGGCAGGAGCCTCTCTTGCCTGCTTAAACCACACTAAATATCAACCGCTTAGGAAATAGATCTTAACTCTAAAATGGCCAGTTAATTATACAAAGATGATTATAAATATATGTATACTTAGAACATGGGTCAGGGATCCAATGAACATCTCAGTAACTTATTCAGCTTCAAAACTGACACAATTTCATAATGTTCTCTTTAATAATATCTTCAATCTTTATTTTCAGATTAAGTTCTTCATCCTGAATTTAGGCCAACCAATCAACTACAGTATCATCTCTGGTGTTCTCTAAGTGCAGGCTCTAAATCGGTCATTGACAGTACCAGAAATACATCAACAGTATATCAGATAACTGAACATGCAGCAGTCCTAAAGTATCAGACTACACTCACAGTTCTTTCACTGCTTTCTATGCTATACAAGTGGCAGGAATAAGGATATTTTATTCCTCAGAAATACACTAAGGCTTTTGTGATGATTATTCAATGCTCTGCTGAAAATTCACACCGACATGGACCAGATTTCATGTATCTGTGTCTGCTGATGATTAAATGAGAAATGACAGAACTATACTTCCAGTAGCTTTCAAAGTTAATGACCTTACATTCAGCACCATATGGCTTCTCATAACATTTTTCCTGATAAATATCAACCATCAAATCTCTTTCAAAAATGCAAATAGATCTAACTAATATGCACAAGCTATAGCAAAACAAAAACAATATAAAATACTTAACAGAAGCAAAGAACATGCCTGACAGCTTCTTTTAAGTTCTTAAACCAGTCAAAAAACAAATAGACAAGTGTTTTCAAAGCACTTAGACTTACTTTGTTAAGTGCTTTGAAAAAGAACCCCATAATGTACTTAATTATGCTAGACTCCACTACTACAAATAGCTACTAATCTATCATATTTTGTCCATGTTAGAAAATGATTTTCCTTGTGTTCCTGAAATAGTGGCTCTAGAAGAAATGTTCCTGTGGGTAACACACTGAGGCTCATTTTCAAAGCACTTAGCCTCCCAAAGTTTCATAGAAACCTATGGAACTTAGCCTCCCAAACTGCTTTGAAAATATGCCTCACTGAATACTACAATCTGTGGCAAAATAATAATAATAAGCTAAATATCATTTCATTGTTAAAAATTATGCAAGAGAAATGTAAAATATTCTTAACAGAATTTACTTCATTTTTAATAACCTGCTTAAAACTAAAGTTATTAAATTCTATTTTTATCACACTACAGCAGTGAGAAATCTGGCACAGATGTGCTACACAGTTTTTTTGATATGAAATGGAATGGTAGACAAAATCACACTAAACTACTGCTAACAATACACTCATTTCTCATTGTGGAGTACAGAGCAGAGCTAGGATGTTCCTCCTTATAGCTTGTGTTCCAAAAAATATTCAGATTCTGGTGTTACCTCTGTAACAGAAAAAAAATTCTTTCACTGCCAGGTACTTTGTGAAGTAAAACAAAACCCTACAATATAAGTAACTCAGAACCCACGTGGCAAGACTTGCATATATCATAACAGCACTAACGCTATGAGAGAACTGTACCTTTAATAAGGCAGTACTGTACAGCAGACAGAACACAATATACATCCTATTGGAAAATCTGAACAAGTGGGCCTGCTGTAGATCCCCACACAAAATCACTAGCAGAATCATTCATCTCAGTCACACATGCAGAACACGCACTGACTCTCACAGTCTCTGTGAACAGTACAACACATGAGAAATACAAATAGGAATATGCTTCCTCCTGTGCTGAGCAAAATAAGAACATTTCCTTCTGTGCTTGAAAACCCAAGAAGTAAAGGTCTCTCTGAGCTATACAAAACATGAAAAATATAAGCGAATACACTTCCTCCTGTACTACGCAAAATAAGACATGTACATTCCCAAAGCTGATATTTTTCCAATCACTAAAAACTGAAAAGAATATCTTCATTTTTTTTATTTAATGTTGCAATGAACAATTTATATTTCTAATCAGGGTGGTCTCAGTCTCTTTCCACTCTTTTATTGGTCTTCTCCTAAATTCTTCTCCAAAGTTTCCTATTTACCATTTTTCCCAACATCTGTTTCTTACAGCTTTATTCTCCATTTCATTTAAGTTCAATATTTTACCTGCACTTATAAAAATGCCCAGGGCAGGATACATACAAACATTCATTAAATCAACTCATATCAACTGACAAAACAGATAGACATTTCCAGCACCCACAATGAATACAGTGTAAAACAACAGACTAGTCTAAACACTCTCTTATAAACTTTTATGTGCTTCTCTCAACAATAGAAAATAAATATTTTCATATTTGCCTATAGCTTAACAGATCTTCAAAGAGGTGAATGGATATTGGCAATTTATTCCATAAAAAGGAGAGATTAGGCCTTTCCTCCTAATTTTCATTCCTGTAGTCCCTCCAGGCTGGTCCAGGTGTGTGTTCATTATCTCCTGCCAGCAGATGGAGTCTGAGAACTATTGAGTATATGACATCACTGTATAAGAATCCTGTGCAGGCAGTAGACCGTCAGTGTTTAAATAGCAAAGCAAAGGGTGAACACTGCTCCACAACTAGGAAACAAAAACTAGAAACCTCAGAACTAACAATGAACTATAAATTGCAGCCAGTGAAAACATCTCTCCTCAGAATGGGGAATCAAAAATGGTTCAGTTTCATTCTTCAGTCATACTCACGTTTGCAGAAAATAAGGGTGAGTTCTGGATATGTCTGGAAGAAAATTAGCAGGTAAGGCCTAATTACTCCTTCCTTATGGTCCCTCCAGACCAGTCCAGACACATGGGAAGCATCAAAGCCTGGATCAGACAAGCCTGCCTTCAACATGCTAGCACCAAAAACTGTTTCTTGATGGGCTTACACATCCAACCTAAAATGACGCATGAAAGCATGCAAAGATGACAAAGTGGTCTCCCTGCAAATATCTTGTTGTAGACAAGCCTATGCTCTGCTAAAGACGATGCCTGAGCTCTGGTCGAATGTACTTTCAAAATCAGAGGCACCAGCCAACCACAAATAATATACACCAAAGATATAGCTTCTTTAATCCAGCAACCCACTGTTGTCTTAGAAGCCATTTCTTCTTGCCTAGCTCTGCCATACAGTACAGCTATTTGGATTGGTGAAATTATTCTGTCCTCTTCAAATAACAATATAGCACACGAAGAATGTCCAACCAATGAAGCCGCCTCGCATCATGTGCTCCATCCGAATCTCTAAAAGCCCTAAGAAACACCAACTGATTAATATGAAAGTGAGATACCACCTTAGGGAGAAAAGAAGGTACCATCCTAATTCCCACTCTTTCCTTAGATATTATCAGAAAAGGCTCCCTATAAGACAGGGCCTGCAACTCTGAAACTTGTTGAGCCGAGCAAGCAGCCACCAGGAAAGCTGTCATGAGGGTGAACACCCTTTAAGGTAGCCTCTTTGAGTGGCTTAAAAGGCGCTTGAACCAATTCTGAGCGTACAAAATTCAAGTCCCATGGGGGCACCACTATATGCTAAGTCAGACACAAGAGTTTTATGTTTCATAGAAACCTCATCATTGCATCAGAATGAGATAGTAAAGATTGACCTTGAGCTAGACCATGAAAACAAATAATAGCGGATATTTGTACCCTAATGGAGGCCAAGGTTATGCCTTTCTCCAGTTCATCTTGTAAAAAATCCAAGATGTCTGACACTGCCAACCACAATAGCATAACACGACGTTCTTCACACCCAGGCTTGATTATTAGCTGCATTATAAAATACATCAAGGAAGAAGATATCTTCCTAGAATGCAAAAGAGTATCTATAACTTGAATAATCTTTCGTTCTAAGAATTCTAAGACTCGACCTCTTAACAACTGAGATGTATGTAAGATATAATGGAAATGGGTACTGAATTTATAAGAACATATGAAAAGCCATACTGGATCAGACCGGTGGTCTATCTAGTCCAGTATCCTGCTTCCAACAGTGGCCAATCCAGGTAACAAATACCTGGTAAAAACCCAATTAGCAGCAACATTCCATGCTACCAATCCTGGGACAAGAAGTGGCTTCCCCCATGTCCATCACAATAACAGACTATGGACTTTTCCTCCAGGAACTTGTCCAAACCATTTTAAGCCCAACTCAGGAAGAACTGTGCATATGTTGGAGACAATTCCATAACTTGGTGCCTCCATTTAGGTACCCTGAGGCCACACTGTAGGAACTCATTTTATAAGGGAACCTAGAGGTGTATTTTCAAAGCACTTAGACTTAATGAGCCCCATAGGCACCTAAGTTCTATTACAGAATGCTAGTGTATGCCTAAAATCCTGGTGCTTGCACTTATGATAGCCATAGAGTTGATGTAAGTGCAGGAGTCTAAATGTGGCAGGGAGGCATATAACTTACAGTACTCTGTAAGTTACACGTGTAAGCGGGAACCCTGCCTATGTCCCACTCATGCTGTGTTAAGTGGGAACCCTGCCCATGTTCCACTCGTGCTGTGTCCTGTGAATGCCCCCCCCCCTGCAAATACATGCTATGTGAATTAAGAGGGTATTTGTTGAATAGCACTTAGGCAGAATATTGGCATTTATGTGTAATGCTTATTCTAAACATTTATGCATGTAACACACACGTTTTCATTTACTTTATACAGAAATTATATCCCATAGCATCTACCATTCTGGGTGGATAACTTAAATCTGAGCGCCTAGTTTATAGAATTGTCCTTAATGTGTAAAGGTAGGCTTTATTATTCTGTCCACCTAATTTTTGCATGAGTATATCCATCCCCAATTTTATAATAGGCATTTTTCCACATGTAAAAATGTGTTTTTAAACATAGAAACAACAGTAAAAAAATTACTCTCTAACCCCCAGATTCTATACAGTGTGACTTAAGTTGCGCGAGCAAATCCGGTCGTATTCTGGATTTGCATGCACAACTTAATTAGTTAACAAGCCAATCAGTGCCGGTAATTGCCAATTAACAAGGAATTATTGACACTCATTCATTAGAATTTATGCGCACAACTGTCTAAGCGTATTCTGTAACGTGATGTGTGTAAATTCTAAGTCACATAGTTGAAAAGGGGAATGGGCGTGGAATGGGTGGGTTGTAGGCATTTCTAAAATCTATGCATGTTGTTTTAGAATACACCTGGACTACGCCTAATTTAGGCGTAGGAATTTATACCAAGTATTACTTGGCATAACTGCCTTTGACTAAATTTAGTCACATGGACAGGCACTCAGCGTATTCTATAAACTGTGCAGAAATTTAGGCATATTCTATAAAGTACGCTTAAATTTAGGCATACTTTATAGAATATGCCTAGGTGTATTTTTTTGGCCCCGATTTTTTAGGCATGTTATATAGAATCTAGTCCTAAATGGATTATATATTAGTGAGAACGCAAGATCAAAGCGTTTATATATGCAAAAAAATAAGTTAGGTGGTAGAATGTAATGTATAAAAAATTACCTTACATCTACACTGAATAGTACAATAATAACCATCATCTTTTTAATAATAGGCAATTTAAGCCATAGAACTATATCCATTCTTAGAATTATACCATCTTTTTTGTTTTTAAAGCACAACATGAACAGCTGTGTTCAAGAGCTGCCCCACTTAGGAATATAGCATAATAAAATAGACCTAATTGTAGCCCTTGTGTCATGAGTGAGACAAAGTATTTCAGTAATTCACAAATGGCAAAAATTACTGGAGAAACTTTTAAACACTGTGGCAAATTGCAAAATACAGGGTCATCTAGTGTCATGGGTACTTCAGTACTGTGAACTTCCCATTTGCTTTGCATCAAAGGTGCAATATGGCAAAGAGATTGTGGGGGTTTCTGTCAGATGGGACAGAGCAGGCTTGCTAAGGGAATGCAATAGCAAACTGGGAAACGGTAAGAATGCATTTATTATGTAGGAATGGGACTGCAAAAGTGCAGGAAACAAACTTTGAAACTGAGCCAAAGTTGGTACACAGTTTATAAGAATGGAAGCGAGGGAATGTCAGACGTGGAGGGGAATAATCGAACGTGAACGCCCATCTCCATGGGCGTCTATGTTATTATTATTATTTGTTGCATTTGTATCCCACATTTCCCCACCTCTTTGCAGGCTCAAAGTGGCTTACAATACATCATGGATAGTGGAAATAAGAAAAGAATTGGTGTTACAGAAGGATTTTGGTTTGTATGGTAGTGGAATACATGACAGTACTAAGACAGAAGGCATTATTAGACATTTCTGGATATCTATGGGGAATTTCATTTGTGTTGATCTTTGTGGTATATTTTGTCAAAGAGATGGGTCTTCAGCAGTTTGCGGAAGTTGGTCAGTTCATGGATCGCTCTTAGGTTGCGTGGCAGCGCGTTCCAGAATTACGTGCTCATGTAGGAAAAGGTTGATGCGTGCATCAATTTGTATTTTAGACCTTTACAGTTGGGGAAATGAAGATTAAAGAATGTGCGAGATGATTTTTTGGCATTCCTGGGTGGTAGGTCGATCAAGTCTAACATGTAGGCTGGGGCGTCGCCATGGATGATTTTATTAATTAGGGTACATACTTTGAATGTCCGAGAACGGGTATGTGAAGGGGCGGGACAGACCGTATTTTCGAAAAAAATGGGCGTCCATCTTTTTTTCGACAATACGGTTTGTGCTGGGCAAATGCATCGGATTTGTGCGGATTTGAGCTGGGCGGTATCGTTTTTCAGCGATAATGGAAACCAAACGCACCCAGCTCAAAAATGAACAAATCCAAGGCATTGGGTCGTGGGAGGGGCCAGGATTCGTAGTGCACTGGTCCCCCTCACATACCAGGACACCAACCGGGCACCCTAGGAGGCATTTGTAACAATTAAACAAAAAAAGTAAAATACCTCCCAAGTCCATAGCTCCCTTCCTTTGGGTGCTGAGCCCCTCAAATCCCCCCCACAACCCATTGCCCACAACTCTACACCATTACCATAGCCCTTATGGTTGAAGGGGGGCACCTAGATGTGGGTACAGTGGGTTTTGGGGGGGCGGTTTGGAGGGCTCCCATTTACTACCACAAATGTGACAGGTGGGGGGGGGATGGGCCTGGGTCCACCTGCCTGAAGTCCACTGCACCCACTAACAACTGCTCCAGGGACCTGCATACTGCTGTGTGATGGAGCTGGGTACGACATTTGAGGCTGGCATACAGGATGGCAAAAAAAGTTTTTAAAGTTCTTTTTTTTGGTGGGAGGGGGTTACTGACCACTGGGGGAGTCCGGGGAGGTCATCCCCGATTCCCTCCGGTGGTCATCTGCAGTTGGGGCACTTTTTGGGGACTTGTTCGTGAAAAAAAAGGGTAAAAAAAAAGTGACCCAAAATCGTGGTAAAAACGCCTTTTTTTTCGATTATAGGCCGAAGGCACCCATCTCTCCTTGGCCGATAAACACGCCCCAGTCCCGCCTTCATCACGCCTCCGACACGCCCCCATCAACTTTGTTCGTTCCCGCGATGGAGTGCAGTTGAAGACACCCAAAATCGGCTTTCAATTATACCGATTTGGGCGCCTTTGCGAGATGGGCGCCCATCTCCTGATTTGGGTCGAAATATGGGCGCCCATCAATTTCGAAAATAAGGCTGAAGGTATTCAAAGCAGAGGAACACAAATCTGTAACAAGAACAGGACAACAAGCTGTGAGCTAGAAGAGCTGGCAAAGTAGCTGGTGTAAATCAAATTTGAAGCACGATAGATTCGAGGCTTTGCTGCTTGACTGCAGATGAAATAATTCAGTTCAAAAACACTGCCCCTGAGGAAGCCACACAGTGAAACAGACGGCCACCATTAGGCACAGATAAGTGTTTTTGTACTTTTGAATCTGATGTTTGATACTGCAGCCAAAGTTTCAAATATTTTAACAAAATAAAACATGATAAAGATTAAGTTCAATAACAGTGCAGGTTTTTGACCAATGAAAGATATTGGGGAGCCGATCACCAGATACCACATATGAATAGGGTATCTGTAAGCATCTGAGTTTTTTTTTAATCTCCTGCTGATTATTTTCCAAAGGTAACTTGTCACTTTTCTTTTAAGTGATGTGTGTTACAATTTTGGAAGAGTTCAAATGTGTGTTCCCTGCATGGATTTTGGATTTCTAGTTTTTTTTTACACATACTATTTTGATACTTATACTTTTGTGGAAGAGAGCAAATTAATCCCTTATTTTGTATCTCTATCTAGGAAATACACTCTCTCTCTCAGTGAAGTAGAGGACCTGAAGAATGCTTATCTGTTTTCTAGAGTGATTATACATGGCTAGTGCCTAAATTAAGTGCCAAGCTACTTGAACATATACATTGTTGTCTCTTACATCAAGAAGACAAACTTTCAGGAGATTTGTGAGGCCTGAGGCACTCACCTGGAGACCTACAGGAAAAGGAAGGGAGGAGGAGATTAAGAAGCATGTTTTAAGAACGTTTTTGAACTATATATCCAAACATATTCTTATGTGCACATGCTGTCGTTTATCCTATTTAAAACTGTAAATACTGTATTTATGAGGATCACCAATATATCCTGTGCTGTCCACTGATATTTTTGTTTTATGACTTTAATACCATCTCAGCTTAGGCCTTGAGCTGTCTCCCCCCTTTGAACCAAGACCTTTCCATTAAATTTGGTGCACTGGTTTTAGTGTTTTTCCATTTCCTCCCAATTAATAGCACAGCCACTGCCATTTTCTTTTTTTTTTTTTTGCGTATGACCTCTGGGATTGTCCTAATTCCCTAGTGTGAGACCAGAAACAAATGTATTTTTATTATTTTGCATCTACCAGTCATTCTGGGATGGTGGTCTATCAAACCAATATCCTTTCTATGAAGAAAACAAACATCACAAAAAAAGACTTTGCTACTAACCTTTAGAGTTTCATATTATTATTAGCATTTGTATAGCGCTACCAGACGCACGCAGCGCTGAACACCTGAAAAGAGACAGTCCCTGCTCAAAAGAGCTTACAATCTAAATAATACAGATAGACCAGAAGCGTAGCTAGGTGGGGCGCAGGGGGAGCGGTCGCTCCCCCAAACAGATTTTTGAAAAAAATGGCGCCTATGCGCCAGTAACTTTGCCTGCCCTGGTCTTGCATCTTTCTTCCTGTTTCTTCTGCTGCCTGCTGTCTCCCGTCGTCATTTTTACTGCCCTGAAGAGTTCTCTCTCAGCACCGGCAATTCAGTCAGCCTTCTGCCAGCGTCGGGGCCTCCTGAAGAGAAAGCCCCCATGCTGGCAGTAGGCTGACTGTGAAATCGCTGGTGCCGAGGGAGAACTCTTCAGGGCAGTAAAAATGACGACGACGGGGAGACAGCAGGCAGCAGAAGAAACAGGAAGAAAGATACAAGACTCCGGAGGGAGAGCTGCCCAAGGAGGTTTAATAGACCAGTGGAAGTGAGCCTTTCTAGTCCAGCAAGGAAGCCAACTTGGTTAATGTGTTTATGAGCTGCTGCATCCACTTTGTCGTTCTTTATTGCTGATCTGTAACAAGGCTAAAGCGGTTTCTGTTAATAGGCAGTGCATTAAAAGCTGGAGGGGAAAAGAAAGAAAACGGCTTCAAAAATTATTGCAGCTGGTAGAAAAAACAATTATAAACTGTGTAGTGAGTGCTCATTTTTCTTCACTGTTCTTCTATACAATATATATGACCAAGATTTAAATGAGGATATCCTGTTTCTTGATGAGTTTATCTTAACTGTTGTTGTATTGTGCCTTGGGAAGCTGGTGTTATAAAGATGATAGAATATATTGAAAAATGGAAGTAGAATTAAACTCACCTTTCATTGGGGCACATGGAATCACATTTTAATGTCATCTCATTTGTAGAAATTTTACATTTTAGATACACAAATTGATTATTCTGTTTTTAGGCATGTTTCAGTGACAAGTGGTTTTATAGGTCAAAATAAAAATAAATATTTTTGTAATGCAGATCTCTTTTGTTTAAACATAACTAAATGGGCTATAAGCCCTTAATGTAGTCCATTGGCTTTCTTATATTTATTTATAACATTTGTATCCCACATTTTCCCACCTATTTGCAGGCTCAGTGTGGCTTACATATTCTGTTTTAGTGGCCTTTACCAGGAGAAAAAAAAATCTCTGCACGAATATAACACATGCTAGAGAGCCTCTATAACTAGCCCCTCCAAATGACACACTGATTACAATTTACAACAAATTACTACTCTACCTATATTCTGTTCCGTTATTATACTTTTTCTGTGTACATCTGTATACTGCACAAATTGGCATGTTTGAAAATATAAGTGAGATTAAATTCAAATGCTCCCAACAATAAAGAGTGACAACATGGATGCAGCAGCTCTTAGGTTTGCTTGCTTTGTTTTGAGATGACGGCTTCACTGGGAAGGGAAAACTGAGATTGGATATGGACATAAAGGGGCACTACTGGAAAGGGGGGGGAGGAGATAGGGACACAGAGGGCACTATTGGAAAGGGGAGGAGGAGATAGGGATGTGAAAAAGGGATGAGATGGGGGACAAAGAGGTAATTTTGGAAAAGGGGAAAGATGGTAACACAGATCTGTGCCAAATAGATGTAGAGAAGGAAAGGAAGAAGACAAGAGGAGAGAGAAGAAATGGAAAGGCCAGCCTGGAAAAGAATTTGTAAGGCTGACTCATGGAACATGGAAAAAAAGACTGGAACCAGCCAAATTCCCAAACAACAAAGGTAGAAAAAACATTATTTTTATTTAATACTTTGTAAGGATTGAGATGTACCTGCTTTGCAAAATGTATATTTTTCTATGTTTATTTTGCAAAGTACAGGAGAAAATGCTTTTCTGTTTCTTTTTACCAGTATTCCACTGTTTATAGAGTCTGGCTTCCTTGGGCAGGGGGTCTCTATTTCAATTTTTGTTGTTGTTGGGGTTTTTTTTGTGGCTCCCTATTCTGTATTAGATTGGTAGGATGGAATGTTGTCACAGTTTGGGTTTCTGCTTGTGACCTGGGTTGGCCACTGTTGGAAGCTGGATACTGGGCTAGATGGACCTTTGGTCTGACCCAGTATGGCTACTCATGTTATATAGATGAGGGTCTGTTCATGTTCTGCATGTGCGACTGAGGTGAAGAATTCTGCTAGCATGTAGTGTCTGTGTAGGAATGTGTAACAGTGCAGCTTGTTCCAGTTTCCCAATAGTAGGTATATTGGTGCTCGAGAACCCAGTGTAATATATATTGCATTGTCTTTTCGTAGGTGGGTTAGGGCTGTTATGGGGTGGTAAGTTTTGTGTTCTAGTGCAGCATTTCCCAAGTTGGTCCTGGAGTACCCCTTTGCCAGTCAGGATTTTCAGGATATCCACATTAAATATGCATGAAATTGATTTGCATATACTGCCTCCATTACATGCAAATCTTTTTCATGCAGATTCATTGTGGATAGCCTGAAAACCTGAATGGCAAAAGTGTCTAGCCCTATTTGAAAGTGGGCTCAGCCACTCCGGGGCAAGGGCCGCCTTTGGTGGTCATTGTCAACCAAAATAAAAATCCTGAAGACTAGTGGTCTCCACATCCTGTAGAGTCACCACGCAAACAAAAGCCCATCTGATTTAAACAAGGTGTCTAGCAGTGGAAGGAATGTGTGTGCTATTCCTGAGGTGATGGTCACGATTTGAATATTTTTATTTGAAGTTAAGAAGACAGGTTGCCTGCTCTGGCCAGTCCAGGGACCTCTTCTGCGTCCTGCCTCCTGATGTAACTTACTGTTTCCTTGTAGGCAGGACGCAACAGAGACAGCCTGTATTAATCAGTGCCCGCCACAGCCCTTGAGCAACAACACAGACACTGCTGTCTAGCTGACACCAACCGGCATCTATTTTATAAAAGTTTGCTCCCCCTGAGATCAAAACCTGGCTACGCCTCTGAGACAGACAAGACAGTTACGGGTGAGGGAAGTAATGGGTGAGAAGGGAGGAAGGGACAAGGGGAGGGCAATTGTGGCTAGGAGCTAAAAGCAGCAGTGAAAAGGTGGGTTTTCAGCATAGATTTGAAAATAGGTAGAGATGGAGCTAGACGTATAGGTCCAGGAAGTCTATTCCAGGCATAAGGTGTCGTGAGAGAAAAGGAGCGAAGCCTGGAGTTAGCAGTGCAGGAGAAGGAGGACGACAAGAGAGACTTGTCCAGTGAGCGGAGTTCACGGGGAGGAATGTAGGGAGAGATGAGAGCGGAGAGGTAATGGGGGGCTGCAGAGTGGATGCATTTAAAGGTCAGTACGAGAAATTTAAACTGAATGCGGAAGCGGACAGGTAGCCAGTGAAGTGACTTGAGGAGCGGGCTAGTGTGGGTATAACGATTCTGGCGGAAAACAAGTCGTGCCGCAGAATTTTGTACAGATTGGAGAGGAGAGAGATGGCTGAGCGGAAGACCAGTGAGAAGTAAATTGCAATAGTCCAAGCGAGAGGCGACAAGGGTGTGGCTAAGGGTTCTGGCAGCGTATTCAGAAAGGAAGGGGCAAATTTTGCTAATATTGTAGATAAACAAGCGACAGGTTTTGGCGATCTGTTGAATATGGGCAGAGAAGGAGAGAGAGGAATCAAAGATGACTCCAAGGTTACGAGCCGAGGAGACAGGGAGGATTGAGATCCATTAACAGAGATAGAGAAAGGGGGAAGAGGGGAGGTGGGTTTAGGGGGAAAAATGAGAAGTTCTGTTTTAGTCATGTTGAGCTTTAGATGGCGTTGAGACATCCAAGCAGCAATGTCAGACAAGCAGGCTGAGATTTTGTCCTGGATCGAGGTTGAGATTTCAGGGGTGGAGATGTAGATCTGAGAGTCATCAGCCTAAAGATGGTACTGGAAGCCATGGGATGAAATCAGGGTACCAAGGGAAGAGGTATAGATAGAGAAGAGGAGGAGTCCAAGGACAGAACCCTGAGGCACACCAACAGAAAGCGGGAAGGAAGTTGAAGAGGATCCATCAGAGTGAACACTGAAAGAATGAAGCGAGAGGTAAGAGGAGAACCAGGAAAGAACAGGGCCCTGGAATCCAAGCGAGGACAGCGTATCCAGAAGTACAGTGTGGTCAACAGTGTCGAAAGCAGCAGATAGGTCAAGAAGGATAAGGATAGAATAGAGACCTCTGGATTTAGCCAGTAGTAGGTCATTAGAGACTTTGGTAAGTGCAGTTTCAGTAGAATGAAGAGGGCGAAAACCAGATTTGAGTGGGTCAAGAATAGGTTGCAAAGAAAGTAAGTCAAGACAACGGCAGTGAACGACACGTTCCAGTAATTTGGAGAGGAAAAAGAGAAGGGAAATGGGGCGCTAGTTGGAGGGACAGGTAGGGTCAAGTGAGGTTTTTTTTTAAAGACTGGAGTGACCACAACATATTTGAAGGCCATAGGAACAGTTGCAGTGGAGAGTGAAAGATTAAGGATGTGACAGATGACTGGGATGATAGCAGGAGAGATAGTGTTAAGTAGATAAGTGGGGATGGGATCAGAGGAACATGTAGTACATTTAGAGGAGGAAAGAAGAAGGGTAGTTTCCTCAATAGACACTTCAGAGAAGGAGGAAAAAGAAGGAGAGGAAGGAAAGTAGGGGGTGAGGACTAAGGGAGAGAGAGGTGGGGAGGGTTTGGATGAAAATTCAAGGTTAATCTTAAGGATTTTATCGTGGAAGTGCTCAGCTAGGGTCTGAGGAGAAAGAGATGGGGGAATTGGGGGCGGAGGTACCTTGAGAAGAGAGTTCAGTGTGGCGAAGAGGAGTCAAGGGTTGGAGCCAAGGGAATTTGTCAATTGGGTTAAGTAATCCTGTTTGGCAAGTGAAAGGGCAGACTGGAAGAAGTTAAGCATGAATTTAAAATGAACGAAGTCGGCAAGGGTGCGGGATTTAAGCCAAGAGCGTTCAGCAGAGCGGGCACAGGAATGAAAGTAGTGGATTTTAGAGGTCAGCCAAGGCTGGGGTTTGGCACACCTAGTAGGATGGGGCATGGGAGGGGCAAGAGTGTCCAGTGCAGAGGAGAGAATAGTATCATAGGAGGAAACAGCTTCATTGACAGACTTAGATAGAGTGGCGGTAGAGAAAAGGTTAGAGACATAAGAGGACAGAGTAAGGGGGTCAATAGCCTGAAGATTTCTAGATGTGGGGATTGAGATTGGGTGGGATCGGAGAGGAGGGTGCTTAAGTGTGAAGGTTAATAAGTGATGGTCAGAAAGGGGGAGATCTGAGGAACAGAAGCTGGAGGGAATGCAGTTAGAGGAGAGGATAAGGTTGAGACAGTGACCATTTTGGTGAGTGGGTGCAGAGGAACACAACTGAAGATTGAATGAGGACACTAAGGCAAGGAATTGGGAAGCAGAAGAATCAGAGGAATTATGACCCATTTTTCTAGAACTTCCTTTCAACTGAAAAATGTTTTGCCACTTGCACACCACACCGACACATCTGTGTTTCGGCATAAACATATGCCTGCATCAGTGGTCAAAGCAATATCTCACTTTGTAATTTCAAGGACATGAATTCAAAATCTGGTTCTGATTTCCTTATCACAGTTAGTAATGTCACTCTGGGCTGAGACAGTATAGAGAGCAATACATTTAATAAGCCGCTGTAAAGCTGAAAGTAACTGTGTTATGATGAAACACAGCTGAGTTGGGTCCTCCTGACTTTAGAGCTGATTTTAATAAAGAATCATCTGGTTCCTATTTGTGCTGATTGACTCCACTTCTTGTTTGCTCTTTGACACAGAGTATCATATCTGTGTTCTACTATGCTGCCTATTATGATGTATTATTTGTGTTCTGCTGACAATTATCATATTTTTTGTTATATGAATATTTTACTGTTCCTGTTTTAACATGTGTATTTCTGACACTGTATCGTGTCATTGCTATTACTAGGACTTAATTTGCCTATTTCCAAGTTTACCTCATGGATTATATTTTATGCTAACACCTGATCATTTTGTTTTTGTTACGCTGTTAACACAATGTGAATTTTTTATGTCAAGCTACACTTGTTATATACTACCCTGGGTGAACTTCTTTATAAAGGCGGTTGATAAAATCTAATAAATCCTAATGGACAATCCTCTTAATCATCCTAGTTTGTGAGGCATCTTAAAACAAAAATCTTATATTCAAGACAGTATCTAAGACTAAGCTCTCCAGAATATCACACAGTTTTATAACCAGCTTTGTTTATTTGATGTACTACACCTGTTTTGTTCTGATTGGTGTGTGCATCTCTGTAGGGATATCTTCCTGCTCATTCTTTAATCCTAGGGTACGGATGCTGGAACAATAATGATCATCGGCAATTGTTATCTCCTCATTCTCTTCAGCCTCCAGCTGGCTCTGGTTGAAACGCAGGGATCCTTTCAGAATGTCCTTGATCTGTTTTAACACATAAATTATTGTGAAATACCAAGAGATATCCCATTCAGACACTGCTTCATCTGTGACTAGAATTGTTGCCTTAAGCATTTGAATAGCAATATATCATTGTACAATGCTGAAAACAAAGAAGAAAATGTCTTTCTAATTTTGTCAGCTGTAATTTAAACAAAAGAACACAATTATAATAAAGAAGAAAGTCACTTAAGAAAAAATTGAACTACTTCCATCTAAGAAGTTTCAGATTTAAATGATCTACAATGGAGGAATCACCATAAATATGATTTCTGTCAATTGGATTAGTTCCAAAATAAATCAGAAATCAATGCATTAATGTCTATTGTCATAGTATTGGACCACACTGTGCAACAAGTACACTTAGCATGCCAATTCCAAGACAACTCTTGATAGGGAAAGTTGAATTGCA
This sequence comes from Microcaecilia unicolor, assembly GCF_901765095.1. Classification (NCBI taxonomy): domain Eukaryota; kingdom Metazoa; phylum Chordata; class Amphibia; order Gymnophiona; family Siphonopidae; genus Microcaecilia; species Microcaecilia unicolor. The sequence continues at coordinate 175,730,001 of NC_044031.1, forward strand.
CGTTATGAAGGAACTGGAAAAAGCTTGAGACAATCAGAAGGGTAAAAATACATTTCAACTGGGCAAAACTAATATAGAAAAGGCATATATTGAAAAAAATATATATATAAATTTAAATTTGTATTTTGGGCATACTAGGAGACCTGATACAGTATGACAAACTCACGGCATGGTTACACATAGAAAAGAGGATTTTGAAGTGATCTAGGCCTCCTACATACAGAAAGGTTTAAGGAACATTTTTGTTCTGGGAAAGAAATATATTTTTAAGAACAGATAGCTGAAATGACCGCATATATTATGAATACAGCCATCAGGTAATCCACATATGCCCACAATATGTGATTCTGAGCATGACTTTTTAATTGTCTTTCAATCATTTAATAGCTGTGCTACTGGCACTGTACAAGTAGCATCAAAGCAAGGAATAATAGTAACAATACCTATGCCAACCTGATTAAGATATGTCAGAATAAAATGCCATTTGACTGTGATGAATTAATTTTAATATATTTAGAAGCCTATTTACTAAGCTGTGTTAACTGTTTAATATGGGTTCTAATGTGCATCAGTAATGTGGCTCTATATTAACTATTAGTCCAAGCTAGTTGCTGTATTAAATATCTGATTTGGAATTTCCTATCATGGGGTGTGATATGAGTGGGGAATGGGCAGAAACTCTGCCTTGCAGTTAACGCAGAGGTTGTGTATGAAATACTAACCCAACAGCTAATGAGGTATAGCTAACTGCATTCTCCATTACCAGCCATGCTGTACAATACACAGTAAAGTATCACTGTGTCCTATTAAAGTGTTAAGAATGCCCTCAACAGTTAGCACAGAGGTTTTGCACCTAATGCACCTTAACCACGGCTGAGAACACATGGTAGGCGCAAAACCTTAGAACTAGTTAGTGTGTAGGCCTTTTAATAAATTGAATGTATAGTATTTAGCCCTTGAGTTACTAGTATTAACATGCCATGTCTCTCCACATGTACATATATTGCTGAGAATCATAACAGAAATAGTGGAAATGTAACATCACCACATACACAGAAACATGACGGCAGAAAAGGGCCATCAAGCAAGTGGTCTTAGTGTGCCTCCAATGAGTGTCAGAATTTTTTAAAAACTTTCTATGGTCTGTTTTAAGTCAGAAAGAGAACATCTGAGAGAGACGCAGACAATGACATTGTTGATTGAGAACAGTAGGGCTAATATGTAAACAACTAGAATAAAAAGTAGCAACAGAATGAAAAAAACAAACCTCATTTTGAAAAGCAGCTCAAGGGTCAAAAAGAAAAAGAAATAACAATTGGACCTTGAGTGTGAAATACTAACTGTATTTTGGAAGTAATGCCCCAGACACACTTGGTGGGTGGGTGGGGGGAGGCATATTTTCAAAGTAATTTCTAAGTGTAAATGAATTTTACTCACAGAAAATCTCTTTTGAAAATTGCCTCCCCTCCTCATTGTGGGGAAGGATCATTCTTGTGAAAAGGGGAAACATCAGGGACAGGGTTGGAGTGGATCCCTTCAAGTTTATACAGGGTTTTCATTTTAACATCCCTGTACATTTTTTATCTTGCAAACTTTGGGGGTAAGTCTGTGAAGGTTGCCTAACATGTATGTGCTAAGTGCGAATTCTATAGTTGTAATTATGCTCATTATAGAATACTAACATAAGGCTGAAATTATGTGCCTAACTTTAGGTCTGAGCACTTATACTAGTTCAAAGGCTGGTGTAAATGCTCACGTCTCACTGTAGGCAGTTAGGGGTGTGACTGTTAGTATTCTATAACTCGCATGTGCAAGTGCTAGACATGCCCCTGATCCAACCATGCTCTTCCCCACATTTACACCTCCTTAGTAGTTGCACGCTAAAGAAATTACACGCTAAGGTTACAGACTACCCACTAAGTGCCGTTATGCGCATAACTGCAAATCAGTGTCAATTATTTCCAAATAACTCCAATTATGGCCAATTATTAATGCCAATTAGCACCTAATTTAACAATTAAGTTATGCATGTAACTGGCAGTATTCTATAACCTGTGCAAAATTTGCATGCTAAGAGTGAAAATGGGTGCACAAGATTATAGAATTAGGAGATATATGTCTGCAAATTATGAGGGGTAACTAATCTTCACTGCAATAGCTCAGAGCAGGATTTCAAAAAGTTTACTATCGAAATAACGTCCAAGCTTAAAAACAGTGATCATAAAATCATGCCCAAAAATGTAAATGCCTCGAAACATATACAGGTGAATCACTTGCACAAAAATATCCTAAGAACACTGTCACTTATCTCTCATATGTCACTAAACAGCTCACTGTTGGCTTCCCAAATTTTGGCATCCTAGATGACTGCCTAGGTTCACCTAGCAGTACGGTTGGCCTTACAGCTCCGCCCTTGCTTTGTCCAAATTATGCCCTCAGGTTTGCCTAATTTCGGCCTCATAGCTATGCAGGTCCCAGCACCTGCATAACTACTGGCTCCTCCCCGTCACCCCCTGTACCACTCCTGATCTGCCCACTTTTTGGGGGGGCCAGTCAGAGCCAATATTCAGCTGCACTGCCTGGTTAAGTGCTGCTGAATATCGGCGAATTAAGTGGGTAGGAGCCTTCCACCCTCCTTATATTGCTTTCAATTTTGGCCAGAGTGTGCCTATATGTAGGGGCCTAGAGAGCACCTATAAAGGAAAGTAGGCACATACTTTCCTTTACAGAATATTAGCATAACAAGTGAAATGCATGCCTAGAATTTGACACAAGCGCTTACGCCATACACAGAGCTGGTGCAAGTGCACATACCTAAATGCTAGATATTCATTTTATAAGTATTTTATAGCATTTTTTAAGTTATGCACATGTGAGCCCTGCATATGTAATCCTACCTGTAACATACATGCTACGTAAGATATCTGTGTAATACAGAATAATGCTTTGGCAGAATTTTATCATTTACATGCATATGTGTGCACATACCTATGTGTCACTTATATGTCATTATTTTAATCATGTACAAGCTTAACTGGTGCATAAATGTCAGTGCTCACTTTATACAATTATCCCCAAAATGCTTTATGACATTTCCCCTCCGCATACACAAGTATATATTTCAGAACTTCCTTACCTCCCTAGAAAATTGTTTGTTTACCTGTTTTAATCCAGCCAAGGATACCAGAATTTCATCTTCTTTCTCCAACTTTTCTTGTAATATGACATCTTGAATATTTCCTGCAACATTGAAAAACAAGCTTAATTTGCAGTACCCTCTAGGTCAGTGGTTCGTAAACTTTTTCTGCCATGGATCCCTTTAAAAGTCTGGTGAAACCTACACAGCCTTCTCAGAAAATGTATTTGAATGCATAAACTAATTACAAAAGAAACCTATTATGCTCAAATACAGTTATCAAAATATTAAAAAAATATGTGCTGACCATTATCAACTACATGCTTTCAGAAAAAAAGGTATTTCACACAACCAAATGTATTTTGGTTTTGCATTTTTAAGTGTATAATAGTTTTAGATTCCATTCCATTATTTATATCCTGCTTATATCGGCTGTAGAATCAAAGTGGGTTACATAGCACATTGATAATCCCGTATCTCCAGTTATAATAAGAATAACATGATACGTAAGCTACATTAAAATTTTATAAAATAGAGCCAAAATATTTGATGAAATGATGAGTCTTTAAAACTTTACAAAATAATAGATAGTTGAACACTGTCTGAATATGAACTGGTAACGAGTTCCATATCCTACTAGATTGATACATGAATGAACAACCCTGAAAGCACTTAAGTTGAATACTTTATCATCATCATCTGCAATAGAAGTAGTGTTGTCTAATTCATCACCTGCATCTTCATCTTCGTCATCATCATGCTGTCCAATTATAGAGGCAGCTTTCATAAAGTTGGAATCATTGTCTGTTCTAATAAATTTTCATCTGATAGCAAACTCTGTTTGAATATCTTGAAGAACTGATGCAAGAATGTCAAATGTGTGGGAACCATTCAGTCTTAAGGCTAGATAAGCAGACTCCTTCTTTAAAGATTATCAATCCACTGGACAATCATTCCAATGTAAAATTTTACATGGGATGACCAGCAGTCTGTTGTAGTAGTTCACCAAGAATTGCAACCAGCTTCATCACCACTTCAAAGTGACCCAACTCATTATTGTTCTGTTTGGCTGGAGACCAGTGACCAGTTCAATACACACAGGCAGCTCCACTGTCCTCAAAGGTTATATTCACTGAACAGCAAAATTTAAGACGAGATGATCCACTGGCTGTACAATCATTTTAATGTAATTAAGCATTTTTTTAACTCTGTTACATAGATTTCTAATAGGCCATTTAACCCTACCTTCTGCTTTCTATCCATCAACCACTTCCTAATCCACAACAGAATACTGTATCCTTTTCCATTGTTTTTTAATTTTCTCAGGAGTCTATCATGAGGGACTTTGTCAAATGCTTTCTGAAAATCTAGATACACTACATCAATTGACTCACCTTTATCCACATGTTTTTTCACACAATCAAAGAAATGAAGCAAATTGGTGAGGCATGACTTCCCTTGGCTGAATCCATGTTGACTCTGTCCCATTAAACCATGTTCATCTATGTATTCACTGAGTTTGGGGACCTTTTACAAAAGCACGTAAGGGCCTACACACGTGCAGAGCATGTAAAATTAGCATTACTGCCAGCTAGTGCATGTACCTGGTAGTAATTCTGAGTTTGGAGCACACCGAAAACACAAGGTAGAAAATAATTTTCTATTTTCTACCATGGGGGCGGGGCGTTCCTGGCGGTAATTGGCAGTTGGTGCGTGCTGGATGGTTACCGTGCGGGTAACATGTGAGCACTTACCGCTAAGTCAATAGATAGCATTAAGGGCTCAGGCCTTAAATAGACACGCACTGGTTTTCATTTTGCAGCACATCCAATTCCCGCCCTCCCAACCCCCCCTTTTTTTCCAGATGCGCTGGAGAAATAGTCCAGTGCACGTCCCATACACGCAGCCCACTTTTTGGTGCACCTTTGTAAAAGGGCCCCTTTATTCTTTATAATAGCGTTTTTACACAATGTCTATGCCTGATTTAAAGTCCTAACCTTTTCAGCTAAGCCTTTCAGTTTTTAAAAAAAACATTTTCCTCATTTTATCATAGTTAACCTTTTGAAAATTAAATATTGCTACAGTATATTTCCTTAGTGACTGCACTCCAGTTATGAAGTCATATTATGATCACTGTTTCTCAGTAGTTCCAACACTGTTACCTCTTGGTTCCTGGACCAGTTGCTCCAAGAAGCAGTATTTTATTACATCTAGGAATTTTACCTCCCTAGCACTCTAAGATGTGGCAGTTAACCAGTCAATACTGGGATAACTGAAATCACCCATTATTAAACTGTTGTCAAATTTGCTAGCTTTTTCTAATTTCTGTTAACATATTTTCATCTGTGATCGTTCTGGCTTGGCGGATGGTAATATAGCCCTATGCATATATTCTTTTCCTTCACACATAGAATTTCTATCCATACGGATTCAACATTGATATCCATTTCATACAGATTTTTTATTTTGTTTGACTCAATTCCCTCTTTACTATATAGTGCAACTCCCTCTCCAATTTGATCCACCCTATCATTCTGATATAATTTATACCCTGGTAACACTGTGTCCCATTGACTGCCCTCCTTCCACTTAGTCTCTGAGATGCCTATTATATCTACTTCTTCATTTTACTGCTATATACTCTAACTCTCCTATCTTAGTTTTTAGGATTCTAGCATTTGTATACAGACACTAAGTGTGTTTTTCGTTGCATCTACAAGCTGCTTAGAAGTTGACAGGGATAATTTGCAACCTTTTCTCTGTTCAACCCTTACACACTCCTGGCTTTCTTTCACCTTTTATATACCTCTGCATGTGGAAGAATGCTCTCCATTGTGGATAAAAATGCCTTTATGAAGGGAGTCAAATTCCTCAAGGGCTCATGAAAAGAAGCTCACTGCACTCCACGAGCCCTGATGATGGTTGCAAAACCTTGGCAAGGGTTGGCCATCTGTCTGAGGAGTCTAGTACACCCGACGAAAAATGGAAAGTTAAGTAAAAAGCTCTTTTTGAAATAAGGAGATTGATTTTTGAATAAAAATTTTCTGGGAGGATTTTTCAGCCGATGATGGCTATTGGGCTCATTTTCGAAAGAGAAGGGCATCCATCTTTCGACACAAATCGGGAGATGGGCGTCCTTCTCACAGGGTCGCCCAAATCGGCATAATTGAAAGCCGATTTTGGGTACCCTCAACTGCCTTCCATCGCGGGAATGACCAAAATTCACGGGGGCGTGTCAGAAGCATAGCGAAGGCGGGACTGGGGCGTGTTTAACACATGGACATCCTCGGCTGGATAATGGAAAAAAGAAGGGCGTCCCTGACTAACACTTGGCCGACTTTACTTGGTCCTTTTTTTTTTTACGACCAAGCCACAAAAATGTGCCCTAAATGACCAGATGACCACCGGAGGGAATTGGGGATGACCTCCCCCTACTCCCCCAGTGGTCACTAACCCCCTCCCACCCTAAAAAATGTTTTTTAATATTTTTTCCAGCCTCTATGCCAGCCCTTTTTGTTCACGACCAAGCCTCAAAAAGGTGCTCGAACTGACCAGGTGACCACTGGAGGGAATGGGGGATAACCTCCTCTTACTCCCCCAGTGGTCACCAACCCCCTCCCACCCAAAAAAAAATAAAAAAACATTTTTTTGCCAGTCTCTATGCCAGCCTCAAATGTCATACCAAGCTCCATGACAGCAGTATGCAGGTCCCTGGAGCAGTTTTAGTGGGTACTGCAGTGCACTTCAGGCAGGCGGACCCGGGCAAATCCCCCCCCCCCACCTGTTAAACTTGTGGTGGTAAATATGAGCCCTCCAAAACCCACCAGAAACCCACTGTACTCACATCTAGGTGCCCCCCTTCATCCCTAAGGGCTATGGTAGTGGTGTACAGTTGTGGGGAGTGGGTTTTAGGGGGCTCAGCACACAAGGTAAGGGAGCTATGCACCTGGGAGCTTTTTCTGAAGTCCACTGCAGTGCCCCCTAGGGTGCCCAGTTGGTGTCCTGGCATGTGAGGGTGACCAGTGCACTACGAATGCTGGCTCCTCCCATGACCAAAGGGCTTGGATTTCGTCGTTTCTGAGATGGGCGTCCTCAGTTTCCAATATCACCGAAAATCGGTGACGACCATCTCTAGGGACAACCGTCTCTAAGGTTGACCTCAATGTTAAGATTTGGGCGTCCTCGACCGTATTATCGAAACGAAAGATGGCTGCCCATCTTGTTTCGATAATACGGGTTTCCCCGCCCCTTCGCAGGAACATCCTGCGAGGATGCCCTCAGGAAAACTTGGGCGCCCAGTTCGATTATGCCCCTCTATGTGAACTGTAAATCTTTAGGTCGTCCCTAGAGATGGTCGTCCTTAGACTTGGTCGTTTCTGATTTTCTGCGATAATGGAAACTAAGGACGCCCATCTCAGAAACGACCAAATGCAAGCCCTTTGGTCATGGGAGGAGCCAGCATTCCTAGTGCACTGGTCCCCCTGACATGCCAGGACACCAACTGGGCACCCTAGGGGGCACTGCAGTGGACTTCAGAAATTGCTCCAAGGTGCATAGCTCCCTTACCTTGTATGCTGAGCCCCACAACCCCCCCCCCCAAAAAAAAAACTGTACAACACTACCACTGGGGGAGTACGGGGAGGTCATCCCCAATTCCCTCCTATGGTCATCTGGTCAGTTCGGGCACCTTTTTGTAGCTTGGTTGAAAGAAAAAAAGGACCAGGTAAAGTTGTCCAAGTGTTCGTCAGGGACGCCCTTTTTATTTCCATTATGGGTCGAGGACTCCCATGTATTAGGTATGCCCCAATCCCACCTTCGCTATGTCTCCGACAAGCCCCTGGGAACTTTGGTCGTCCCCGGGACAGAAAGCAGTTGGGGACGCCCAAAATCGGCTTTCGATTATACCAATTTGGGCGACCCTGTGAGAAGGATGCCCATCTTGTGATTTGCGTCGAAAGATGTGTGTCATTCTTTCAAAAATAAGCCTGATAGTATCTTCTAGGTGTTAATTATACAAATCCAAGGACATGAAAGAGATATTTTATAAATTTTTATGCCACAGCTTTTAATGACTTTAATATTATACCCTTATTTAGAGTGGCACACATATTTATGCACAACGTTTATATCTTGTAATCTCTTAATCAAAGTGCTATGAATAAATATGTACCTTCAACATATATTAACAAGTAAAATTAAAAAGAAAAACAGGAGAGAGAGAGAGGGAAAGAGCAAAATATAATTTCAATCAAACATGAAGTTAATTTAGCTTTATGTTTTTGTATTTGGTAGGTGTTACCTTGGCTGTTTACCATTTTGAATGATTTGTTTTTCCTATTTTGCTCTGTCATAAAATAAACATTTAAAGTGATCACATGAGAAAACAGGACTCAAGACAAAAAATAACAGGTGAAAAAAAGGTGAGAACAAATCTGTTGCATGATGACAAACCTGTCTGTCTTGAGTACTAAGGGTTTGCAAATCTCCTCAAAACATCCACATATTTCCTCTGCGAGTGTGTCAATACCATATACTACTGGTCTGCGAGCATTCTTGGATTTGTGGATTTTAAGTAGAATGCACAAAGAGCTGACAAAAAGATGGGCTGGTTATCATGTTTTTCAGATGAGTCTGTACTTAGATGGTGTTTCCAAATGGATTCTCTTTGTCTATTGAGAAATACCTTGTACTTCAGGCATGTGGCTCTTCCCCCTCCCCCCCCCCCCCCCCCATCTATTTCCCTCTTTCTGTTGCAAGCTTGGGTAGAGAGGCAAAAGTAGCAAAATATGAAAGGCAGGGGGATCGGGAGAGGGCAAAGGCGCTCATCAGGAGCATCCTTTATGGACGGCCTTGCCCCCCCGCCCCGCCCGAGGTCGCCGCTGCTCCCCGCTTCCCCCTGCATCAAAAAATCAAAACTTTAAGCTGCCCCGGCCCCCCTCCTTTCCTCTCATTCTCCCCAGCTCCGCCTCCCACCATCCTCTGCCCCCGCCGCCCCCCATGAGGTTGTCGCTGCCGCTCCCCCCTCCACCGGGCCCCCCTCCGTCTTACCGGGCCCGAGCAGCGCCTCTCACCTCTGTATGAAGGCGCTGCACGGGCAAGAAGAACAGCTGATCGCCTCTTTGCTGAGTCTTCGGACGTCCTTCCTTTCCTCCTGGACCTGCCCTCGTCTGACGTAAGTAACCATATTAGCGAAACTTTCATGCATCCGACTTTTGAATACCGCACTGAACATTTCTGAGGTGTGTTTTTAGTGCATTCTTCATTTTTTCAAATTTGGTAAGCACTTTTACATTTTAGATTCTTTTACGTTTGGTTGATGCATCTTGCCCTTAGTGAAAATGTTTAAACTGGTGAGTACTGTTAACTGGGGTGAAATCAGGCTGCTGGCGCTAATGCTTAAAAAGGAGAAAGTATCTTTTAAACCAGAACTCACAGGAAAGTTCAAGAGTGCATAGTTCAGAGTAAGGTTATCTTTAAAGGATAACATCTTGACAGAGAGGTCTCAATAAAGGCAAAGAGTAGACCAGAGGCTTTTAAGTAAAGAACAGAAAAGTGTTAAAAGGTTCCAAATTATCCCTGTCAACTGCAAAGCAGGTTACAAATATATAGGAAAAAACATACTTTGAAACATCTGTATGCCAATACTACAGCCTACAAAATAAGATGAGAGACCTGGTGAAATAAGAATAAACAGTAGGACACTGTAATACCAGGGTACAAATTATATTGCAATGAGCCACTTTTTTGTTAGGGAGGGGCACATAGCTGAGAACTTGCCTAGGATGTTAGTTACCCTTGGGCTGGCCTGGGGAGAAAGTTTGGGGTCAATTTAAGGGGGAAAGAGACTAGTGTGAAGGGGAGAGAAATACTGGGTGACGACAGGAAGTGGGAATAAGACAGAGACTAGGTGACAACAGGGGGGGCAGAGAGAGAGAGCGCGTGCAAGCAAAACTAGCCTGGGTGATAGGGGGTGAGAGAGAGAAAGAGATAAAGACTGTGCGTGTATGTGTTTTGTGTCTGTGTGGGTGGGGGAGGGTTGGGAGCTGTTGTACTTCTGTCAGTGTCCTGCAGTGGTACATTATAGGTCTGATTTACTAAGCTTTATTTTCCTTAAACACAGGAGAAGGAGCAGCAGACTTTAGAGGGGATCTCACCTCCCTTCCCAACTTCAAAGATTGGGGGGGGGGGGGGGGGGATGAAAGGTGTCAGCCACTGGCTCTTAATTTTTGGGGCCAACACCTAAATTCAAAGAAAATCTGACAAGGTCTGGCTTAGAGCATGGTTTAAAAAGAAGCATATGCAAAAATACCACGGGCTATATGAACACTTATTTACAAAGCAAAATTGTTAAGTGACAAGATAATTTGCTTACCAAGATGTGTGTTCATCATTTTTGCACAGTAATTGCACATGGCCTCTAGGTCATTCAGTTGTCCTTGTAGAAATGAAATCTGGGCCTCAAGTTCCTCGTCCTGAAAAAAGTCACAAACATGGATTTTGAAGTAAATAAATACAAACTTAAAAAAAATGGAAACAACACACAAACATTCTGTCAGACTTGTGAGTTCTTGTACCAAATAGAGCGCTGCTGAGCCCGGTACTCAGACCAGGTTCTGCTTGGCAGCTGGACAACCCCGGGTTTCACTTGCGCTGACCGCCATTCCCCAGAGGTTGAGCCCCTAGGTGCGGGCGGACTGCAGGACTTACGGGACGGAGCTGGAAGCGGGGTGATGAATGTATCGGCCAGGCAGGCAGCAGGTCAAGAGAGTAATCCAGGTACAAGCGGAAGTCAGTAGGCAGGCGGCAGGCAAGAGAGTAATCCAGGAACAGGCAAGTCAGTAGGCATGCGGCAGGCAAGAGAGTAATCCAGGTACAGGCGAAAGTCAGTAGGCAGGCAAGAGAGTGCAGAAGAAGAGCAGACCCAGGTGGGTGGAAGCAAAGCAATCAAGGAGCCTGGAAGCCAGGCAGAGAGAGAGAGAGAGCAGAAACAGGTGCATGGAAGCAAATCAATTAAGGAGCCTGCAACCACCGCTTTCTGAACAAACCCAGAAAGGACTACACACACATGGCTCAGGCAGTGCCACTCAAGTGTGTGAGTCGATGGGACCCTGCACAGCCCGAGGACGCCGTTTGTGTTGAGGTAGGGGACATGACAGTACCCCATCCTTAAGGACCCCCTCTGCCTAGGTCCAGGTTTCAGTGGGTAGCGGTTATGGAAATCGCGAATCAGGTCAGGAGTGTGGACGTTAGCAGTGGGCTCCCAGGAATTGTCCTCCGGGCCAAAATGTTTCCAGGATAGCAGATAAAGTAGTCGTCCTCTCTGACGCTTGGAGTCTAGAACCTCCTCTACCTCAAATTCTGGGTCAGGCTCGGAATCAGAAACGATGATCTTCTTGGGTTCCGGATGCCATCTGGAAGTTAAAAATGGTTTAAGGAGGGCTACATGGAAGGCGTTGTGAACCTTGAGGTTAGTGGGAAAGCGCGGGCTACAAATGTAATAAATAAATAAATAAATAAATAAAACTGGAGACGGAAAGTGACCGCCCCCACCCGAGATTGTACTGGAAATGGCCCTATGAATCGGGGAGCAAACTTGAAGGAGGGTAGGCGAAGTCTCAAGTATTTGGTGCTGAGCCAGACCTTCTGTCCAGGTTGAGAAACTGGCGCAGTTCGTCTTTTTCGATCCACAAAGAGCTTGTACTTAGCCGAGGCTCACTGAAGATGTTGCTGGACTTTGGCCCAGATATCCTGAATATCAATGAGTGTTCGGTGGAGCAGAGACGAGGCTTGTGTCTGAGGGATTGGAAGCGGCAGATGAGGATGGTATCCATACACTGTAAAAAATGGCGAGGTATGAGAGGCAGTATGAAAACTGTTGTTATAGGCGAATTCTGCCCAGGGGAGCAATGCAGACCAGTCATCCTGTTGACTGTTAGTGTACATCCATAGGAAAGCCTTGAGAGTTTGATTGACCCGTTCCACGAGGCCATTGGTCTATGGGTGGTAGGCAGACAAAAAGTGAGTGGTAATCTTGAAGGTAGAGCACAGGGCTCTCCAGAACCTACATAAGTATTGCCATAATGGGAAAAACCAAAGGTCCATCGAGCTCAGCATCCTGTTTCCAACAGTGGCCAATCCAGGTCACAAATACCTGGCAAGATCCCCAAAATGTACAAAATATTTTATACTGCTTATCCCAGAAATAGTGCATTTTCCCCAAGTCCATTTAATAACGGTCTATGGACTTTTCCTTTAGGAAGCTGTCCATACCTTTTAAAAACTCCGCTAAGCTAACCGCCTTTACCACATTCTCTGGCAACGAATTCCAGAGTTTAATTACACGTTGAGTGAAGAAAGATTTTCTCCGATTCATTTTAAATTTACTACATTGTAGCTTCATCGCATGCCCCCTAGTCCTAGTATTTTTGTAAAGCGTGAAAAGACGCTTCACATCTACCCGTTCAACTCCACTCATTATTTTATAGACCTCTATCATATCTCCCCTCAGCCGCCTTATCTCCAAGCTGAAGAGCCCTAGCCGCTTTAGCCTTTCCTCATAGGGAAGTTGTCCCATCCCCTTTATCATTTTCGTCGCCCTTCTCTGCACCTTTTCTAATTCCACTATATCTTTTTTGAGATGTGGCAACCAGAATTGAACACAATATTTGAGGCGCAGTCGCACCATGGAGCGATACAAAGGCATTATAACATCCTCATTTTTGTTTTCCATTCCTTTCCTAATGATACCTAACATTCTATTTGCTTTCTTAGCCGCAGCAGCACACTGAGCAGAAAGTTTCATCATCAATGATGACACCTAGATACCTTTCTTGGTCCGTGACTCCTAACGTGGAACCTTGCATGACATAGCCATAATTCGGGTTCCTCTTTCCCACATGCATCACTTTGCACTTGCTCACATTAAATGTCATCTGCCATTTAGATGCCTAGTCTCCCAGTCTCGTAAGGTCCGCTTGTAATTTTTCACAATTCTCCCGCGATTTAATGACTTTGAATAACTTTGCGTCATCAACAAATTTAATTACGTCACTAGTTACTCCCATCTCTAGGTCATTTATAAATATGTTAAAAAGCAGTGGTCCCAACACAGAGCCCTGGGGAACCCCACTAACTACCCTTCTCCATTGAGAATACTGACCATTTAACCCTACTCTCTGTTTTCTATCTTTTAACCAGTTTTTAATCCACAATAGAACACTACCTCCTATCCCATAACTCTCCAATTTCCTCTGGAGTCTTTCATGAGGTACTTTGTCAAACGCCTTCTGAAAATCCAGATACACAATATCAACCGGCTCCCCTTTATCCACATGTTTGCTCACCCCTTCAAAGAAATGCAGTAGATTGGTGAGGCAAGATTTCCCTTCACTAAATCCATGTTGACTTTGTCTCATTAATCCATGCTTTTGAAGTGAATTGAGAGCCCCGATCACTAATGATCCGCAGTGGGAGACCATGTAAGCGGAAAATGTATTGGATAAGGGCCGTGGCAAGGATGGCAGAAGGAAGGGCCTTCATGGGGATAAAATGGGCCATCTGGGAAAATCGGTCCATCACTACCCAAATGACTGTGTGCCCTTGGGATTCAGGGAGTTCAGTAACAAAATCCATTGATATTTCCTGCCATGGGAGTTGCGGAACTGGTAAAGGCTGCAGGAGTCCCCACAGCTTGCTAGGAGGGAACTTGTTCTGGGTGCAAGTGGGAGAAGTAGAAACAAAATGTAAGATATCTTAAGCTATGCGAGGCCACCAATAATACTGAGACATTAAATGAAAAGTCTTAACGGAAACCAGGGTGACTCGCAAAAGTGGAGGAGTGTCCCCATTTGAGGACTGTCTTCCTGGATAGAGGTGGCACGGAAGTTCTCGTAGATTTGGGCGAGACCAAGGTTGTGGAGGCAATGCAGGCAGGATTGAGCAAGGGGTAACACTCTTCAGGTTCTTCAGAAGGGTTGAAGGCCCTGGATAGGGCATCAGCTTGCGTATTTTTCTCGGCTGGTCGGAACACCAGGCAGAAGTTAAAACGGGCAAAGAATAATGGCCAGCGTGCCTGCCGTGGGTTCAACCTTTTGGCTTCCTGAAGGCATAGGAGATTCTTGTGATCTGTGATTACCGTGATGGGGAGCAAAGCACCTTCCAGGAGGTAGCGCTATTCTTGTAAAGCCAATTTAATGGCCAACAGTTCCCGGTCTCTGACGGTATAATTTGGTTCGGCCGGAGAAAATTTTTTAGAGAAGAAAAAACAGGGATGACGTTTGCCAGACTCTGAGGCTTGAGAAAGAAGAGCCCCTGCCCCGAGGGAAGAGGCATCAACCTCCATAACGAACGGTCTTTTAACATCAGGACTTCGGCGTACTGGGGAGGACAGAAAAGCTCGTTTAAAGGTGGTGAAGGCATCTAGGGCTTCTGGTGTCCAGTTCTTCACATCTACCCCCTTCCTGGTCAACACAGTGAGAGAGGCAGTGATGATAGAATATTGATGGATGAACTGCTGATAGTAGTTAGCAAAGCCCAAAAATCATTGCAAGGCCTGGAGACCCTGGGACACAGGCCAATCTCGGATGGCTCGGAGTTTAGCGGGGTCCATTTGGAGGCCATTTGAGGAGACGATATATCCCAAGAATGGGATAGACCGTTGATGAAACAAGCACTTCTCCAGCTTGGCAAATAGGCGGTGGCTCCGGAGGCGCTGCAGGACCGTACGCACATATTTATTTATTTTTATTTGTTACATTTGTACCCCGTGCTTTCCCACTCATGGCAGGCTCAATGCGACGGGCAATGGAGGGTTAAGTGACTTGCCCAGAGTCACAAGGAGCTGCCTGTGCCGGGAATCGAACTCAGTTCCTCAGTTCCCCAGGACCAAAGTCCACCACCCTAACCACTAGGCCACTCCTCCACTCTAGACATGGTCCTTAACAGAAGTAGAGAAAACCAGGATGTCATCCAAGTAAACTATGATTGAGAAGTACAGAAGATCTTGAAAAATAAAATTGATGAATTCCTGAAACACCGCAGGTGTGTTGCAAAGGTCAAATGGCATAACTAAGTACTCAAAATGTCCCTCATGGGTATTAAAAGCGGTCTTCCATTCGTCCCCATGGCGAATTCGGACTAGGTTGTATGCTCCTCGGAGATCTAACTTGGTGAAGATAGATGCCCCTTGCAGACGGTCGAAAAGTTCTGGAATGAGGGGAAGAGGATACCAATTCTTGATGGTTATTTCGTTCAGACCTCGGTAGTCAATGCAGGGTTGCAACGAGCCATCCTTCTTGGAAATAAAAAAGAACCCTGCCCTCGCCGGGGATGAAGAGGGTCTGATGAAGCCCTTATGGAGATTTTCTTGAATATATTCCCGTATGGTATTAGATTCCTCCCGAGAAAGGGTGTAGAGCTGGGCCCGAGGGGGTATTTTGTCTGGGAGTAGCTCAATGGAGCAGTCAAAAGGGCGATGAGGAGAAAGAGAGTCCCCCTCCTGCGCACTAAAGACGTCTTGGAAATCACGATGTTCCTTGGGGAGAGAAGCATCACAGGGGCTCAAGACCTCCGGGGAGGCCGCAATGGTCCTCGGGGAAGGCACCACCGGCGTGAGACATGTGGCGAAACATTGAGAAGCCCAACTGCCGATATCACCCATAGTCCAGTTTACACTTGGTGCGTGTAGTCGTAACCAGGGTAGGCCCAAAATAACGGGATGAATGGCCCGGGGAAGCACCAGAAATTGAATTTCCTCCTTATGCAAAATTCCAACTTGCATCTGCAAGGGCTGGGCAACGTGAATGATGGAGTAGGGAAGAGTTAAACCTTGAATGGAGGTCACTTGTAGTGTAGGTTTGCAAAGAATTGAAGGAGCTCCTAATTGGTTCAGGAGACCGGCGTCAATAAAATTTCCTCCTGCTCCTGAATCGATCAAAGCCACAGTGTTAATACTGAGTTCCTTCCTGTGCAGGGAAATTGGGACGGAGACAAGATTATCCAGAAGAGGTAAAAAAAACGACCCAGGGCCACCCCCTTCAGTGATCCTGGGTCATCGCATTTCCCTGTTTATTCGGACAATGTCTTAGGAAGTGGCCGGCCTGCCCACAGTAGAGGCAAAGTTGACTGTCCTGACGTTGAGCCCTCTCCTTCTCAGAGAGGCTATGCCGTCCGATAACCATTGGCTCTTCAGGAACTCTAGAAGTAGAGCTTGCCGCACCTTTGGGAGAAGAAGGGCGTGGCGTCTGGGGACATGGTCTCTGAAAGCAGCGCTGAGCAGAGTGTTTCAGTGACCTTTTTTGAAACTGTACGTCAATACGGATGCAGAGGGTTATCAGAGCATCCAAAGCATTTGGAAGTTCTCCGCCGGCCAGTTCAACTTTGATCCAGTCATTCAGTCCTTGCCAGAAAATGGCCGTAAGGGCCTCTTGGTTCCATCTTACCTCCGAAGCTAGGGTTCAAAAGTGAACGGCATAAGCACCAACAGAACTATTGCCTTGTTGACCTCATAGAAGTTCTGCGACTGCAGAGGAGGGCCGTCTCAGCACATCGAAAACTAACCGGAAGCGGCGAAAAAATTCTCCAAGATCAGTGAGTAAAGGGTCCCGTTGCTCCCAGAGAGGAGAGGCCCGAGCCAAGGTGGATCTGTAGAGCAGAGAGATGATATAGGTTATCTTGAGTCTATCTGTAGAAAAGACTGCTGGTCTCAAACAGCATAAGACATTGGTTAAGGAACCCTTGGCAAGCAGAAGGGGTGCTGCCGAACCGGGGAGGCTCAGGAAGCCGCAACCCTGGAGTAGGTAAGACGCAACAGGAGGCTGTTGGTGGGATTGAAGGGTTGATATCTTGGAACACAACTCCTGTAGAACTCCGGACAGACGGTTTAGTTGGGCCTGTTGCTTATGAAGAATCTGGGCCAACTCAGACAGGTCGGGTTTGTCTGGCGAACTCATGGCTTCGGCTTATCGTGAGTTCTTGTACCAAGTAGAGCGCTGCTGAGCCCGGTACTTGGACCAGGTTCTGCTTGGCAGCTGGACAACCCCGGGTTTCACCTGCACTGACCGCCGCTCCTCAGAGGTTGAGCCCCTAGGTGCGGACGGCCTTCAGGACTTTTGGGAAGGAGCTGGAAGCGGGGTGATGAATGTATCGGCCAGGCAGGCAGCAGGTCAAGAGAGTAATCCAGGTACAGGCAAGTCAGTAGGAAGGCGGCAGGCAAGACAGTAATCCAGATGCAGGCGAAAATCAGTAGGCAGGCAGCAGGCAGAAGAAGAGCAGACCCAGGTGGGTGGAAGCAAAGCAATCAAGAAGCCTGGAAGCCAGGCAAAGAGAGAGCAGAAACAGGTGCATGGAAGCAAAGCAATTAAGAGGCCTGCAACCAACGCTTTCTGAACAAACCCAGAGAGGACTACACACACATTGCTCAGGCAGTGCCAGTCAAGTGTGCATGTCGACGGGACTCCGCGCAGCCTGAGGACGCCGCTTGTGTTGAGGTAGGGGACATGACACATTCTCAAACCCATCTCTGAAATAATGCTAAGATGCTTTTATTTTTACTACATTTTTCAGAAATATTAAGAGTTTACAAATGGGGTAATGGGAAACCCATCAAAATCATCATGGACATCATTTAATATATTTGATGTGCTCTTGGAGATTTTGTCAAAAGTAAACACTACCACATGTTTATAGTTTATTAGAATTTGCTTTACTGCTAAGACTGACTAGCAGTTTACAATACAATATAATAAACAATTTAGAAAAAGAATGGAACTACAAAAATGTAGTTGTATCATCATGTTCAAATCACGTAGCTTTGATCCCTTTCCGTCAAGTTGGTTGGGACTATTCAAATTAGGTCTGCTGCAAATTATACATCAGATTTTCTTATACAGTCTAATTTTGGGAACTGTCCTTACCAACCTAAAGTCTGCCATACTTTGCCCAATCATACAAAAAAATCTAATCTTGACTGCTATGTCATTACCATCCTATCTCAAATCTATCATTTCTATTTAAGACACTTGAGTGCTTTCTTTGCTCAATTACAGTAGAATGCAGAAGCAGTAAATCTCCAACAATCTGGCTTTCATTCCGGTTATTGTATGGAAACAGTTATAACAGTGCTCCTTAGTGAACTTCATAGTAAGTTAGATGCAGGATATATTGCCTTGGTAGTTTCAATAAACCTTTCAGCAGCATTCGTTCTGGTTCATCATACTCTACTCCTCCAGAGACGTCTCTGGGTGTGGCCTCAACAGTGCATAATTGGTTTATGTTATTCCTTCCGGATCATTTTTCACAATTAACAAAACATCTAGATCTTATCCTTTGTCACGTGGTATATCACAGGGATCAATTCTCTCGCCACTGTTATTTAATCTTTTTCTCAATCCATTAGCTCTTCTCATCCAGGATCTGGGCATCAGTGCATATTATTATGCTGATGAAATGTCAAAACTTTCTTTATTGGTATATAATAAAACGGATGAAATGTGCACTATGTAAGTACACAAAACATTAAAACATGCCCCTCAAAACCACTCTCCCCCACCCCCTATATCACTATCCTATGCTAGAAATGATGCTATTCATGTATGCCAGACAGCATATTAAGCCTAAAGTCAAAATAGAACCATCAGGCCTAGGTGAGTATGATCTGTTTAGTCAGACCTCCAAAGTATTCAAAAAGAAAGATCTTACACGAACATTAAGTATTTAGATAAAGTAGCCATATTCTCAAAAAGCATTTCTTTGACTTATTGCCTTTAAGATCAAGTGACATATGCTCCATGCTGCGGAGTTCATGCATCTAATTTCACCACTGGGTAAGGGTAGGTGGCAATCAGAGTTGTTTTACGAAGAAATAAACTAGACACTTGTGTATCCTCCACCTTGGCAGAAATGTCAACCATGAGGCAAAGCTGTGGTGTAGGCATCGAAGTGGAATGATACATAGTATTCAAGTGCACTGAGAGGTATTGCCAGAAAAGTTGGATTCCAGGACAGTCCCAAATATAGTGTTTATACATAATAACATCAGCAGTCTGACATTTGAGACAGGTTCCATCAGAAGGGAGACCCATCCTTTTGGCTCTTAAGGGGTATATAAACATACGCATAAGGAATTTATAATGGAGCTCCTAGAGTTGAACACTATCCACCAAATGTGGACCATCTCTCAGACTATTAAGGCAAGCCTGCACTGTATAAGGCCCAAAGACTCAAAACTATTGACCTATTATTCGCTGAAGGGGTGACATGAATCAGTGATTTCTGTAGACCAGAATAGTATCAACTGACTAACCCCATGGATATAGATTGCTGCTTGAGGCCATTTTCATCAAATATGGACTCAACGAAGACTGTGGGGTATGATCGCAGAAGCGTAGAGATATGACGACGCATCTGCTGGTAAGTGTACTAGACTCATGGCTGTAATAAATATGTTGTCTTTAAAGTGTCAAAGGTTAACATCTGTGGTTAATCCTCTTCTAAAGCAGGTTGTATTAGGGCTAATCCTCTGGAGGTCCACTGCTGAAAACGAACATTGTGCAGTTCAGGGGGAAATTCCAGATTACCCACCAAAGGTAGATATTTAGATATGGTTGAATGTATCCATATTTCTATCTCAGGACTGTCCAGGCCCATTTCAAGGGCCCTAGCAAAGGATGATGTTTTAAGTTAAAAAGCAAAGTTCCATAACGGGCATGAATCAGATATGCCAAGGGTGAGGTCACCTAGAAAACACTCAAAATGAAAATCATAAAAATCTGAAGATTCAAAGATCCAATCTCTCACATATCTATGTTGACAGGCTGCATTATAGGTACGGAGGTCTGGGAGTCTCCACCCTCTGTCATAGCAGAGTAATTGCAAATGTCTGAGGAAAAGGCATGGTTTTTTAGTACTCCACACAAACTTTCTAATCAAATTATTATACTTTGTCAAGTCACTGCGTGTAAGTACAATTGGAAGATGTTGTAAGAAGTACATCCATTTAGGTAATAACACCATTTTATTCAATGCAATTCAGCCCCATGGATAGATTGGGAGAGGACCCCAGCAAGTACATAAAGATTTGATTTCAAGCAACATATGGCATACATTAGTTGAATAAAGGTGGGACAAATCACGAGGTACCGAGATGCCCAAGTATTTCAGTTAGTTAGCCGCCCAACAGAGAGGAACGACTCCTCTCCATCTGTAGTCTAGGCCTTCTGTCAGACATAATGCTTCAAATTTATCCACATTTATCCATAATGCTGACAACTGGTCATATTCCATGAGCCCATCTACAAACTCTGGAGAGGTGTAGGTCATCAAAAGAGCAGCAAAAAGCGCCAATTGGGATACTCCTAACATCTCTGTCCCCTAATAGTGTTAATGCCATGGGTTCTATATACAGAAGAAATAATATCAGGGATAGGGGACATCCCTGTCACGTTCCCCTCTGGATACTAAATCTGTGGGTAAGTATCCTATTCACCAAAACTTGAGCCCAGGATTTAGAATTCCTTAGGCTAGGATCCTGGAATTCAAACCTACTCAATACGTCCCAAAGATATGTCCATGAGACTGTATCAAAAGCTTTTTCTATATCAAAGCTTACTATGATAGAATCTAGTTGCTTTGTATGGGCTTCTTCCACACTGTAAATTAGATGTCTAACACTGGCTATTGCTTTTCTCCCTTTTACAAAGCCTACTTTGGTATTACATCTACTAGCCTTTTGGCCAGGATTTTGGCATATATCTTAAGATCTGCATTGAGTAAAGATATAGGTATATAGGAGCTTGTCAGTAAAGGATCTTTATTTGGTTTCAAGATAGGAAGGAATGTGGCCCCTCGCATTGAGTCTGGTAAGGTTCCTTTAATTACCGACTCATTACATACATCCAGGAGGGCAGGAATCACTTTTGGTCCCAAGATCTTATAAAATTCAAGCAGCAGACTGTCAGGGCTTGGGGTCTTGGACATTGCCGAAGTTTTAATTGCATGCTGAATATTCTCTGGATGTATTGGGGCATTCAAAAGAGCTAGATCTGCCTTGCTCACAGTGGGAAATGTCACATCTGTAGAGAAAAGAGAGTTGGATACGAGGTCTGCTGGCTGATCCGTATATAAAGTTTTCTAGTAATTATGTATCATCTGCAATATTAACTTATTATCCTTTAATTTATCACCAGCAGGATCCTTCAAAAATGGGATAAAGTGGAGTCCCTGAGCATCCCATACTAGAGGGGACAGGCAGGTGCCCATGCGATTACCATATTTAAAGAAACAACGATGTCTGTATTTCAGGGTGTTAAGTGTACGTTGATGTATCAGGGTATTAAGGGTGTGTTGTAACTCCACATATTGTGTTCTAGTGTCTTGAGTCAGATGTTTTGCTATAGCGCTATGGGCCTGGTCCAATTGTTTATGAAGCTGGACAATCTGGCAATTAAGTTGCTTATATTTATATTTAATATAGGAAATAATCTCACCATCATGACAGCTTTTCCAGCTTCCGAAAAGAGATATGGAGTGTCCATAGACAGAATTAAGGGTGCAATATTTGTCCCATTTATTGCCCAGATAAATCCAAAAATTTTCATCCTCTGAGTCCCAAGGGCATCCACCATTAAGGCTCTTTCCTTGGCGAAGTTAAGGCCAACTGGAAGATGGTATGAGTCAGAAATGCCCATATGAGCTATATCTATCGAGGCGACATGTCCCATAGCTGATTCTGAGATCAGAATACAATCTAATCTACTTTTAGAGAGATAAACCCTTGAGATAAGGGCGTATTCCTGCTCCTCGGATGAAAAATTCTCCAAATATCCAATAGGTTAAAACTAGGGAAAAGCACATCCCCACCCCAATGATTAGGCTGATTTCTCCGTGAGGCAGCTGATTTTATATTTAGGGCTGAGACCAGAGGTGTAGAAAGGTTTTGACATCAGGGGGAGCAGACATTTGTAAAATAGGCACCAGTTGGTATAAGCTAGGTGGCAGTGCCGGTGTTGTTGCTCAAGTGTGGTGGCTGTGGCCAGCAATGATTAACACAGGCTGACTCTGCTGCGTCCTGCCAGGAGGAAAACAGGAAGTTACATCAGGAGGCGGGATGCAGCAGAGGTCCCAGGACCAGCTGGAGCAGACAGCCTGTCTTCTTAACTACAAGTAAAAATATTGAACTTGTGACCATCACATCATGGCCAGAACACACACTCCTTCCACTGCTGAACACTTTGTTTAAATCAGAGGGCTTGTGTTTGTATGGTGATGCTACAGAATGTGGAGACCACTAGTCCTGAGCATTTTAACTTTCGGTGACAAGGGCTGCCGAAGGTAGCCCTTGCTCCAGAGCCTACTTTCAAATAGGGACAGACACTTTGTGAAATAACACACAATCCTGCAAAACAACATGCAAAACCTATACTGAAAATTTACCACATCATAACAGCCCTAACCCACCTATAAAAAGACAGTGATATAAATATTATATTGAGTCCTAGAGCACCAATATATCTGCTACTGGGAACAAGTTGGACTGTTACAGATTCCTACACAGACACTACATAACATAGTAACATAACATAGTAGATGACGGCAGAAAAAGACCTGCACGGTCCATCTAGTCTGCCCACGATAAACTCATATGTGTATACCTTACCTTGATTTGTACCTGTCTTTTTCAGGGCACAGACCGTATAAGTCTGTGCAGCAGTATTTCCCGCCTCCCAACCACCAGTCCTGCCTCCCATCACCGGCTCTGGCACAGACCCCGTATAAGTCTGCCCTCCCCCATCCTAGCCTCTCAATCACCAACCCCTCTTCCCCCCGCCACCCAATTTCAGCTAAGCTTCTGTGGATCCATTCCTTCAGAAGCTTAGCTACATACTAGCACAGGGGCTTGAGGGCTGCAACACAGCTGAGTTTTCAGGATTTCCCCAATGAATATGCATGAGATCTATTTGCATGAACTGCGTCCACTGCAAATAGATCTCACGGATATTCACTACACACTACTCACTACTCTAAACAACTATGTAATATTTCAAAACTTCTTTTATTAATTATCACAATAAACCAAGAACTTTTTTTTTAAATTACTACCACATTACTAATATATACCTGCACCACTCACACTACTACATTCAAACCAACACTCGCCACTCACATACCAACACCCACCTTACATACATCACACTCATTCGCGAACACATGACTAAATAACGTAATCTATGACAAGGGACCAGTTATTAATCACTGACATTTCAAAACCCAGTCCACCAGAGCACCGTTACTTTTGATGCTATGGATGATTATTCAAGAGTCAACCGGCTACTCAAAATATCCCACTCAAGTTCTTAATATACATCAGGTGGAGACACCTGCTGGAGAGAAACAAACTTGCAAAAGGCACCACACCAATTGTAGAATGCCAACATAAAAACTGCTGGAGTAAATCTTCTACGCTGTAGAAATGCTGGCTCCCAATCCGTCACAGTACAAATTTGTTTATAAAATCCTTAGACGCCTCCAATACTTCAAGATGCTTGTGTTGTACACTCAACTGAGTGTCATCAGGGGTCTGCATAAGAAAAATATATACATAGCAAAATACCCATCACACATTTATTCATTCTCTCATATAACCCACACTTACCCAAAACTAAATGATTTAAATCTCTTACCAGCCAAAACCGGGTCACTGGGCACTCACTCACGCGCCCAAAATGGACGCGTCATATAGACAACGCCTGCGCATGCGTAGGGAGCATGTCAGGATCCACTAGTATATATTTACATCAATTTATTTATTATTTATTATTACATTTGTACCTCGCGCTTTCCCACTTAAAGCAGGTTCAATGCGGCTTACATAGTAATAGGGATTACAAAGTATTGATAGAGAAAATATAAGTAAGTATAGCAGAATAATAAAAGAGATAGGTAGGTAGAAATGGGCAAGGGTGAAGGGAGTAGGAGAGGTATGAGCAAGGGTAGGTGAGCATTGGAGTAGGGGTAGAGGAGGCGGGAGGGGGATGGGACACGGGATAAGCAAATGGAAATTTGGTGGGAGATGTAGTCTAGGTCATTGTCGTTGTTTCCTGGATATATGTTGGGTAGATGGGTACATAGGATTAGTCTGGGTCATTTGGGTAGGCTTGTTTGAACAGATGGGTTATTAGTGATTTCCGGAAGGGTAGCTACTTACTGATTAATCGGATAGGTCTGGGGAGTGCAGTCCAGAGTTGGCTGCTTAAGAAGGAGAAGTTGGATCCATAGTAGGTTTTGTACTTGAGTCCTTTGCAATTAGGGTAATGTAGGTTCAGGTAAGTTCGCGAAGTTACAGACATGTTTCTGGAGGGAAGGTCAATCAGATTGAGCATATAGTCCGGAGACTCACCATGGATAATCTTGTGGATTAATGTGTGAACCTTGAAGTTGATTCGTTCTCTGATCGGGAGCCAGTGAAGTTTTTTACGGAGGTTTTGCACATTCAAATCTTGATTTGCCAAAAATGAGTCTTGCTGCTGTATTTTGGGCAGTGGGTGTGGGACTTTCAGCATCTGTGTATGCTCAAGGCTTGCTTGCTCCCTCCCTCCCCCTCCAAACTTTCTATTTCAGAGGAAGCAGAAGCTGACAAGCCTTGGGTATGTGCAGATGCTCAAGGCCCCACACCTATCAGCCTCAATGCTTTTGGTGCTCTGCCTGTTGAAGTATTGCTGTCCTGGAGAAAGGAGGTAAGGTACTAAACTCGTTGCAGGGGGCGGAAGGTGGAAAGAAGGAGAAGTTGGAGCAATGTTCCATCTAAGGACTGAAGTTGACATAAGCAAAAATTTTCCATTACATTACATTGTGAGCACCTCTTACAGATAACACACACACATACATAAACACTTGCAGGGAGGCTGGAAAGAATTCCATGAGCCATGCTCTGGCATGCTTTCCCTCCTTGTTTGCCAGTAGTTTAACTATATTTGTAGCTACTCTGAATTTTACTCAGCTATTGGATATAGAGTGCAGCTTAGAGGGAACACTGCTCCCCCTATACAAGCACCATTTCTAAGAAAAAAATGGATAGTATGGACACTTTTGAATACTGCAGGGTAGGACCCCACTGTCTACCGGCTGTATCATCCAGTACCTCTGTTACTGATAATATCATGCAAACTGTAATACACTTCAGGGAATTATGTATCAAAAAATTCAAAATAATGCATGGCAAAACAATGCAGCATATTAAACAGAAAAGTATTTGAAGTATTCTGGAAATATATGCAGGTACTTTAACACTTGGCTTTCTGTAAGCCCCAGCTCATTAGTCCAGCATCTTCCTGTTGGCCATGTGAACAGTGATGTTCAGCAGCACTATAACAGAAATCCTGAGGTTACTGGCAACCATAAAATTATATATATATCAATGTTTTTGGGAGGTTGCCATTGGCCAACAGGCTTCATTTCAGCTAGCCTTAAGTAAGTGGTTGTGTTACCAAAAATTAGGTATAGCTAATATAGATAATGGGCCTCTTTTATCCCCAGCACGCCGTCATATCCAGTGCTACAAAAATATTTTTATTTTTGTAGCGCCGGTGTGTACCTGGGCGGTAATCAGGCAGTGCTGCTCGCTGGGTTAATGTTGGGTTAGTGAGGGAGCCCTTATCACCACCTCAATGGGTGGCAGTAAGGGCTCCCTCCCCTCCGAAATGACCGCGCGGCAAGTGCTTCACTTGCCACATGGTCATTTCCTCAAAAAAAGAAAGACCTAACTTTTACCTGCTGTAGTAAAAGGGGCCCAATGTGTGCTAGATGTACATAATAGAGCCACAGGTTGCGAAATGGGGAGGCTAAGGCTGCCCCTTGAAATCTTGTACAAGTCACTTAACTCTCCATTGAATCAGGTACAAAACTTAATTGTAAGCCCTTCAAGGACAGGAAAATACCTACTGTACCTGATCAAAACTTGCCTTGAGATACTACTACTATGATCTAAATTCAAATCCAAAATCCAGTACCAGGCATTCTGTGAAGTAATACAAAACACTATAAATGTCATTCAGGACCTAAAAAGCAAGTCTAACATCTCTATATATAAAAGGCACCACCAACGTTCTAATGAAGCCTCCAGCCAGAAGTGTGAAGCGCCAGAGATATCCGTTTTCCCCATGAGTGAAGGAAAACAGCACAGCACGAAATCCCTCTCTCTGTAACAGTGAAGGACTCAGAGGGGGGAGGGGACAGAGACGCCCTCACTCTCTCTGTAACACAAACACAGCACAGCAGGAAACTTAACACTGAAGGACTGGACTCGGAGGGGGGGAGGGGGAGGGGACAGACAGCACAGGGGAAGGGAGAGAGGGCAGAGGGCAGGGACACACACACTCCCACATGCACACTTTGAAGAAAACCTTGCTAGCCCCTGTTTCATTTGCATCAGAAACGGGGCTTTTTTACTAGTATCATAACAACAACATAACTTCTACAAGTCACATAATAAGCACCTAATTAGGAAAACACAGCCCCCAAAACAATGCAATAGGATCTAGAACACCAATAAACCCTATTGGAAAACTAAAGAAGACAGATTAGTACAGATTTATCCTGTACAGTTCATGCTAACAAAAAACCACGGTCTCTTTCAAATATACAGAGCACAGACAGACCATCACCCGGTATAGAATAGCTAACCATAAATTAAAAATAGAATTATATAGACAAATAGTGGACTGAACCCCCTAAAAACCATACTACAACACCAGAATTAGAGAAAAAATGATGCATATTTCTTTGCACTGTGCAAAATATAAAGATAGCAGATGTAAATTTTAAAAACTGACATTTTCCAATCACAACACTAAGGGGTCCTTTTACTAAGGCGTGCTGATTTTTAGCACACTAAATGATAAGATGCCCATTATGGGCGTCTAATCATTTAGCGCACAATAGAGATTAGCATGCCTTAGTAAAAGGACCCCTAAGTTAACAAATACAAACAAAACAAAAAATGGAAAATATGATGATACCATTTTATTGGACTAAATACATTTTTCAATCAGCCTTCAGAGGCTAAAAACTCTTTCCTGAGGTCAGAAGAGTGCACTGCTGTTATGGTATCCTGTTCTGACATGAGAAATGAGGGTTTGGTCTCCAAACATTAGTCATAAATGTATTAAAATTTGTCCAGTAAAGACATCACCTTATTTCCATTTTCTATATTTATTAATGTTTATTAACACAGCTACCACACTACTTTATCCTAAACTAAAAATAAAATAATTTTTTCTACCTTTATTGTCTGGCCATTTACTTTTTCTAATTGTGTTGGTCCCAGTTTCTTTTTCTGCTTTCCTCGTTGTCTTCTTAACTCTCTTGCCAAGATTTCCTGTCCACTTGTCATTTTTCTCTCTTTTCTTCTCCTTTTCTTTTCAGCTTTCTTCAATTTATTTTTCTGCCTTTATCCAGATTAAATTCTTTCCTAGTATACAGTCTTCAATTTCCATTTTTTTTTACCGTATCTACCTACAGCTTGACATTCTTTCCCTCACTCTGGCTCTCCTATTTCACTTCCTCTTATTTCCCAGTCTCTCAGTAACTCTATCCTATTTCTCCCCCCACCCTATCCAGCATTTGCCCCTCTCCCACTTCCATCTAGCATGTGCCCTTTTTCCCCTTTCCTTTCTACATGTGCCCTTTTTCTCTCATAAGTACATAAGTAATGCCACACTGGGAAAAGACCAAGGGTCCATCGAGCCCAGCATCCTGTCCATGACAGTGGCCAATCCAGGCCAAGGGCACCTGGCAAGCTTCCCAAACATACAAACATTCTATACATGTTATTCCCAGAATTGTGGATTTTTCCCAAGTCCATTTAGTAGCGGTTTATGGATTTGTCCTTTAGGAAACCGTCTAACCCCCTTTTAAACTCTGCCAAGCTAACCGCCTTCACCACGTTCTCCGGCAATGAATTCCAGAGTTTAATTACGCGTTGGGTGAAGAAAAGTTTTCTCCGATTTGTTTTAAATTTACTACACTGTAGTTTCATCGCATGCCCCCTAGTCCTAGTATTTTTGGAAAGCGTGAACAGACGCTTCACATCCACCTGTTCCACTCCACTCATTATTTTATATACCTCTATCATGTCTCCCCTCAGCCATCTCTTCTCTAAGCTGAAATGCCCTAGCCTCCTTAGTCTTTCTTCATAGGGAAGTCGTCCCATCCCCGCTATCATTTTAGTCGCCATCCGCTGCACCTTTTCCAATTCCACTATATCTTTCTTGAGATGCGGCGACCAGAATTGAACACAATACTCAAGGTGCGGTCGCACCATGGAGCGATATAATGGCATTTTAACATCCTCACACCTGTTTTCCATACCTTTCCTAATAATACCCAACATTCTATTCGCTTTCCAAGCCTTCCCAACCAGCACGTGCCCTCTTTTTCTCCGCCTTTCCATTCTGCTTGTACCCTCTTTTTCTCTCCCATACAGCATCTGCCTTCTCTCTCCCCTCTTCCATCCAGCATGTGCCCTTTTTCTCTCCTTCTCCTCCATACAGTATCTGCCCCCTCTATCTCCCTACTTCCATCCAGCATCTGCCCTTTTTCTCCACTCCCTCCTCCATCCAGTGTCTGCCCTCCCTCCCTCCCCCATCGTGTTTGCCCCCTATCCCCCTCTTCCTCCTCCATCCAGTGTTTGCCCCCTCTATCCCCCTTTCCATCCAGCATTTGTCCCTCTCTCTTTCTCCCTTTCCATCCAGCATCTGCCCCCTCCCTCTCTCCCCCTTTTCATCCAGCATCTGCCCCCTCTCACCTCCTTTCCATCCTGCATCTGCCCCCTCTTCTCCTTTCCTCCCAGCATATGCCCCTCTCTCCCTCCTCCTTTCCATCCAGCATCTGCCCCTTCTCCTTTCCATCCAGCATCTGCCCCCTATCTCTCCTCATTTCCATCCAGAATTTGTCCCCCTCTCTCTCCCTTTTCCATCCAGCATCTGAGCCCTCTCTCTCCCTCCCCTTTCCATCAAGCATCTGCTCCCCCTCTCTCTCCTTTCCATCCAGCATCTGCTCCTCTCTCTCCCCACTTTCCATCCAGCATGTCCTCTTTTTCTGCCCTCTCCATCCAGCATCTGACCCTTCTGTCTCCTCACTTTCTTCCAGAGCCTTGCCCCTCTCTTGACCCATATTCACCCAGTCTGTCCTCTTTTCTCCCCCCCTCCATCACCCCCTGACATCACTTCCTGTTCCAAGGCAGAGTTGGCAGCTGCAAACAGAAACAATGTGACCCTGCAATCTTTTAGTTTGTTTTTATCACCATTGCTGAAACAGCAGCAGTGGGGTATCAGGTGGGAGCGGGGAGAGCCTGATGCACCTTCTGCCCCCTCCGAATTTTGGGGGGTGCCATGGTACCCGTGGCCCCCCCTATTCTGATGCCTATGCTAAGGCTTAACAATGGAGACACTTGTGTGTAAAATTCATTCAATTAAAAAAAAAAAAGAATAGACTGGCACTTACAGACACTTTTCTGCCCATGGTTTTGCTTTGAGACCGAGAACGTGAAATGGTGCTAAAAAAGGAATCTTTCTTTGAGGCAGACAACGGTGGAGACCCTGTGTGTTCATGTCCTCCTGGTAAACTCTCGATGCTTGGTGAAGAGCTAATATTTTTTGAGCTCTGACCTAAAATAAAATTAGACACCAAAAACATTAATTAGAATTGAGTGCTCTTCATGCTAAATATTGCTAGTTTGAAAACATTCATTGGTCAGAAAAAGGATGACTGTACAAAAATTATCAGAATGCTTTATAACATATTAGGAGCTTCTGTGATATCTTTCTAATGCTTTCTGAAAATTAGGTGCCCTTTTACTAAAGTGTGCTAAGCAGTCAGCATATGAATTAGTACATGCTATTAGCAAGTGAGCTTGGTACTTATTTTAGAAAGCACTGTCATACCAACACTTCACATGCTAATTCACAGCCTGTTAAGGGGGGAGAAATGAGCAGGTTATAGGCAAGGAATGGGTACGGACAGTAAAGTGTTTTTCTGTGCAGTACCTGTATAGAAACATGCTGGGAACACCCCAACAGTTAGCACTCTCTAGTAAAAGGGCCCCTTAAATGCACAAAATGATTTTATTTTCAACTTTCCTTTTTATTCAATTTACAGACAATCTGCAAAGCAGTTTTAGCACAGCAAGATCTCTTACATCACAATAACTGGTCACAGTCGATCAGTTAACAGTGAACACAATATCAATAGCATTTTTATTAAATAATTCCTTCTGCCTAACCCCAAATCAGTTTAAATCCCAGTCTCACCTCTAAAGTTAATGCTAATGATGGACACTTCTCCACAGTGCTTTTTTTGTAGAAAAAAAGGTGCTGGTACCTTACCACGAAAGGTCTTTTTCAAGGTATTTCATAGTTTTCCTTGTTATTTATTTGGTTCTCATGCTTCACTGTATTTAAAGAGTTTTTTTTAGCCCCTTTTCCTTTTCTTTCCCCTCCATTTTTCATTAATGCTGCTTTTATATATATTTTTTTGTTGCAGACCACTTTTGTAATATAGCCAATCACTTTACATTTGGTTCGTCACACGGACCAAATCGTGTTTCAGGCATTTCAGGTTAGTTTTTTCAATTTGTACACCTTCCATTTCTTTTTCCTTTGCTCTTAATATAGCGTCCTGTTGCGCCCCTTCTAACAAGGATTTTGTTGTGTTTTGCTTTTCTGTTTCAACAGATTCATATATGCTACGTCATAGCGGTAGGTAGGTACTTGCTCCGTCTATTTAAAATACATTTTAAATATAATTCGCGCAATCCTTGTTTCATCAAAACTGTAAGGCATAATATGTGTATACCATACACTCTATGTACAAACTCTGTTTCATTTTCTACGGTATTCACGGGAGGCAGGCAGTTTGCTTTCTTAACTTTCTATACATTTCATGTGCTTCTTGCTCCATCACAGCTGTAAGGTACAATTTGGGCACATATTATCTTCTATGTCCTTACCACACCTTTTTTTTGGTGATCCCACTTCTTCTTCTTTCAGCTTTTTCCTTTTCTTTTCTTCCCTTCCCTCTACTCCCTTTTTATTTTTCTTTCATTTACCATATACATTTTTCATATATATATATATATATTTTTTTTTTGGCATATATATATACATTTTTATATGTTTTCTTATGTTGCATGGGTTTTTCCTTTTTTTGTCCAACGTCTTTAAAATAGCCATGGCAACAGTATATTTTTCTCAAATGGCTGTATATGGTGCGCACAGGTATAGGCACCACCACATGCATACACTAGTTGACACCACGTTCCTTTTTCATGCATATTATTTTATTTGTTTTTCCTTCTTTTGTTTATATATGATATTGGTCTTACGTTTTCTCCTGTATACATGATGTTGGTTGTATGATTTTTACTTGTTTTTTTATTCAAAGTCTTTTATATTTGCATTTTGAAGACAGCATGTTTTACTTCTGCATGTCTTCCTTGTTTCAACATAAGCTGTGCGCGTATTTGTATGATGCTGCTTTTATGATATGCTTTAGTATATGTGGAGGGGCATAATTGAACGAAAACGTCTATCTCCATGGGCGTTTATCTCCGAGAATGGGTCCGTGAAGGGGCGGACCGAACCGTATTTTCGAAAAAAATAGACGTCCATGTTTTATTCGACAATTTGTGAGCTGGGCGTTTTTGTTTTTCAACGATAATGGAAAATGAAAGCGCCCAGCTCAAAAACGAATAAATCCAAGGCATTTGTTCGTGGGAGGGGCCAGGATTCGTAGTGCACTGGTCCCCCTCACATGCCAGGACACCAACCGGGCACCCTAGGGGGCACTTTTACAAAAGAAAAAAAAAGGTAAAAGAGCTCCCAGGTGCATAGCACCCTTCCCTTGTGTGTTGAGCCCCCCAAATCCCCCTCAAAACCCACTGCCCACAAGTCTACACCATTACTATAGTCCTAAGGGGTGAAGGGGGGCACCTACATGTGGGTACAGTGGGTTTGGGGGGGTTGGACGACTAATAAGCATTAAGCAGCACAACTGTAACAGGTAGGGGGGGATGGGCCTGGGTCCACCTGCCTGAAGTCCACTGCACCCCCTAACAACTGCTCCAGGGACCTGCATACTGCTGCCAGGGAGGTGGGTATGACATTTGATGGTGAAAATAAAAAGTTGTGAAACATCATTTTTTGTGGTGGGAGGGGGTTAGTGTCCAATGGGGGAGTCAGGGGAGGTCATCCCCGATTCCCTCTGGGGGTAATCTGGTCATTTAGGGCACTTTTGGGGGCCTTATTCGTGAAAAAACAGGGTCCAGGAAAAGTGCCCTAAATTTTAGCTACAAACGCATACTTTTTTTCCATTATCGGCGAAAGGCGCCCATCTCTGTTCGGGTGATAACCATGCCCCAGTCCCGCCTTCACCATGCTTCCGACACGCCCCCGTCAACTTTGTACGCTTCTGCGATGGAGTGCAGTTGAAAACGTCCAAGTTCGGCTTTCGATTATACCACGTTATTCGTTTTTGTGAGATAAACGTCCATCTCCCGATTTAGGTCGGAACTTGGGCGTTTTTCTCGTTCGATTATAAGCAGGATAGGTTTCCATATAATGCCTCATGGATATTTTATCTATTGTCCTTCATATATGCATGTATTTTAAGATAGTATGATCTATTTTTACATGTTTTGAATGTTTAGTCCTTCCTATAATTAGTCCCTCTTACAATTATTTATTTATTTACACGACCATTTTGTGTAATTTTTTGGTGATATTATAACATCCCACATATGCATAGTCTGTGTATACGTCACTTAGAGACTTTACGTTCATCATTATTTATTATCATTATTTTTATTGTTGTATTTTATTATATGTTGACCTCTTATTGTATATTTATTACTTATTTGAATGTTTTATTTGATTGTTTGATTCTGTATATGTATTTGTTTGAAAGATTTATTTGATTTATATTTTTATAGACTCCTGATGCAGGCCTGTAGGCCAAAACACAACAGTTGTGTCAAGTCTTTTCTTCAATAAAGAAGTTTTTATGATATTGTCTCCAGGATTTGTATTTCCATGGTCAAACATCCCACTTTTTACCTATATCTGTGTTTTCCCGTGGGGCGTTCGAGTTCTCCGCTTGATTACGGATTTTTTTTTAACATATCCCCCTGCCATCCACCCATGTCCAGCAACCCCCCCGTCCCCCCTGCCATCCACCCATGTCCAGCGACCCTACTGTCCCCCCTGCCCTTGCCTGCCATCCACCCACGTCCAGCAACCCCCCCTGTCCCCCCTGCCATCCACCCATGTCCAGCGACCCTTCTGTCCCCCCTGCCATCCACCCATGTCCAGCAACCCCCGTCCCCCTGCCATCCACCCATGTCCAGCGATTCTCTGTTCAACCTGCCATCCACCCATGTCCAGCGACCTCCCTGTCCCCCCTGCCCTCCCCTGCCATCCACCCATGTCCAGCAACCCCCCCGTCCCCCCTGCCATCCACCCATGTCCAGCGACCCCCATCCCCCCTGCCATCCACCCATGTCCAGCGATTCTCTGTCCCCCCTGCCCTCCACCCATGTCCAGCAACCCCCCGTCCCCCTGCCATCCACCCATGTCCAGCGACCCCCATCCCCCCTGCCATCCACCCATGTCCAGCGATTCTCTCTTCCCCCTGCCATGCACCCATGTCCAGCGACCCTCCCGTCCCCCTGCCCTTCCCCCATGACCAGCAACCCCCCCGTCCCCCCTGCCCTTCCCCCATGACCAGCAACCCCCCGTCCCCCTGCCCTCCACCCATGTCCAGCGAATCTCCTCGTTTCCCTGCTCCCCCTCCCTCCAGCCACCCATGCCCATCTGAGCCCCCCTCCCTGACCCAGTCCCCACCTGCTTACCAGCTCCATGCCGACGACCCTCTTCTCCTACCACCCGGCACCGTGACCCAGCCTTTAAAAAAATCTACGAAGCGGCAGAGTGGTGCCTCGCGTCTGCCTGTAAAAGAAGAAAAATCGCCTCGTCGGCCGGCCTTCCCTCACTGTGTTCCGCCCTTGCGGAAATAGGAAGTTAGGTCAGAGGGCGGGACACAGTGAGGGAAGGCCGGCTGACGAGGCGATTTTTCTTCTTTTACAGGCAGACGCAAGGCACCGCTCCGCCGCTTCATAGATTTTTTTAAAGGCTGGGTCACGGTGCCGGGTGGTAGGAGAAGAGGGTCGTCGGCATGGAGCTGGTAGGCAGGTGGGGACTGGGTCGGGGAGGGGACCTACAAAAAAAGGTGTCAGTACGCCATACTGGCGCGTACCAGCACAAAAAAAGCACTGCTTCTCCATCTACTTTCAAAGTCCTCCAGCTGGTCTTCACATATAGCTGTCAATTGCTCTATTATTATAACATGTCTTAATCTCTGCTTCTACCTGATATGCGGAGGATTACTATTCTTCCATTTATATGCAATCTTACCCCTCGCTGCTGCTAGGCAACTATAGATTGCACTCTTGATACCTTTGACCCCATCTATAAGACAAGCCTTCAATAAACCTAAATCCAGTGTCAACTGTAAAATCCTACAAGTATAATTTCAGGGGGTAGATAGTCAGCCTGCAGTGGTCAGCAGTTTTTAAGCTACTGGTAGCCGTGGGCTGAATTAACCACAGATGTTCAATGCCAGGCCATGCCCTGGCTCTGGCAGTGAATATCCAGGTATACGCAGTAACCTAGAGGTTAATCAGCTACTGACTGATATTGATACAGGTGCCCAGTTAACCTGGTGAAGAAAGATAGGACAACCTTTTTGCAGTCCTAACTTTATCCACTTACTTAACCAGTTAGCAGACTGAATACTGCCACCAACCAGTTAAATTCCAGATCCGCCCCTGGACAGCCCCAGCACTAACCTGACAGTGCCTAGGCAGTCAAAGGCAAAATACAGTAGCATTAACTGAACATTGCCTGGTGGCCAGCTCAGTGGGGTTTAACTGGGCAGGAACTTCTCGTTAAACCTTTTGAACTTTAAGCCCTAAGCTCCTATTCAATTTGCATCCAGAAATCCTTCACTATCGGGCACTCCTACTATAATTGGAAGTATGTGTCCTTGTAGCCCACAACCCTTCCAGCAAATAAGCAAATAAACAGAAGAAATTCTGTGAAACATGCACACAGTCATATACCATTGCATCAATATTTTAAAATTGCGCTCCTTATTTTAACTATTATCAAACATTTTGCTGGCTTCTTTGATTATCTCTTTCCATTGCTTGTCTTCCAACTCCTTTTGCAAATCACTTTCCCAACCTAGCATGCACTTAAATGTCACAAATTTAGTCTAATTTCCTGATAAAGTCCTGTAATTAAGCCTCTAGCTCCCCCCCCCCCCCCATTTTAAGCCATAGAAGCTCCATTGGGTTTATCGCCCTCTGTCCGTGTTAGTTCCACTCACAAAATGGCTGCCGGGACTTCCTGCAGCAGTCTTGCAAGTCTGCTGCAGGAAATCTTGGCAGACATTGCAATGGAGCAGCGGCACGGGACAGAAACAAATGGGGTTCGTTTGTGCCCCTGAAGACACCACTAGACCATCAGGCCTTTCTAAGGAGGCCTGCAGTGTGTGCATGTGTGTGTGTGTGGGTGGGTGGGTGGGGGGGGGGGGGGCTCTATGTGTGGGATGGGGGAGTGATGGCAAGGAAGAAAGTAGTGAGTTTTGGGTTTCATCCGAAAATGCATTTTCAGCTGAAACCTGAACCTGGATTTCGGTCCAGTTTTGGTGCGGAATCCAAAACCAAAATTCAGACGCCGTCTATTGAGTGCCTTCTTGTTGTTTTTCGTCTTCTGTTGTTATGTGTCTAGATTACAAAGATTGCCTCTTTCCTGTTGATTATTGGAGTTCTTTGATTTTCTTGTATTGTGCAACTGCGATCCTCTTGGCAAAGCAGTATATCAAATCTTGAATAAGTAAAAAAGCACATACATTTAAACATCAATGTTAGAAAAGCCACTACTTACATATCTATACTTGAAGTACGCACAGACTTCAAGGAAGATTTTAAAACATAAGTGTACTTCCCATTTGACAACAGGAATACTTTTATTTATTTAATTTCTTAAATATCACCTGCAAGCAGAAAGCTATTGAAATGGGATAAATTCAGTTACAGTAGATATTTTTCTGTTTCTGGAGAGCTCACAGTCTGAATTTGTACCAAAGGCAAAGGAGAGTTTAGTGACTAGCCCAATATGTATATTCCCCCCCCCCCCCCAAAAAAAAAAATATATATATATATAAACCTTGTCTGCATTTACATCTCCTCCAAATTGTGCAAAACATTGAACTAACTGTTCATTTGGAACTGGCGTTTTGAAGAGAGAATGAGGGGGAAACTGAACTTATCTAACTGGCTTTAAACACCAGCCAGAAAAAGTCAAAAATTGAAAGTGTAAGTAGTTTGACAAAATCTGGAACTTGCGTGTGTATTTGCTGGTACTTACATCTATAAGTTTGAAAATTGGCAAATACAGATGTAACAACCTAATGGGCCGCCGCTCGAAACCTAACGCTGGCACTAAAGATGATTAGTGTCGGCATTAGTATGCCGCTCAATGCTCTAATGGTTTCAGCACCCTATTCAGCACTCCTCTACTTAGCACCCTATTTAAAAGCGGTCATTTAGCATCCTGCCGGAATTCTAAAAAAAAGCTCTAAGGTGCATTTAGTGCCAGAAAAAAATGCCAGGTTCAGGGCAGCTTTAGGAGGATTGCATGAAAGAAGGGGTGTCTAATGACACCTCTTCTCTCCCACAAACCTGACCACTCTGCCCCTAAGCGGTGTCGTGCACTCCCAGAGAATCGGCCAGGTTAAAAAAAATTGTTAATAGGGAAGTGGTTGGGGTAAGGGACACTGTGGAATGCTTTTTTTTTTTTTTTTTTGTTAAAGAAACATCAACTTTCCTGTCAGTGCCCAAACCCATCAGTGCTCAGGCACTGACAGGAAATTAGTGTAAAATAGTAAGCAGCTAATTAATACCACAATTTTAACATGGCATTAATTTGAATGCTCATTTCTGAGCATGCTATAGCAATTTTGCTGCACTAGGTATGTGGTATTTGATTCTACTGCAAACCTTTGAGCATTGGCCTATAAGTGAAGCAATTCTTTCTTGACTCTTCCCATTGCACATGCCAGCAAATACATATATACTTCTTCACATTCTGCATGTAATTTACCACAGTAAGCCTTTTTATGTTCAAATTTTTTTATTATGTTCTCCTCTAACAACTTGTATGGAGATATGTTATTTCTACATGCTGCTGGTAGAATACAATCTGTCAGCATCAACAAGGACATGTTATCGTCGTCATCCATGCCTTGCTCGTCAGTGCCCTGCTCCATCTAGACCCATTAGATTTACCTGCAGTTCTAGCCAGTGACCTATGGGGTTACTGTAGGGTGGTGGAAGCCAAGCTGGTGATGTCATCAGTGCTGAGCCCTTCTTAAGCTGGCCTCAGTGGGCACTCGCTGTTCTTAATTCTTGATTGAGCTCAGGCCTGCTTGACGCTTTGCTACTTCCATCTGCTGTTTCTTTGTCAGGCCATGGACTGAAGCATTGCTGCAGCTTTCACTTTCTTGCTCTGTTCCAGTGAAGCCTGCCTCCAAGCCTTGAAGTCCTGAGAGCTTCTTGCACTTCAGCTGTATCCACAGTCGTCTTCAGTGAGAACTTGGTCGCTGGCTGCAGTGAGTAAGCTATGTGCTCAGTTTTGGACTGGGTGTGCTGGGGCGGCGTGGAGAGCTGAAGGTCCTGCGGCCGTGGCCATGCCTCATCATATCTCTGAACAAGGCGGCTATGCTCAGAGTGCAGAGGGATCCGCGTGGGCTGTTCCTGATTCCTGTTTTGCTGCGCTGTGCTTGTGTGTCTTTTACCCTGGGAGCCTTCGGCTCAGGTACCTCAGAGACTGTTACTGACTGTTTGCCCTGGAGCCTTTGGCTTGGGCACCTCAGAGACTGGTTTGACCTGTATGCCCTGGAAGCATTCGGCTCGGGCAGCTCAGAGACTGTTTACTTTTCTTTTGTGTTATTCTTTGCCTCCAGCGAGCGGAGTGGTCCACTCAAATTCCCTACCCGCAGGTGTGGGTCTACAAGAGACTATTTTAATTCCTTTTTTTTTTTGCTGCTGCTCATTTTCTGCTTCCGAGAGTACTTGCGCGGAGGTCCTGCGGCTTAATAACAGTCATGGCAGAATGAACCTTATCTGACTGCCAGTGGGTTTTCCGCTTTCAGCTAAGTGCCCTTTGCTTTCCGTTGTCCTGACGAGGCGGGCCTTTGCTTAGACCCTTGTGCTCTTGTGTTTGTTTTTCCTGTACAGCTAGGCTGTCCTTCCATTTGCCATTATTGTATGCCTGATGTTTTGCTTTGTTTTTGTTAGTATTAGGATGTGCAGCTAGGCTGCTTGTTGTTCTCTCTCCTCTCACATTTTTCTGTGCTGTTTTGTTCACCCTTTTGACTTGTGTTTCTGTTGCTGCCAATAAAGCTGCCTTAGTTCACCTCCATTGGCAATCCAGTCCAGTTCTTTGGGATACTCTTGACTCTATGGGCTCGGGCTCACAAACGTCACAGGAACAAGACTTATTGGAACTTGATTGAGATGGTACTTTGTTGTGTTTTAAAAATGGTACAAACTTCTGGTTTGCTTTCCTCCCAGGATATAGGAGGCACTTACACAATGACCCTGAACTTAGCTAAAGGTCAACACAGAAGTTGAGAGCTGTTTCTTATTCCCTAAATCACAAAGACGTTTTTTGTCTTAATTATAGGTGGAGTCACTGTTGCTATATTAACAAATTCAGTCAGCAAAAGAAGTTACTCCCCCATTTTTTGAAAACCAGATCTGTATCATAATAATCTCACAATGATGCATATTATGACTGGCAATATTACATATTTCTTCTAAAATGAACTCATTTCCAAATGCTCTAGGGGATTTATGCCCTGTTTTAAAAAGAAGCCAATTTAGCTTTTAGAGTTGATAAGATCAGTTCAAAATAAGCAGTGAAAATAAGACATTTCAGAAACAGTATATATCCATATTATAGATGCTTCACAAAGTATGCAAAATTTAAAAAACATGTTTGTACTCTGCTTCATAAAAAGAAGATCCTGGTGAGGGTGAAGTTCTATGCTTGTCTTGTCATTCAGAAAATTTACTACAAGCCTATCTGTAATACAGCAACAGTACTTTTTTTAAAGGATGTTTGTAGTTTAATCCACAGAGATGTTTCCGAAACAAATACTGGGTTAACCACAAACAAAATAAGCAGTACTGGTAACAGAATGGAACAAAGAGAAAGAGTGTGTGCATCAGGCAGGCTACAGAAAACAGGGAAATAAATAACTTATATTTTCTTCAATGGATGACAGATGCTTAGGGGTGTTCTATTAGGAAGCCATCTAAATTTAGCTAAATATAATCAAAAAGCTATGGGAGAACTTATGTATATTAGTTCAATCTAGCGCAATATATTATTTAAAAAATAGAATTTCCCTTCTGTTTTTCTTTATTTACTTATCCTGTCTTATCATACTGCACGAAGAAAGATACTGCCATAATAAAAGGAAAATATGATCCTTAAGTGAAAGGAGGAATTCTCAGAGATATAACATTAAGGACACTTCAAATTTTTTACGGACACTATCTACAGTTCAGGGAGTCACTCCCGATATGATTTTCGTGACCCTAGATACAGAGGCATATTTTCAAAGTTTCATAGTAAACTTTGTAAGTCTAAGTGCTTGAAAATGAGCCCCATAGTCTCTCTATATACTAATACACTCCAGGATTTGGCATGAGAGATTGTCCATACAATTTTACAGAAACGTCCGAGTACTACATGGATTACTACCTTATTTTTGATGCAGCTGGCTAAGTTAGTTAGGCTAAAAAATTACTTTATGTTTGACACACAGTTTTTATCTAGAAAAACAAGGTGTTGCTTATGGTGAATGAATTCGCTCGGAGGAGGGAAAGGTGAGTAGTGGAGTGCCTCAAGGATCGGTGCTGGGGCCGATTCTGTTCAATATATTTGTGAGTGACATTGCCGAAGGGTTAGAAGGTAAAGTTTGCCTATTTGCGGATGAATACTAAGATCTGTAACAGAGTGGACACCAGGAGGGAGTGGAAAACATGAAAAGGATCTCAGAAGCGAGAAGAATGGTCTAAGGTTTGGCAATTAAAATTCAATGCGAAGAAATGCAGAAGTGATGCACTTAGGGAATAGAAATCCCGGGAGACGTATGTGTTAGGCAGGGAGAGTCTGATAGGTACGGACGGGAGAGGGATCTTGGGGTGATAGTATCTGAGGATTTGAAGGCGACGAAACAGTGTGACAAGGCGGTGGCCGTAGCTAGAAAGGTGTTAGCTGTATAGAGAGAGGTGTGACCAGCAGAAGAAAAGGGGGGTGTTGATGCCCCTGTATAAATCGTTGGTGAGGCCCCACCTAGAGTATTGTGTTCAGTTTTGAGGCCGTATCTTGCTAAGAAGGTAAAAAGAATTAAAGCGGTGCAAAGAAAAGCTACGAGAATGGTATGAGATTTGCGTTACAAGTCATATGAGGAGAGACTTGCTGACCTGAACATGTATACTCTGGAGGAAGGAGAAACAGGGGTGATATGATACAGACGTTCAAATATTTGAAAGGTATTAATCCACAAACGAACCTTTTCCAGAGATGCGAAGGCAGTAGAACGAGAGAACATGAAATGAGATTGAAGGGGGGCAGACTCAAGAAAAATGTCAGGAAGTATTTTTCACAGAGAGAGTAGTGGATGCTTGGAATGCCCTCCGCGGGAGGTGGTGGAAATGAAAACGGTAACGGAATTCAAACATGCGTGGGATAAACATAAAGGATCCTGTTCAGAAGGAATAGATCCTAAGGAGCTTAGCCAAGATTGGGTGGCAAAGCCGGTGGCGGGAGGGGGGATGGTGCTGGGCAGACTTACAGTGGGGGAAATAAGTATTTGATCCCTTGCTGATTTTGTAAGTTTGCCCACTGACAAAGACATGAGCAGCCCATAATTGAAGGGTAGGTTATTGGTAACAGTGAGAGATAGCACATCACAAATTAAATCCGGAAAATCACATTGTGGAAAGTATATGAATTTATTTGCATTCTGCAGAGGGAAATAAGTATTTAATCCCTCTGGCAAACAAGACCTAATACTTGGTGGCAAAACCCTTGTTGGCAAGCACAGCGGTCAGACGTCTTCTGTAGTTGATGATGAGGTTTGCACACATGTCAGGAGGAATTTTGGTCCACTCCTCTTGCAGATCATCTCTAATCATTAAGAGTTCTGGGCTGTCGCTTGGCAACTCGCAGCTTCAGCTCCCTCCATAAGTTTTCAATGGGATTAAGGTCTGGTGACTGGCTAGGCCACTCCATGCCCCTAATGGTGCTTCTTCCTGAGCCACTCCTTTTTGCCTTGGCTGTATGTTTTGGGTCATTGTCGTGCTGGAAGACCCACCCGACCCATTTTTAAGGCCCTGGTGGAGGGGAAAGGAGGTTGTCACT
Organism: Microcaecilia unicolor; assembly: GCF_901765095.1. Classification (NCBI taxonomy): domain Eukaryota; kingdom Metazoa; phylum Chordata; class Amphibia; order Gymnophiona; family Siphonopidae; genus Microcaecilia; species Microcaecilia unicolor. Next base: position 175,771,683 of record NC_044031.1, read on the forward strand.
CAGAATTGTACGGTACATGGCCCCATCCATTCTCCCATTGATGCGGTGAAGTAGTCCTGTGCCCTTAGCAGAGAAACACCCCAAAAACATAAACATTTCCACCTCCATGCTTGACAGTGGGGACGGTGTTCTTTGGGTCATAGGCAGCATTTCTCTTCCTCCAAACACGGCGAGTTGAGTTCATGCCAAGAGCTCAATTTTTGTCTCATCTGACCACAGCACCTTCTCCCAATCACTCTCGGCATCATCCAGGTGTTCACTGGCAAACTTCAGACGGGCCGTCACATGTGCCTTCCGGAGCAGGGGGACCTTGCGGGCACTGCAGGATTGCAATCCGTTATGTCGTAATGTGTTACCAATGGTTTTCGTGGTGACAGTGGTCCCAGCTGCCTTGAGATCATTGACAAGTTCCCCCCTTGTAGTTGTAGGCTGATTTCTAACCTTCCTCATGATCAAGGATACCCCACGAGGTGAGATTTTGCGTGGAGCCCCAGATCTTTGTCGATTGACAGTCATTTGTACTTCTTCCATTTTCTTACTATGGCACCAACAGTTGTCTCCTTCTCGCCCAGGTCTTACTGATGGTTTTGTAGCCCATTCCAGCCTTGTGCAGGTGTATGATCTTGTCCCTGACATCCTTAGACAGCTCCTTGCTCTTGGCCATTTGTAGAGGTTAGAGTCTGACTGATTCACTGAGTCTGTGGACAGGTGTCTTTCATACAGGTGACCATTGCCGACAGCTGTCTGTCATGCAGGTAACGAGTTGATTTGGAGCATCTACCTGGTCTGTAGGGGCCAGATCTCTTACTGGTTGGTGGGGGATCAATACTTATTCCCTCTGCAGAATGCAAATAAATTCATATACTTTCCACATGTGATTTTCCGGATTTAATTTTGTGATGTGCTATCTCTCACTGTTACCAATAACCTACCCTTCAATTATGGGCTGCTCATGTCTTTGTCAGTGGGCAAACTTACAAAATCAGCAAGGGATCAAATACTTATTTCCCCCACTGTATACGGTCTGTGCCAGAGCCGGTGGTGGGAGGCGGGGACTGGTGGTTGGGAGGCAGGGATGGTGCTGGGCAGACTTATACGGTCTGTGCCAGAACCGAGGTGGGGCTGGTGGTTGGGAGGCGGGGATAGTGCTGGGCAGACTTATATGGTCTGTGCCCTGAAAGGACAGGTACAAATCAAGGTAAGGTATACACAAAAAGTAGCACATATGGGTTTATCTTGTTGGGCAGACTGGATGGACCGTGCAGGTCTTTTTCTGCCGTCATCTACTATGTATGTTACTAGGGGCACGCGCTGCAGCACCTAGTGTAGCCAACCTATATGTCAGCACTTTTGAGGAAAAGTACTTAATATACCTCCAATTGGTTTAAATTCATCAAGATTTGGCTTTGGTTATTGATGATGTGCTTTTTCATCTGGAAATCTTCATGTCAAGACTGGAGTCATTCATGCAATGGTTAAATACATTAGACCCACATTTGAAATTATCATGAATTGTGATTTTAATTCTGTATCTTTTTGGATACCCAAGTCTCCAAAGGAGGAGGAGAACTAGAGGTGACAGTGTTCCGAAAAACGACAGATAGAAATACATTGCTAAAATTCACCAGTCATCATCCTTGCAACGGATTTGTTCTACCGATGAAAACTTTAAATGGGAAGCACAATTTTTAATTACTCGTTTGAGAGAGCGAGGTTACCCTGAGAGAGCTGTCGGGCTCACTTATAAATGAGCATGGTTTGCACAATGTCCTTTATTACTGCTAGACAAACTAAGTGAAACCCTGGATAAATTTGGGTGTGTATTAACAAGGCACCCCAGATAGCATGGCCTATCAATCAACATTGGGATGTTCTCTCTTTCCACTGATGTTTCAGCAACGACCATGTATTGCCTATCAGAGAACCTCTAATCTTGAGATCAATTGGTACATTCTACATATCACAATGGGGAGCACTCTACAGATATCTCGGACCGAAGCCACTATGCTTATGACGCAGTGTCAGTTTTGCTCACAAACAATAATAGGTGTAACAGTGGCATCATCCATAACTAACAAGATGTACAAACTGTTATACTATACCACATGTGATACTACCTATATGGTATATGTCATCATATGCCCATGCAACCTTTTGAACGTGGGGCAGACAATAAGAAAAATGAGGATTCGTTGAGTGAACACAAGAGTCGGTTAGAAAACCATGTATTGTCAGGACCTTTGGTTTTTCCCCCTATGAATAATTGCAACACCAGTTTGAACAGTTCGTTGGCTGGTTATTGATTGGGTTCCGTGTCTACGAAGAGGAAGGGTAACATGGAAAGGATTTGTCCAGAAAGGTACAGTTTTGGATTTTTGAGCTAAATGTCGTACAGCCTCATGGTCTGAATGAATTGAGTGGAACACTATTATTTAATTTTCATACATTTAAACTCTGTTTGCTACTTTAAAAAGAACGCTTTGACAATGTTCTGTATTCTGTAAACATAGGGGGGATGGTTGTTTTTTTTTTGCTTCATAAGCACCATACAGTTTGTTTCTTTTAGGTAGTTTTATTCTGTTTGACCTCTAATTGTTTTGACGTTTATGTCAGTGTCGTCATTTCCTACCTTTGGAGCATTATAAAAAGGGACACAGTTGCAGCTCACTTTACACATGAGGCGGGCGCACCTGTTAAACATTTTTCCACAGATTGCAGCAGACAGAATCCAGTCCTTGAAACAGAATGAATCTTAACTTCGCAGTGTCGGGTGTGAGAAGGGGTCCTGCTGGACGGAGCCATTGGACCTTTGGTGGTTTGGATTATAGAAGAGGAGTTGTGGTGCGATGGCTGCTGGGTGCATTCTCACTGAGCAGTCATGAGTTAGGTACTGCACTTTTAACCGGTTATGTAGTTTCAGTTTAAGCAATGTGAAGGGATAATATGTGAATGAGCAATGAGAAATGACTACTGTTGCTTCAGAGTTGTACTAATAATGCTAAACATAAAACTAATTTGTGCCTATTTAATGCTACAACGTCTATCAGGGAGTGGTGAGAAGTTTGGTATGATTCTGTGCAGTCCTAGAAGCTGCTTTAAGTGCATCCAATTCCTGCTTAAACGTTACTGAGCTCCTGTTTTAAACTAGCAAGCTGAAGACAGATAGTGACAAACCTTAAAGTCTCCAGATGATTGGCCTTGAAACTAAAGCACCACATTATTACAGAGAATAAAAGTCATCCTGATTGGTTGAAATGGGTATAAACAGGTGTACTATGATGGGTTAACAGTCTGCAAGATTGCCTGTGTGTGGACTGAGGAGTAAAGTTAATGAGTTTTGGCTTGTCTATATATGACTAGAAAACCCTGGGGTGGGTGGGATGTGGGGAGGGTGCGTGGGACGATAAGTCCCAGTGAGTCAGCCAAGTGCTGTATCAAAAAACGTTCTCTAGGTATGACCAGAAATGATAAAGTCTGATCAAAGAATTTTCAGTTGATTTAACTTTCAGATTCCACTAGAATATAACTTTCCTTTAGTAAATAAATCTAAATATTCCCAATAATTATAGCAGTTTCATCAATGTTGTTGTTTTTGTCTTTTTGGGAAGGGGGGGCAGGGTTAGAAGACAGAGAAGTGCACCACAATACAGATTCACAGGACAAATTAATTAAGCAATAAGCATTAAATTAAAGAGAATATCAGGTAGCTAAACCTATAGCCAAAAAGTTGAGAAGTTAGAATAAAATAATCAGAAATCACTTAGCAGTATTTTGGTTCAGGTGCAGCACATGGAATACTTTTGTTCTGTTTTCACAGAAGAAAATCCTAGAGAAGGACCACGATTGACTGGCAAAAGTACATATGAGAACGGAGTGGATATAGCACCGTTCACGGAAGAGAGTGTGTATGAACAACTTGAAAATCTAAAGGTGGACAAAGCCATGGGACCGGACGGGATCCACCCCAAGATATTGCGGGAGTTCAGAGGTTCTGGCGGGTCCTCTTAAAGATTTAAATAAATCCTTGGAGACGGAAGAGGTTCCGTGGGATTGGAAAACAGCGGATATGGTCCCTCTTCACAAAAGTGGTGATAGGGAAGAAGCTGGAAACTACAGGCTGGTAAGCCTCACTTCGGTTATTGGAAAAGTAATGGAAGCGATGCTGAAGGAAAGGATAGTCAATTTCCTGGAAGCCAATAAGTTGCAAGATCCAAGACAACATGGTTTTACCAAAGGTAAATCATGCCAAACGAATCTCATTGAATTCTTTGACTGGGTGATCAGAGAATTGAATCATGGATGTGTTATAGACGTAATCTACTTAGATTTCAGCAAAGCTTTTGACACGGTTCCCCACAGGAGGCTCTTGAATAAATTTGACAGGCTGAAGAGAGGACCCGACGTGGTGAACTGGATTAGGAACTGGTTGACGGACAGATGCCAGAGGGTGGTGGTTAATGGAATTCGCTCGGATAAGGGAAAAGTGAGTAGTGGAGTGCCTCAGGGATCGGTGCTGGGGCCGATTCTGTTCAATATATTTGTGAGTGACATTGCCGAAGGGTTAGAAGGTAAAGTTTGCCTTTTTGCGGATGATACTAAGATTTGTAACAGAGTGGACACCCAGGAGGGAGTGGAAAACATGAAAAAGGATCTTCAGAAGCTAGAAGAATGGTCTAAGGTTTGGCAATTAAAATTCAATGCGAAGAAATGCAAAGTGATGCACTTAGGGAGTAGAAATCCACGGGAGACGTATGTGTTAGGCGGTGAGAGTCTGATATGTATGGACGGGGAGAGGGATCTTGGGGTGATAGTATCTGAGGATCTGAAGGCGACAAAACAGTGTGACAAGGCGGTGACCGTAGCTAGAATGTTGCTAGGCTGTATAGAGAGAGGTGTGACCAGCAGAAGAAAGGGGGTGTTAATGCCCCTGTATAAGTCATTGGTGAGGCCCCACCTGGAGTATTGTGTTCAGTTTTGGAGGCCGTATCTTGCTAAGGATGTAAAAAGAATTGAAGCGGTGTAAAGAAAAGCTACAAAAATCGTTGATGATGTCCAAAATGTAGATGTTTCTGTGAAAAGGACATCCATGCCTTTGCTATGCCTCCAACACCCTTTTTATTTATTTATTTGGATTTTGGATCACAAGTAGCAGAAGTGGGATTTGAACCGGCCACCTCTGGATTGCAAGACCAGTGCTCTAACCACTAGGCCACTCCTCCACTCCACTCCCTTGAATTTGGCCACCCCTGTGGGGGGGGGGGGGCAGTATGCAGGTCCCTGGGGGGGAGGTATATGTGTGTCAGCGGAGGTATAACGAAGGCGTCCTTCTTTTAAACATTTTGGACGTCCTCAACTGCCCCCCACAGGGATGGCCAAATTTCATGGGAGTGGAGTAGAGTGGAGGAGTGGCAGAGTGGCCCTAGTGGTTAGAGCACTGGTCTTGCAATCTAGAGGTGGCCGGTTCAAATCCCACTGCTGCTACTTGTGATCCAAAATCCAAATAAATAAAGGGGGTGTCAGAGGCATAGCAGGTATGGATGTCCTCACAAACACACACATTTTGGACGTCCTCAACTGCCGTCGTTTCCCCTCCTTAGGAAGGAAATCGTGTGCAAATGAGCTAACAGCGAGCAGCTCATTTGCATGCAATTTCCTTCATGCATGCCTGTTCCTTTCCGGATCGGTAAGGGAAGGGCTTTTTCCATTCAGTTAGTGGGACCAGTGCAGTACAAATGCTGGCTCCTCCCATGACCAAATGGCTTGGATTTGGTCATTTTTGAGATGGGCGTCCTCGCTTTCCATTATCGGGTTTTCAGGATATCCCCAATGAATTATCTCATGAATATTCATTGGGAAAATCCTGACAACTCAACTGGGTTTCCCACTCCTATGCTAGCATGTAGGTTAGTGTCTCTTAGGAATCTGTAACAGTTCCAGCTTGTTCTAGTTTCCCAGTAGCAGGTATATTGGTGCTCTAGGGCCCTATATAATATTATGTCACTGTCTTTCATAGGTTAAGCGGTTATGGTGTGGTAAGTTTTCAGTATAGGTTTTTGCGTGTTTTCTTGCAAGATTTGGTTATTTCACAAAGGTCTTTGCCTATTGAAACTAGGCTCGGGGGCAAGGGGTAACTTTGGCGGCCCTTGTTACCCAAAGCAAAAAATGCTTCGGGACCAGTGGTCTCCCATCCTGTAGAGTCACCAATACAAAAACAGCCCATCTGATTTTAAAAAGTGTCTAGCAGTGGAAGCAGTGGTTGTGCGTGTCCTGAGGTGATGGTCACAATTGGAATATTTTTACGTGTGGGTTAAGAAGACCGGCTGCCTGCTCTGGCCAATCCTGGGATCTCTGCTGTATCCCACCGCCTGACTGTAACTTCCTATTTTCCTCATAGGTGGGACACAGCAGAGGAAGCCTGTGTTAAATCATTGCCACAGTTACCGCATCTGAGCGACAACACCAGCACTACCGACTACCAACACGACCAGCGCCTATTTTACAAAAATCCGCTCCTCTGACATCAATACCTGGCTACACCTCTGGCTCCAGCAAATGACTCATTCTGGTATTCCCAATCTTAAGAAAGTTATTTTCAGTAAGTTTAGGACCCTTAGCTTGCATGAACCATCACTGCCTGCACAGTCTAATACTGACCATGAAATCCAATCATCACTGCATCCTAGATGATCACCCACAACTTCAGAAAAAACTCTGTTTGTAAGCACCTGATCTACTATCTTCCTCTTCTGCATGGGTTCTATTACCAACTGCCAGAAGAATTCTTCCTGTAGAAACAGTTTTCCTTATTTTCAGATGACATTGCAGCTGGGTGTACCAATCAACTTCCTGCCAGAATGATTCCTTCGGTATTATGTCTCCTTTCATAGTAAATTGATGAATGTCTTTAATTAACTATCTATTTGTTTCTTCTACTTGCAAGGGAGGTCTATTTAGCATATCACATATAAATGGATGTTCAATTCCCTCTTCCAATTAAGCCATAGTACCTTTTCCTTATCACATAAGCCTATGGCAGTTCTGTTTTTTTTTCTAATATAATGCCATAATACCTCCTACCTTTTTCACTGTCCTGTCCCTTCCTATATAGATTATAGCCAAGTATAAAGAGGTAAATGGTCATGGATTTGATATACCCAGGTACTTTCTCTGTCGCTAGTGAGTCCACAATCTAAGGGCCCTGTTTACTAAGCAGCACTAAGGGCATGTTAGCATTTTTAGCACATGCTAATGATTAGGACGCACTAAATGCAAAGTCGCCCATAGGAACATATGGGCGACTCTAGTGTTTAGCAAACACTAAAAAAATGCTAGTGCAGCTTAGTAAACAGGGACCTAAGTTTTTTGAACTTGGGTCAATGGAGGATTAAGGGTGAAATTCATCAAGTAGCATTAGCGGCTTAACACGTGTTAATGGAATTAACATAAATCTGACGAAACGATATAAAATGGGCTTCTTAGCATTTAGTACACATTAAGGCCTTAACACCCGTGCAAAGACCCTAACGCTGCTTGATGAATTCTCCTCTAAGTGATTTGCCTAGGATCACAGAGGCCCTTTTACTAAGCCATAGCAAAAAGTGGCCTGTGGCAATGCGAGCGTGTTTTTTGGGTGCGCGTCAGGCCAGTTTTTACTGCCTCCTTGAAAAAGAGCATTTTTTAAGGGGCCAGAAAATGGGCAAAATGTGGCAAAATATAAACCAGTGCATGTACATTTTCGGCCTGAGACCTTACCACCACCCACTGACTTACTACTACTACTTAACACTTCATGGTAAGGTCTCATGTGCTACCTGGGTGGTAGGCATGCAGTGCGCGCTCACTGCTGTTTACCGCCGGGTAAGCACCATGTGGTAGAAAATAGAAAATATTTTCTATCGTGTGTTTTTGGCATGTGCCAAATTCAGAATTACCACACGAGGCACGCGGTAGCCGGGCTGTAATGCTGATTTGGCATGTAGGCCTTTACATGCCTTTGTAAAAGGGCCCCTAAATGCATCTGGGTATAATTATACATATGGTAATATATATATATATATACATATATATATATATATATATATATATATATATATATATATATATATACACACTAACCACTTTTTCTGTTTTACGGGGTCTTTCACTAAGGTGCGCTAGCGATTTTACTGGTGTTAAATGCTAGGAAACCTATTATATTCCTATTCAAATATTCTTGTTTCTCACTTATCTCTATTATACTTATAACCTACAACGTTAAATTGATTTTCTTTTTAAATGGCTTGGATACCAAAAAATGTAATTAGTATTTTGCTAATTCTAAACAGAATTAAAAATCCATTATGTACTTCAGTGGGGAGGATATTTACATGTAATTTTCAGATTTTCCTAAAAATAGATGATGACAGCTGTGATTGATTTTTAGTTTGGTTCTGCTCCACTGACCCTGCGAGAGAACCAACTAGGAAATTTGCCTGGAATGAGATCAAATACAGATTAATTATTCTACCACCCTTTTTTGTTGCTGACTGGGAAAAAGAATGGAATAGTTATCTGCACAGAATGGATGAGGGTAGAGATTTAAACACAAGCTGGATTGGATAATTGGTGGGCAGTAGGGGACAGGCCAGAATCCCTTGTCCACGTACAAATGGCGTGACAAGTGTGTGGATCTGAACTGATAATAAATTTCGCTTTTAATTCATATAGATGACTGGCAAAACTTCTTCTTCATATAACATTGTAATGCATAGAAAGGGATTTGTGTTAAAAGTGAGCAATTCCTCTTTATGTCCATGTTTGTTCACCTGCAACATGGAAGTTCCTAGTTTTAAATATATTTGAAGAGAACATCAGAGTGGGTGCCCACCTGGGCAGTAGTGATCAAACAGTTTGGTTGATGGAACAACTAAAGGTGAGGGCAGCTACTCAAAACTCCTGGATTTCAAACATACTGACTTTAGTAAAATGGGTTAAATCCTGAAGAAAGAGCTGATGGGCTGGGAGGATATACAAGAAGTGGAAAGGTAGTGGTCCAGGCGGAATGGCTACAAACCTTTATGTAAGGAGAGTAAATAAAAGCAAGAGGAAAACGGAAAACAGATATGGTTCTCCAAGAAAGTGGCTGAGATAATAAAGGCTAAAGAGTTGGCAATCATGGAATACAGAAAAACTCAATAAGAGGAAGAGAGAAATACCGGAAGAAACTGAAAGAAGCCAAGAGAGAAAGCATGAGCGGAAGAAGAAATGGCTAGAAATGCAAGAATTTTTCCAGGTATATTAGTGAAAGGAGGAAGACTAAAAATGGAATTGTGAGACTAAAAGATGCTGTGAACTGCTATGTGGATAATGATGAGGAAAAAGCAAATGTGTTAAACAAATTCTTCTGTTCTGTATTCACGGAAGAAAATCCTGGAGGAGGACCACGATTGACTAGCAAAGGTACATATGAGAATGGAGTGGATACAGCATCATTCATGGAAGAAAATGTCTGCGAACAACTTGGAAATTTAAAGGTGGACAGTCATGGGACTAGACCAGGGGCATAACTACGGGCAGGCCTGGATGGGCCCAGGCCCGCCCAGTTTTATCTCAGGCCCATCCAGAGTCCCTCGCCGGCTCACCCTCTCCCACCCCCGCCATAGCACCTGCATTTAATGCTATCGGCGCTGCCTCCTCCTGTACTTCAGTCTCCGCCTCCCACCCCTGTGGCAACGCTTGTAATTTGCTCGGCGCTGCCTGACAGCTGACAGACGTGGTGCAACGTCCTCCTCCGGGGCCTTCCCTCTGCCGCGCTGATTCAACTTCCTGTTTATGCAGGGCGGAACGCACGCAGCAGAGGGAAGGTCCCAGAGCAGGTTGTCGGCGCCTTGCCTGTGAGTTGATCAGGCAGCGCCGGTAGCAAATTGCAAGCGCTGCCCCGGGAGACTGTGAGGTGCAGGAGGAGGCAGCGCCGATAGCATTGAATACAAGCACTGCGGCGGGGGTTGGGAGACAGTGAGGAAGACAGTGGTCTCTGCTGGCTCTGCAAGGGGAGGGGGCTGAAGGGAAGGGAGAGGTTCTGGATGTGTGTTGGGGGGGGTGAGGAAGACAATGGGGTGCTGGCCCTGCAAGGGGAGTGGGCTGAAAGGAAGGGTGCTGGACTTGCAAGGGGAGTGGGGTGCTGGCCCTGCTGCTGGCCCTGCAAGGGGAGTGGGCTGAAGGGAAGGGAGAAGTGCTAGACTTGTGAGGGGCAGGGGGTTGGAGAGAACGGAAGGGAGAGAGGTACTGGACTTGCAGGGGGAAGGTTGGAGGGAAGGAGAGAGGTGCTGGATTTGCAGGGGGGATTGGAGGGAAGGGGAGAGGAGCTGGATATGTGGGGGGGGGGGGGGTTGGAGGGAAAGGGGAGATGTGCTGGATATGCAGAGAGTTGAAATGAAGGGGAGAGGTGCTGGACGAAAGAGAGAGAGGTGCTGAACATGTAGTGGGGGACTGGATGAAAGGGAGAGAGGTGCTGGACATGTAGGGGGGGGGGGGCTGGAAGAGAGGTGCTGGATATGCATGGGATGGCTGAAGGGAAAGGAGAGAGATGTGGACCTGCAAGGAGGGCTGGAGCAAAGAGAGAAAGGTGCTAGACCTATGGGAGGAGTTAGAAGGAAGGGAGAGAGATGCTGGACAAGGGGATAAAGGAAGAACCCACAGTGGGAGAAAGAGCCAGATGCATAAGGGGAAGGAAAGAGAGAGGAAGAGAAGCTGGTTGGGTGGGATCAGAAAGGAGAGGGACACATTGGTGTGGAGGAGGGAGAAAGGGGACATAGGGAGGTGTACAGATACAGAAGGGAGATGATGGACATTAGGTGGGAGCATGGGGAAAGGCACACAAATGTGAGATACTGTATGAGGATGGCAATGCCATATGGGCACAGAGGGGCAATGCCTGACAAGGGGGGGGAAAGGGGGATATGGAATAGAATACAATGCTGGACAGTGGAGAGGGGGGTATATGGACACAGAGAGGGGGGAGAGATACCAGACAAGGGGGAGAATAGGAACACAGAAGGGATATGCTGGGCATGGGGTGCATAGATGCACAGAGGAATGATGATGGATGAGGGGATATGAACACAGGGGAGATACTGGACAAGGAAATATAGGAAAACAGAGATGGGAAATGGATGATGGACACGGATAAAGAAGAAATGTCAAATGGACAGGAGACCCTGGCAAGTGAGTTAAGAGAAAACAGAGGGAAGCAGAAATCAGACACTGGGACCAATATGATTTGAAAAATAAAACGACCAGACAACAAAAAGATACAAAAATTATTTTATTTTTAATGTTGTGAATATAATATGTTGGATTGGAATGTACATCTTGCCAGAGTTGATTTTAAACATAGCTGGGGTCCAGGACAGAAATCTAGGAAAGGACCCCAAAGTCCATTACCAGGCCGCGCCTTTAGCTTCCAGCAGGCGGGCTTTCTCTGGCCAGGAAACCAGGCACAATTGCCCTAGTTGCAGCCCCTAACACCATCTCTGGCATGTGCTGTCTTTATATTTTGCACAGGAGGAAATGCCTTTCTTTCAAGTTTCTCTGCTGTTGTACTACATGCAAGGTCTGGTTTCTTGAGGTTTCTGTTTAATTTATATTTCTAGAGTTTGTGGTCACTTATTCTGTATTTGACATTGTGTTCTCTGTGTGTGAGTGAGATATTCTGTTAAGCATGAAGTTTCAATGTAGCATTCTGTAGTAAGTTGGCTTGTTCAGCTTTCCTGATAAATGTATTTGTATTTTAGGGCCCCACTATAATATTTAAGGCACTTCCTTTTCATAGGTAGGATCCTTGTTTTTAGAAGTTAGTGTTGGCATTGTAGATTTGCTGTGGGTTCTCAGTGACTTTTGTTTTATAGATTTTTTAAAAATTAATTTATAATATGTCTGTTATTGAGATTACACTAGAAACCAAAATTTCTTTGTATGATGAGTTTTATGTGGAAATGTCCTTGCTGTGCTCTGTATCCATCGTTGGTGGAGAGCCAGGAGGTTCTCTGGATACAGAATGTGTTTGGCTTCAATACCATATGTGTTTTGGAGGACCATGGCTCAATGGGGCTGACGTGCAGTCTTTTGTACTGCCCTTAGCTCTCAATTGGCCTGCAGCCACTGAAGCCTGCACTGCTACCCTCATTGAAGTTATGGGGAGCATGGTAGGGACAGAGCATGGGTGCATCAGGTTGCTGTTTTTTCTCTTTCTAAAAAGTTGTAGTGCCCACCCATCCAACCTGTTGGCCCACCCAAAAATTGCCTTCTGGCTACGCCACTGGACTGGACAGGATTCATCCCAGGATATTGAGGGAGCTCGGAAAGATTCTGGCGGGTCCTCTTAAAGATTTGTTTAATAAATCCTTGGAGATGGGGGAGGTTCCATGGGATTGAAGAGTGGATGTGGTCTCTTCACAAAAGTGGTGACAGAGAAGCAGCTGGAAACTACAGGCCGGTAAGCCTCACTTCGGTTACTGGAAAAGTAATGGAAGCAATGCTGAAAGAAAGGATAGTGAATTTTCTGGAATCCAAGAGACTACAGGATCCAAAACAACATGGTTTTACCAAAGGTAAATTGTGCCAAATGAATCTGATTGAATTCTTTGACTGGGTAACCTGGATAGGGGACGTATGCTAGATGTAATCTACTTAGATTTCAGCAAAGCCTTTGACACGGTTCCTAAACTTAGAACAACGGTCGTGAACTGGATTAGGAACTGTTTGACAGACAAGACGCCAGAGGGTGGTGGTTAATGAAATTCACTTGAAGGAAGGAAAGGTGAGTAGTAGAGTACCTCAAGGATTGGTGCTGGGGCCGATTCTGTTCAATATATTTGCTGAAGGGTTAGAAGGTAAGATTTGTCTTTTTGTGGATGATACCAAGATTTGTAACAGAGTGGACCCCCTCAGAGGGAGTCGAAAACATGAAAAAGGATCTGCAAAAGTTAGAAGAATGGTCTAATGTTTGGCATTTGAAATTCAATGCAAAGAAGTGAAGAGTGAAGCACTTAGGGAGTAGAAATCCAAGGGAGACATATGTGTTAGATGGCGAGAGGCTGATATGCACTGACAGGGAAAGGGACCTTGGGGTGATAGCATCCGAGGACCTGAAGGTGACAAATCAGTGTGACAAGGCGGTGGCTGTAGCCAAAAGGATGCTTGGCTGTATAGAGAGAGGTGTAACCAGCAGAAGAAAGGAGGTGTTGATGTTCCTGTACAAGTCATTGGTGAGGCCCCACCTGGAGTATTGTGTTCAGTTTTGGAGGCTGTGTCTTGCTAAAGATGTAAGAAGACTTGAAGCAGCTCAGAGGAAGGCAACAAAAATGATAGGGGATTGCGCCAAAAGACGTATGAGAAGAGACTGGAAGACCTGAATATGTATACCCTAGAGGATAGGAGGAACATGGGAGATATGATACAGACATTTAAATACTTGAAAGGTATTAATATAGAAACAAATATTTTCCAGAGAAGGAAAAATGGTATAACTAGAGGACATGATTTGAGTTTGCGGGGTGGTGGATTTAGAAGTAATGTCAGAAAATCTTTTTCACGGAGAGGGTGGTTGATACCTGGAATGCCATCCTAAGGGAGGTGGTGGAGAGGAGAACTGTGGCAGAATTCAAGGTGGCGTGGGATGAACACAGGGGATCTCTAATTAGAAAATGAACGTTATAAAACACAAAGCTTAAAGGTTTGCATATCAAGTGGTGCTTAGATGGCAACTCTGGTTACATCAACTAAAGCTGGTGCTGGGCTGGCTTGTACAGTCTGAGTCCCGCATATAGCAATCCAGCTTAGGATGGGCTGTAGAGAGCTTTGACAGAAACTTCAGTTAATCTAGAATGTGAGGACAGTGCTGGGCAGAATTTTATGGGCTGTGTCCCACAAATGACAAGATGAATTTGAATAGGCTTTGAGGGCAACTCCTGTAGTTGGAACATAAGCATAAAGCTGGGCAGACTTCTACAGTCTATGTCCCTGAAACAACAAAGAAAGACCATGATCAACCATATAATATCACGTTCATTGTTGATTCAATCTAGAATTGAGAATGAATGAGATTGTTGGGCAGACTGGATGCATCGTTCAGGTCTTTATCTGCTGTCAATTATGCGTGGGATATACATAAAGGAATCCTGTGCAGAAGGAATGGATCCTCAGAAGCTTAGCCGAAATTGGGTGGTGGAGCCGGTGGGGGGAAGAGGGGTTGGTGGATGGGGAGGCGAAGATAGTGGTGGGCAGACTTATACGGTCTGTGCCAGATCCGGTGGTGGGAGGCAGGACTGGTGGTTGAGAGGCGGGGAATAGTGCTGAGCAGACTTATACGGTCTGTGCCAGAGCAGGTGGTGGGAGGCGGGGCTGGTGGTTGGGAGGAGGGGATAGTGCTGGCCAGACTTATACGGTCTGTGCCCTGAAAAAGACAGGTACAAATCAAGGTAAGGTATACACATGAGTTTATCTTGTTGGGCAGACTGGATGGACCGTGCGGGTCTTTTTCTGCCGTCATCTACTATGTTACTATCCAGCTTATAATCGAAAGTGATCGCCGGCCATCTTCTGACATAAATCGGGAGATGGCCGGCGATTTCTTAAAAGCGGCGAAATCGGTGTAATCGAAAGCGGCATTTTTGACTGCATCGCCGCTTTCCCGTCGCTTCGCCGGCGAAAGTTCAAGGGGGCGTGTTGGTAGATTAGCAAAGGCAGGACATGGGCAGGCATGGGCGTGGCTACCAGATGGCCGGCTTTCGCCGATAACGGAAAAAAAAAAAGCGGCGTTAAGCAGTATTTCACCGGCTTTACTTGGTCCTTTTATTTTCACGACCAAGCCTCAAAAAGGTGCCCCAACTGACCAGATGACCACTGGAGGGAATGGGGGATGACCTCCCCATACTCCCCCAGTGGTCACCAATCCCCTTCCAAACTAAAAAAATAAAACTAAAAATCTTTTTTCCAGCCTGTATGCCACCCTCAAATGCCGTACCCACCTCCATGACAGCAGAATGTGTTGTATCCTCCGACAGCATTTCCCTGGTTGCGATGTGGCTCTGGGGTGAGTGTGACACCTTTTCTGTTAGGTGCCCTGCAGAGAGTCACATTAGCAATGCATTGTGGTGGGTGTAGGGTACTGGGCTCTACTCCCATGGTGCTTTTCTCCCCTGCTAACTGGGTCAGAGTGTGCCCTGTTTTGTTTCCTGTTGTAGTCCATGCGGTAGTGGCCATTTTTGTAAGCCAGTTTTAGTTCCCTTTCCTGTGTTACTCATGTTAGAGAACGTAGTTCTTACCTTGAATGGTGCTGAAAGAGGGCATTGTACACCATTGTGCCAGCTCTGACCTACTGCTAATCTTAGTACCAGGGGACTCTTTGCCAGTGGGGCACAACCTCTGATCTGCAGTTAACTGTGAGTAAACGTGGTTATTTCAAGAAAGGACTTTTTCAGAGAGATTAGTCTTCAGGTGTGAACTGGTGTGCCAAAGTTATACAGCAGCAATAAGTCCTAGAGGCTGTATGTATGCAGGTCCCTGGAGCAATTTTAGTGGGTGCAGTACATTTGTGGGTAGTGGGTTTGGGGGGCTCGGCTCCCAAAGTAAGGGAGCTATGCACGAGGTGGGAGCTTTTCTGAAGTCCACCGCAGTGACCCCTAGGGTGGCTGGTTGGTGTCCTGGCATGTCAGGGGGGACAGTGCACTAAAAATGCTGGCCCCTCCCACGGCCAAATGCTTTGAATTTGGCCGGGGTTTGAGATGGCCGACATAACTTTCCATTATCGCTGAAAAACAAACCCGGCCATCTCAAATCCGGCAAACTCCACGGCATTTGGCCGGGCTAAACCGTATTATCGAAAAAAAAGATGGCCGGCCATCTTTTTCGATAATACGGTTCCAGCCAGCTGTAGCGCTGCTGCCAACATAGATCGCCGGCGATCTATTTGGCCAGCGACGTTTGATTATGCCCCTCTATGTTACTATGAGAAACATGGGATTTTCTTCTTCTACTATTTCTCTTTCCTCAGCCACAGTCATACACAACATTCCAAATCCTACTCTTTGCCCCAAATGGGTCACAAAGAAGTGGGTGAAGAACCAGAAACAAAGCTGAACTGGAGCTGCTACTGATGAGAAAGACAGCTTCTGCCTCAGGTGTAAGCGAATATAGCCCATCTCACACTTGTTGTAGTAGGAGTTCATGGTCCAAGAGAATGCGGATAAGCCTACTTCAGGACTTGCACCCTACATGAGATCACAGCGTTTTCTAAATTCTTCACTATGTAGGATCACTGCCACCCATAAGCCCTTCCTTCCCATGATTCATTACCAACTCTTTCACATCAGGATTGGGAACCAATAGGACAAAAGAAAGGAGAATGAAAGTAAGGAGGAGACAAAAAGGAGAGCAAATATACCTGGAGGGGGAAGGAAACCATTAGGAATGGGGGGGGAGGGCATATACAAAGGGAGGAAGAGAGAAGACAGCATGGCAAAGAAGGGCTAGAAAATAATTAGCAGGATTAAGAAGAGGAAGAAATATGCTGAAGGTAAAAAAGTACAACACTGGATAATAGGGGGAGGAAAGAGAATGCGGAAAGAGTGGGAGAGAAGACACAGCAAGAAAGGAAAGACAGAAGGAAGGAAGGAAGGAAGGAAGGAAGGAAGGAAGAAAAGAATATAGTATAGGAACAGTGGAATAGCTTCCCCTGAATAATTTTATAACTGATAAAGGCACCTTAGCAATTGTGAAAAATTGAACCATTCCTTGGATCCATATGTACACATAGAGTCAAGTTAATGGAATCCACTTAAACAATGCATTTCCTGAATCTTTCATAGCTCTGGCATAATTTTATAACCTATAAAGGCACCTTAGTAATTGTAACACACTGAACCATTCTTTGGATCCATACATACTAAATGCTCTGAAGTAAAAATGAAAAAATTACATTAATTAATTCTGGAAAAAATTAAGTTAGAAATGTAGCCAGAAATACAAATCTGCAATACAAATCAGGATTTCTAATTATACTCATTTGAAATGCACCTAAATAAAGGCAAACAAATAATATTCCAATCAGTGGGATCAATTTTCAACAGATTTATGCTCCTAACTTTGATCATTAGGATCTTAAATTGGCCTCCATGAAAATTTAATTAGGGCTGAATGCCTAATTTCACTAAAGGCCCTGTTTACTAACGTGAATTAGCATTTTTAGCACGCCTACAATTAGCTTACACGCTGTGTAAGCGCCTATAGGGATATAGGCATGTACATGTTTAACGCACATTAAAAACACTAACGCGCCTATAACGTGGCTTAGTAAACAGGGCCCTAAATTCCAAAAAGTGGTGGAAAAAGGAGCAGATTTAGGGTAGGGAAATAAGTTATGAACTCAGCACTGATTTTCAGCCTTAGTCACTTAGATTAGGTTCCTAAATCTAGGTAAATGAATGTCAGTCTTAAATTTAGGAGCATTATTTTTAAGCTCCTAAATGAGGTGAATTTTTAGGTCTTAGGTTTGGCTGAAAATAGTGGCTCAGTTTTCTTTGAATATTGGGCCCTGTAATGATTGTTTTTCATAAACTGAACCATTATCCCTCACGTGAATGTGAACACCTAATAGGATGCTGTTAAACCTGACATTCAAATATAATTGGCTCAATATTCAGCTGTGGCAGCAAGTGTAGTTTCCTCTAAAGAATGAGTCACTGTGAGCAAAACATTTTTGTGCGCACAAAAATCTTCATTTACATTTCCCTGTGAGTGTTTATGCACCCTTCCACATGGACATCCTGCCAAATGTCATCTTACACCCCCATGTTTCTACACACAAACACAAACATTGTCACCCACCCCACACCCTTTCGCTTCCCTTACGTCCTCCTCCTGTGGTACAACAAGATCTTCTCTCTTGCTTCCCTTCCTCCTGTTGTCCAGCATCTCTCCTCACCTCTGTCCCTGGGACCGGCACCTCTGCTCCTCAACTTCCCTCCTCTCCTCTTTACCCCCATAATCTGACATCTCTCCCTCTCCTCCAGCCTCATCAGGTCTACCTTTAAACTTGTCTTTCTATCCAGGTATTACTAGCATTGGTGGCCAGCTGTGGAGCCCTCCCTCTGTTATATTCACCCCACCAGAAACAGGAAGTTGTGTCAGAAGGGGCAGAATGCAACAGAAGGTAGGCAGGCAGCATGTGTGAATTGCTCTACCTGGTGACCTCTGGAGGGAAAGACAAGTGTAAAGGTAGAGCCAGTAAGCTCCTCTGAGCAGGGACCGTCCTTCTTTGTTGATTTGTACAGCGCTGCGTAACCCTAGTAGCGCTCTAGAAATGTTAAGTAGTAGTAGTAGGGTGGAGGGAGAGGTCTGAGAAAGAGGGAGAGATGCTAGACTGCATGTAGGACAAAAGCAGAGAGCAATGGAGAGGGAGCCAGCATGCTTGTGTGCTGCCACAAAATGGGATGAGCTTGGTGACCTTATAACGTGTATCTGTACACATGCATGCAGCTTAGAGAGAAAGACTGGAGGCATGTGTGTGTGTGTGTGTGTGTGTGTGTGATTTAATGGAGGCTACAACTTTTATAGAAAAAAGTATATTCAGCACTGCCATACAGAAAGGCAGCAGCTCTGTAGATACGTAGACAGCACTCGCTGCCAGTGTAATTCTATATAGAATACTAGCACAAGTGGCAGAAAACACATTTACATTCATGGCATGGTCATGCTTTATTGAATTATTTCACTTTTGAAAAGGAAATTAAAACTTAAATTTTAATGAAATTTGGTTATTTTGTTATTGTAATCCACATTGAACTATTTTTTGGTATCGCAGAATACAAGAGAAGTGTAGCATAACATAGCATAGCATGACCACTTACACCAGTCATATAGCTGTTGTAAATGCCCCTACCTAGATGTTAGCCAGAATGTAAGTAAAGTATATTATTCTTTAATTTATGAGCTCTGCTCATCCTCTGCCCAAATTCCACCCATGCACATGCCCACCAGCAAACCATACACCATCAAAACATATTGTGTACTTTTCCTCTATGGCCAATTACATGTGTGTGACTAGAATACCACCATTTACGCCTAAAATTGGCTCCCTATACTGTAGAACTACCCCCATGTGTAAAGCGGCAATATACTGTACAGTCACATTTATAAGTGCATAAAATGTCCCTTATAGCATTACACATGATAACAAAAACACCAATACTTGTGTGTGAATTTAGTGTATATATGTTCTGGGGTGGAGTTTGGATGAAGTGAGACCAGAATTGCAATTTATGTGTGTGTAGCAAGGTGCCACAATGTGCATTCCTTGCAGTAAAATGAGGAACATTCTATGTCCCCACTCCAGAGTAGTGCCAGTCAAAGATATGAAGGGATGGTCTAAGCTAGGGAAGTCCAACAGTAGGAGTACCTTGGACATTGGACGAAAGTATAAAACTGGGTTCAGGGAGATGCTCAGGGTTTTCTTTCCTTCTTCCCACAGGGTGAACTCCAGAACAACATGGAGTGGGAAGTAGAGTGAGTTTCCTGCCTTGGGGTCCCATCAGGATCTTGGTCCTCTAACTCAGAGGCCAAGAGGAGGAAAAGGGGAAAGACCAAGAGCAGTGGTGTAGCCAGAAAACAATTTTTGGGTGGGCCAACAGGTCAGATGGGTGGGCACCAGGGTTGCCAATTTTTTTAAAATTGAAAAACTTGCCACCTGATACCCCATGCCATGCTCCAGCTCTACCCCACTCCCAATAACTTCAATAAGGGTAGCAGTGCAGGCTTCAGGGGGAAGTACAAGAGATTGCACTCTTGCGCCTCTATTGAGCCTTGGTTCCCTAACACACATACTTAGCCTGTATAGCAAGACCAAACACTTTTCAACATATCTTTCCAGTTACACACTATAGAAATGATCCCAGAAAGTATAGTCTATTATTAAAGACAAATAAATTCTGCATCCACAGAACCCCCTGTCCTTCCCCCAATGGGTACAGAGCAGAGTTAGGACATTTCCCCATAAAACTCACCGTAATCTCAACAGCCGCTATATAGTAAATAAAACAATCTTTAAAACAAAATGTCACTCATAACCTAGTGCAAATCTACAATGCCAGCACTAACTTCCAAAAGAAGGATCCTCCCTATGAAAAAGGCATAGCCCTACATATTACAGTGGGGCCGTAAAATATCAATACATCTATTGGGAAAACTAAACAAACCAAACTTACTACAGAAGGCTACATAGAAAATTCATGCTAACAGAATACCTCGATCACACACACAGAATAAAAATGCCAAATATAGAATAATTGACTAAAAAGTATAAAAATAAATATAACCAAAACCCCAAAAAGCCAGACCTTGCATGTAATACAATACCAGAGATACAGAAAGAAATGCATTTCCTCCTATGCAAAATATAAACATAGTACATGCCAGGGATGGTGTTGGAGTGCAACTAGAGCAATTGCTCTTGGTCCCCTGGCCAGAGAGAGCCACAAGCATGATGGAAGCTGAAGGCAGTGCAGTGTGGTGATGGGCTTTGGGGTTCCCTCCCAAATTTATGGCCTTTTTTCTACCTTTTGATGTCTGGTTATTTTATTTTTCAAATCAGCTTGGTTCTCGTCTCTGGTTTCTGCTTTCTTCTGTCTTAATTCACTTACCAGGGTCTCCTGTCTATTTGTCATTTCTTCTCTCTCCATGTCCACCATCCATCTCCCATCTCTGTGTCCCTATAGTTCCTTGTCCAGTATCTCCACTATGTTCAAATTCCTGCAACAATCACCACCCTTCTATCCCCTACCCCTGTGTCCAGCATCACCCCTTGTGTCCCTATGCCCTCACATGCCCAGTATCTCCCTTTTGAGTTCCTATTGTCCCCTATGTCTAGTATCTCTCCCCTGTGACCATATACCCCTCCCTCCCAGTGTCCAGCATAGCCTCTCTATTCCCATATTTCCCCCTCTCTGTCAGGCATTACCCCTCTGTGTTCATATGTCATTCCGATACAGCATCTCATGTCTGTTTCTGTATCTCCCCTTTCTTCCTCACACCAATGTCTTTCTCTCCTCTCCGATCCCACCTATCCAGCCACTCTGCTTCTCTCTTCCAGCTTTTGGCTCTTTCTCCCACTGTGGGTTAAACAGTTTGTCTCCCTCCTCCTTTATCCCCTTGATCCACTATCTCTCTCCCTTCCCTCTAATCTCTCCTCCTGGTACAGCATCCTCTCTCCCTTCCCTCAAGCCTCCCCTGCAGGCCTTTCCTACAGCCTCCCCTCCTCACAGGTCCAGTACCTCTATCCCTTCCTTCCACCCCCCCCCCCCCATGCAGGTCTAACAACTCTTTTCCTTTCCTCCAGCCCCCAGCCTCTCTCCCTTGCAGGTCCAGCACCTCTCATCTTTCCCTCCATCGTCCCCCCCTTTCAGGTCCAGCACCTCTCTCCTTTGCCTTTTTCCCTTGCCTCCAGCCAGCCAGCCACCCCCCCATTGCAGGTCCAGAACCTCCCTTCCTTCCAGCTAGCCACCACCCCCCTTTGCAGATCCAAAACTCTCTCCCTTCCCTCCAGCCAGCAACCTCTCCCCTTACAGGTCCCAAACCTGGCTCCCTTCTCTCTGGCCAGCCACCCCCCCCCCCACACCTTGCAGGTCCCAAACCTCTCTCCCTTCCCTCCAACCAGTTAGCATCTCCCCCCTTTTGCAGGTCCAGAATCTCTCTCCCTTTTCTCCAGCCAACCCCCCCCCCCTTTGAAGGTCCAAACCTCTCTCCCATCCCTTCCCTATGGCCTCAAGCCCCCCCCCATCACACAGGTGAAGCCACTGTCTCCCAGCCTGTCCCTCTCCCACCTGCAGGTACAGCCACTCACTCTGTTTTCCTTCCTCGCTATCGCTTCGCTGCTTCTAGCTTAAATTAAGGGCACCAGCTGACAGTGATTCACAGACGAAGACCTGCTCCAGAACCTTCCCTCTGCCACGATTCGCTCTCTTCAGCGCAACTTCCTGTTTCCGAGAGGGCAGATCGTGGCGGAGGGAAGGCTCCGAAGTGCTCAGCGAATCACTGCTGGCCGCGCCCTTAATTTAAAATACACGCTTTACGGCAGGGGTGAGGGAGCAGGAGCCAGGGAAAGACGATTCATCAGCTACAGAGCAGGGAAGGCTCTGGAGTGGTTCTCTGAAGAGCAGCCGATCAGCGCTGTTAAACTAGATGCTTTGCGGTGGCGGGTGAGGGAGGAAAAAGAAGACTCTGAAGTTACGATCGCGATCCACTATTTTTGGGTGGGCCTTGGGTGGAAATGGGTGGGCCTGGGCCCACCCGTGGCTATGCCCCTGACCAAGAGTAGGGCTTATTTCCCATAAAAAAGGAGTGTGATGAGAATGAGAGGTTAGAAGCCTGATCCATAGCTGAAACCTGAGGCACAAGGTACCCCAACAGAAAAAAAAGGAGAGATCATTGAGGAGAATCCTGTCCAAAGGGAGAAATAAGGAAGGCAGATTTTTAGAAAGAACAAACAAATTGGAATTGGAAGTCTAATTCAGGAAGTATTTTAGAAAAGGATCTGCTGTTACAGAGCCTTTTCTAAAATACATAAAAGAATGGACATGTATGTGTGAGCTACATGTGGCGGAAGCACCTATTTTGCAATTGTTAATGTCTAAAATATCAACGGGGTCCGAACACTTGAGAAGCTCTTCAGATCTGCAGCAAAGGTAACACAGAAAGGAGCAGATCTCAACCAGGTCGTTCCAACCAGAAATTCTTTATTAACATCAAACACCCAATGAGGTCCACGTTTTGCGCAAAAAAGGGCTGCTTCAGGGGTATAACAGATTAAATATAAACACATAAAATAAAAACAAGTTACTTAAAAATATATGTCATCAACATAACAATATATATAAAAACATTAAAAGAGTGTGGGATCCAGGAATCAATAAGTGCATACTACATTTTTTATCTACATCAACCAACTTCAGGCCCACACTTTTAGAAATTATGCACAAAAATATCAAAGATTAAACAGTGCATTGTGTTCCCAACAAGTAAGCAAAGCTTAGAGGTAGTGCTCTCAAAAGACAAATAAAAGCAATCTGTGCCAGGCAGACAGGCAGCAGCAGAAAACCAAAGAATTATTTTAATTACTAGTAAATCAGGCCCGTTTCTGACACAAATGAAACGTCCTCGGAGTGTGTATGTTTGAGAGAGTGTGTGTGAGACTGACTGTGTGAGAGAGAGTGAATGTGCGAGTGTGTGTGTGTGTGTGAGAGAGAGAGTGAATGTGCGAGTGTGTGTGTGTGACAGAGAGAGAGTGAGACTGGGTGCGAGTGTGTATGTGAGAGATAGAGTATGTGTGTGAGAATGAGAGTGTGTGCCATGGGCCCCTCTCCCTCCCTCTGAGTTCCAGGGTCATCCCCCCCTCCCTCCCTCCGATTTCCAGGGTCCTTCCCCCTCCCTCCATCCGATTTCAAGGGTCGCCCCCTCCCTCCCCCCCCCGAGTTCCAGGGTCACCCCTCCGAGTTCCAGGGTGGCCCCTCCCTTCTTCCCTCCCCCCCCGAGTTTCAGGGTTCCCCTCCCTCCCAGTTCTAGGGTCATAGTCCCTCCCTTCCAGGCGCACTCGCTCCAAATTGTAAAAATCATCTTCACACGAAAGCAGCGTTAAAAGGTGTGCAGCCTCGGCCCTTCTCTCTGTGTTAGCTCTGGTCCCGACCTCATTGCGGAAACAGGAAATGAGGGCGGGACTAGAGCTAACAGAGAGAGAAGGGCCGAGAGTGCACGCTGGTGGCGGCGATCTGGGAGGCGTGGCGTTGCGGTGAGGGCGGCAGGGGCGGGGCCTCATGCTGGTGTCGTGCTGTTGGTCAGTGCTGCGGTTGACGTACTCGGAAGTACGTGACATTGGTTCAGTAGGTGGAGCCTTACAGAGCGCAGGAATGCTTCAGCCATGGAGTCAGCTTCAGAACGTTGGAGGTGCGTTTTATTAGATAGGATACCTACAAAGGTTGGGATGTCCCAATATTTATATTTCTACATTTGAAAAAAATATTCTCAGTACTACATAAAAATCAAAAAACAAAATAATTTTAAAATCACCTAAAGCTATATAAGAACAGTGCTCTGTGAAAGAACCAGTGATGTAAAAAGCAGTATTAAATCACCAGCAAAGTCCTGTTTACTTTGAAGGCCAACAGTCTCAAAAAAAAACAAAAATGCTAAATATAAATAAAACATTGCTTTAAGGCTACAAAGTGAGAAGGCACAGCATCATTGCTTAGTAATACTCAGCAAAGGCGCATTCCCCACGGGACCATAAGGCAGCTGGGGCTGCTGTTGTCACAGAGATGCTTTTTGTTTCTTTGCTTTATGTTCCATCCTGTCTTCTGTTATCTGTGAATTGTAGTTCTGTTCATTTTCATTTTTAAGCTGTTTTTTAATTATGTAAACCGTTTTGTTTGCTTGATGGAAAGGCAACATATCAAGTATTTTTAAACATTAGTCTAGGGAATTGGCTAGGAACCCCTAAACTGTGGCTCTAATTCTTATCCATACACTAAGCTGTATAAATCAGCAGAGAGAGCATGGCAGAAGATCCTGAGGAAGGCAGGTCAATAAGGAGGATTCTTAGCACTCTTTAGCCACATACAAAGCTCCAGTGCTTAGTTTCTCGCCCTTTATTTTCTGGCTGTAAACTGCTCTGTAGCCTATTTGGGAGAGAGCATCTATAAAACTGGAAATATAGTTTCTCTTCTAGCTTCATTGTCTGGATATTTTATTTTTCCAACCAAACTGGTTTAATCTTTTTGCCACTTTCTTCATTGTATTTTCTGCTCTTATCATCTCCCCCATTCATACTCCCAGTCCCCAGCAGATAACCTAATTCTTACATCCCTACTCTCTCCTGCATGGCAACTTTTCTCTTCTGCCCCCCCCCCCCAAGTCCCAAGTTATTGCACTCTCACTTAATCCCCAGCCTCAGGGGTGTGCCGGTAAATTTTAACAATGGGCATTGCATCCAGGCATAACCAGCCCTGCAATTTGGGGGGGGGGGGGCAGGGGTGGATTGACGGGGGCAACTGCTGTTTCTAGTTTCTCTCTCCCTCCTTTTGCAGGCACGCTAGGCATAGGGTTACCATATTTGCCCTAAGAAAAAAAGAGGACACATGCCCCCGCCCCCTGTCACACCCCTTCCCGCCCCCACCCCGCCCCCTATGCAGACTTCAATGGAAGCCTCGCGAGCTGGCTGCCGCTTGAACTGTTAGCAGCAATTTTGAAGCGGCACAGGGAGCAAGACAGTCTGTAGGTGTGCCAGGCAGGGAAAGAGGGGCCTCTCTTTCTGCCCTGAAGAGGTCACTAGACCACCAGGGCACCCACAGTAAGGTAAAGGAGGAGGGGAGGATAGGACACCCTGAGTACGGCCAAGCTGTCTGCCCTCCAGCCTGCCCGTTCATCCGCAAATCTGGCAAACGGGCAGGCTGGCAAACCCCACCCGGATGCCTGGCCGTGTTCTCAAAAAGTGGACATGTCCAGGTAAACTGGACATATGGGTGCTCATTTTTAAAGCACATAGACTTACAAAGTTCCATAGTAACATACATAACTTTGTAAGTCTATGTGCTTTGAAAATGAGCCTCATGGTAACCCAACTAGGGAGAGCCATGATTTTATGTCAGATTTCAAGTTTTTGAACAACTGTTTGCCCCCATTTGCATGGACAAAAAAAACCCACAAGAAAATGGAGGTAGACCAATAACGTTGAAACACAAGGGTTCGGCTTTAATTGACATCTAAAAGCACAACAAACAGTAATGTTTAACGCAGGATTCAATGAGTCCAAAAAGAAATAACAATTGTGGCACCATTTAACCAACCATGGAATGGTGACTTTAAAAGAATGCAGCAGTATATCAACTGCACAGGAACAAATGAAGTGTAAAACAGAGACCTGCAGGGGAACGGGATTCCAGCGGGGATGGAAGCAGTTCTGCGGGGATCCCGTGGGGACAGAAGCAGTTCCTGTGGGGTTCCCGTGGATAAAGAGGCTAGGGCTCTTCACCTTGGAAAAGAGACAGCTAAGGGGAGGTATGATAGAGGTCTATGAAATAATGAGTGGAGAGGAATGAGTAGACATGAATTGCTTGTTTACTATTCCAAAAATACAAGGCCTAGGGGATCATATGCAACGAAAACTACTGAGTAGTAAATTTAAAACAAACTGGAGAAAATATTTCTTCACTCAACGTGTAATTAAATTCTGGAATTTGTTGCCAGATAGTGTGTGGTAAAACAGTTAGCTTCCAGGGTTTTAAAAAGGTTTCAATAATTTCCTAAAAGAAAAGCCCAACTGTGCCCAGAGTTAATGGAATACCCGTCCCATGGGTGCTCCGTGTCCAGAATATGAATCATGTGTGTATGATCTAGAAAACAATGAAAAAAATGGGTTTAAAAAACTCCTGTCATCACTGCTCTAGAAATATACAGAGCTCAAGGTGGGGCACACGACAGAAAGAGCAGACTACAGCACACAACTGTCAGCCCACCCTGACACACATACCTGTTTCCTCTTCATTTTTGAGATCTGTTGTAAAAGCTATCAAGTTAGGACAGGACCAAGCACACACCAAAGGGATAGAAGGACAGTGATTGCTTCTGGCTGGTGTATTCTATTTATCCACTCACAGACATAAGCTACATCCACTGTGCAACTAATAGACAGAACTAGGGTGAGGAAAGGATGAGTGCTGAGTTGGTACTGCCTGGCAGGTGAAAGCCATTCTTAACATGGACTTACTTGGGAAAATCCACTTCTTATTTCTAGGCTAATGCAGCATTGGGGGTGCTGAATTTTTTTTTTTACAGGTGATGCAGCATTCCCCTCCCTCCCCTCCCAGTTCCAGGCCCCCCTCCCTCCCTCTGAGTTCCACAGCCCCCCTCTCCCCCTCTCCAAGTTCCAGGCCCCTCCTGCCTCCTCTCTCCCTCCCTTCTTCAAGTTCCAGGGTCTCTCCCTCCCCCCGCCCCATTATACTACTACTACTACAACAACAAATCATTTCTACAGGGTCTCTTCCTCCACCTTCCCTACAAATTAGTACTACTACTACAACAAATCATTTCTATAGCGCTAAAGCCAGGTCATCATAGTTGATCTAGTTATTATCTTACCTCCTCGGCTCACTAGCTCAGGTTGCGGCGGCTAAAGGGCAGCAAGGCAGGGCCAGGGCACACACAGACAGATCTCACCAGACCGTCCAGACGCTGCAGCCTGCTGCCTGCCTGGCTCGTCCGTCATCGACTCAGTCAGTTATGGCGGCGGCTGCAGGCGGAGAAGGTGGCAAACTGCAGTAGCAGCAGCGTGTGTGCAGGATCATCACGTCATCAGCTGATGCTGATCAGCAGGCAGGCGCTGGCTGGCTGGCACGCACACGTAGCCTGCCTGCGTCGGCCCACGCGGCGCCGCCGTGCGTGCATCAGAGAAGTCAGGCCACTCAGGTCACGGTGGGTGATGGTGGGTTGGACTCGGAGATGATGGGGAGATCAGACGACAAGTCATGTGATGACCCCGGCGATGGGAAACCAGGACAAATCTAGGAACTACTGAAATCTGCCCGGACTCCCGACGGCGTCCTAAAAAAGAGGACATGTCCGGGGAAATCTGGACGAATGGTAACCCTAGCTAGGCATACCTTTGCTGACAGGGATGCCAAGCCCTACCAGCCAATAAATGGACTGCCACCACTCCCCGCTGCTTGTTTCTGGCTCTGAGCAGCATGCTGGGACTTCTCTCACATGCTGGAGAAGTCCCAGCCTGCTGCTTAGAGATGGAAACAAGGAACAGGAAGAAGCAGCAGTCTATTTACTTGGCTGGCAGGGCTCAGCATCCCCACCAGCAAAGTAAAGAGAATTCAGGAGGGGGCCCAAGCCCACATTTTGGGAGACAGTTGTTAAAGTAGCCATTGGGGGGGGGGGGTACTTTATCATCCAGCTCCCAAAATTCTGAAAAACTAAACAAACGACTCTTTCGAGTCCGCGAGAACCTGCTCCAGCACACCACTGCCTAGCCTGAACCTTACTTATCCCCCATCAAATCTCTATCTACTCTTTCCATGCCACTTTCTCTTCGTTATCCCCAAGTTCTTACTATGTTAATCCCCAGTCCTCATTCAGCCTCCTTGCATCCAGTTCCAATTCTCTGATCTTGCCTTCCTGGGCATCTTTGCCCCCTTTCACATCTTTCTTTACCGATTCACTACCCTACCAAGAAGTCCTTTTGTCCTAAGACCTCAGTCCCCAATCACAATCCCAAAGTCTGCAGCCATACAGTAGTAGAGACTGAGGAATAAAAACTGTTCTTTTTGAAGCAGTTCTTCTTTTTTTTTTTAATTTGTTTATTCACAAGCAGCAAATAACCAACAATGCTCAAAAGGCACCAGAACAAGATAATGCAGAAGTTGAGGCAAAACGCAAGCACTGACACAAAATAGTACATCATATGATACATGTCAAACTGTACTACTAAGTCTAGAAGAGCTGCTTGTCATTTTTCTATATTACAACCAAACAGAATAAAGCCTCCCAACCTCCCTCCCCTCCCCCCAAAAAAGATAACTACCCCCCCCCCCCCGCCCCACCCCATGTCCAGGTGCTAAAGCGTTAAAGACTGGGCAACTAAGCAGAAGTTGGACCAGAGTCACCAGCTCTAGAGGTATCAGCTTGCGCACATCGCTTCCAAAGGTCCTCTACTCCGGGGGGGGGGGGGGGGGGGGGGGGTGACTTCTGCAACTGTGCTGACAGGCGCCTGCTCTCCCACTCTGCCCTTTGCCTCACACTGCCATGCCACTGCCCCAAGGATGCGACCGACTGGCGAAACCCAGGCATGAGAATTGCTTTCTTAGCTAATATCAAGCCCAGCAAAACAAACTTACTCTGTCGGTCATTAAGACCTTGTCGCAATAGGTCCGCATCTGATCCCATAAGCATCACCCCATACGTCCACTCAAGAGAGTCGTCCAGTACCTTCTCCAACAGTATAGTGACCCCAGGCCAAAACTTCCGGAGTTCCTTGCACTCCAAAAAGCTGTGAACCAGTGAGCCCCTACCCTGTCTGCACCTATCACATTCATCAGAGACCCAGAGGCCCATACTTTTCCCCTTGCTTCTAGTAATGTATGCATTATGCAGGATCTTGTATTGGATTTCCTGCAGTCCAACATTAGGGGTCACCCACACAGTTAAATTGAAGCACCGCGATAGCTCTCGCATCAAGACCTCCACTCCCAACCGTCCACTCCATTCTGCTGCTAGTGTCATGAAAAAGGGAGAAGGCCTATATTCTTTGCTCAATTTATACCATAAGGAGAGCTTATTTTGTGTAGCGGGTAACCTCAAAAAGACTTGATCCAGAGAAGTAAAAGTAAGTTCCTAGTCAGGGGTGGTTTCAAAGAAGCGATGTAATGCCGAAGCTGTAGGTATGAGTAAAAATGTTTCTGTGGGACATTCCAATTTGCCTGACATTGCCCAAAAGATGGACACCCTCCCTGGCCCAAGGTAGTAATCTGACCTATGTATCTACATCCCTCCTTTTCTCATGAATCAAACGGGGATTTCTCCTGTCCGGGCCTGAAATTGGGATTATTTCACAGTTCCAAAAAGGGGGAAGACTCCCTTGCACCGCCCATCTTAGATCTCCACCAATTCCATGCCATTTTCAGCATATGAAGCATAGGGGTTAAGTGCAACCTCCTGCTCCTGCAATGTATGGCATTAAATATGGAGACAGTGGCGTCAGGGGTTCCCCACACCTCCTTTGGGGCATACTTAACTTGCCCAGTGTGTAATTCATGCACCCAACGCAAGACTGGAGTGACATCATATAGGCGAAGATCTGGCAAATTAGTCCCCCCCTTCTCTCAGTCTCGTATAAGCGTGTTGTACCCTATTCTAGCTCTATGAGCTCCCCATATGAAGGAAGAAATTACCCCTCAAAACTGTGCTTCATCTTTATGCAGTACCCAAGTGGCATCATTTGTAGAGGATATAACAGCTTAAGGAGGAGCACCATCTTGACCAGTGCACTTCGTCCCAGAAAAGAAATAGGGAGGTCCCGCCAGCGCTGACATAAAACCCCAAATCGTTTCTATTTTCTCTCTAACGTTTTTCACATACATAACATTGACATCTGAATGGAGATAAACCCCTAGATATTTTAGCGGCCCAGCAGACCATGTCAAGGGAAAATCAGGCATTTGCTTACATGAACAGTTAGTAGAAAGAAAGCACAAAAAAACAGCACAAAGGGCCTTTAAAAACGAAAGGGAACACAATTTTTTCATTTAAAAAATCCTTTAATAGTGAATTTTGATTGAAGAAAGACCCGACACGGGCCGTGTTTCAGTGCCACCGCACCTGCGTCAGGGGTCTGCTGGGTTCCAACCCCGTACCGGTGTACAGACTAGATGATGTTCCCTGATTGGATTGCTGAATACTGCCCCCTCTGACTTTTCAAAATTTATTTTTAACCCCGAGAAAGTGCCAAAGGGTTGAATGAGTTCTATCAAGATGGGGATCCCCTGGGACGCCTGTTCCAAGAATATCAATATATCTGCGAAAAGAATGATTTTGTATTCATCTGGCCCAATTTTCACTCCTTTCAGCTCACTAATCTGATGTATTTTACTGGCTAGGGGCTCTAATGCGAGGACAAATGGCATGGGAGATAGAGGACAACCCTGGCGGGTCCCCCTTTCCAGCTGAAATGTAGAGGTCAATCTTCCATTTATGAAAATCTGTGCTGTAGGGCGTTTATATAGTGCCCGGATGCCAGCCAGAAATTCTCCCATCACTCCAAATTGTGGAAGGACCCAGAATAAATAGTCCCAGAGGATCTTGTCAAAGGCCTTTTCAGCGTCCAAGCTAGTAATAATTACATCCCCCGGGAGACCCCCCTTCACATTTATGGCCCGCAGAGCTCATAGAATATTGGTGGACGCATATCTACCAGGGACAAAGCCCGTCTGATCTGCGTTAATCAGTCCCGGCAGCACTTTCCCAAGTCTAGATGCCATAATACTAGCAAAGAGTTTGATGTCCTGATTTAGTAGCAATATAGGGCGGTTCGAACCCAGTTGTTCCATGTCTCTTCCAGGCTTGGGGAGTACCACAATGGTGGCATGAGTTAAGGATCCTGTCTGCTGAGCCGGATTACATAGGGCCTGACATAAGTCTCCAAAGGGGCCAATTAGATGGGATCCCAGTATCTTATAATATTCTGAGCCCAGCCCATCTGGGCCCGGCGCCTTAGCCAGCTTTAGCCTTTTAATTGCCTGCTGTATTTCCTTACCACCAAAAGGGGCATTAAGAGTGGCCAGCTGTTCTGCTGTAAGGACTGGAAAATGTAGGTTTTGGAAAAAGGCTTCCCACTTCTGCCCATCACAAGCCCCCATATCATATAAAGATTTATAGAAGTCTACAAAAGCTTCCGGTATCTCTCCCTGCTTGGTCAGCCTGTTGCCAGGTTTAGATTTTATATGGGCAATATGCTTTTTAGCCGTGCGGGTCCGGACTAAGGTGGCTAAAAGCTTCCCTGCTTTATTTCCCCACCTATGTAAATTATACTTATAAAGCTGGATGTCTCGCAGAGCCTTTTGATTAAGCACTTCATTAACGTGTCTCTTTATCCTTCCCCTCATGACTGCCTTACCTGCTTCCCAAAACATTACAGGGTCAACGTCCTGGGGATTGTTCTCTTGTAAAAATTGGGTCCATGCCTCTCCCAGAAATGTATGAAAGTTAGCGTCTTGATATAATGTGGGGTTCATACGCCACCCTGTTTGTCAGGAGTCCCGGCCCAATCCTAGGTCAACCCACACCAGTTTATGGTTTGAAACTGTACCCTGATCTATCCCAGAAGCTCGTGCTGACAGTAATAGTGACAAGGGGAGCAAAATGTAATCCAGTCTAGCGTGTACCTTGTGTACGTGGGAATAAAAAGTGTAGTCATAATCATCCGGATGCAGAGTCCGCCAAATATCTAGCAAATCCAACTCCCGCATAAGGAAACTGACACCTCTCACCTCCATCCCCTTCGGCCTGGTCTTGGGTGGCTTGCAATCAATCAAAGGGTCAGCAGTTATATTGAAATCCCCCCCCTAACACAAGCTTATAATCGTTTATAGCAGCTAAAGAGGCCAGCAGCGTGGAAGTAAACTTATGGGAGTATATATTTGGGGCGTATATCGAACATAGAGCCATCTTAACTCCTTGTATAATTCCCATCCATATTACATAGCGGCCTTCTGGATCTTGTACTACCTTGTGCCTAACACATTCTAAGGATTTATGGATAAGGATGGCCACTCCTCGCTGCCTGTTGCTGTATGAGGCAAAGGCCAACTCTTCCACCCAATCTTTCTTTAACTTGCTGAGTTCAGCGACCGAGAGGTGAGTCTCCTGGAGCAATAAAACATTCGCTTTGTAGTGCTTGCTATATTGGAGAATCTTTGTGCGTTTTACAGGTGAATGAATGCCATCAACACTGAGAGTGGCTATCCGCATATTACTCATCCCTCCGCCTGAGCGCATTAGCCCTGTGGTCAGTACATCTAACATTTGCCTGAGGGGTGGCGTCCCAGCCAAACCAGCCCCCAGGGCACCGCAACCCAGCCTGCAGTTCAAAAACACATACATTCCCCCAAACACAGGGAATTCTAATTTCCCACCCTCGCATCCCTTCCCCACTCCCCTTACAATCCCCCAAGATTAAACAAACAAAAACTTCAATCCACACATTCAATCCCAAACACAAACACCCACCTCCCCGACATTCATCCCAAACTTCCCCCTCTAGCCCCCCGCAGAACCCCCCCCGAGCACATACTGCTACACCTATCCCACCAATATTAGCCAGGCCCCCCTCCTCCACCCCTGACCTCCCTCTCGAATCCCCTATTGTACTGTGCAGTATAAACAAAATGCTTCGCAGGGAGACAGCAGGATATAACTCGTAAGACCTAGACCAAAAGCAAACCGGCCCCCAGTCACTGTCCCTGCTCACTGCGTTAGCAGTCAATCTGGCATTTGGGGACAGTTCGCAGCTCACACTCCAACATCAGACAGGCATATTCGAAAGTCAATCTCAGTTGATAGACGGCAGAGCCACAGCCGCACACTAGGGCGCCCAAAACCTCAGCAGTCACAGCATCGACGACTCATCAGGAATCAAATAAGCGTTCCATCATCAATATCACACTCAACATCGTCCCTGTGTCACACTGCAGGCTAGCATCACAATCAATGCTTATATCCTTTATAAAAATCCCACGTATGTAAATCAAGCAGCTCCCATGAACTTCTTAGGAAAGCTGTTCTAAAAAGGATTTGAGCTCCTCTGGTGTCTCCATATACTCTGTGCTGTTCTCATGCACCACTGGTACTCGAGCTGGATATTGCAGAGAGAATCTGACCCCTTTAGTGAACAGCTGGGAGCAGTATGGCGATAACCGTCTGCACAGCTCCGACACCCTCGGTGAGAAATCCAGGAATAGTATTAGCTTAGCTGCTTGGTATATCACTTATTTAAGCTGCCGAAACTTAGACATGGGTAAAAAAACCAGGGTCTACTATGGAAGAAGGAAATGAGGAAAAATATGATCCAGACCAGGCAAATTTACTACATGCCCAAGATATTATTGTAATAAAACAACAAAATATTTTTTGTAATAGTGGAGAGATTTCAGAGTTTAAACTCACCCAAACGAGGCTACACCGAGGTGATTTACGCCTCTAAGGGGTGGACAAGTTTCTCGATCATAGAACTTCTCCACTAATTTTTATTTCTTGTGAGCAAAAACACCCTCATGTGCTCATATGTAACATAAACTTGTTCAATATTTTAAATTATCTGGATCAATTCCCTCATTGACTCCGTCCAAAGTCATTGCACCTTCATCAACTACAAGTGTTCATATATAGAGAATATCTCTCTTAGTTTTTTCTTATACCAATTCTTTTTAAAAAATATATACTGATGTGCTCAATAACATCACATTATGATGTAAAATATATAATAATAATGTAATCAAATATGGCACTTAGCGTAAAGGCCGATGATCCACTCCTGGGCTGTCTTCAATCCGTGATAACAATGTCTAATCCCATATAGTGATTCGTCGCCTCAATACCTTCACAAAAAGCAAAGCGTGTGTGCTTGAAAAATATCCAAAACTAAAGCACTCAAACGCTGTTGTTTTCCACAATAAACCACAGCGAGTTCGACTCTGCAGGGGTTCGTATTCACTACTTCAGGAACTCAAAGTATGATTATACAAAATGGAGCTACAAAAAGTGCCGCTCTGGAAGCTATCCAAACCTTTTTAAACCCTGCTAAGCTAACTGCTTTTACTACATTCTCTGGCAAATAATTTCAGAGTTTAATTACACGTGTTTGAGGCCCTGGGTCAAAACCCTTCATCCAATACACAGCAAGATATGCGCTTAATTACCCAACATTCCCTGCACTTCTGCAGAGCCAGTCTCACAGTCACCCCCAAGATTTTGTGGCTTATCCCATAAGACTGGCTTTAGAGAATCTTAAGCTGAAGTTTGCCTGAACTGGCCCATCAAGTTTCTAGGGAGGCTTAATCTCCTCAAGCCTCTTACACAGGGCACCTATGTACTTGCCTATATAAGGTGTACTGTATCTCTATTTTGGCTAGTCCAAATTTTGTTGCATATTTTGGTCTGATGCCCAACTTACTATGCACAATAATGGGGCATTTCTGAAGCACTGTGACAGTGTGCCAGTGAAGAAAATGCATCATACATATTATTTATAGTTTTTCAATTACATCCAAGACAAAAATCTTGTACAGAATCAAAGAAATACCATAAGGGAATACAGAAGAAATAGCCAACTTTAAAGGGAAAAATCCCTAAATTATAAAGTCCACTACACTGTGGCGGACACAGAATTCAAGCAACTGTGAGGCAAAATAGCACAAAAAGTCACTATCTTACGGCTCTGTTTACTAAGCCCATTTCATTCCTATGGGTGTCTCTATCGTTAGAGCACGCTAAAAGGTTTGCGTGCCTACAGTGCAGCTTAGTAAACAGGGCTATTAAAATAAGCAGAGAGCAGCTTAGAAACTCTTACTATTTACCATATTAATGGACTTCAAACTTCAGCTCTATTCTGAGAACTGGATATGACTTGTCTGCTGCTGATGAAAGCAGTTAACTGCGAAGGGTCAAAAAATACATACTCGATTGATAGAAATTTAATTATGCATTTACATAGATATCTAAGGAAAAACAGTGCTCCAATTTGAAGGACTCCAGGTTTCAGCAAGAGAAACCGTTTTCTCCTTCTCTGGGTCTCTTTTCTTGAAAAACATACAAAGTAGACAGTCACGATCAGAAACCAAAGCCAAAGTTAACACCAAGGTAGCCAAGGATACTGATTCAGTTCCAGAAGTCTCTAGTATTTAAGAAATATTCAAAACATCAAAATCAGGGACTTCCTCCCCTTGAGGTGTGTCTTTTTTTTTTGTGGAAGGTAAATAACACATGCAAGATATTGGGGGTATGGATTCCTCCGGCACCTGTAGAATCTTTGATACTTTTGTGCACCTGTAGAATCTCGCTCATTTATTTTAAACATGTCTCTAGGTGAATTCAAAGGTAATTTAGGAAAGTTTACTACCCAAAGGTTACACAGTCTAGACTGTTTTGTCAAACTCTCAATTTCCCTCTTCATACTATTATTTTCATTTATAATTGATACATTAACCACTTGAAGCATTTTAATCTAAGCAGCATTTTCGGTGCCCGTTTGTTCAGCATGGGACACCTGCACTTGTAAAGCAGTCAACGAAGAGGCCTTACCCAACTCTGCAACTGTAGTCCAAATTGTCTCCAAAGAAAACACCGGAGGCCTCCGAGGGAAATCTTAGCAAGCTCGACAGCCTTTAGTCTGCTTCCAGCAGCTGTATAAGCCTGATCCAAACACAACATGAATCACAGCAAAGGTCGACTCAGAAAAGCAAAAAATTCTTTTTGTGATGCTAACTCCATGGGCTAGAGACACTGGCGTTTAGCTCCAGTCTCTGAAACGGGCAATACATCAAGAAGCAGTTGTGTATTTGGGGAGGGGGGGGGGGGAGTCCGTAAGTTGGGAGTGAACAAGATGTCAGACCCAGCGTCTGATGACTCACCTCCTGGTCGTGGCATCAGCTCAGCCAGAAGCTAACCGACTAAAGATGAAGTTTGGCTCTGACGGACGTTAAGTGTCCATTATTATTATTCCGCGCTTTCCCACATAATGCAGGCTCAATGCGGCTTACATAGTAATTTGAAATACAAAGTTAATAGAATTTTAATAAAACAGTAGTAAAACAATGTAAAGTTGGGCTTAGTAGTGTATGATAAGTTGAGCTAGATAATATATGACTAGGATAAAAGAGGGTAGACAGGATAGGATAGTCCATCAGACCAACAATTGGGTAAGATACTGGGGGCTGCAGTTCAGAGGGATAAACCCTCAGCCTCCCTTTCTTCTTCATCATGACAGATAGCAGAGCACCAAACTAAGCTGCAGTTGCCGTCTTGGCTCCTCCCCTCCCCCATAATACATATTTTAAGCAGATTGTATGTCAGGGTGGGCCAACTTTTGCTTTTATTGATTTAGTAGTAAAAAAAGGTCCGTTTCTCAAAGAAATGAAACGGGCGCTAGCAAGGTTTTCCTCGGAGTGTGTATGTTTGACAGAGTGTGTGTGTGAGAGTGACTGTGTGAGAGAGAGAGAGAGAGTGAATGTGCGAGTGTGTGTGTGTGACAGAGAGAGTGAGACTGGGTGCGAGTGTGTCTGTGTGAGAGAGAGTGTGTATGTGAGATTGAGTGTGTGTGCCAGGGGCCCCCCTCCCTCCCAGTTCCAGTGTCCCCCCTCCCTCCCTCTGAGTTTCGGGGTCCCAGCTCCAGGGCCTTTGCGGAAACAGGAAATGAGGGCGGGACCACAGCTGAGAAAGAGAGAGAAGGGCCGAGCCTGCACGCGTTTTACCACTGCTGTCGGCCGCCGTAACCCTGACTTGGTAAGTGAAGATGACTTTTCAAAATCAGAGGGAGGGGGCCTGGAACTGGAAGGGAGGGAGGAAGGGAGGGTCGACAACACCCTCATGCATGTGACATCATGTTCCTTTGCCTGGCAACTGTGCAGCGTGCCCTTCCCTCTCACTGTTCCACCCTCGACGTCATCACGTTTTGACACGAGGCCGGGACACAGAGCGATGGTGACAGACTGATGAACCTTACGAACGCTTCACTTCAGTGTGCCACGGTCAGCTTCAGAACGTTGGAGGTGCAAATTATTATAGTAGATTTTTTTTTTACAGTGGGCCACATGTGTAGCTTGCCTATACCACAGATTGAGAAAAGGGATCCCATCTCAGCATTCCAGTTGAAGAGGAAGATGCTCCCTAATGAACCAGTGCTTCCCACATCTTGCTCTCACAGTTTGCTACACATTTTACAAATAAGTGCTTAGAACAAAAAAAAAAAATCAAGATTTTTATACTTTAACAAGGAGATAGCACAATAATAATAAAAAAAGAAAACAAATTAAGATCATGTGACATGTAGTTATTCAAAATATTTGTTCCAGTAAATAGATTCAAAAAATTAAAACAATATACTGTTCTACTGATTTTGATTTTTTCAATGACCACTTTATACCAGAGAAATAAACATTATATTGTTCTATTAATTTTGACATTCTCTATGACCACTATATACCAGAGAAATAATGTTATTGTTATATAAGTTTACTCTAGAGAACACAACCAAACAACATTTCATCTTTAAATCTGTATAATTAAAAACATGCACATTTTTAATACACTTATGACCAGATGTTCCAAAGATATTCTCCCATTTTATATTAATGCCTAGTACATCTGGCCCTTATTTATTTATTTAAAAAATGTATACACTGCCTACAACCTAGGCGGTTTCTATACTTAATTAAAACAAAATATACAAAATTTAAAAACAGAAAAGAGACATAACTACCACGCAAATCATCAAACAGGTAATGCTGCTCCACCAAAGGTTATAGAAGTACAATCTTATTTATTTATTTGTTACATTTATATCCCACATTTTCCCACCTATTTGTAGGCTCAATGTGGCTTACGTGGAGGGGCATAATTGAACGCGATCGCCCATCTCCATGGGCGTCTATCTCCGAGAACGGGTACGTGAAGGGGCGGGACAAACCGTATTTTCGGAAAAAATGGGCGTCCATCTTTTTTCCGATAATACGGTTTGTGCCTGGCAAATGCATCGGATTTCTGTGTTTTTGAGCTGGGCGGCTTCGTTTTTCAGCGATAATGGAAACCAAAGGCGCCCAGCTCAAAAACGACCAAATTGTGGGAGGGGCCAGGATTCGTAGGGCACTGGTCCCCCTCACATGCCAGGACACCAACCGGGTACCCTAGGGGGCACTTGTAGTAATTTAAAATAAAAAGTTAACTACCTCTGAAGTCCATAGCTCCCTTCCTTTGGGTGCTGAGCCCCCCAAATCCCACTGCCCACAATTCTACACCATTACCATAGCCCTTATGGCTGAAGGGGGGCACCTAGATGTGGGTACAGTGGGTTTTGGGGCAGTTTGGAGCACTCCCATTTACCACCACAAGTGTAACAGGTAGGGGGGATGGCCCTAGGTCCACCTGCCTGAAGTCCACTGCACCCACTAACAACTGCTCCAGGGACCTGCATACTGCTATGATGGAGCTGGGTATGACATTTGAGGCTGGCATACAGGCTGGAAAAAAAAAGTTGTTAAAGTTGTTTTTTTTTTTGGTGGGAGGGGTTAGTGACCACTGGGGGAGTCAGGGGTGGTCATCCCTGATTCCCTCTGGTGGTCATCTGGTCATTTAGGGCACTTTTTTGGGACTTGTTTGTGAAAAAATTGGGTCAAAAAAAGTGACTCAAATTCACGCTAAAAACGCCTTTCTTTTTTTCAATTATCGGCCAAGGACGCCCATCTCTCCTTGGCCGATAAACACGCCCCAGTCCCACCTTTACCACGCCTCCGACACGCCCCCTCAATTTTGGCCGTTTCCGCGACAGATTGCAGTTGAAGACGCCCAAAATCGGCTTTCGATTACACCAATTTGGTCGCCCATGGGAGAAAGACGCCCATCTCCTGATTTGGGTCGAAATATGGGCGTCTTTCTCTTTTGAAAATAAGCTGGATAGTACCGGATAGGCGTTACAGACTCCGGTGTAAACAAATACAAAGTGATGTGGTAAGATAAAGTTCATGTGGCACAGCCACACTAGGGAATCGTACAACGGAAGAGTTGTGTTATGTCCATTACGTTCTTTACTTTTGTTGTGTTGCAGAGATCAGGCATTTATGTTGGATTGGTAGGGTATGACTTTTTAAACAGGTTAGTTTTTAGTGTTTTACGGAAGTTTAGGTGGTCGTTCGTAGTTTTCAAGGCTTTTGGTAATGGGTTCCACAGTTGTGTGCTTATGTAGGAAAAACTGGACGCGTAAGTTGATTTGTATTTAAAGAAAGCTGCAACAAACAGCTGTGTCTTCAATAGTTTTTTTTAACTGTAGCACATTAGCACACAAATGAACTTGTCCAGGAAGTGCATTCCACAGCTGAATACCTGCAACTGAAAAGGTTGGGGATCTAGTATCTGCATAATGGACTTTTGCCACTAGATCTAATGGTAACAGCATGGTGTACTCTGATTCCAAAGGTCTTTTCACACAATAAGCACACATAATTTGGGTTAAGTAAAACGGCACAGACATATACAAAGCTAGATGTATCAAGGATACCACTTTGTATTGCACTCTATGGAACACCATACTTTAGCTGATAATTCAATGAACCCTCCCAAGAGACTGTTGGAAAGAAGAACTGTACATCATCAGCATACATGTGATAAAAAATCTTCCAACCATTCAAACACCTTGCCCAGCGATGCCATATGAATATTGAACAATAGCGCTGACAAGGCGGAACTCTGTGGCATCCTTCTATCTTAAAGAACCTCTTGGAGACACAGCTTCTCCGCTTCG
Source organism: Microcaecilia unicolor (assembly GCF_901765095.1). NCBI lineage: Eukaryota > Metazoa > Chordata > Amphibia > Gymnophiona > Siphonopidae > Microcaecilia > Microcaecilia unicolor. The sequence continues at coordinate 175,811,764 of NC_044031.1, forward strand.
CACACAAAATGATCTTCCCAAAAGGTAGGACGGGAACCAGTGATATACGTGTCAACTCACACCCAATTGCTTCAATTTAAATAATAACAAATTTAAATCAACAGTATCAAATGGCCCAGACACATCCAGAGAAACCAAACAAAAACATATATTCTTATCCATACCTTTCTGTAAAACATCCACAGTAGAAAACGGAAGCATCTCTACCCAATGTGCCTGCCTAAAACCAAATTGAAAGGGGTCGAGGCAAGCAACGCTTTCCACTAACTCTTCCAATTGTTTTAAAACTACTTTTTCAATCACTTTACCCAAAAAAGAAATCACTGATACAGGACGATAATTACTCAAATTCAGTGGATCAAGTTCCCCTTTTTTCAAGGGAGGTCTAACTGTCACTTGTTTACAACTGTCAGGAAATACACCATCCCACAAAGATTTATTAACTATCGATGTGACATCAGGTGCCACTGCAGTTGCCAGGTGGCATATCACCCCTGAAGAACAGGGTCAAACAAAGAGCGAGTGGGCATAACACCACAAACAACTGAAACAATCTTATTTTCAGACACATCATTAAATGTTGACCAAACAGAATTATGCATGACTGCAGTACCCACCACTACATTGGCATCTCCTTGAACCAAATTTCCCAAAGCCTCCAACTTATTAGCCAAAAATTCAGCATATAAAAGTAGCTTCACACTCCAAGCACTCACTTGAATCCGTATTGCCTTCTATCAAATATTTAACAGTATGTTATAATTCCTGAGGTCTATTTAAACACCTACAATCCTCTGCTTATAAAATTTATTTTTCTCTTCATCACATAGCCACAAATATTCAGTCAAAACTTAAACCTCTTAAAACTTTCATAGTCTTCAAAATCATTAGTTTTCCTCTATTTTCTTTCTGATTGTCTCAATTCACGTCTCACCTGGAACACTGGCTCTGTCCTCCAGGGACAAGCCCAATAATTTTTGCTCAACCGAATCTCTCTCAGGCAGTGGTGGCCCTACCATTAGGCCAACTGAGGTGGGGGCCTCAGATGGCACTCTTCTGAAGTGGCATCGCCACTGCCATTCCTTCCTTAATCTCTTTCCCTGAATTTACCTTTTATTTTCTTGTTTTTCAAAAGGCGGTGGCAGCGATTCTCATACACTTCCCTGCCGCTGGTCCCGGTCCCTTCTCTCTACTGTGGCCTGCCTTTCTGACATAACTTCCTGTTTCCTCAGAGGCTGGCTACAGTAGAGAGAAGGGGCTGGGGCCGGGACCGGCAGCAGGGCAGCCCATGGGAATCACTGCTGCCCTTTCAAAAACAAGAAAATAAAAGGTAAATTTGGGGAAGGGGGTTGGGGGGGCAGCGGAGGAGCCGGGATGGCAGCTCATTCCTCGCCTCAGGTGGCAGATTGTCTTGGGCTGCCCCTGCTCATAAAAGCTACCACATCAAGAGCCGAACTCAGTGAATCCTGCCACAACTCAACATCCCTGTGTACAGAGCATGATTCATTAATATGTAAATTAGGCAGCAATTCATTATACATGGCCTGCATCTCAAAATGCGGACACACTTTCAGTATTTTTCATATGCCCCTTTTCATTCACCGCCATACCAACAAACAGAAAGGAAAAAGATAACAAAAAATGATCAGACCATCCAACCAGTCTCACTTCAACATAACCACAAAAAAATCAGAACTAAAACATGACTAGCCTGGTGTGTAGCTGTCTGAACAACCTGTTCTAATGAAAAAAGCAGACAAAGAATAAAACAAGATCGATTCATCAGGGCCCATGGGCACATTAAAATCTTCCAATAAACACAGTTTATAAAAATCAATAGGTAAACCCATTAAAAATTGCAAAACCGGAAACCCATCCACAACAGTCACAGTTGATGGAAAGTAAACAACACAAATAACTAAGACTACATTCTGAATTACTAAATGTTCACCCAGCTCATTTACCTCAACACCTACCAACTTAAAATGTAGACAGGCTCTTAAAAAAAAAAAAAAAAAAAGAACCACACCACCTCCCCTCTTCCTAAAATGACAAGCTCACTCCTACTTATACCCAGCAGGACAACACTGCCTAACCACAACCAAGTTTGATTTAAGAAGCCAAGATTCAGATACACACACAGCATCATACCTATCCACACTCAACATATCATAAATCAATGATGTTTTATTCCTAATAGATTAAGCATTAATATATCCAAATTTCAACATACAGTCACTCATCCCATCCTTAAACAACACCTGTACCTGTTACAACTCCTAACAGAGGCTAAAGACCAATACTACCCATTCCCCATTACAACTTCTATAGCTGACATACCTAAGGCTCTTTAAAAATAATTCCCAAGCTTCACCCAAAGTGAACCTAACATTTTACTTACATCAACATGGTGTTGATTCATGTTCAAGATCTGATGGACTCCACTCTTCAGATTCTAGCATTTTACTGTTAAGCATTTAAAACTACATTATTTTTTTCAAATGAACTATAAAAGAGTTCACTAAGGGCTCCTTTTACGAAGTGGCGCTACCAATTAGTATGCACTAAATGCGAGGAAGTCCATTCAATTCTCACAGGCTTTTTCACATTCAGTGCTAATGTGTAGTGCCACTTTGTAAAAGGAGACCTAATTAATAGCAATATACAGGGTGAGGCAAAAAAAAAAAAAGTAACCTTTTAAAGTTTTTTTTGCTGTTTTCTTAGGAACCACTTGGAATTGTTTTTTGCGCATTCAAAAATGTTTGCACTGCAAAACTACCATTATCTGAAGAAAAAAATTGGGTACCAGCTTATTGTTAATGACATCACAGTGACATAGACTTTTGTCTGGGGAGCAATGTTGGAGGTCTATCACAAGCGCCACTCAGAACTGCAAACAATTGCCAAACTGAAGGAAGTGCTGCAGATGATCTGAGATAGCCTACCACAGGGATCAATAAGGCTGTTAAGAACTTCCCAAAGCAAATGAAGGACTGTGTTAAAGCTCATGGTGGATACTTTGAGCATTCACAAGTGACTGTGAAATTCTGATACATTAATTGTATCGTTGAATGATGTCATTTTACTGTGTTTTAGCCATTTAACACTAAAATGTCAGTAACAACAACATAGCTCAAGATACTTAAATGTTATTTAATAGTAATACGTAAGTATGATGTCTGTATATGTATGTAAAATCTCTCGTTGAAATTCAAAGTGGTTGCTGAGCAAATGGCAAAAAAAACTCTAGGAGGTTACTTTTTTTTTGCCTCACCCTGTACAAACTTAAATAACAGCACATTAATTAGAATATCTTGGTGAACCCAAACACCCGATCATTACCCAACTCTTAAGCTTCCAGCCTAAAAAACACAAGACTAACTTTGAAAATCAAAATGTGCACAGTGCATATGATTCAGCAAACCAGTCAATCAGAGCATTATAACATGTTATGAAATGATAGACAACAAGTTTTTCTGGATAACAGTGCCACTTAGTGGAAAGATAATGAAAGTGAGTTATGAGTTATAAACACTTGGACAAAACACTAGGAATGATGAAGTATCAGTGGATATTCCTTAACAAGCCAATGGCAATGCTGAGGAGAAAGAAAAAAGTTTGCATTGTCATGGAAACTGTACCTTGGAGGTCAGTTAGATTCTGGACAGGAACAGATACTTGACCCTTGTTGCATGAAACTACATCTCCTAGTAAACAAACAAAACAATCTTAGATTTAATGGGAAATATAATAGTTTCTTCACAGTAACATTTATAAATGCGTTGTTGCTGTTAACTAAGTTTTAACATGCTCAACATGTTAACACAAACTATTGTAAGAAGTTTGAGAAGCACATGTATTAAAATTTGTTTATATGTACCAATGCATTCCAAAAAAAAAAAAAAAATGCACACTTTTAAAAGATCTGCCAAATTTATTTGATAGCCCTGGCAAACTATTCGATCCTAAGACATTTTATTTCTGGTGTTTCATACTAAAAACCAGAATTATTTATTTATTTACGGTTTGCTTATATCCCACATTTTCCCCCACATGCAGGCACAATGTGGCTTACAAAAAGTTAAATAAAATCACAAAATAGGAAACTTAGAAAAGTATACAAGGCGGAGACAGGATGAAAAACAACTAACAGGGTGGATCAAGCAGGGAATCCTAACACAAATACAGTTTCAAATATTAAGATCATGCTTTCATGTGGTTGCCGTGCTAGTCCACTTGAAGTTTAAATTTTGTTTAATGACCTTTATTTACTTGCATTCTTAACATAATAAGCACTGAAACATCAAATAACTGATGACTAAAATATATGTGCTTCAACCAGTAGCTCTACTGCTGCTCTGAAAAAAAAAGAAAAAAGAAAAAAAAGCTCAGTCTTTCACAGAATCAGTCTACAAAATAGGTGTAAAACGTAGTGGTTTTAAAGGATATATTTATGAGAGTGTCTTGGGGAACAGCTGAAGTGAGAGGCACATCCTGATGGTACTGCACATGTAAGTAAAAATGTTCTTTAAATAGTTTAATTCTGAAAGGATTTCAGTTTCAATAAATGTTTTAAAAATAAATTCTATAGGAGAAAGTGACATCTTTGTCCAATATGGCCGTTAGTCCCGAAACGCTCTGCAGCCTTAGAAGTAAAAAGCATTTTTATACATGGCGTGTTGTAGCAGTTATATGCAAGAAGTGGTGAACTGTAACCTGAGGAATTAGCCTACCTGGGCAGTGATTCAGCTGGTAAAGAGCTGAGCAAGATGGCAGCAGAACATGTGTAAAATGGCGCAGAGAGCAGTAGAGCCCAGGTGTGCAAGCAGGAGGAGCAGTCACCGGAGCAGAGTCAGAGCAGCATACTGGAGGACATAGAGATGCAAGCAGTTATGGGGTTGGTTCCAAGAATTAAAGCACAGTTTAGAAGACTTTAAGTTGGAAATCATGGATAAGATTGGGAAACTGTGCAATGACATAAATGAGATTGGTAATAGGGTGGAGGAGATGGAAGTATGCATAGAGGAGAGGAACATGGTTCTGATAGTCATAAGCGGCGCATAACTGTAGCCTGGAGCAGTGAAAGACAGAATTAGAGGACATGACAGAAGACATGGAAACCAGGTCCTGTCAACAGAACCTTAGATTTAGAGGAATCCTAGAGATGGCTGAGTTTTTGAACTGCGTAGAATGTAGTTTAAAAAAAAATCTCTGCAGCAATTTTGCATGCAGCAGGAGTGAGCCCAGATGGTCTGAACATTAATAGTTTAATATACTTGATATACCACTCTTCTAATACCAGTCACAGTGGTTCACAATAGAACACTGAAGAAACAGAAAAGAACAAACAATATAGATCAATTTCACTTATACAGTCTACACGAACATACTATTCTCATTATTTTCAGAGGCTACCAAGTGACACTGCTAAAGGTCAGCCAACTGATTCAAACAGTTTTTGGAAAAAAAAAAAGTTTTTAGTTTCATTTTAAATTGGTCCAATGGGAACTGATTCTACAGAACAGGAGCATGCCAAAAAAGGCACTTTCTCTAGTAACTGTCAACTGAACTGAGTGCCAACAAAAAAACCCACTTTGTATCTAATTACGCACAATTGCTCTATGGCATGGATGAGGTAAACAATTCAAATATTCATTTAACACCTAACTCCAAGGATATTAGTGTTCCATTTAAATATTGTTGGATTCATCAGAAGCGCAACACTCAACCCTTAGGCAATAAGTTTAGCCATATCAGACTAGGGTGAAGATGTAATTGTCATTGATCCTTAAACTCACGATCTTATGTTTAAGGATTGATGACGATTACATCTTCACCCTAGTCTGATATGACTAAGTTTATTGCCTAAGGACTGAATGATGCGCTTTTGATGGATCCAACAATATTTAAATGTATGTGTATTTAAATGGGACACTAATATCCTTGGACTTAGGTGTTAAATGAATATATATACAAAATACATAACAAAACATTGGCAGACCTTAAAGTTCTAGCTGGAACACAGGGGCGGACCATAGACCGCAAATAAGGAGTCCCCCTACACAATACTTTATGCACTATAATCACAATATAACAGTTTACATTAAGATTGAGCGGGTCCATAGGGTGCAGGGGTCACAGCAAAACAATAGACCTCATGACATCATAGCCTTTACCATAAGTACAGTGTGCAGAAGAGGACTGCAACCAAGGCCAGGACCATTGACACATTCATTTAGGAAATCTATATCTATATCTATCTATAGGTTTTTTAAAAAATTGTATTTATTATTATTATTACATTTGTACCTCGCGCTTTCCCACACATGGCAGGCTCAATGCGGCTTACATAGTATCATAGCTATGTTATTTGAATGTTCTAATATATGCTTATTAGATATTCCATCACTATCATGCTTACATCGTATTGCATCTCTTTTATTTGAATTTCAGTGCTTTTAAATGTGTATATTTTTATCCTGTTTCATGGTAGTTTTATTATTAGGTTTAAATTTGCTGTTTTCAAGTTTTCCTCTTTCATTGTATTTATGTTTATACTTGTACAATTTTACTACTGTTATGCTGTGAACAAGATTGCAAGTTTGATGTTAAACTGTACCTACTGTACATTGCCTTGGGTGAATCTCTTCATAAAGGTGAATAATAAATCCCAATAAATAAATTTGGCACAAGCGACACTAAGGAGATGTGAGAGAAGCTCCTGACAAGCGTTTTTGCACCTCCCTCCCGATTTTTTTTTTTTAACATTACAGTTGGAAGCCGGGCAGCCCTAACGAGAGGTACAACCTCTCGTTAGCTTTCCGGTGGTTTTCCAGCGTTAGGGGCAAGCGGTAAACTTTGATGCATCTCATTTCAATAGGGTTTCTACACAATTTGCTCATCTGCATTCCGTTTTCGTTTGCTGCTACCGTCATCGGAAAAAGGCCTTTAATGCATGTCACGGTTTAAAACTTGTTCGTTAAAAGGTTGTAAAACGGTCGTTAAAGTTTAGTGCATCTGGCCCTAAGACTTGAATAGTGGGAGGAGGATTAGGTGAACTAACTGGTTTGTGGGGGAAGAGGGAATTTAAAATTGAAAGAGAGAGAGGGTAAGGGAAACATATTAATCCTGTTAATGTTTAAAATGTTGATGAGTGCATTTATCGATTGGGAAAAGAGAAGGGTAAAGAGGGGGGAGAGGATGGAATTAAAGTCGAACACCTGGGTAGGGGAGGTTTGGATAGTAGATGTGGGATGAGGAATGAAATGGAAGAAATTCCCAAGAACTTGGGAATTTCTTTTTGGAAGATGGGAATAGTCTGAGAGCTGAGTAGTTGGTGGGAAGGGGAATTACAACCTTTTAAAGGAGGGTCTGTCAAGAAAGGTGAGAGAGCAAACAGGGTCTGTGGGGGAAGGCATAGGCTGAGGGATAGAAAATGTAGGAATGCATGGATAGTAGTAGTAGGAATATATAGTCTGGGTTTGTGAATATGGCAGGAAGGAAATGGGGAGAGGGCACAAGTGAAGGTTGAGATGAATCAGGGAAGGATCATAAAAATTACTCTGAATGTGAAGGGGTTTAACTTTCTGTAGAAAAGGTGAATCATGTGGAAGCAAATGGAACACCCTAAGGCAGACAATGAGGGGCATAATCGAAAGGGATGCCCAAGTTTTCCTGAGCACGTCCTCGCAGGACGTCCCGGTGAAGGGGCGGGGAAACCTGTATTACCGAAACAAGATGGGTGTCCATCTTTCGTTTCGATAATACGGTCGGGGATGCCCAAATCGCGAAATTTAGGTCGACCGTCATCCTTAGAGATGGTAGTCCGTAGTGCACTGGTCCCCTGACATGTCAAGACACCAACCGGGCACCCTAGGGGGCAATGGAGTGGACTTCAGAAATTGCTCCCAGGTGCATAGCTCCCTTACCTTGTGTATTGAGCCCACCACCCCCCCCCCCCCAAAACCCACTCCCCACAACTGTACACCACTAACATAGCCCTAAGGGGTGAAGGGGAGCACCTACATGTGAGTACAGTGGGTTTGTGGTGGGTTTTGAAGGGCTCACATTTACCACCACAAGTGTAACAGGGTAGGTGGGGGTATGGGCCTGGGTCCGCCTGCCTGAAGTGCACTGCACCCACTAAAACTGCTCCAGGGACCTGCATACTGCTGTCATGGAGCTGGGTATGACATTTGAGGCTGGCATAGAGGCTGGCAAAAATATTTTTAAAAGTTTTCTTTTTGAGGGTGGGAGGGGGTTAGTGACCACTGGGGGAGTAAGGGGAGGTCATCCCCAATTCCCTCCGGTGGTCATCTGGTCAGGTCGGGCACCTTTTTGAGGCTTGGTCGTAACAAAAAAAGGACCAAGTAAAGTCGCCCAAGTGCTCGTCAGGGACGCCCTTCTTTTTTCCATTATGGGTTGAGGACGCCCATGTGTTAGGTACGCCCCAGTCCTGCCTTCGCTGCGCTTCCGACAGTTTGCTATACCGTAAATAGTTAAAAACATCCAAGCGGTTTACAGCCATAAAAATAATGAGGGAACAGAGAAGGTGTAATAGAACATAAGAAAACAGGTTGTTTTCAATGTTCTACTATGTACATAAGTACATAAGTAATGCCACACTGGGAAAAGACCAAAGGTCCTTCGAGCCCAGCATCCTGTCCATGACAGCGACCAATCCAGGCCAATGGCACCTGGCGAGCTTCCCAAACGTACAAACATTCTATACATGTTATTCCTGGAATTGTGGATTTTTCCCAAGTCCATTTAGTAGTGGTTTATGGACTTGTCCTTTAGGAAACTGTCTAACCCCTTTTTAAACTCTGCTAAGCTAACCACCTTCACCACGTTCTCCGGCAACGAATTCCAGAGTTTAATTATGCGTTGGGTGAAGAAACATTTTCTCCGATTTGTTTTAAATTTACTACACGGTGGTTTCATCACATGCCCCCTTAGTCCTAGTATTTTTGGAAAGCGTGAACAGACGCTTCACATCCACCTGTTCCACTCCACTCAATATTTTATATACCTCTATCATCATGTCTCCCCTCAGCCGTCTCTTCTCCAAGCTGAAAAGCCCTAGCCTCCTTAGTCTTTCTTCATAGGGAAGTCGTCCCATGTAGCTTCATGGAGTGTCCCCTAGTCTTTGTATTTTATGATGGAATAAACAACTTGCATTTAGCCATTTCACTCCATTCAGGATTTTATAGACCTCTATCATACCATCCCCCTCAGCCATCTCTTCTCCAAGCTGAAGAGCCCTAACCTCTTCAGCCTTTCTTATATATGAGAGTTGTTCCATCAGCTTAATCATTTTCACTGGCCTTCTTTGTACCTTCTCCAGTTCAACTCTATCTTTATTGAGATGTGGTGACCAGGACTGCACACAATACTAGAGATGCAGTCGCACCATGGAGCAACTTAAACCAGTCCCATACCCAAGACCCTATTCTCAAAGCTAATTACTGATCCAGTAGCATATGGAGACACAGAGTCAAAGACTGCAGTTGTATCAAGAAAAACTATGGCCATGGAGTGTTCTTTACCAAAATTAGCAAGCCACCTATCCAAAGTAGACAACTCCATGCTGTAACTAGCATGAATGCCAAATTGATACTGATAGCATTTGAATCAATAAGCTGCTGTAATTGAGCTAGAATCATTTGCTCAATAATTTTAGAGAAAATGGGAGATTAGAAATAGAGCAAAATTAGATTATAGTTTCTGTATCAGTCTTGACGTTTTTAGGACAGTACAACCCTCATGAGCTATTTATTAAATTCATAAGCATTGAAACAAGTATTGGTTGAGAAAACTTCAAGAGGCCAGTTGGAATGGGATCTAACTCGGAGGTACAAGCTGAGCTGAAACATGCTTAATAACTCTCCACATAATCATTTACTAATCATCCTAGTATTATTTACTGGGGCAGGAATGCATTTTTGGATATGGTCAACATTTTTAACATTCTGTTGCTCTGATATAAAATGTTTAGCAAATTACCAGAGCAAATTGCCACTTTTGCCACTTTCATAGTACAAGGCTGAGGCCCTCATGATCAAAAGCAAACGCCGGCGCTAGAGGCTGTTAGCGCCATACTAGCACCGGCGTTTGGTACCGCCCCATGATTAGAGCCCTAGAGTGCGTGAAACAATGCGCTTGAGGGATCTTTGCGCAAGTAGCATGCTAATGCATGCTAAACAGGGCTCAGCGCATTCATCGCCAATGATCAGCGGCCAGCGCGCCAATATTTGGGTTGCTGGCTGCGGCAAACCCTACGCCAGCTCCAAGCTGGTGTTAGGGTTTGCAGATCTGAATGAATTTCTGCACTTTCTGATATAATTATCAAGGGTGTGAAAAAGCCATAATAATTTTTTAGTATAATAGGCCTTTTGGCCAAAGTTATTGATTCACGATTATCCTGAAAAGCAAACAAATAAGCCTGGTGTTGATTACATATCCTTTACTGTCTTCCTCCAAGCTTTCAGCACAACTTAGAAACCTCTTAACAGTTCTGAACTCCTCTAAGAACTATGGGCAAATTGTGATGTTGCAATAATCGAGCTTTAAGGGGCGCTACCAAATCCAAAATATTACATATAAGCGTGCATAATAAATCTGTATTAGGCAATTTTACAGATAAATCTAGTAATTTCTCATCAAATTTCTGGTTATTACTCTCGTCTCTAGTACCTCTGATCAAATTGCTGCAAGCAATAGACCTAGCAGCTAATGAAGCAAACCAATTAGAGATTAATAAATAATGGTCTGAGCTAGGTACCAACGAAGCTTTCAATATGGGCAGAGAATGTGACAAAAGTTTAGAGGGCATAGTCTTTTCATGGGTTGGAAAGGCAACTAGTTATTTATAGCCAAGATAACAAAAAATCACTTCAAAAATGTCTGAGATCTAGAAATTACAGAAAAATAATTAGGAACATTAAAATCACTAAAAACAATATAAATTAGAAATGTCTACATTCAAAGACCCAAGAAATGCAATTAAGGCCACAGAATCCACATCAGGATTTGGAGGTTAATATTAACAACAGGATACTCCAAGCAGGGCCGGTCTTAGCAAGTGCGGGGCCCTATGCAGACCAATTTGGTGGGGCCCCATCCTAGCCCCGCCCCACCGTAGTCCCGCCCCCACCGTAGCCCCGCCCCTACCTCCACCCCATTGATAAGATTATTCCATTTTTAGAACTTTATTTATGAAATTTCAAAAAAGACAAATGAAGCTAAACTTGTACAAAAAACTGATTGAAATAATAAGCACAATGCTATCATGAAACCTCCCCTCCCCAGAAATTATTCAGTTCAAGTCCACTACAATTAGTAGTTCTAATTCTCATAACAAAGGAGAATAAAGGAAAAATATTAAGAAAAGATTCAGTACTTTCAAATTCCCCTATACTCTGTAACCCATATATGCAATAAAATAAAAATGAATGAAAGATATACAATAAAATAAAGTGATGTGTGAAATATAATGTACAATATAAAAACATATAGACCACCAAGGTATTAAAATTGTTTTAAAATATATACCACAGCTCTCTGACTCAAGAAGATTCCGACTCTGTCTGTCATCCATAACTGTCTGACAACACACAGAAAAAAAATAAGTAAAAACAAATTGTCACAATTAATACCTTATACACCAATACACAGCCTTACGGAAAATGCAGACCTGTCAACAATATGAAGCTAGCAAGGGATCATAATATCACAATTCTCATGCAGAGCCACAAACACCCTTTTAGAGGTAGTGTGTCATGATTTAGGCTATACACCCTTTCTGATGTTTGGTGCCACCTAAGTAAGGCCAACACACAATCTCTCCACTGCCAAAACACTATACACAACTTGTGCAAAAACACACTCATAACCTTAACAAACCATAAACAGCACTAATTCCAAGGACAGAACGAGCTACAACCTTATACGTGGCGTGGAAAGGCAACTGTAATTACACCTGGCTCTAAAACACCAGTGCACAACCTAGTGAAAAAAAACAAACAAAAGGGATTCAAACTATACGCTAGCAGAATACTGCACCTTCCTTGATCACACCTGAAAAAACATGAAGGCAAAATACTGAAATGGAAAGTTACCTCAAGAAGTCAGGACTCAGCATGCAGCAATACTACAAAATTGAAACGTACATGAAAAATATCACAGATGCACATTTCCAAAAACTGACATATTTCAAAATTAATAAATCCTGAATAAATAGTTTTTTTCTACCTTTGTTGTCTGGTGACTTTGTTTTTCTGATCATGCTGGCTCAGTATCCGATAGTGCTGCTATCTGTCCTCTTAACTCCGTTTCCAGGGCTTCCTTTCCATTTATTTCTTTACTTTCTGCCTTTCTTCTTCATTTCTTGCCCTACATCCATAAGTAAAAGCTGGGTCCTCCGCAGACTTGACTGTCCAGTGGATCCAGCTTCTGCCTATTTTCTATATCCATGTGCACTTTTTCTCCTCTCTTCCTTTTCCCTCACCTCATCTCCTTCCTCACTCTTCCCTCGCCTCCATCCATGTCCAGCATTTCTTCTCTCTCCTCCATCAACCCATGTCCAGCGACCCTCCTGTCCCCCCTGCCATCAATGTCCAGCAACCCCCCCAGTCCCCTCTGCCCTCCCCTGCCATCCACCTATGTCCAGAACCCCCCCTCCCATGCCATCTACCCATGTCCAGAAACCCCCCTCCCCTGCCATCCACCCATGTCCAGAAACCCCCTTACCCTGCCATCCACCTATGTCCAGAAGCCCCCCTCCCCTGTCATCCACCCATGTCCAGCGACCCTCCTGTGCCCCTGCCCTCAACCTATGTCCAGAAACCCCCTCCCCTGCCATCCACCCATGTCCAGCGACCCTCCTGTGCCCCCTGCCCTCAACCTATGTCCAGAAACCCCCTCCCCTGCCATCCACCCATGTCCAGCGACCCTCCTGTGCCCCCTGCCCTCAACCTATGTCCAGAAACCCCTCCCCTGCCATCACCCATGTCCAGCGACCCTCCTGTGCCCCCTGCCCTCAACCTATGTCCAGAAACCCCCTCCCCTGCCATCCACCCATGTCCAGAAACCCCCTTACCCTGCCATCCACCTATGTCCAGAAGCCCCCCTCCCCTGCCATCCACCCATGTCCAGCGACCCTCCTGTGCCCCTGCCCTCAACCTATGTCCAGAAACCCCCTCCCCTGCCATCCACCCATGTCCAGCGACCCTCCTGTGCCCCCTGCCCTCAACCTATGTCCAGAAACCCCCTCCCCTGCCATCCACCCATGTCCAGCGACCCTCCTGTGCCCCCTGCCCTCAACCTATGTCCAGAAGCCCCCTCCCCTGCCATCCACCCATGTCCAGTGACCCTCCTGTACCCCCTGCCCTCCCCTGCCATCCACCTATGTCCAGAAGCCCCCTCCCGTGCCATCCACCCATGTCCAGTGACTCTCCTGTGCCCCCTACCCTCCCCTGCCATCCACCTATGTCCAGAAGCCCCCCACCCCTGCCATCCCACCCATGTCCAGCGACCCTCCTGTGCCCCCTGCCCTCCCCTGCCATCCACCTATGTCCAGAAGCCCCCTCCCCTGCCATCCACCAATGTCCAGTGACCCTCCTGTGCCCCCTGCCCTCCCCTATGTCCAGAAGCCCCCCTCCCCTGCTATCCCCCCATGTCCAGCGACCCTCCTGTGTCCCCTGCCCTCCACTCATGTCCAGCGTCGTGACTCTCCTCGTTCCCCTGATCCCCCTCCCTCCAGCCGTTTGAGCCCCCCCGACCCGCCAAACGACCCTCGTCTACCACCCGACCCGCCGGCACCTCACCTGACCCAGCATTTAAAAAAAACCTCCAAGCGGCAGTGCCTCCTCGCGTCTGTGAAAGAAGAAAAGTCGCTTCGTCCATTGGCCGGCCTTCCCTCATGTCCCGCCCTTGCGGAAGTTACATCAGAGGGCGGGACATGAGGGAAGGCCGGCCAATGGACGAAGCGACTTTTCTTCTTTCACAGACGCGAGGAGGCACTGCCGCTTGGAGTTTTTTTTTTAAATGCTGGGTCAGGTGAGGTGCCGGCGGGTCGGGTGGTAGACGAGGGTCGTTTGGCGGGTCGGGCAAGGGGGGCTCAGACGGGGGAGGAGCTCAGACGGCTGGAGGGAGGGGGGAGCAGGGGAACGAGGACTGGAGTGTCGCGTCGCTGGACATGGAGGCAGGCGAGCATTGGCGGTGGTAGGAGAGGCGAGGCAGACTTGAGGCGGGCCGCGCGGGGCCCCCTTAGGCGCGGGGCCCTATGCGGCCGCCTCGGTCGCCTCTGCCTAAGACCGGCCCTGACTCCAAGACTAGATCAAGAGCAAGGAGGAAGAGCTTAATGGTTAGAGCAGTGTGCTGAGAATCTGGTTCAAAAATCCTATTATGGCTCCTTGAGACCTTGGGCAAATCACTTAACCCTCCATTGCCTCAAGAGCAAACTTAGATTCTGAGCCTTTCAGTTACAGGAAAATACCTACGGTACCTGAATGTAACTCATCTCGAGATACAACTGAAAAAGGAGTTAACGAAATCCAAATTAAAAAAGCTCACATCCCAGAAAGGGGTCTGCTTGAAAAGGAGTAAATGAAAGGTGATTATTAATTAAAGACAAAACACTTCTACCATGCCTCTCTGCCCTAAAACAATACTTGCATACATAATCCGGGGCAGGGGGCAAGCTGATTTAGAATCATATCATTTTCGACAACCCAGGATTTTGTCATGGAGAGAATATTGGGCTTCTTTACAAGTAACAAATCATAAACAATCTCATATTTAGACCTAACATTGATAAATCATATTTTCAGTAGCTTCTGTCCTAAAATAGCAACCAATGATACATTAATCAGATTGTTAAGATTCCTAGAATTGGCAATAGAAGTGGGTGAATTTTCCAAATCATCATGCCAACACAACAAACAGAAGCATACTGCCCCGGTCAGTAATCTCACTGGAATAGTTGTAATTGACGTAGCTAATAAAAAAAAAAACCCCACAATACAGCCATCCATAGAAATCTACAAAAAATAATCTCAGGACCAAGCACCCAGTAGACAAAATTTCATGCGCACAAATGTGTACAGAAAGGGGCATAACCTGCCCCTTCAGCACAATACCTCTGCTACGTATTCTTTTTCAACTTGCTGCTTTGCTGACATCATCACCATTGGCTACAATCACATTAGGATCACGCTAGTAAAACCAACATGGGAAGACTCTCCAAACAGTCAGATGAATTGGGATAATATCCAGAAAGTTAATTTCCCAGGGAAAAGAAACTGGGTTTTACACATTTTCTAACTCCTTTAATAATTCTGCCTTAGTAGATTCCAATATAGAGTTAAGATCTGCCATCTGTTTCTGATATGGGATAAAAGACCCAAAGACTGAATGAGAGGAGCTTGGAAATTAATTTGTCTTTCATATTTGCAGCTGACCTTATAGTTATTAATATATACAGTTCCATTTTAATATCTATAATTGCTTACCATAGAAGTTATAATGTGACTACCAGGCATTGCAGAGATCTGCAGATAGAAAATCACCTTTTTTCCCCCACATTGCCTTCCTCAGAAGGTAAAAACCTCCACCGTGCTCCTTATAGTCCCAGATTTGGGATGCAGGGCAATAATAGAGGACAAGGCACAAAATACATCAGAGTAAAGAGATGATATTCTCAGGTGAGAATTTTCATTCCAGCAGGTAGGGCTAAAAAATAAGTTTGTGGCCCTGAGGGCAACATTTAAGAGGCCTCTAAATCTGATGAGACCTATGAAGAATCTACAAAATTTGGCAAGAGAACACCCTCAATCTGAAGGCTTGCCACAGCTGCACTTCCTCTGAAATCTGGTTGCACAGATACCCATTGGTCTCATCATTGCTAATATTGCATTCCCTGCAAAAACCAGTTAAGATTACAGTTTATTATTTTAGTATTAAGCCGGGAGAGAAAAATAGAGTTTTTGCAAGAGAGACAGCTAAGTTAGAACAGGTATGGCAAGAATTCACCATCGAGTAGCCATCGTGTTCCCTTCAAACTGCTCTTTCAATCAATCCATGTGAATAAGCTGTATTGGATCAACTGCCTTTTTCCTACACTTTTGATACACATGAAGATACAGGACACCAAAATTAAAGGAAGTCTTTATACATGTTCAACAGGACATTAAGGAAATAAAATTAAAACTATTTTCTTTCCCAGCAACACAGTCCAATTACATTCAAGGTGGCAACTATATAAACAAAGAAGAAACATACAATATTAATTGCAAATAAAGTAAAGCAGTTCCTTTTCAGTATAACAAGCAACATAAAGTACCTTTTATATTTAACTGTTTGACCCAGATAATCGAAAATGCTTTATAGACAAGGCATTACTCCTTATCTGCCCTCAACTTTGGGAAACTTAGAATAGAAATACAATAAATGAATGCATACTGCATATAAAGCATGTCTAGCCTGTTTCAATTTAAAAAAAAGACAGATAATAATTAATTAATTCATCTGCCTTGAGTGTTGTTATTCTAGTAGACAATTGATTTTTCCATTGGGCAACATACTGGTCTAATTTTGTTGATTTGTAATTATATTTGTATACATCAATCCATAGTGCACTTATTTATGTGTATTTAAGTCTGCTAATTTACAATATAACAATGGGCATCTGTAGTCCCATCCGGAGATGTGATGGCAGTAGAACGAGAGGACATGAAATGAGATTGAAGGGGGGCAGACTCAAGAAAAATGTCAGGAAGTATTTTTTCACGGAGAGAGAGTAGTGGATGCTTGGAATGCCCTCCCGCGGGAGGTGGTGGAAAAGAAAACAGTAACGGAATTCAAACATGCGTGGGATAAACATAAAGGAATCCTGTTCAGAAGGAATGGATCCTCAGGAGCTTAGCCAAGATTGGGTGGCAGAGCCGGTGGTGGGAGACGGGGCTGGTGTTTGGGAGGCGGGGATAGTGCTGGGCAGACTTATACGGTCTGTGCTAGAGCTGGTGGTGGGAGGCAGGACTGGTGGTTTGGAGGCAGGGATAGTGCTGGGCAGACTTATACGGTCTGTGCCAGAGCCGATGGTGGGAGGCGGGGCTGGTGGTTGGAGGCGGGGATAGTGCTGGGCAGACTTATACGGTCTGTGCCCTGAAGAGGACAAGTACAAATCAAGGTAGGGTATACACAAAAAGTAGCACATATGAGTTTATCTTGTTGGGCAGACTGGATGGACCATGCAGGTCTTTTTCTGCCGTCATCTACTATGTTACTATGTAGTGTGAAGAATAAGGGGCTGTCCTATCCCGGGTAGGCTGCTAGGTGGCGCTGTTCCCATAGAAATGGGGGGAAATGCCCTGGATGAGTCACTAGAGGGAGCCAGTAGGGGAATGTCCAGGTGGAGGTTGCTAGGACCAAGGAGAGTCCTGGGCTGGAAACAGGTGTAGGTGGTTATGGGCTGGGTCCTGCCTGGAATTATGGGGAAGAGCCTAAAGGGGTGGAGAAGCTAATTAACCACCTTATACCTGCCTGTGTGGTGAAAGAGAAGAGAGGAGCTGGAGACCTGGCAGCTAGAGGAAGAAGATCCCCTTGAAAGTAATGGCTGAACTCTGCAGACTTTTGAAGCTCTCTGCTGAAAAGCTGACAGCTGCACTACTCTCTAAGAAAGAAAATTAAAGGCTTTTGCTTGGCTGTTTGAACTGTGAAAGTTTGAGGAACTGCTTTAAATATTTGAATTGAAAAAGAAATGTTTAAGTTAAAGAAGGACTAAGCCACGAAGATTATGTTAAATGGCAACTAATAAAACCTTTAGTTATAAGAAGCCTGGTGTTGGTGAACATTTGTGGAAGGTGAAGAGGAGGCAGAGAACTCCCCTGTGTTTGAGGCAGAGTCCTGGTGAATTACTGAGAAGTGTAGAGCCCAACCGGGACTGTGTGTGAAGGAAGCTAAGCAGGGTCAGCCCTGGCCAGGTTCTGGAAGGGTGACCCGCTCTCAGTAGTCATATATCTGCTAGGAATTCAGCAAACCAGTAAGATAACTCTTATGGCCAGATGCACAAACCTTACTGGGCTAGCAACCTGCTTTTTTGACTGGTTCCAGCCATTTAGCGAGTACATTATTTGACAGGCGATGCACAAAGGGGTTCTGCGGGTTGTTTTCTGTTCGCAACAGCAGACAATAGAAATAGTATGCTAATGAATTTAAATGAGCAGATCGGTATTCAAATGTGCATTCTGAGGGACGCACAGCCATTTACAAGTAATGCACAGAAAGGCCTGCCTACCTTTACTGAACAAAATTTTACAGGAGATCTGAGTAGCTGGTAGCACTGACAGTAGCTTCTCGGTGGAGCAGTCTGCTGTACAGCATGGTAGAGGTTGGGGCAGAAGGCAAGTGGCAGCAGGGACAAACTGAAGCAATCCAAAATGTCAGGAGACATGGAGAAAAACAAAAAAGTTGGGGGAGGGGAGTTAAAACTCCAGAGAGCAGAGAACTGGAGAGCCCAGAGTGTAGCAAGATGACTGCTGGGTAATGTGAGCCCAAAGAAGCTACAGGAGATAAAAAGGCCTTCTTCCACCTCCTCTACCTTCTCCCTTTCCTGTGGTGTCCTGTGTCCATCTTGGCCCCTTCCTCTTCAATGTTTCATGTGTCCTCTGTTTATCCTCTTCCAGAATCATAATGGTGCAGTGTATAATTAAACTGATGATATTCAGTTACTTTCCTGTGTTTTTGGTACCCACATGTACCAAGACAAATAGCTTTTCACCAGCACTGTTTAAAATCTTACCTAGGTAACTTGGAGGCTCATTTTCAAAGCACATAGACTTTCAAAGTTACATAGGTTTGAAAATGAGTACCTTATTGCTTTGTTATCTGTATATTGCATTCATTGCTGATCATGTACACTGTGTCTTGCTGCTTTGATGGAAACGCAGTTACTTATACTAGTAATCATGGAACATATAGACAGGTACTGAATTAGTCACCTATATACTTTCTATGTAAGCTGCCTCAAGTAAATATGACATTCTATGTCATACTACTACTAGTAATGCAGCACTGTACACATTATATGCAGATATTTCCTGTCCCTAGAGGGCTCACAATCTAAGGGCTCTGTTTACTAAGCTGCACTGTAGGCGTGCAAACATTTTAGCGTGCGCAAAAAATTGGTGCTCACTAACAATAGAGACATCCATTATATTCCTATGGGTGTCTAGCACGCACTAAAATGTTTGCGCGTCTACAGCACAGTTTGGTAAACAGGACCTAAAGTTTTGTACCTGGGACAATGGAAGGTTAAGTGACTTGCCCAGGTCACCAGGATCAAAGTCCACGGCACTAACCATTAGGCTACTCCTCCACATTATGATTAAAAATTATTCTGAGCGTCTTCTTATACTCTGCTGCTTACCTTTACTCAGATGCACTGGCATGCTTTCTGATTTCATCATTCGTTGTTGAAGATGTGACTGCATCTGTTGTGATCGCTGATAAGGATCTTGAAAAGGCTCCACAGTAGCCCTCCTGGTGGACATTAGAGCAGGGGAGATGTTTATGTTGCTGCCGCTACTGGTCGTCATTGGTCCCATTGCACCACCTGCAGTAACAGCTGGGGCAATAAGCTTTCGACCAAAATTCAACAAGCTACTGGAGACTTTGTTAATTTGTAGTGGAGTAACTTTAGCAGTGGCACTACAAGACAAAAATACATAACAAATTGAAAAAGTGAATGCAGGTTGCGTAACATAAAAGTGCATTTACAACTCTTCCAATCCCTCCTACCATTGTTCTCCATCAGTGACTGTTTCCCCTATTGCTCACTTCTAAAACTGTCTGCCATCCACTTCTTAGCAGTAATATCTCTTACTTTAACTACTCCCTTATTTCCTCTCACTACAGCTCATGTGTCTGCCAGAACTGAAGATATTCTAGGTCTACAGTCCATTCATCTCCTACCCCAGCCCACAAGCTGTCACTTTCTCCCACCTGGTCCTTCTCTGTTGGTACTCACCATTACCAGATTTAAATTAAATTGAAAAAAGCATGGGAATCACATTAAGCGAATGCTACATACCTGTAGAAGGTATTCTCCGAGGACAGCAGGCTGATTGTTCTCACTGATGGGTGACGTCCACGGCAGCCCCTCCAATCGGAACACTTTCTAGCAAAGTCCTTTGCTAGTCCTCGCGCGCCGATGCGCACTGCACATGCGCGGCGGTCTTCCCACCCGAACCGGCTCGTGCCGGCCAGTCTCATATGTAGCAAGACAAAGAGAAGGGAAGACACAACTCCAAAGGGGAGGCGGGCGGGTTGTGAGAACAATCAGCCTGCTGTCCTCGGAGAATACCTTCTACAGGTATGTAGCATTCGCTTTCTCCGAGGACAAGCAGGCTGCTTGTTCTCACTGATGGGGTATCCCTAGCCCCCAGGCTCACTCAAAACAACAACCATGGTCAATTGGGCCTCGCAACGGCGAGGACATAACTGAGATTGACCTAAAAAAATTTACCAACTAACTGAGAGTGCAGCCTGGAACAGAACAAACATGGGCCTAGGGGGGTGGAGTTGGATTCTAAACCCCGAACAGATTCTGAAGCACTGACTGCCCGAACCGACTGTCGCGTCGGGTATCCTGCTGCAGGCAGTAATGAGATGTGAATGTGTGGACAGATGACCACGTCGCAGCTTTGCAAATCTCTTCAATAGTGGCTGACTTCAAGTGGGCTACCGACGCTGCCATGGCTCTAACATTATGAGCCGTGACATGACCCTCAAGAGCCAGCCCAGCCTGGGCGTAAGTGAAGGAAATGCAATCTGCTAGCCAATTGGATATGGTGCGTTTTCCCACAGCCACTCCCCTCCTGTTGGGATCAAAAGAAACAAACAATTGGGCGGACTGTCTGTTGGGCTGTGTCCGCTCCAGATAGAAGGCCAATGCTCTCTTGCAGTCCAATGTGTGCAGCTGACGTTCAGCAGGGCAGGAATGAGGACGGGGAAAGAATGTTGGCAAGACAATTGACTGGTTCAGATGGAACTCCGACACAACCTTTGGCAAGAACTTAGGGTGAGTGCGGAGGACTACTCTGTTATGATGAAATTTGGTGTAAGGGGCCTGGGCTACCAGGGCCTGAAGCTCACTGACTCTACGAGCTGAAGTAACTGCCACCAAGAAAATGACCTTCCAGGTCAAGTACTTCAGATGGCAGGAATTCAGTGGCTCAAAAGGAGGTTTCATCAGCTGGGTGAGAACGACATTGAGATCCCATGACACTGTAGGAGGCTTGACAGGGGCTTTGACAAAAGCAAACCTCTCATGAAGCGAACAACTAAAGGCTGTCCTGAGATCGGCTTACCTTCCACACGGTAATGGTATGCACTGATTGCACTAAGGTGAACCCTTACAGAGTTGGTCTTGAGACCAGACTCAGACAAGTGCAGAAGGTATTCAAGCAGGGTCTGTGTAGGACAAGAGCGAGGATCTAGGGCCTTGCTGTCACACCAGACGGCAAACCTCCTCCATAGAAAGAAGTAACTCCTCTTAGTGGAATCTTTCCTGGAAGCAAGCAAGATGCGGGAGACACCCTCTGACAGACCCAAAGAGGCAAAATCTACGCTCTCAACATCCAGGCCGTGAGAGCCAGAGACCGGAGGTTGGGATGCAGAAGCGCCCCTTTGTCCTGTGTGATGAGGGTCGGAAAACACTCCAATCTCCACGGTTCTTCGGAGGACAACTCCAGAAGAAGAGGGAACCAGATCTGACGCGGCCAAAAAGGAGCAATCAGAATCATGGTGCCTCGGTCTTGCTTGAGTTTCAACAAAGTCTTCCCCACCAGAGGTATGGGAGGATAAGCATACAGCAGGCCCTCCCCCCAGTCCAGGAGGAAGGCATCCGATGCCAGTCTGCCGTGGGCCTGAAGCCTGGAACAGAACTGAGGGACTTTGTGATTGGCTCGAGATGCAAAGATATCTACCAAGGGGGTGCCCCACACCTGGAAGATCTGTCGCACTACACGGGAATTGAGCGACCACTCGTGAGGTTGCATAATCCTGCTCAACCTGTCGGCCAGACTGTTGTTTACGCTTGGAGCACCATGCCGTGACGGCGAGCCCAGAGCCACATGCTGACGGCTTCCTGACACAGGGGGCGAGATCCGGTGCCCCCCTGCTTGTTGATGTAATACATGGCAACCTGGTTGTCTGTCTGAATTTGGATAATTTGGTGGGACAGCTGGTCTCTGAAAGCCTTCAGAGTGTTCCAGATCGCTCGTAACTCCAGAAGATTGATCTGCAGATCGCGTTCCTGGAGGGACCAGCTTCCTTGGGTGTGAAGCCCATCGACATGAGCTCCCCACCCCAGGAGAGACGCATCCGTGGTCAGCACTTTTTGTGGCTGAGGAATTTGGAAAGGACGTCCCAGAGTCAAATTGGACCAAATCGTCCACCAATATAGGGATTTGAGAAAACTCGTGGACAGGTGGATCACGTCTCTAGATCCCCAGCAGCCTGAAACCACTGGGAAGCTAGGGTCCATTGAGCAGATCTCATGTGAAGGCGGGCCATGGGAGTCACATGAACTGTGGAGGCCATGTGGCCCAGCAATCTCAACATCATGCCGAGCTGTGATCTGCTGGGACGCTCGCACCCGCGAGACAAGGGACAACAAGTTGTTGGCTCTCGCCTCTGGGAGATAGGCGCGAGCCGTCCGAGAATCCAGCAGAGCTCCTATGAATTCGAGTTTCTGCACTGGGAGAAGATGGGACTTTGGATAATTTATCACAAACCCCAGTAGCTCCAGGAGGCGAATAGTCATCTGCATGGACTGCAGGGCTCCTGCCTCGGATGTGTTCTTCACCAGCCAATCGTTGAGATATGGGAACACGTGTACCCCCAGTCTGCGAAGTGCCGCTGCTACTACAGCCAAGCACTTCGTGAACACTTTGGGCGCAGAGGCGAGCCCAAAGGGTAGCTCACAGTACTGGAAGTGACGTGTGCCCAGCTGAAATCGCAGATACTGTCTGTGAGCTGGCAGTATCGGGATGTGCGTATAGGCGTCCTTCAAGTCCAGAGAGCATAGCCAATCGTTTTCCTGAATCATGGGGAGAAGGGTGCCCAGGGAAAGCATCCTGAACTTTTCTTTGACCAGATATTTGTTCAGGGCCCTTAGGTCTAGGATGGGACGCATCGCCCCTGTTTTCTTTTCCACAAGGAAGTACCTGGAATAGAATCCCAGCCCTTCTTGCCCGGATGGCACGGGCTCGACCGCATTGGCGCTGAGAAGGGCGGAGAGTTCCTCTGCAAGTACCTGCTTGTGTTGGAAGCTGTAAGACTGAGCTCCCGGTGGACAATTTGGAGGTTTTGAGGCCAAATTGAGGGTGTATCCTTGCCGGCCTATTTGGAGAACCCACTGATCGGAGGTTATGAGAGGCCACCTTTGGTGAAAAGCTTTCAACCTCCCTCCGACTGGCAGGTCGCCCGGCACTGACACTTGGATGTCGGCTATGCTCTGCTGGAGCCAGTCAAAAGCTCGTCCCTTGCTTTTGCTGGGGAGCCGAGGGGCCTTGCTGTGTCACACGCTGCTGACGAGAGCGAGCGCGCTGGGGCTTAGCCTGGGCCGCAGGCTGTCGAGAAGGAGGATTGTACCTACGCTTGCCAGAAGAGTAGGGAACAGTCTTCCTTCCCCCCAAAAATCTTCTACCTGTAGAGGTAGAGGCTGAAGGCTGCCGGCGGGAGAACTTGTCGAAAGCGGTGTCCCGCTGGTGGAGCTGCTCTACCACCTGCTCGACTTTCTCTCCAAAAATATTATCCGCACGGCAAGGCGAGTCCGCAATCCGCTGCTGGATTCTATTCTCCAGGTCGGAGGCACGCAGCCATGAGAGTCTGCGCATCACCACACCTTGAGCAGCGGCCCTGGACGCAACATCAAAGGTGTCATACACCCCTCTGGCCAGGAATTTTCTGCACGCCTTCATCCGCCTGACCACCTCCTGAAATGGCTTGGCTTGCTCAGGGGGGAGCTTGTCCACCAAGCCCGCCAACTGCCGCACATTGTTCCGCATGTGTATGCTCGTGTAGAGCTGGTAGGACTGAATTTTGGCCACGAGCATAGAAGAATGGTAGGCCTTCCTCCCAAAGGAGTCCAAGGTTCTAGAGTCCTTGCCCGGGGGCGCCGAAGCATGCTCCCTAGAACTCTTGGCCTTCTTTAGGGCCAAATCCACAACTCCAGAGTCGTGAGGCAACTGAGTGCGCATCAGCTCTGGGTCCCCATGGATCCGGTACTGGGACTCGATCTTCTTGGGAATGTGGGGATTAGTTAAAGGCTTGGTCCAGTTCGCCAGCAATGTCTTTTTGAGGACATGATGCATGGGTACTGTGGACGCTTCCTTAGGTGGAGAAGGATAGTCCAGGAGCTCAAACATTTCAGCCCTGGGCTCGTCCTCCACAACCACCGGGAAGGGGATGGCCGTAGACATCTCCCGGACAAAGGAAGTGAAAGACAGGCTCTCAGGAGGAGAAAGCTGCCTTTCAGGAGGGAGTGGGATCAGAAGGAAGACCCTCAGACTCCTCGTCAGAGAAATATCTGATGTCCTCTTCCTCTTCCCACAAGGCCTCACCATCGGTGTCAGACACAAATTCACGGACCTGTGTCTGCAGCCGTGCCCGGCTCGACTCCGTGGAACCACGGCCACGGTGGGAGCGTCGAGAGGTAGACTCCCTCGCCCGCACCGGCGAAGCTCCCTCCGCCGACTAGTCGGGGAGCCTTCCTGGGAGGCTACCGCAGTCGGTACCGCAAGCGGCACCGAGGTCGGAGACCTCACCCCGGGCAATGGGCCAGCCGGCGCCTCGCTCGACGGTACCGGTGGCGCAAGCACCCCCGGTACCGGAGGGGTAGGGCGCAACAGCTCTCCCAGGATCTCTGGGAGAACGGCCCGGAGGCTCTCGTGCAGAGCGGCTGTGGAAAAAGACATGGAAGCCGATGCAGGAGTTGATGTCAGAACCTGTTCCGGGCGTGGAGGCTGTTCCGGGCTGTCCAAAGGGGAGCGCACCGACACCTCTTGAACAGAGGGCGAGCGGTCCTCTCGGTGCCGATGCCTACTGGGTGCCGACTCCCTCGGCGACCCAGAGCTCTCAGTGCCGACACGGGAAGGGGACCGGTGACGATGCTTCTTCGACTTTTTGGGACGAAGCATGTCACCGGAGCTTCCCGGCACCGACGAGGAGGACGTAGAATCCAGCCGTCTCTTCCTCGTGGCCGAGGCCGAAGGAGGTCGGTCTCGGGGGGGCTGTACCGCAGGAGCCCTCAGGGTAGGGGGAGACCCACCCAAAGGCTCACCGCCACCAGCAGGGGAATGGACAGCCCTCACCTGCACATAAGTACATAAGTACATAAGTAGTGCCATACTGGGAAAGACCAAAGGTCCATCTAGCCCAGCATCCTGTCACCGACAGTGGCCAATCCAGGTCAAGGGCACCTGGCACGCTCCCCAAACGTAAAAACATTCCAGACAAGTTATACCTAAAAATGAGGAATTTTTCTAGTCCATTTAATAGCGGTCTATGGACTTGTCCTTTAGGAATCTATCTAACCCCTTTTTAAACTCCGTCAAGCTAACCGCCCGTACCACGTTCTCCGGCAATGAATTCCAGAGTCTAATTACACGTTGGGTGAAGAAAAATTTTCTCCGATTCGTTTTAAATTTACCACACTGTAGCTTCAACTCATGCCCTCTAGTCCTAGTATTTTTGGATAGCGTGAACAGTCGCTTCACATCCACCCGATCCATTCCACTCATTATTTTATACACTTCTATCATATCTCCCCTCAGCCGTCTCTTCTCCAAGCTGAAAAGCCCTAGCCTTCTCAGCCTCTCTTCATAGAAAAGTCGTCCCATCCCCACTATCATTTTCGTCGCCCTTCGCTGTACCTTTTCCAATTCTACTATATCTTTTTTGAGATACGGAGACCAGTACTGAACACAATACTCCAGGTGCGGTCGCACCATGGAGCGATACAACGGCATTATAACATCCGCACACCTGGACTCCATACCCTTCCTAATAACACCCAACATTCTATTCGCTTTCCTAGCCGCAGCAGCACACTGAGCAGAAGGTTTCAGCGTATCATCGACGACGACACCCAGATCCCTTTCTTGATCCGTAACTCCTAACGCGGAACCTTGCAAGACGTAGCTATAATTCGGGTTCCTCTTACCCACATGCATCACTTTGCACTTGTCAACATTGAACTTCATCTGCCACTTGCACGCCCATTCTCCCAGTCTCGCAAGGTCCTCCTGTAATCGTTCACATTCCTCCTGCGACTTGACGACCCTGAATAATTTTGTGTCATCGGCGAATTTAATTACCTCACTAGTTATTCCCATCTCTAGGTCATTTATAAATACATTAAAAAGCAACGGACCCAGCACAGACCCCTGCGGGACCCCACTAACTACCCTCCTCCACTGAGAATACTGGCCACGCAATCCTACTCTCTGCTTCCTATCTTTCAACCAGTTCTTAATCCATAATAATACCCTACCTCCGATTCCATGACTCTGCAATTTCTTCAGGAGTCTTTCGTGCGGCACTTTGTCAAACGCCTTCTGAAAATCCAGATATACAATATCAACCGGCTCCCCATTGTCCACATGTTTGCTTACCCCCTCAAAAAAATGCACTCCAGACAAAGCACCACCGTCCGACGACATCAGCAGATGAGGAGGTCTCGATACCACCGACGCCGACGCAGCCCTCCGATGTCGCCCCGATGCAGAGGGCTGATGCCTCGATGCAATCGGGGGCGAGGATGAAGGTCCGGGCGTCGACGACGTCGAAGCAGTCGATACTCCCGGTGCCGATGCCGACGAAGAGCCCGAGAACAAAACGTTTCACTGGGCTAATCTCGCTACCTGAGTCCGCTTTTGCAAAAGAGAACACAGACTACAGGCCTGCGGGCGGTGCCCAGCCCCCAGACACTGAAGACACGACGCGTGCCTGTCAGTGAGCGAGATTACCCGGGCGCACTGGGTGCACTTCTTGAAGCCGCTGGAAGACTTCGATGTCATGGGCGGAAAAATTGCGCCGGCGAGATCAAAACTTGAAATGGCGAAAATGGCACCACAAAAAGTGGGGGAAGAAAACTTCGAACCGAGGCCTAAATAGGGCCTACCCCGACGACGAAAGAAAACTTACCGGGGCAAAACTAGAAGTAAGTACAGGAAGGGAGCAGACCGAAAAGGTCTCCTTCCGCCACTCTTTTTTTTTTAAAGCGAAGTCGAAAAACGACGCGCGAGGTCAACTTTCGGGGCGCGAACGGCGAAACACGACCGTACCGAGCGCGGACAAAAGAAGACTGGCCGGCATGAGCCGGTTCGGGCGGGAAGACGGCCGCGCATGCGCGGTGCGCATCGGCGCGCGAGGACTAGCAAAGGACTTTGCTAGAAAGTGTTCCGATTGGAGGGGCTGCCGTGGACGTCACCCATCAGTGAGAACAAGCAGCCTGCTTGTCCTCGGAGAAAGAATATTCCCTACCAAATTTCATTTAAATTCATCCACACATTGTGCCCCATTACATGTATATTAATAGACAGACAGAAAGGAGAGCTGACATTTTTCTGAAAAAATGTGCCTAAAATGGAATAGCAATTCTATAAGAGGGCACTGATTTTTAGGCACCAAGAATGCACCTATATAGGCGCCTAGTTTTCTTTATATAATACTAGCAAAACTGGTTAAATAAGTGCATATGTTTTGGGGTTCAAGCACTTATGTCAGCTATAAAGCTAGTATAAAGGTTTGCACCTAGATTGGGGAAGTACACCCTGCTCATACTCTGCAGAAATTCCATACATGTGAATATCCACCAGTAAGGATGCACTATTGCATTATCAAATTAAAAACTATACTAGGGAGGAAGTGACATCACTAACCTGAATAGCCATTTGAACCTCCAGCACTGAGGAACCTCAAGTAAATCTGTAGCAGTCGCCCTAATAAACCCACTTGTAAGTATGCATATTTACAGAATACCGCATAGCCAGAATATTGCCATTTTTGCATGTATGCATTTCACATATGTGAATAAATGATTAGAATACTGGCATTTACACTTAAATATAAGAAGCTTGTTATAGACTTCCCCTTGGAGCCAGAGGTTTCCCATGGTCTGCCCCAAGCTATAAGTTTATTTTAGTTTTTAATGTTATTTTTCAGTACAACCAACATACATTATAAACCAGAAATTATGTCAATCTTTAGGATAAGTTCTTCTGAAACATAGACAAATCTGTAAATTCCCCCTCCCACAGCAAAAAACAAGTGCCTTGTAGAAACACACTGCAAAATAAAACAAAGCAAGCTGCTAAAATATTATGAGTATTTCCTGCAAATCATCTATTCTCACCCAAAGACTAAAACTAACAGCCAAACTGCAGAAAAGAGGTAGCTAAAAATGTCTCCACTAAATCGTGATGCCAGACTACAAAGAGTATCCAATTTTTCTTGAACTGCTCCTTATCAAGCTTGGATACTATGGAATTACATACTAATTTTGAAAGTTTTTATAGGCTATTCTTTATAAAAAGTTTTTATTACGTTGAACTGAATTGTAGAGTGATATTTGTAATTCCCAGGATGTACCTGGCTTCTTATATGGGATCCACACTGAACCAAGAGGTAGTTGTGGAATATAAGAATGTTTTGTATTTGTATACCACCTTCTCCATCCTGGGCTTGAGGAGGAAACATAGCACATGACCTTTGAAAGCCTGCATACACTCCAGTTCTTCCAATCCACATAAACTTCCTGCCTCCTTCCAATACAAACCTCCTATTTGGGGGGAGGGGGGATGTGGCTAGCCTTCAGAACAGGTGGGTACTCACAGACCTGCTGATCCTCTCTTACTGGCAATGCTGCCATGGCACTGCCAACTTTTCACATGCTGTTGCCCTAGGCAGATGCCTAGGCTGCCTAATGGCAGGTACAGCCATGCAAGTACTTGTCTGTATGTTATTTTAATTTCCTAACCTGAACACACCCACAGAAATGCTTATTTTTATTGTATGCTATGGAACCTGTGTATATTTTTAGTCTCAACTGAGAAGAGAAATTCTTAGCCAGGTCATTTTACCCAAATATCTAGATAACTGAGTAAATGCATTTGAAAACTCTTCCTTATAAGAAGGAAAACGCTAAAATTGTTCAGTTGCACAAATCCTCTTGTACAGTATCAACAACACAGGTACCACACTATGGGGCCCTTTTTAAAAAGGTGAGGCAAGCCCACCGCAGACTTGCTGTATGCCAATTCGGCACTACCGCTGGGCTACTGCAGGAGCTTAGCAGTAGTGTCTTGCCCCCAACTGCACGCCACTTCTGGCACTCCAAAAAATATTTTAAAATTTTTTAGTGCTGGGGGCTTACCCAGCGGTATTCGGGCAGCCCGGCACGCTGTTTGGGTACCACTAGGATGGCACTGGAGCCCTTACCATCTCCTAAACAGGTAGCAGTAAGGGCTCCCCTGGGAAATGGCTGCACGGCAAGTGGTTAACTTACTGCATGGCCATTTCCTTGTTTTTTTTTTTTTTTAAAGAGTATTTTACCTGCTGTGGTAAAAGGGGGCCTCAGCGTGCAGCAAACCCACACACTGATGCTACCACAGCTTGATAAAAGGACCCCTATATAATCCAACTGTTATTAAATAAAATTGCTGCAGCCTCGTTAGCTTCTTCTGTTTCTGTAAATGCTATATGAGAACTGCACTGAACTTGGCACCAGAGCAAACATCAACATCTGATTTATCAAAGGTTTTCTCTCTGTCTGTATATATGGAAAACTATTCAATTAAGATCCATGATGCCAATAGTAAAGGGTAGACTGGTTGCAATTATTATTCCTAGTAAATGAAGCTGTGTTCATACTCACATAAACTTGGGAGCACTGAGTTTAACAATGATGAGTAATACATTATTGGTGTTATTTTAAAACAAATTGGAGATACTGCACTACAGCATCTATTTCATTAACCTCCATCTGAAAATGTTAATATTATTTGATCTTATTTCTGCTAGGTCAGTTTTCAAAATGGCAAAATGAAATGTTATGGACTGATGAGACAAAGTCAGCACGGATTTAGTGAAGGGAAGTCTTGCCTCACCAATCTAATGCATTTTTTTGAGGGGGTAAGCAAACATGTGGACAATGGGGAGCCGGTTGATATTGTATATCTGGATTTTCAGAAGGCGTTTGACAAAGTGCCGCACGAAAGACTCCTGAAGAAATTGCAGAGTCATGGAATCGGAGGTAGGGTATTATTATGGATTAAGAACTGGTTGAAAGATAGGAAGCAGAGAGTAGGATTGCGTGGCCAGTATTCTCAGTGGAGGAGGGTAGTTAGTGGGGTCCCGCAGGGGTCTGTGCTGGGTCCGTTGCTTTTTAATGTATTTATAAATGACCTAGAGATGGGAATAACTAGTGAGGTAATTAAATTCGCCGATGACACAAAATTATTCAGGGTCGTCAAGTCGCAGGAGGAATGTGAACGATTACAGGAGGACCTTGCGAGACTGGGAGAATGGGCGTGCAAGTGGCAGATGAAGTTCAATGTTGACAAGTGCAAAGTGATGCATGTGGGTAAGAGGAACCCGAATTATAGCTACGTCTTGCAAGGTTCCGCGTTAGGAGTTACGGATCAAGAAAGGGATCTGGGTGTCGTTGTCGATGATACGCTGAAACCTTCTGCTCAGTGTGCTGCTGCGGCTAGGAAAGCGAATAGAATGTTGGGTGTTATTAGGAAGGGTATGGAGTCCAGGTGTGCGGATGTTATAATGCCGTTGTATCGCTCCATGGTGCGACCGCACCTGGAGTATTGTGTTCAGTACTGGTCTCCGTATCTCAAAAAAGATATAGTAGAATTGGAAAAGGTACAGCGAAGGGCGACGAAAATGATAGTGGGGATGGGACGACTTTCCTATGAAGAGAGGCTGAGAAGGCTAGGGCTTTTCAGCTTGGAGAAGAGACGGCTGAGGGGAGATATGATAGAAGTGTATAAAATAATGAGTGGAATGGATCGGGTGGATGTGAAGCGACTGTTCACGCTATCCAAAAATACTAGGACTAGAGGGCATGAGTTGAAGCTACAGTGTGGTAAATTTAAAACGAATCGGAGAAAATTTTTCTTCACCCAACGTGTAATTAGACTCTGGAATTCGTTGCCGGAGAACGTGGTACGGGCGGTTAGCTTGACGGAGTTTAAAAAGGGGTTAGATAGATTCCTAAAGGACAAGTCCATAGACCGCTATTAAATGGACTTGGAAAAATTCCGCATTTTTAGGTATAACTTGTCTGGAATGTTTTTACGTTTGGGGAGCGTGCCAGGTGCCCTTGACCTGGATTGGCCACTGTCGGTGACAGGATGCTGGGCTAGATGGACCTTTGGTCTTTCCCAGTATGGCACTACTTATGTACTTATGTACTTATACCACAAGACCATACATTTTCTCCTTCTTACAAGTAACAGTGGGAGTTATCAATATTATTATATAGAATGTCTAATTTAGCCAGCCAGATTTTCAACATTTATTTTATTTAATTTAAGATTTCTAGTCCGCCTAGAACTAGGCGGATCACAAATCAACATACATAATAAAAAAGGCAAAAAGACAGTAACGGGCACTGGAGTATGCAATATTCAAAAAAGTAACAGACAAGATCAATCCCATGCATGTTCAAACAAATATGTCTTTAGCAATTCACTAAATTGAGCTCTACTGCTACACAGTCTCAAGTAACCTGGTAACATGTTCCAGATTTGTGGACTCTCTATTGAGAATGCAGTACTCCTTTTATTAGTTATACTACTACAGTTTGCAGTTTCTTGTTCATCAAAAACTTCACATTTTCACACCACAAAGATCAAACAGGTCAATGTTCCTGAATTACATCTTTAAGGTATTGAGGAATACAGTCAGAATACAGTGCTCGGTGTATCAACTCTACTACCTTGTACTGTACCCGAGCATGAACTGGCAACCACTGCAAAGAGTGTAAGATTGGAGATGTATGCTCAAACCTAGACACACCCGCCAACAATCGGGCATAAGAATTGTGTATCACCTAGACATCCAACTGAAAATGAGCTGGTATCTAAGCAGACAAAATGTGGTCAGTTAGAATTAGATTGATCAAATTACCCATTGCATTTCTTCTTTCAAAACTGGGCCATCGGAAGGTGCTGGGTACTAAGAGCCTTGTTTACTAAGTCGAGCTGTAGGCACGCTATCGTTTTTAGAGTGTGCTAATGCTAGAGACAGCCATAGGAATATATGGGTGTCTCTAGCGTTAGTGCATGCTAAATTTTAGACTGCACTAAAAATGGTAGTATGCCTCAGTAAACAGGGCCCTAACTGTGCACATACATTTCAGCTTGCTCTTAACGCAACAACTGGCTTTCAAAATGAAAGCCTCATGCAGACCCTCCTCCCACCCTCTTACCAAACTCTGCCCTGATTGCACCCTTCTCTTGGTGGGTAAAATTATTTATGCTGTAAATTACACAGGTACTTTTATGGAGTGAGTCGTTTGGACATTTTTCAGTGGGGTTTTTCCCCTAGGTAAACAGATGTTATACTTGTAGAAAAATACTTTCAAATTTGCCCTCCCAAATCCTTGCTAATGGACTATATATTTTGAAGTAATGAAAAAATGACACTTTTCAAAACCATTATGTAATGTGTTTTCACTTGGGAAAATAACTCTCCAAACTACACATCACATTACATGACATTTGATCTCACCGAGTTTTATTCATCAGGTCTGCTCCACGTGCTTTATAATAATCTAAATTTTGCTGGAACTGATAATTCACTGGTCTTGGATTTTTCTGTGAAAAAATAATCACAAATCTGATATCAAAATCTAAAATAAATCAGCAAAATAATTTAAAATGATGCACATAAAATTAAATATGTTTACATTGCAATGCTTACTAAAAAAATATGCCATTTTTATCATTTGGCCCACCCAAGCCCACCTGTGGCTATGCCACTGTTATCAATCCTAAACACATACTTCTTCCTTAAATTGTTAAATGCAAGCAAGCAGATTCAATTCCTTATTCAAACCCAAGGGCTCTGCGGTACCCAAATCAAAATCATCTGTTGTTCCAATTTTATCAGGATATTATTCACATCACCTTCTCCTCATGGGGCTGCTTTCATATCATAAAAAACCTAAAATCCTCAAATATTCCACCAACAGTTTTTCCAAACCTTTCCCTGTGGTGTTCAATAATGCTTTTATTTAGTGCACGTTTTGTCTTTCTGACATAAAATAATGTACATGGGCAGTAACATGTATACAAAGAGCAAAAAGGAGGAAAAGCAAAAAAACCTCACATAACTGTGAACAGCAAAACAAAAGAGTGGGGCGAATCCAAGGAGGATGTCAAAATATGTACAAAAACAAACAAACAAAAAACCTTTATTGTAAAAAGTCTTAGAAACGACTCTTTTAGGATGTCAAAATGTGTAAAAATCTTTTGGTAAAAATCTTTATTGACTTTTTACCATAAAGATTTTCACACATTTTGACATCCTAAAAGAGTCGTTTCTAAGACTTTTTACAATAAAGGTTTTTTGTTTGTCATTTCTATGACTTTTTACAATAACGGTTTTCTTTTAAATATTTTGACATTTTCCTTGGATCCGCCTCACTCTTTTGTTTTGCAGTAACACACATACCCCACTTTTTCAGTTCTACAATTTGAAAAATGTTTACGAACAATCCTTTTCCTGGTTACAGGTGGAACTCCACCACAAATGACAGAATCGGTCCAGAGGATCGCTTCTAAAATTGTTAGTGTTCTTTATCATAAAGCATATGGAGACAGAATTAAAAATCTCAATATGCATACTTTGGAAAAAAAAGATAGTAGAGGGGAGATATAATAAATTTAAATGCATTTGAAACACAGGAGGCAAACTTCTTTTAATTGAAAAAAGGCTCTGGGTCATAGAATGAAAGTGGAAGGAGGTAAATGTATGTTTCCTTATATTACTTTAGGAGTCTGTTACAGAAAGGGTGGAGGATGCATGCAATAGCCTCCCAGGGAAGGTGGTGAAGTATAAGAGCTATATCTGAATTCAAGAGTAAGCACAGAGGATCTCTGTGGAAGAGGAAGGGATTGTAGAACCTGGTAGTTGGTATGGGTGAGCAGACTGGATAAGCTGCATGGTCTTTACGTGTCATCATTTTTTGTTTCTAGTATGTATTTATGCTGCTTTCTAAGGGGCCTTTTTTCAAAGGCACGTTAGGTGCTACATGCACCTAAATGCGACTACCGCCAGGCTACCGCGTCCCCTGGTGGAAATTTTAGATTTGGAACGCCCATAACACCTGGACGATTTATTTATTTCCTCCCACGCAAGCCTTTTCTGGCAGTAATTGGCAGTTGGCATGTGCTGACCAGTCACCGCACGTGTAGCGCGTGAGCCCTTACCGCTAGATCAATGGGTGGTGTTAAGGGCTCAGGCCACTTTTGGACACGCGCCGATTTCAGTTTTACTGCATGCCCTTTTGCAGTCCCATTTAAAAAAAAGCCCCTTTTTGCAGACGCAATAAAAACTGGCCCGGAGTGTCCCCAATACATGTGCCTACACTACCACAGGCCACATTTTACCCCAGCTTACTAAAAGGACCTCTAAGTAACTTATTAGATATTTATAATGATAAACAGGAAAAACACATATATAAAATATAACCACTAGATGGCATACAAAACCTTGTTTTTTCAAATCACCAGCTATTGGTGCTTCCTGTATTTAAAGCATGGTAGGACTTGTAACACATAACAATAATCTGGATTGAGAAAAAAAATTTACAAAGGCATATTTGATGATATGCACTTACTCTCCTTAAAACATTACAATTTCTTTTCAAGACAATTTCTTTATAAATGCTGAAAAGGTCAAACTGTGGTTGAGCTGCAGAACTCCTGAAAACACTTGGGTTCGTGATCTGTTTGTAATGCTGCAGACTGACTATGAACGTTGAAGCGATACATTTGGGCTTGGGGGAACAACACAAATTCACCTCTGGGGTAAACCTTACTGTTAGTCGAGTAGCACTGAAAATTTCAGTTGCAGCAAAGGATTTCTTATGGCTCTCGAATAACTGGCAAAATGAAATAATCAAAACAATGGTGATGGGGTGAGGACAGAAAATAAGATTAAAAGATAAGTACCTGCCAAAAGCCAGTGCCTCAAAGCTATACATTTATATATGTGAGCCTTAACCTGTGCTCATCAGAAATTGCTCAAGAAATTATCCAAACTCTGCATGTTATAATAAAATTCAGTGAACGTACACTTTGTTCTTTGTAAATAATATTTTAAAAAGACAAAATTTCATACAATATTGGATATATGGGAAATATCAGGGTACTTTTATTTTAATCTTTTAGTTCATACACTTTATTAAATTTGCTGTATGAATTAATACAAAAACAAACATGGAAATTCTACAAGCTTGCACCTAGAGCTATGCACCACTTATGCATGTCAAAGATAACATTTTTGCATTTAAGTGCACTAGGTACTATTCTATAAAGTAGCGACTAAGTGCTATGGTATAAAACTCCAAGAGGGGCATAAACATGGGAAGTGCATAGCTGGACCAGGGGTGTGGCACCAAATAGTGTACATAATTTATAGAATACTATCACTTACATATGTTACTTGGCACACTTAGGTGTGACAATTTACATCTGCCACTGATATGCCATAAAGAGACGTGCCTAAGTTTTGGCATTCCAGTAGTGCCAAGTTATAGAATTGCCTCCATAGACAACAAATCATACAATGCTATAAGAACAAACCTTAAAGAAACTTCAGACCGCTCAAAACACGGTAACTTGGCTTATATTTGGTAAAACGTGATTTGAAAGCGCAAAACCCCTCCGCGAAAAACTACACTGACTCCCAATCAAAGAACGCATCACCTTCAAAATCTGCACCCTGGTTCACAAAGAGGGGCATAATCGAACGCAAATGCCTATCTCCATGGGCGTTTATCTCCGAGAACGGGTCCGTGAAGGGGCGGGCCGAACCATATTTTCGAAAAAATGGATGTTTTTGAGCTGGGCATTTGTTTTTTTTAGCGATAATGGAAACTAAAAATGCCCAGCTCAAAAACGTCCTAATCTGAGCCATTTGGTCGTGGGAGGGGCCAGGATTGGTAGTACACTGGCCCCCCTGATATGCCAGGACACCAACTGGGCACCCTAGGTCAGTGCGGTGGATTTCAGAAAAAGCTCCCACATGCATAGCTCCCTTACCACGGGTGCTGAGCTCCCAACCCCCCTCCCCCAAAACCCACTACCCACAAATGTACAACACTACCATAGCTCTTAGGGGTGAAGGGGGCACCTACATGTGGGTACAGTGAGTTTTGGAGGCCTCCCATTTACCAGCACAAGTGTTACAGGTGTGGGGGGGGGGGGGGGATGGGCCTGGGTCCACCTGGCTGAAGTGCACTGCGGTACCCACTAAAAGTGCTCCAGGGACCTGCATACATGCAGGCCTCTAGGACTTGTTGCTGCTGTATAACATTGGCACAGCAGTTGACACCTGAAGACTAATCTCTCCGAAAATGTCCTTTATTGGAATAAGCACGTTTACTCACAGTTAACTGCACAGGTTGTGCCCCACTGGCAACGAGTCTCCCTGGTACTGAGATGAGCAGTAGGTCAGAGCTGGCAGAATGCTGTACAATGCCCTCTTTCAGCCACATTCAAGGTAAGAACTAAGTTGTCTAACGTGGCTAACACAGGAAAGGGAACTAAAACTGGCTTACAAAAATGGCCACTACCGCATGGACTACAACAGGAAACACAACAGGGCGCACTCTGACCCAGTAGGCAGGAGGGAAAGCACCATGGGAGAAGAGCCTACCAACTACCAACATCGTGAGACTGTAACACAAGCTAATGAAATCACGGAGCCCAATACCCTATACCCACCACAATGCAATGCTGATGTGACCCTGTAGTGCACCTGAGAGCCACATCTGACCCAGGGAAAGGCTGTGAGAGGATCGAACACAATCTGCTGTCATGGAGGTGGGTATGGCATTTGAGGCTGGCATACAGGCTGGGAAAAAAGTTTTTAAAGTGGGGTTTTTGGTGGGAGGGGGTTAGTGACCACTGGGGGAGTCCGGGGACGTCATCCCCGATTCCCTCCAGTGGTCATCTGGGCAGTTGGGGCACTTTTTTGGGACTTGTTTGTGAAAAAAAAAGGGTCCAAAAAAAGTGACCCAAAATCGCGGTAAAAACGCCTTTTTTTTCGATTATCAGCTACAGACGCCCATCTCTCCTCGGCTGATAACCACGCCCCAGTCCCACCTCCGACACGCCCCCGTCAACTTTATTCGTTTCCGCAACGGAGTGCAGCTGGAAACGCCCAAAATCGGCTTTCGATTGTACCGATTTGGGTGCCTTTGCGAGAAAAGCGCCCATCTCCCGATTTGGGTCGAAATATAGGCGTTTTTCTCTTTCGATTATAAGCTGGAAAATCATCTACGGAGAAGCCCTGAGTTACATGATAGACTTGATCGACTTACCAATTAGAAATACATCCGAATCAACACGATCTTATCTAAATCTGCACTACCCAAGCTGCAAAGGACTTAAATACAAAACAACTTACGCATCTAGTTTTTCCTACACAAGCACACAACTGTGAACGCATTACCAAAAGCCTTGAAAACGACGTACGACCACCTAAACTTCCGGAAAGCGCTAAAAACCAACTTGTTTAAAAAGGCATACCCTACCGATCCAACTTAAATGCCTAATCTCTGCAACACAACCAAACTAAAGCACGTAATGGACATAACACAACTCTTCCGTTCTCCGATTCCCTAATGTGGCTGTGCCACATGAACTTGATCTTACCACAACATCACCCTGTATTTGTTCACACCAGAGCCTGCAAAGGCCTCTCCGGTACTATGTAAGCCACATTGAGCCTACAAATAGGTGGGGAAAATGTGGGATACAAATGTAACAAATAAATAAATAAGCAAAACTATAACAAACAACCATGGGGAACCTTACAACACATCAAAGAAAATAGGAGGGCTGTTTTAGCATTAACTAAGTGTCATCCCAGTTGGCCTTTGAACACCTTATCCTGTGAAAGATCTTTAATCGGTTTCCGTATCATCATAGTGCTCTTGAACTTCTGTGTTTTCTCTGCAGCTTTCAGTTCATACTTAAAAGTCAAATAAACTATATTTCACCAAAAAGGATACAGTATGGAGAAGATTGGACTGCTTCCAGTGGATTAACATCATTTGGATAGGCAAGGAAACCAAAATGTTAAGTAACTTCATATTGGGCTGCATAAGTCAGCCTCAACTCATAGCAATCTAAACAATATGATCTTCACTTAACAATTGTTGATTGTGGAGAATACCTTAAAACTGGTTCCATACATTGTTCCAAAAAATGTGCAACAATGGACATTCATATATCATATGAGTCAGAGTATCTATGCCCCTGGAATAGTGCTAACAAGTAGGTGTACCCAATAGTCCTGCCTTTCACAATTTCATTATTGTCCAGAGGACCCAGTACATCCAAAATAAGATTCTGTTTGAGGGTTGTGGGCACAGTAATCCTGTTGGCACGGCTCCAAACAATAGAATCTGCTGCATTTGGAGTGTTCCCCCCCCCCCCCCCCCCAGGTCTTAATGAAACTGCCAGCGGTCAGGTGCAGTTTATTGCAAAGGACTTTGTAAAAGCTATAACACACCTTTCAGTCAGTATAGTAGTACAGAGATTAAATCAGCTATGTGATTAAAGGCTTTATGCTTAATATCACTTTGAGGTGTATTTTCAAAACACGTAGACTTACAAAGTTACATAGAAACCTATGGAACTTTGTAAGTCTAAGTGCTTTGAAAATGAACCCCTTTGTCTAAAACAGTACATTAATTACAACCACTTGAAGTATTGTAACTATAGAATGTTAAACCTCTGTGTTAGGTCAAAGAAGGGCAAAACTTGATTCTGTTTTATTAGGCGGCCTAAGG
Source organism: Microcaecilia unicolor (assembly GCF_901765095.1). Lineage (NCBI taxonomy): Eukaryota > Metazoa > Chordata > Amphibia > Gymnophiona > Siphonopidae > Microcaecilia > Microcaecilia unicolor. The sequence continues at coordinate 175,850,873 of NC_044031.1, forward strand.
TCCAGACATCTGCTGTTTGTCACTAATGTAAAATGATAGCTTTATTACTTATCTTAATTCTAAGATTATTCCAAGGACACAACGCTACTTTTTCTCAGTATGTATTCTCAGTTGTGTCATCCAACATATTTAAAGCTGCAACAGTGTATGAGCTGTCTCAAACCATGACTTTTAATAGTATCAGAAAGACAGAGGAGAGGAATAAGATTCATCCTAGCTTGTTTCAGTTTTCGCCACACAGAGTTTAAGAGAGTAGATACAACTGGGTCAAGCCAGTAAACGCCACAGTGAAACAGGAAACCAATGTGATATAAATAAAAATCTGGAAATCTCACACCACCTAATTTTCTGAAAGCGCTTAATTTTTTCATACCCATTTGAGGATGTTTCCAAAACAAAAAGGACAAATTAGTGCTTTTATAGAACATTTTTGGATAAATTCAAGAAGAATTCCCAAGATTATTTGGTTCTTAAGTATTATCTTAAAAGCTTTAATATGATCCTACCAAGAAAGAGTTAATGGAGATCATTTCTGCATGACCTTCACTATATCCAATATTCATTGTTTGTTCAATTCCATGCAATAGTATACCCAAATATTTCATTTGAACAGTCCACAAGATTGGTTTGCATATTCCTTGGCTTGTTTATAGTTGTTCACTGGCATGCATTCTGACTTGGTCCAGTTGATTTTATATCCAGAAATGTGAGAAAATTGACTGAATTTGAAAGTTGAAGAATTTGGAAGAGCGATAAGTCTTCTGCATATGCGACAAGTTTAAAGGTTAAAGCAGTAAACCTTAGACCCTATATGAGCTTCTTGGCCTGTATCACTATTAAAAGAGGCTCTAGTGCAATATGAAGAGAAGTGAAGGATAGTGAGGAGATGGGGCACATCTGTTAGGTGTTGGTTCTGAGAGGGAATAGCTAATAATAAGCCTCAAAGACAGGCTGGCATAAAGGACCTGAACCCAAGTTAATAATGTTGAGGAAAACTCAAACCAGCTGATAGGGCCATTGTACAGTGGGGGAAATAAGTATTTGATCCCTTGCTGATTTTGTAAGTTTGCCCACTGACAAAGACATGAGCAGCCCATAATTGAAGGGTAGGTTATTGGTAACAGTGAGAGATAGCACATCACAAATTAAATCCGGAAAATCACATTGTGGAAAGTATATGAATTTATTTGCATTCTGCAGAGGGAAATAAGTATTTGATCCCCCACCAACCAGTAAGAGATCTGGCCCCTACAGACCAGGTAGATGCTCCAAATCAACTCGTTACCTGCATGACAGACAGCTGTCGGCAATGGTCACCTGTATGAAAGACACCTGTCCACAGACTCAGTGAATCAGTCAGACTCTAACCTCTACAAAATGGCCAAGAGCAAGGAGCTGTCTAAGGATGTCAGGGACAAGACCATACACCTGCACAAGGCTGGAATGGGCTACAAAACCATCAGTAAGACGCTGGGCGAGAAGGAGACAACTGTTGGTGCCATAGTAAGAAAATGGAAGAAGTACAAAATGACTGTCAATCGACAAAGATCTGGGGCTCCACGCAAAATCTCACCTCGTGGGGTATCCTTGATCATGAGGAAGGTTAGAAATCAGCCTACAACTACAAGGGGGGAACTTGTCAATGATCTCAAGGCAGCTGGGACCACTGTCACCACGAAAACCATTGGTAACACATTACGACATAACGGATTGCAATCCTGCAGTGCCCGCAAGGTCCCCCTGCTCCGGAAGGCACATGTGACGGCCCGTCTGAAGTTTGCCAGTGAACACCTGGATGATGCCGAGAGTGATTGGGAGAAGGTGCTGTGGTCAGATGAGACAAAAATTGAGCTCTTTGGCATGAACTCAACTCGCCGTGTTTGGAGGAAGAGAAATGCTGCCTATGACCCAAAGAACACCGTCCCCACTGTCAAGCATGGAGGCGGAAATGTTATGTTTTGGGGGTGTTTCTCTGCTAAGGGCACAGGACTACTTCACCGCATCAATGGGAGAATGGATGGGGCCATGTACCGTACAATTCTGAGTGACAACCTCCTTCCCTCCGCCAGGGCCTTAAAAATGGGTCGTGGCTGGGTCTTCCAGCACGACAATGACCCAAAACATACAGCCAAGGCAACAAAGGAGTGGCTCAGGAAGAAGCACATTAGGGTCATGGAGTGGCCTAGCCAGTCACCAGACCTTAATCCCATTGAAAACTTATGGAGGGAGCTGAAGCTGCGAGTTGCCAAGCGACAGCCCAGAACTCTTAATGATTTAGAGATGATCTGCAAAGAGGAGTGGACCAAAATTCCTCCTGACATGTGTGCAAACCTCATCATCAACTACAGAAGACGTCTGACCGCTGTGCTTGCCAACAAGGGTTTTGCCACCAAGTATTAGGTCTTGTTTGCCAGAGGGATCAAATACTTATTTCCCTCTGCAGAATGCAAATAAATTCATATACTTTCCACAATGTGATTTTCCGGATTTAATTTGTGATGTGCTATCTCTCACTGTTACCAATAACCTACCCTTCAATTATGGGCTGCTCATGTCTTTGTCAGTGGGCAAACTTACAAAATCAGCAAGGGATCAAATACTTATTTCCCCCACTGTATGTAATCAAATGCTTTCTCTGCATCCATTGAGACTGCAACACATGGAGACTGAAATGATTTGAGTCCACAGATTATGAAATATTCTAATGTTGTCACTCATAAGTCTACTGGAAATGCATCCAAGCTGATCAGTATGTAGAATGTGTGTGTGTGTGTGTGTGTGTGTGTGTGTGAGGGGGGTTATATTCAGCCTGGCAGCCAACAAACACCTCAATAATTTTGAATCTTCAGTATAAAAGCAATCAGGACTTCAGTAAAGGCAACTGAGTCTTCACAGTAATCATGAAGACTGACATAAAACTGTAGTAGTTTTGGGGCTAATTCCTGTATAAACTGTATATAATACTCAGCGGCAAATCCATCTGATCCAGGTACTTTATTCACTGCCACAGAATTAACAGCTTGTATTACTTCATGAAGAGTGATAGGTGCATCTCATAGCAAACTATTGGTCTGATAGCAAAGGATGCGGCTTCTCAAAAAAAGCGAATGATACATACCTGTAGCAGGTGTTCTCCGAGGACAGCAGGCTGATTGTTCTCACGAGTGGATTTAAGAAGTGTGGTCGGTGCGGCCGGCATATCTCGCAGACCGACACTCACGCTTGATGCCTCCAGTGCCTCGGGCCGGAGCACGATACCAAGACGTGCACCTTGTGTCTCGGTTTACGGAAACGGACACAGGTGGTGAGGCAAGTTCTGCGGGACCGTCTTTTTGGAACTTGCGCCGGCCCCTCGACGTCGACGGCATCGGTGTCGACGGCCGGATCTTCGGTACCGGTACCGATGTCCACGAAATCGGCACCGACGGCACCGACCCCCAGTAGCACAGGTTCCGTTGGCCCACTGGTCTTCCGGAGATGGCAGGGGTGAGCGGCCGCGTAGGCAATCGGCCCCGGTCACTCCCTCTACCCAGGGCCATCAGGACCGAACCCTGTCGGACCCGATCCCTCGAGGCCGAGGGGGATCTACCTCCTCCTCTTCGGTACCGCCGAGCGCCGATGACGGGCACCGGAAGAAAGCTAAAAAGCACCGTCATCGGTTGCCTACGGCGCGCATGTGGCTACCAGCTCCGGCTCCAAAGATGACTCGACGCCGAGGAAGCGGCAGCGCCGGGAGGAGCGTTCCCCCTCGGTGGTAGAGGTATCGCTACGTCAGGGCACGGGTACTTCGATGCAGTCTCCTGGACCCGAGCAGATTCTGGCACCGGCACCTCCACCGGCCCCCTCGCCTTTCCCGACAGCGGGCCTTGACGAGTACCTCTGGGCCATCCTTCCGGGGATCCTGGAAGGGCTGATGCGCCAGACTGTGCCGGCGCTGGGGGTGCTTGCGCCCCCGGCGCCGTTGATGGAGGCGCCGGCGTGCTCTAGCCCGGTGCCGAGGCCTTCGACGCCGACGCCGCTTGCGGCGCCGGTCTCGACCGCCACGCAGGTGGAGTCCCCGTCGACGTCGATGGAGGTAGCTTCATCCCTGCCGGAACGGGAGTCCACCGCTCGACGCCGCCACCGAGGACTCGGTGCCTCGAAGTCGAGCCGGGCCCGGTTGAGGTCTGAGCTACAGGAGCTCATGTCCGACACCGAGGAAGAGGCCTCGTGGGGGGAGGAGGAGGACCCCAGATATTTCTCCTCAGAGGAGTCTGTGGGCCTTCCCTCCGACCCCACTCCTTCACCGGAGAGAAAGCTCTCGCCACCTGAGAGCCTCTCCTTTGCCTCCTTTGTCAGGGATATGTCTATCTGCATTCCCTTTCCCGTGGTCTCTGTGGATGAGCCGAGGGCCGAGATGCTCGAGGTCCTCGACTATCCATCACCACCTAGAGAGTCCTCCACGGTACTGTTGCACAATGTCCTCAAAGAGACACTGCTTCGGAACTGGTTGAGACCTTTATCTAATCCCACCATCCCCAAGAAAGCGGAGTCCCAATACAGGATCCACTCAGACCCAGAGTTAATGCGGCCCCAATTGCCTCATGACTCGGCGGTCGTGGACTCTGCTCTCAAGAGGGCACGGAGTTCGAGGGATACCGCTTCGGCGCCCCCGGGGCGGGAGTCTCGCACTCTGGACTCGTTTGGGAGGAAGGCCTACCAATCTTCAATGCTCGTGACCCGCATCCAATCCTACCAGCTCTACACGAGCATACACATGCGGAATAATGTGAAGCAACTGGCGGACCTGGTCGACAAGCTCCCCCCGGAGCAGTCCAGGCCTTTTCAGGAGGTGGTCAGGCAGCTGAAGGCGTGCAGAAAGTCCCTGTCCAGGGGTATTTATGACACCTGTGATGTGGCATCTCGAGCTGCGGCCCAAGGTATAGTGATGCGCAGACTCTCATGGCTGCGTGCCTCTGACCTGGACAACTGCACCCAGCAGCGGCTGGCTGATGTCCCTTGCCGGGGGGATAATATTTTCGGCGAGAAGGTCGAGCAGTTGGTGGACCAACTACATCAGCGGGAAACCACCCTCGACAAGCTCTCCCACCGGGCGCCTTCAGCATCCACCTCTGCAGGTGGACGTTTTTCCCGGGCCTGGCAGGCTGCGCCCTACGCCTACAACAAGCGTAGGTACACCCAGCCGGCCCGAAGGCCTCATCAGGCACAGGGACAGTCCCAGCGCGCTTGTTCCAGCGTGGGGCTGCCGTGGACGTCAACTCAGTCGTGAGAACAAGCCGCATGCTTGTCCTCGGAGAATGTATGATACGTGTCAGGGGTTACAATGGATTCAGACTTAAACAGACCAGAATAAAACTGAGCAAAAAGGTCTGCTGTGGGTACACAACCATTAAGATGTCTGATAGCCATTATGGTGCAATGATAGTTGCGGAAATGAAGGTATCAAGCAAGTGGGCAACTTGCTTTGTTTTGGCCTACATAATTATTGGTTTTCTGCTCAAAAACCTCTAATATTCTTGTACTTCAATTGCATTATGGGTAAAGAATTTGAAGCATAAACATATTATTGAAAATATTAAGAATTTGGATTCCTAGCAATAATATGTTTATGCTTCAATCTGGAGATTTCTAATTCTGTGGCTCTAAGTTCTTCTCGCTCCTACTATTTTGCAAAGCGCCTGTGGGAAGATTTTGTAGACTGCTTAGGTTAGAAGAGGAGAGCTAGAACCTGATCCATTCCTAGTAAAAAAAAATAAAAAGTCTGAAGAATAAAACTGCATTTGTTGTATAAAATCTAGGTCCACAAGGGGTTGATTATTAAACCTCCAGGCTGCTGTCGTCCTTGGAGAAGTCCTAAGTGTGGGTGTTAAACTATAGCTGCATGGTCTGAAATCAAAATGGGTTTAATTTCCATATGGAGAACTTGGCACATACTGGAATTTGATATATTAATCTAATCTAGAGTATATATTGTGCTAAGCAGTTTAAGTTAGGATAATCTTTTTGAAATTTTACTTAAACTACATAACTATATGGATAGTGGCTTAATGAAGCTGCAGACATTTACACCTGCTTGGGATCAGGCATATATGTTCATGAATAAAGTATGCACGTACATGCATATTTTAAAATGCATGTACATTGTGATTCTTGTCCGTGTTCCAGCCAAACTCCTCCCCTGACACATGTCTACCTGCTGGTGGTGAAACAGGACAAACCTTCTTGCAGCCACACATACTTTTATGCATATAAATTTTATATGGCAATTTTATAAGGATTTTTATGCAAATAAAAAAGCTTGTACTTGACAAAAATTCTTTATACAATTAACTCCTAAATAACATTGCAGATAATTCCAACCCCTGAAATACCCCCATAGAAATGGGAATCTACACTGATATGTCTTCACAAAAATGTATCTGTACATGCTGGTCAGAAACTAAAGACTCAAAGCATGCCATTCTTCTCCTCTGATCCCATACAAACATTGCTGATCTAATAAAGTAGTGTACCTCACAGTACTAAAAATGCAACGTGATAATACTCAAACCTTTCCAACTCACATAAAAGCGCATTGAAGGTAGATACTAATAATGATTCTGTCCCATGCAATACCCTAAATCCATATAAATGGGTATCACATCTAGCAAATTTGAGAAGGAAACCCTTTAACATTACTTTCTATTCAATAGCTTGACTCAAAAAGGGTAAAGTTCAACACTGGCAGGGAGTTGGATGTATCATCAAGCTTTGATACTAGTGATCATTCAATATTACTGTCAAGGGTGAAGGATCACCGAATTGTTTTAATCCATTTCAGGTCAGGTTCAACAAGTAGGATTGGTGAGACACTACTGGGCTCATTTTCGAAAGAGAAGGACGTCCATCTTTCGACATAAATTGGAACATGGGCGTCCTTCTCACAGGGTCGTAGAAAATCAGTACAATCGAAAGCCGATTTTGGATGCCCTCAACTGCACTAAGTCGCAGGGACAGCCAAAGTTCAAGGGGGCTTGTTGGAGGCGTAGCGAAGGAAGGATTTGGGCGTGTCTAACACTTGGACATCCTCAACCCATAATCGAAAGAAACAAGGACGTCCCTGACGAACACTTGGACGACTTTACCTGGTCGTGTTTTTCTTACGACCAAGACACAAAAAGGTGCCGAACTGACCAGATGACCACCGGAGAGAATCGGTGATGACCTCCCCTTACTACCCCAGTGGTCACTAACCCCTCCCACCCTCAAAAAATCTTTAAAAATATTTTGTGCCAGCGTCTATGCCAGCCTCAGATGTCATACTCAGGTTCATCACAGCAGTATGCAGGTACCTGGAGCAGTTTTAGTGGGTGCAGTGCACTTCAGGCAGGCGGACCCAGGCCCATCCCCCCCTACCTATTACGTTTGTGGAGGAAACAGCGAGCCCTCCATAACCCACCAGAAACCCACTGTACCCACATCTAGGTGCCCCCCTTCACCCATAAGGGCTATGGTAATGGTGTACAGTTGTGGGTAGTGGGTTTTGGGGGGGGGGGTTGGGGGGCTCAGCACACAAGGTAAGGGAGCTATGTACCTGGAAACAATTTATGAAGTCCACTGCAGTGCCCCCCAGGGTGCCCAGTTGGTGTCCTGGCATGTCAGGGGGACCAGTGCACTACAAATGCTGAGATGGATGTCCTTGGTTTCGATTATGCTCATATTAGCCCTCTCCTCGTCACTTCACTGGCTTCCTATCCATTTCCGCATACAGTTCAAACTCCTCTTATTGACCTATAAGTGCATTCACTCTGCAGCTCCACAGTACCTCTCCACTCCTCCCCGGGAACTCCATTCACTGGGTAAATCTCTCTCATCTGCACCCTTCTCCTCCACTGCTAACTCCAGACTCTGTTCCTTTTATCTTGCTGCACCATATGCCTGGAATAGACTTCTTGAGGCGGTACGTCAAGCTCCATCTCTGGCCATCTTCAAATCTAAGCTAAAAGCCCACCTTTTTGATGCTGCTTTTAACTCCTAACCCTTATTCACTTGTTCAGAACCCTTATTTTATGATCCTCACTTTAATATTCCCTTATCTTGTTTGTCCTGTTTATCTGTCCTAATTAGATTGTAAGCTCTGTCGAGCAGGGACTGTCTCTTCATGTTCAAGTGTACAGTGCTGCGTACGTCTAGTAGCGCTATAGAAATGATAAGTAGTAGTAGTAGTAGGATGTCCGTTTCGATTATGCCCCTACATGAGGGGCATTGTCAAACGAAACGTCTAAATCAGAATTTGGATGTTTTACAAAGGCGTCCAAATTCCAAACAGGAAAGAAAGTCATTTTTGAAAACGATAGATGTCTATCTTTTGTGTTCGAAAATACTATGGACATCCTGTGATTTAGACATCCTTTTTTTGCTCCATTTTCGAACAAAAGACGTCCAAATGCAAGACATCCGAAACAGAGGAGTGGCTTAATGGATAGTGCAGCGGGCTTTGATCCTGGTAACATGGGTTCAATTCCCACTGCTGCTTCTTGTGTCTCAGGGCAAGTCAAATGCACAAGGGGCATTTTTGGATATGACATTTAAGTCTGAATTTGGACGCTTTTTGTAAAATGTCTAAAATCAGAACAGGAAAGGTCATTTTCTACAAAAAAAAGTCTATCTTTTCCTTTTGAAAATGCTGTTTGGAAAAATGTTTTGTGATTTGGATGTTTTATTTTTTGGTCCATTTTCAAACAAATACATCCAAATGCAAAACGTACAAAATACACAAGAACATCCACAATAAAGTGAAACCATTCACATGTTCTAAGTGTGGTGAAAAGTTTGGTTGTAATGTAAATCTCAAAGTGCACCAGAAAGTCCACAAGGGAGTGAAACCATTTACATGTCCCGAGTGTGGTAAAAGCTTTGGCTGGAAAGAAAGCCTCACATGGCTTTAGAGAATCCACACAGGGATGAAACCGTTTACATGCACTGAGGAGGTAAAAGCTTCAGCTGCATTGGGACAGGTAATTAGGGAATGTACACTCTTGCTATGAAGTATGGAAAAATAGTACTCTGGTATTTAGATATATGTAATGAGACCTCCTTTTCATCTATAGATCTGAATTCAAAGCCCAAATCTAATTATAAACAATAAACACAAGGCTCAGATGTTATAAAAAAAAAAACAGAAAGCTTGGCATTAGGTAGAATAGTGGAAAAATGACATCCCAGGAAAGCAATAGGGCATCATTAGGGGCACTGCAGTGGACTTTATAAATTGCTCCCAGGTACACATCTCACCATTGCTCCCTTACCTTGTCTGCTGAGCCACCCAAAACCCACTACTTCCAACAGTACACCACTACCATAGTCCTTACAGGTGAAGGGAGCACCAATATGTGGGTACAGTGGGTTATTGGTGGGTTTTGGAGGGCTCACAATTTCCTCCACAAGTTTAACAAGTAGGGGGAGATAGAAGCCTGGGTCCACCTATCTGCAATGCACTGCACCACTACTAGACTACTCCAGGGACATGCATGCTATTCTAATTGACCTGAGTATAACATCTGAGGCTGGCAAGTAATATTTTTAATCACAATTTTTTTGGGTGGGAGGGGGATAGTGACCACTGGGGGAGTAAGGGGAGGTGATCCCAGAGTCCTCCAGTGGTCATCTGGTCATTTGGGGCATCTCTTGTGTGGAGTAGAGGAGTAGCCTAGTGGTTAGTCCAGCAGACTTTGATCCTGGGGAAGTGGGTTCAATTCTTACTGCAGCTATTCGCTATAAAAACAGGTCTAGCTCAAAATGTCTAAATTTTAGTCTTAACGCCTTTGTTTTGTTCCATTATTGCTGAAAGACGTCCATGACTTAGGAATGTCCAAGTCCCGCCTTGAACATGCCCCTGGCACGCCCCCTTGAGATTTGGACGTCCTTCTGATGGACTTCAGAGAAAGACATCCAAAAAGAGGTTTCGATAATACTGATTTGGACGTTTCTGCAAGATAAACGTCCAAATGCTGACATGTCACTTTTTGGATGTCTATCTCTTTTGAAAATGAGCCTGATTATAGCTGAAGTAAGAGCACCATAAGATTAAGCTTTGGTATTGATCTGCAATCTCTTTGTGAGGATCTATCAGCTCATGATGATGCAAACTTTCTCCCTTCCTGCTCAAATCTTATTCTGTGACTGTGCTGACTGCAACAACAGACTACATACAAGCTGTACGAAATGGAAGATAGCTAACAATCTGGATTTTTAAAGACTGAGGATTTATGGGTTGATGAGTCCTTTACTGCAGTTGTTCCAACATGTTGCTTATTCAAGATATGAAGCTACCTATTTCATCTGAAGTTCAAACTTTTGGTGTATTATTCAATTCCCGGTTATCCCCAAAAAGAGCAGTAATGAAGGACAACATATTTTAAACTTCAGATTTGTGAAGGTTTAAGCTACTTCTGGAAATTAAGAGCTTTGGTCTGTTTTGCAATCATTTTTTGTATGCACCACTAATTTTTGAAATTCACTGTATCTCAGCTTGACTGACTCCTAAATAACAGAGGAGTTTTATGACAGGGTACCAAGGTTAAGTGGGCTGGAAAGTGCCTATTGTAACTTACAAGATGCTAGAGAAAATCCTGTATTTACTCCTACATTGCAGTCACAGAAACTATGGAGCTCACTTTCAAAAGAGAAAAATGTCCGAAAAGTGTCATAAAGCACCATTTGGATGAATTTCTTCTCAAAATGTCCAAATCGGTATTTCAGAAACCTGTTTTGCAAATGACTATCTATGCAGTTTGTCTGCAGTGGGTCCAAATCACAAGAGGGCATTTTGATGGCAGGATTAGGGCAGGCTTAATGCGTGCCTAACACTTGGACGTTTTACAGCCATATTGGAACAAAACAAAAATGTTCAGGGCGAAAATCTGTTTAGTCTGCATCTGTTTTTATAATGAATAAGGCACAAAAAGGTGCCCTAAATGACCAGATGACTACTGGAGGGAATCAGGGATGACCCCCCCTTACTCCTCCAGTGGTCAATGACCCCCCCTCCCACTCCCCAAAAATGTGAATAAAATAGTACTTGACAGCCTCAGATGTTATAGCCAGGTCCAGTTGAGCAGCATGCAGGTCCCTGGAGTAGTGTAGTGGTGGGTGAAGTGCACTGTAGGCAGGCGGACCCAGGCCTATACCTCCCCCTACTTGTTACACTTGTGGGGGGAAACTGTGAGCCCTCCTAAACTCACTAAAAAAAACACTGTACTCACATATAGGTGACCCCTTCACCCATAAGGGCTATTGTAGTGGTGTACAGTTGGGGGGTAGTGGGTTTGGGTGAGTTTTGGAGGGCTCAGCAGACAACATAAGGGAGCAACAATGAGATGTGTACCTGGCAACATTTATATTAAGTCCACAGCAGTGTCCCATAGCTCTCCTGGGATGTCTGGGGTACCAGTATACTAAAAATACAGGCCCCTCCTACATTCCAATGGCCTGTTTTTCTACATTTTTCACTTGTATGTTTTTTGTTTCTGAAAATGAATTGAAAATATAAACGTATAGAACACAAAACCTTGTTATAAATGATATTTTCGAAAAAAAAGATAGACATTTTGAAGTTTTGAAAATGGCCATATTTCCTATTCAGATTTTGGACGTTTAGCACAAAACGTCCAAAGTCTGACTTAGACATCATATTGAAAATGGCCCTCATTTTATGCTTGAGTAGGCGTAAATATCTGTGTGTAAAGCATGTGCATACATTTAAGCATTTCATAATGAACATATGAACTTTGCAATTCCTTCTCTGCTGTATTCAGACTGTGCCCCAGCTGTGCCTACAGTAGTAGTATGCACATGCATGCAATTGTGCATACTTTTACACCCAGTACAACTTTATAAGAGCCATTCTACATATGATATGTCTATTGCCCCATATATGCGAAAATGGTTATAAAAATTACCTCCAAAAAGTCTTACACAGCTCACATAGAATGCTATTGCATGTTTATTGATTGGCTGCCAGCATTCTGAATGCATCACTCCTTATCTATGTTCATTACTTTCCCTTATACATTGTAGCTCTTTTTTTTTTTTTTAAGTCCTGAGAGGTTTTTGTATTGCTATTTTCTGCTTTCAGTTTTTCTGAAAGAATCTTCAGGCATGGGAGGCTGTTGGACCTTAGAGGACTTCTGAAAACAGAAAAACTGAAAGCAGAAAATAGCAACACAAAGTCCCTGAGGAAGCCACATTAAGGTGAAACGGTGGTGCCGTTGGACAAAAGCTAAGTGTTGCCTTATACTTGTTGGCGCTTTCGATTAAGTCTTTTGTTAAATTACAGTCAGCACTTCAATGCTATTTTTTGAAACACAGCATTTATACACATAAAAACAAGGAGAATTTTGAACCCCCATGAAAGAAACTATCAACGGCCACTACCAGGCACGTTGTAAACCTAGGATGTTATGTCCAATAGGTTCTGAGGGGTTCTCTCCTTTTTACAAAAATTTACATAAAGCAGACTAAAAATACTAAGAATTTAAAAGAATATATCAGTGGATTAGCCATTGTTTCTGGTGTTATTTCTTTGTTTAGTATAGATTTACCGTATGTTGCACCAGTTTTCCTGCACTATTTTCATTTTAGTGTTGACACTAAGATCTTCTCAAGGACTATCACTAACCACACCCTCTCCAAAAGACAGTACATGATGTGATACCTGCAAGCGAACCTTCTCTGGAGTAGCCCCAACACTCTGGAATGCACTGCCTGAAAGGCTCTGCTTAACACTATCTCTACTTCAGGAAGCAGGTGAAAGCTTGGCTTTTCAACCAGGCCTTTAATGGAAGAAGTAACATACTTGTTAGTCTCACTCATATACATACACACACAAGGAGTGACACGGGCTGCACATAACTGCAGCAGGACATGTTTGTCCACTCCTAACCTAGCTGAGATAATATTTAACCATTTCTCTGACCTTACGTGCACCTTTTGTTAAATTACTTTCTAACTCTTCTTACTCTCTTACCTATCTATATGTTTCATCTTTGCTTATATCCTTCACTGTCAATTAAAATGTTCTATTACATATTGTGTTGACATTTTAAGTAGTATACTATGCCATATTTTGTATTATTTATTTTTACTGCTATAATTGCTTATTGCTCATGTTTGATTTATTCTTACTGTAAACCGCCTTGAGTGAATTCCTTCAAAAAGGTAAATAAACCCTAATAAAAATACATAAATAAAAGAAGGAAGGCTATTGGTGGAATTACAAGACTCAACTGATGGTCATTGTGTAGACAGAGATGAGGGAAAAGCAGAATTACTGAACAATTACTTTTGTTTGGTATTTATGGAAGAAAAACCCATTAAAGGTCTATGGATGTTTGACAAGGATGCATATGGGGATGGCATAGAGACTGCACTCTTCATAGGAGAAAGTGTATATAAACAATTTGCAAATCTGAATGTGGACAAAGTCATGGGACCGGATGAGATATATCCCAACATACAGAGGGAATTTAGATCCTTGAAAACTGGAGAGGTACCACAGGATTGGAGAAAGGCTGATGTGGCAAGGGGACATAACTCACTCATCTGGATTGGTATGGTATGGATAATAAGAAATGATCATTTGAATTAGATGTGTTTATTTCTTCTTCTATGTTATAATTGGTATCCAACTACCTGAAATAAGCAGTTCATGCATAAAACCTACAAATGTGTCTGAATTAAAGCAGCTTTGCAAAGAAGAGTGGGTCAATTTGAAAGATTGATGTCAAATAATAGGAAGCATTTGGTTGCAATAAAGGTGGTGTAACCAGTTATTAAGCTTAAGGGGCAGTTAATTTTTCACATGGGTGATATAGGTGTTGGATGACTTTGCACCTTAAATGAATGACGTAGTAATGTAAAAACAGTGTTATGTGTTTAGTCAGGCTCCTTTGTCTAATATTACATTCTGTTTAAAGATTAGAAACCATTCAGTGTGACATATATACAATATATTTAAAAGAACTAGATGAAAGGCTACTCTGTATTGCTTGATACAAGACCCATTTTATTAAGATAATTCTATGTGAATAGAAGAATTTTCCCTGGGACTCTCACCCAACCAAACAAAGGATTATGTTTCTTGTTATGAAGAACAATAAGAAAGAGATAGTATGAAGTACGTTTGTTTATAAAGAAATGACAAGCAATTCAGGACATGAAGCATTGATCTACCATCTGAGCACTTAAAGCTGTTATTAGCAATAATGATCCAACCAGAACATATGAAAGAGATTTAAGTACTGCTTTCAGGAGGACCTATTTAAATTCCTGTTAAGGTTTGCTGGTATCAAAAGGAGAGTGTTTAAAGAGCTATTATAGAACAATAAAATACAGAAGAAAAAAAAGAAAATTAAATCCTGAAAATACAGCTTCATGGATAGAAGACATACAGTGCTTGTTAAAAAAACACACAACATCTAAGTCAGGGAGTTTCAACCCAGCTAGTCAGGGTTTTCAGGATATCCCATTGAATTCAATGGGGATAGCCTGGAAACCCCGGCTGGCTGGGTGTGCCCCAAGGACAGGATTGAAAACCTCTGATCTAAATTAACAGAAAAGCATCTGATAACAGTTTCTCAAACCTTGTCAACATTTATTAAAAAAAAACAAAAAAAAAACCAAAATTGGATTTCAAAAAGATAGTGACAGAAAAAGGTGTCTTAGGGCATTTATAACTCAGTGAGCGCTACCTGGCAACTTTTCTTTTCCCTGTATCACTTAAGAATGAAGGAAAATACTAGAGTATAACCTGATTTTCTCCCTTACCTTCAAATCTCTTTCTCACTCCTAAATTTAACTAGCAAAGTTTACATACTGTGGTTCTTTTAAACTACTGTAATGACCTACATGTCAAGAGGTAGCTAAATTAAATCAATTGTAAGGCTTAGTTTAAGAAAAGATTACAGTGTTTGCAATTCCACTGTAGATAACTAAATCAAGAAAAAATATTAGAAAACTATACCCTCTAAATAGAAGGGATAGCTTTATAAACCATTTCCCAGGAATAAAGCACAATTTATGCTTGGGAAATGGCTTTTTATAAAACTTTGTTGAATACATGTGTAAAAGTATGTGAGGCAACAATACTGTACATAATTTCACATGAATCACACTTAGGCATTCCAAGGGTACACAGCGAGATATGAATGTACTTTAAAAAAAATACTTACCTGCACATATTTATGCATAATAGTTACAATTGCCTTGGAACAGGTGTAACTTTGTACATGAACCTCTCTTCAACCAATGGGGATCAGTCTAAGAGCATATTTTATAGACATATCTGCATGTATGTTGTCGTAAAAAAAAAGATTTACGGACATTCCATGAAGTTACATAGTAGCACATTTAAAACAAAGATATTTCTTCATTCAATGTATATTGTTAAGCTCTGGAACGTTTGCCAGAACAAGTGATAAAAGCAGTGAAATGTTATTTCAGAAGATTCACATTGATTATAAAGTGTTCACGGCGCTGCATTCTAGGGGTGAGCAGGTTCCCTGATGAAGATATTCGAAACGGGACCGCAGGAACCAGTGCATTACCTAGCAGAAATTGGATCTAGCGCATCACCAAGAGGAAATTGGCACAGCATTGAGAAAAAATATTTGGCAATATTTGGCAAGATAAGTGAATCAGTTCTATGTTTTTTTGATATGTTGAATAGTTTTTTTAAGTCTTAAAAAGACACTCACATGATCTAATACTAAGGACATTGTAATTAAAAATCGAAACAAAAAAAGAAAAAAAACAAACAATTGAGGGTTTTTGAGTCAGTGATGACTTTTTCTACGTGCTATACAATGAACACTAATGTGTAAAAATAGCCGTAGTAGTTGAGACTTTTCCCTCATTTGCAAAAAAATCTCTGCTATAGGTGTATTTAAAAACAAACAAACATTTGGACAAATTCCTGGAGGAAAAGTCCATAAACTATTATTAAGGTAAACCTGGGGGAAGCTACTACTTAAGTAGCATGGAATCTTGCTATTTATTGCAACCTGGACTAGCCACTTTTAGAAACAGGATGCTGGGTCAAAACCTTGCTCTGACTCAGTAGGGTAATGTTCTTTATGTTAATATCTACTCTGAAACTATGCATCTCAATGTATATACAACTTTAATAGTACACATATTATACAGTAATATATATTAATGCTGCTATTTTTAGGATTCCAGATGCAGTTTCTTGTCATTTTTCATGAATACATATGATTATGAGGAGCATTTTTGATAAAATGTCTGTCTAATTTTTGGACGTTTTGCAAAAAAACGTCCAAAAATCGAGTGGCGAACAAAGTCATTTTTGAACCTGAAAAATGTCTCATTTTGGTTCAAAAATCACCTTTTTCTAGACATTTTGTGCTCGGTCTATTTTTATTTTGGGACCATTTTAGAAAAAAATAAAATGCCCCGAAACAAGCTATTGGGATGTCTGGGGGCCATCATTCTTAGCAGACTATCTACACAGACATACCAGCAGAGAAGTGGGGCAGCTCAGGGGGGCACGACCGCACCTTGAGTATTGTGTTCAATTCTGGTTGCTGCATCTCAAGAAAGATATAGTAGAATTGGAAAAGGTGCAGCGAAGGGCGACTAAAATGATAGCGGGGATGGGACGACTTCCCTATGAAGAAAGACTAAGGAGGCTAGGGCTATTCAGCTTGGAGAAGAGACGGCTGAGGGGAGACATGATAGAGGTATATAAAATAATGAGTGGAGTGGAACAGGTGGATGTGAAGCGTCTGTTTATGCTTTCCAAAAATACTAGGACTAGGGGGCATGCGAATAAACTACAGTGTAGTAAATTTAAAACAAATCGGAGAAAATTTTTCTTCACCCAACGTGTAATTAAACTCTGGAATTCATTGCTGGAAAATGTGGTGAAGGCGGTTAGCTTAGCAGAGTTTAAAAAGGGGTTGGACGGTTTCCTAAAGGACAAGTCCATAAACCGCTACTAAACGGACTTGGAAAAATCCAAAATCCCAGGAATAACATGTTTAGAATGTTTGTACGTTTGGGAAGCTTGCCAGGTGCCCTTGGCCTGGATTGGCCGCTGTCGTGGACAAGATGCTGGGCTCGATGGACCCTTGGTCTTTTCCCAGTATGGCATTACTTATGTACTTATGGATTTCACATAAAAGATCCCAGGTACACATCTCATCATAACTCCCTTATATTGTATGGTGAGCCCTCCAGGAACAGGGAAAATTACCTACTGTACTTCACTATACACCACTACGATAGTCCTGAAGCTTGAGGGTATCACCTACATGTAGGTACAGTAGGTATTTAGTGGTTTTTGAAGGGTTCACACATCCCCCCCACAAGTGTACCAGTTAGATTGGGATATCGATCTAGGTCCCCTGGAGCAGGGGTGTAGCTACTTTGGGGCCACGGGGCCCTGGACCCCCTGCAGACGACCCTCTCAACCCCCCCTCCAGCCGCCAACCCACCATCGTCATCTGCTACCTTTGCTGGCAGGGGACCCCAACCCCTGCCAGCCGAAGTCTTCTTCCCTCATTTGGTTTCTGAGTTTGATGTCAGACTCAGAAACCAAACGAAGGAAGAAGACTTCGTCTGGCAGGGGTTGGGGTCCCCCGCCAGCAAAGGTAGGCAACGGCGGGTGGGGTCTAGAGAGTCGTCGGCAGTGGTCAAAGTTGTTGTTGGTGATGCTGATGGCGGCGGGGGTGGGGGTGTGTGTCTGCAATGGCGGGGGGTGTCAGCAATGGTGGTGGGGGGGATGTTGGCACCAGCGGGGGGGGGGGGGGCTGGGCTAAAATGTGCCCCCTCACCTCGGGCTCTGGCCCCCGCTCCTGCCGAAGTCTGGCTACGCCCCTGCCCTGGAGTGGAGGAGTAGCCTAGTGGTTAGTGCAGCGGACTTTGATACTGGTGAACTGTATTCGATTCCCACTGCAGCTCCTTGTGACTGTGGGCAAGTCACTTAACCCTCACATGCAAGGACACCAACCGGGCTGAGCCCCCCAACTCCCCCCCCCTCAAAATCCACTATCCACAACTGTACACCACTACCATAGCCCTAAGGGGTGAAGGGGGGCGCCTACATGTGGTGAGTACAGTGGGTTTCTGGTGGGTTTTGAAGGGCTCACATTTACCACCACAAGTGTAACAGGTGGGGGGTGGGCCTGGGTCCGCCTGCCTGAAGTGCACTGCACCCACTAAAATTGCTCCACGGACCTGCATACTGCTGTCATGGAGCTGGGTATGACATTTGAGGCTGGCAAAAAATATTTAAAAAGTTTTTTTTTAGGGTGGGAGGGGTTAATGACCACTGGGGGAGTAAGGGGAGGTCATCTGGTCAGTTTGGGCACCTTTTTGAGGCTTGGTCGTAACAAAAAATGGAGTAAGTAAAGTCGCCCAAGTGCTCATCAGGGACGCCCTTCTTTTTTCCATTATCGGTCGAGGACGCCCATTTGTTAGGCACGCCCCAGTCCTGCCTTCGCTATGCTTCCGACACACCCCTGTGAACTTTGGTCTTCCCCGCAATGGAAAGCAGTTGAGGATGTCCAAAATTGGCTTTCGATAATGTCGATTTGGGCGACCCTGGGAGGACGCCCATCTCCCAATTTGTGTCGAAAGATGGGCGCCCTTCTCTTTCGAAAATAAGCCTGATATTGATTCAGAGGGCAGAGAGGGATATATATTTTCAGCGCTTCAAATTGTTTAAATGGGGTAGTAAAAAAGGCAAATTACTAGCTAACATAGCCAGACCCCCTCGCAAGAGGCAGGTTACCTCTTCTATCAAAGATGAGTCGGGACAGGTATACACTACAGAATCACACATCATGTAATAGTTTGTTACATTTTATAGCTCCCTCTACAAAGCACGGGATTTTGATTCAGAAACATGTGAGGCCTTCTTCCAACACTTGCATCTTCCGAACCCGAAAGAAGAAACAGATAGATACTAGGCAGGGCATTAAATCCTTGAAGCTAACTAAGGCCCCTGGGCCGGATGGTTTTGGCCCAGAGTATTATCGTATTCTGGCCGAACTGGCAGTGCCACCTTTATGTGCAGTGTATAATGGGCTAGTGGAGGAAGGTATGAGCCTGCACCAAAATATGGCTCATATAGTACTTCTACTGAAACCGGGTAAGGACCCGGCTCAGGTGGGCTCTTATCGCTCCATATTGCTTCAGAATCAGGATGTTATGTTATTGGCGGCCATACTGGCCAGACGCTTGAATGCGGTAATCTCCACCCTTGTGCATGAAGACTAAGTAGATTTTGTGCCAGGTCGCTATGCTTCCATGAATATTATGCGGGCTATGTTGGCCATTCAGGAGCATAAAGGAAAGGGAGGCATGGGGGCTATTGTGGGGTTGGATATCGAAAAGGCCTTATTGTGGCAATATCTCTTTTGGGTATTGGGTCATTTTGGTTTGAGGGGGCCTTTATACTCTTCCTATGGCGAGGCTACTGGTGAACGGCAAGCTAACAGAGTTTTTCTTTACAAAGGGGCAAATGACAGGGATGCCCTCTTTCCCCGCTTCTTTTTCTGTTCGCAATTGAGCTGTTGGCTATCAAGATTCGCAGCAGTGGAACTATTAAGGAGATAATGGTGGGGAGTGGGGAGTTACGTTTAAACCTTTTTGCAGATTACATATTACTATATGTGGCAAATGCCCCTAGATATCTACCAAGGGCACTTTCCACTGTACGGGATTTTGGAGACCTATCTGGGTTGAGGGTTAATTGCTCTAAATCGGAACTACTTCTTTTATCGGGACATAAGGGAGATCCTGGGTTTTCCACATTACCTATACCCCCTGCTAAACGTGCAATGCGCTATCTGGGCATTTTTCTAGGTACCAATCTGTATTTTATAAATGCAATGTGTTAGACCCTTTGGAAAAAATTGGACGGCTGTGTGAACAATGGAAGGACCTGTCACTTTCCTTAATGGGCAGGGTAGCTTTAGTAAAATTGATTTTAATGCCTAAGATTTTATACCCAATACAAGCGGCTCCCATCTGGGTGCTGATGAGAGAGGAGCACTTGTTTCACTCTATAATTCATTCTTTCATCTGGCCCCAGAAAGGGGCGTGGATAGGATACCAAAGGGTCTCCTTAAATAAAGATATAGGGGGTCTGGGACTTCCTGATCTCCGCTTGTATAACGTAGCAGCGCTAATGCATTTTATTTTTGAAGGGATTGAGGGACACTATTGTTTTATGACACGTGGCGAGCTGGAGGAGTGGAGCTATCCCTGGTCCTTCATAAATCGATTACACATGAGTTCTAACAATAACCCTAAGATTGCCTGCAAACTAGGAATCCTAAAACCATTGAGGAGGGCTTGGACTTGGTGGCGGGGGCATCAACAGCGTTCCTCAGATGCCTCTCCCTTTTTAAGTTTGGTGGGTAATGCTGCGTTCCCAGCGGGTATGGGGTATTCAGTATTTACTAGATGGAGAGAAAGGGTTTGCAGGAGTAAAGGCCAGTTGCTGGTAAATGGAGAAGACTCTTTTATCACTTTTGCTCAAGTGGAAGAACAATGAGATCTCCCAAACAGTAATTTGTTGCAGTACCTTCAGGTAAGGCATTACCGGTCCTCTTTGAGGGCTGGGTATGGGGACATGAGGCGCCTTAGATACTATCCTTCTTCACATTCCTACTCTCTACATGGTATAAGATCTTAAAAATGACCATACCATTGGGCGACATGGAGAATTTAGTCTCTGGAATGAAGAAATAGGCACTACCTATACACGCCATACATTTGGAGCACTTTTCTCCACTTTATATGAAATTGTTAAGGCAGCAGATTTACAGGAGATACAATATAAAATACTGCATAGAGCCTATATTTCCAAGGCAAAAGAGGCAAAAATGGGACTCTGGAATGATGATCAGTGCAATAGATGTCACAGTGGTGGGGGAACATTTCTCCATTCCTTTTTAGAATGCCCGGCTCTCTCATTGTGGAATGAGGCTTTCCCAGTGCTTAACAATGTCACACAACGAGAACTGGAATGGGACTATGCTACTTTAATTTTGGGAGACCAATCACTCCTTTTTGCTCTGGGCCTCTCTGTTACTGCTCGTCTGTTTCTCTGGCCGAGAAACTGGTCAGCAGATATGGGTTTTAACTAAAAGATCTTGAAGTCATTCTGGATAATAAGCTTATCACCAAGGAGCAAGGTAACCCTTACTTTTACTTTACTGAACTCAGAACCCAGCTTCTTGTACCCGTTGTTGGGATTATTTTAATCCACTGACATCACTGTAATTTGTCCATGCTAATTTCATCGTCCATTTAGATGCCTAGTTTTTGTAGTCAATTTAATGACTTTGAATAATTTTGTGTCATCCATAAATATGTCACTACAATATTCATAAATGATCTGGAAATAGGAAACAGTACAGATCCCAGTATAGACCCTTGAGGCAATACACTAATGATCCTTTTCTATGTGGATAAATGACCATGTAGTTCTATTCTGTTTTTTTTTTTTTGTCATTTAACCAGTTTGTATGCCACAAAAGGGCATGGACTCCTATACCATAACCCTTTAAAATTCTAAGGAGTTTCTCATGAAGGATTTCATCAAATGCCTTCTGAAAACCCAAATAACTACATCAACTGGATCTACCCTCCAGTCTTCTGGTATTGTCGCTATTTTGAATGACAGGTTATCAATTTCATGTTTGAGCTCTTTTAGGACTCTGGCATGAATGCCACTTGGTCCTGGAAAATTATTTGCTCTTACATATTCTAGACTTACAGTGATGGTAGCAGCCAATATCGCTACTCTCCTAGGAGGTTTGATGCTGATACTTCTTTGCTTCCTTCTGATGCACCACATCAGGATCCTTTGATGTTGGCACCGATTCAGAATCTCTTGACTTCTTTTAACAGAACTTCACCAATGAGTGGTCTTTGTATGTGACCTCAATAATGACTGATGTTTTCTCAATATTGATGCATATCTCTTGTCCAGTGTAGCCCCTGATTCCATGTAAGTCAATGCATTCAATACCAATGCATCCGAATCAGGCTTACTTGAACCACAGAGTTCTTTCTTGAGCTCTTCCATGACCACAAAGTCCTTTTGATGACACTTTGAATAACTGTGATCAGGTCCTAGATATGAAAAGGCATGTTATGTTTACCAATAACTAGTATGGCCTGGGTATGTCATCTGCACAGGAACTCCTTTTCTCTGGCACATCCACTGAAAAACAGCTAAAGCAAAATCAAATTACTTGATATTCAATAACTAATGCCACTTAATGCACCAATATCTGTGCAGGCTGCAGCTATACAAAAAGCTTAACAAATATCAAGCATAAAGGGTTTCACACTATAAAAGACAAAGACCACAGCTCAGACAGATCCAATGAACTCCATGGAGAAAAAAGAACTGAAGTGGCTCACGTCACAATGCCAGTGCAGCAAGTTAAACACTTGCACCCGTTGATCATGCTGGTATGTTCTATAATTTTCAAGCATAGTTATTCTTTTCACCAGACTGGACTCTGTTGGATAACATTGCCCATCAGTGAATACTTCATATCCTGCTTGTCCCTGGAGAACAACGTATATGCTCTGATTCAGCAGCCAGGAAAACCCCCCCACCTCAAAGCCCTCGTCGCTGTCGTCATACCTCTCCTACTCTTCTCCGTACTCTCTTGCTCCTTCTCCTGCTCTCTGCTGGGGACATTAATCCCAATCCTGGTCCTCCACATCAGCTCTCATCCTATTTGTGCAGGTCACACCGTGATATCTCCAATCTAATTTCTATTCCTCTCCTCTCCCCATTCTTCCCAGCCTTTCTCTTGCGCTCTGTGGAACGCACGCTCTGTCTGTAACAAACTTTCCTACATCCATGACCTCTTTATCTCTCGTACTCTCCATCTGCTTGCCCTAAGTGAAACTTGGCTTTACCCTGAAGACTCTGCTTCAGTCGCAGCCCTATATCATGGAGGTGATCTTTTCTCCCATACTCCTCACCCGGTTGGCCGCGGAGGTGGTGTCGGGCTACTACTTTCACCCTCTTGTAGATTTCAACTCCTTCTTCCACCTCAGTCTCACTGTTTTTCTTCCTTCGAAGTCCACTCCATCCATCTATTTGCTCCTCTGCCTCTCTGAGTAGCAGTCATTTATCGACCCCCTGATAAGTCCCTTTCTTCCTTTCTCACTGACTTTGATGCCTGGATTTCCTTCTTTCTTGAACCTTCATCTCTTTCTCTCATTCTTGGGGATTTTAACATTCATGCTAATGATCCTTCTGACTCTTATGCTTCTCAGTTTCTTGCTTTAACATCTTCTTTCAATCTGCAACTGTGCTCCACTGCCCCCACTCACCAGAATGGCCACTGTCTTGATCTTATTCGCTTCTCAAACTGCTCACTCTCCAGTTTCTGTGCCTCAACTCTTCCCCTCTCTGACCATCATCTGATAATTTTCACACTTAAACACCCTCCTCCCCAGTCCCGTCCAATCTTAACCAATGCATTTAGGAATCTTCAGGCTATTGACCCTTCTACTCTGTCCTCCAATGTTTCAAATCTCTTCTCTACCACTATCAGGCTCATTTTCAAAGCACTTAGCCTCCTAAAGTTCCATAGAAACCTATGGAACTTAGCCTCCCAAAGTGCTTTGAAAATATGCCTCTCAGTTATCCAAGTCTGTTAATGAGGCTGTCTCTTTCTATAATACTATTCTCTCCTCTGCTCTGGATACTCTCGCTCCTCCCATTCCCAGTTCTATAAAATGTACCAAACCCCAGCCTTGGTTGACCTCTAGAATCCACTACCTACGTTCCTGTGCCTGCTCTGCCGAACGCCATGCTGACTTCATACATTTCAAATTCTTGCTGACCTCCTTCCAGTCTGCTCTTTTACTTGCCAAACAGGACTATTACATCCAGTTGACAAATTCTCTTGGCTCAAACCCTCGACGTCTCTTTGGCACACTGAACTCTCTCCTCAAAGTGCCTTCACCTCCAACTCTCCCTTCACTTTCCCCCCAGACTCTGACTGAGTACTTTCATGATAAGGTTCACAAGATTAAACTTGAATTCTCAACCAGGTCACCTCCACCTCTCCTTCCCTTAGTCCATTCTCTCAACCCTCCAACCCCTGCTTCCTTTTCTGAAATCACTGAAGAGGAAACTACACATCTTCTTTCCTCCTCAAAACTACCTGTTCCTCTGATCCTATTCCCACCCATCTACTTAGCACTATCTCTCCTACTGTCATCCCTTTTATCTGTCATATCCTCAATCTTTCACTTTCTACTGCGACTGTTTCTCATGCCTTCAAACATGATGTAGTCACACCAGTCCTTAAAAACCTTCATTGGACCCTACCTGTCCTTCCAACTATCGCCCCATCTCCCCCTCCCTTTCCTATCCAAGATACTTGAACGTGCTGTTCACCGCCGTTGCCTTGACTTTCTTTCTTTCATTTCAAGTTATTCTTAATCCACTTCAATCTGGCTTTTGCCCCCTTCATTCAACTGAAACAGCGCTTGCTAAAGTCTCCAATGATCTGTTCCTGGCCAGATCCAAAGGTCTCTATTCTATCCTCATCCTTCTCGATCTGCTGTTTTTGACACTGTTGATCACAGCCTACTCCTTGATATGCTGTCCTCACTTGGATTTCAGGGCTCTGTTCTTTCCTGGTTTTCTTCTTATCTCTCCCAGCGTACCTTTAGTGTATACTCTAGTGGATTCTCCTCTACTTCTATCCCACTGTCAGTTGGTGTACCTCAGGGATCTGTCCTGGGACCTCTTCTTTTCTCCATCTGTACTTCTTCCCTTGGTACACTGATCTCATCCCATGGTTTTCAGTATCATCTTTACGCTGATGACTCCCAGGTCTACCTCTCCACACGAGAAATCTCAGCCAAAATCCAGGCCAAAGTATCAGCCTGCCTGTCTGACATTGCTGCCTGGATGTCTCAGCGCCATTTGAAACTAAACATGACCAAGACTGAGCTTCTTATCTTTCCCCCTAAACCAAACTCTCCTTCTCCCCCATTCTCTATTTCTGTGGATAACACTCTCATCCTTCCTGTCTCATCAGCTCGTGACCTTGGGGTCATCTTAGACTCCTCCCTCTCCTTCTCTGCACGTAATCAGCAGACTGCTAAAACCTGTCATTTCTTTCTCTATAATATCAGCAAAATTCGCCCTTTCCTTTCTGAGCACACTACCAGAACCCTCATCCACACTCTTATCACCTCTCGCTTAGACTATTGCAACTTGCTTCTCACAGGTCTCCCACTTAGCCATCTCTCTCCTCTTCAATCTGTTCAAATTTCTGCTGCACGACTAATATTCCGCCAGTGTCGTTATGCTCATATTAGCCCTCTCCTCCAGTCAATTCACTGGCTTCCTATCCATTTCCACATACAGTTCAAACTCCTCTTATTGACCTATAAGTGCATTCACTCTGCAGCTCCTCAGTACCTCTTCACTCTCATCTCGCCCTACATTCCTCCCCGAGAACTCCGTTCACTGGGTAAACCTCTCTTATCTGCACCCTTCTCCTCCACCGCTAACTCCAAACTCAGTTCCTTTTATCTTGCTTCACCATATGCCTGGAATAGACTTCCTGAGCCGGTACGTCAAACTCCATCTCTGGCCATCTTCAAATCTAAGCTAAAAGCCCACCTTTTTGATCCTGCTTTTAACTCCTAACCCTTATTCACTTGTTCAGAACCCTTATTTTATCATCCTCACTTTAATATTCCCTTATCTCTTGTTTATCCTGTTTGTCTGTCCTAATTAGATTGTAAGCTCTGTCGAGCATGGACTGTCTCTTCATGCTCAAGTGTACAGCACTGCGTACGTCTAGTAGCGCTATAGAAATGATAAGTAGTAGTAGTAGCTCCAAGGCAAAACATAGTCTATATCAGATTAAATAATCCCTGGATTGACCTATAATGAATTAATCTTGAGATGAGTATTCCAACTATGTTAACGTATTGAATTGTTTGGAAATATGAATAAGTCGGAATACAGTCAGAAAAGAAATTTTGAAAAAATTGAAAAAAACTTTATACTAAGGACCAATAAGGAGGTGGGTGTATTACTCTCACTGGTCTAAAATCAATATCCCGTGAATGGCACCACTGAGGTCTATGGTACATTGCAGGCAGTTTATGCAATGGATTAGTAAAGACCTCATGAAAGATTGTTGCACTTGCTTTTTGGTATTATTACTGACTTTATAGAATATGGTCATAAATCACAGTGCATAACTGCAAATTAGTACCAATTAGTGCTAGTGAAGGTACTGATAGTTATTACCAAGCAAGAGCCAATTAAATAACAAGTTAGTTGCATAAGTGGTACTAATACATAAATATGTGTGCAATTGCACATGTAACTCTGCGTGGTAACCATTAGCATGACTGTGTGCTAGTGCTAAGTGCTTAATGCACTTTTGTAAGGGGGTCTTTTACAAAGTGGCGGTAAGCCCAATGTAGGCTTACCGCGTGCTACAACGAACTACTGCCAGCCCAACGCGGCCACCAGTGGCAGTTCCGGCTGGAGCGTGCACCATTTCCGGTGCTCTGTGAATTTTTTCCTTAGCGCGGCGCTAACTCGGCAATAATCAGGCATCACGTGCAGTGCCGAGTTACCGCGGGATACCTTACCGCCACCTCAATGGATGGCAGTAAGTGCTCCCTGACGCATGGCCACGCGGTAAGAATTATCTTGCTGCATGGCCATTTTTTGGGGGGGAGGAGGCATTTTACCGGCTGTGGTAAAAAGGGCCCTGGCGCACAGGAAAAACAGCCCCCGCCGCTACCGCAGGGCCCTTTTTCCCCGCAGCTTTGTAAAAGGACTCCTAAAATCTCTGCATAGTGAACTATGAAGAGTTCACAAGAAAAGTAAATCTTTGGTCATTTGATCAGGCCTTTAACTAATTTAACTAACAGTAGTGTATCTAATATAAGGTTATTTTATTGCCTTATTTTATCATATTGTTTTTCCTACTAGTCAGAGAAAGTTTGAATGGTAAACTGCAGGGCATATAGTGGGAATATTTCCAATGTTTCTGTTATTTATAGCTCCATTATTTGTTGTATTTTAATGGCTACGTAATTTGGATTTCTAGTACTTTTACTGTCTGTTTTATTTATTGGTTTGTACACCACTAGAGCCTCAGAAGGATCACAAGTCTTACAAATAAAAATAGATCTGGATTTAGGAATCCTACACTTTCAAGAAAGCCTGACTCAACATTTTTAACTCAAATGCTCACATTAGCGTATAATGTTGTTTTAAACTGCTTTATTTTACTTATAATAATCCAAGCAATGGTACAAAATTTCTGTTTTCCTCATTATATTACTATTCTGTATTACCTTTTAAATCACCACCTCTTTTCTTTTAACTACTCCAGATTAGTCAGGGAAAAAGGAAAGAAAATTAATATTTAGAAGAGTAAACAGCATGCTAAAAAGATGTCTTATGTGTGTCTCCAATGAAAAATGAGACTCTTATTTTAGAGAACATGTTATTGCCTTAAAGCCAGGGGGAGAGCAACCTTCATTAGAAAAACGAATTGCTGAGCTGCTTATAAGCAAGAAGCTCTAGGGGAATTTCTGAAGGCCCCAAAGGCAAAGCTTTGCGGGGTTAAGTGAACATATGTTGCAGGTGTCGTACAGTAGACAGGTGGGCCAACCTTAACCACTAAAAAGGATTTAGCTGAACATTATTGAAAGTAGCTAAACTAAATATAGCAAGTGATGAAGTTACCCAGCATAGTTTAAAGGATACACAAAGTAAAACCTTACATGAAATAATTGTTTTCTTGGTGCCAAGCAAAAATTATTTTCTTTTACTACCTTTATGGCAAACAAATGATGCCAATTACAATTTGGGAAAAAACGAAAGTATTTTAAACCTGGAACAAACAGCAGCCTGAAATAACCATAATTATACAAAAAAGATAATGATGAAGTATCGCTGCATTAATTTAAACAAATATTTCTAAGGAGACAGCTTGTTATAATACTCTCTCTTTGGTCCACTCTACAACATTATATCTATCATAATTCTGATAAAACTGTATATATTTCTACATCAAAATGCTAATTTTACTTTTCTTTGCTTGCAATTAAATTTGGAGGCATATGATGCACATGACATGATGGTCACTGACTGGCAAAAGGCCGCTAAACAGGGTAGCATTCTTTCTCCTGGTCCTCCCTGACCTGTTAATAATAGATGTAAGGCAATACAATTGGTATTAGGAACCTAAATTCTGTACAATTTGTTGTTTTTCACTGTTCACTATTAGTCAGAAATGTATTACATATTGCAAAACATAAGAAAATTACTTTTTTTGTCAAATATATGTACTGCATAATTTTCATTCAGACACATACAACTTGCTGTTTTAGACAACTTTACTATATCACTCTATATATTAATACATTTAAGTTGTATTTTACCGATTCAGTTCTAGCCATTAGGCTATAACTGGTTTTTCACACAATGCACTGTCCACAGGAAACAAAAAAGATTATAGTACTATAGATGCTAATATTCATTAGGGTTTATGACAATGTAGTGTGCATGTAGTATACATCCATACAGCATAAGGCATGGGTTGTAATATGTGTCTGTTAATCCTGACCTGTGATCTAGCTAAATTCCACATATTTAGTGCATTTTATAAAATAAAAGGTGCTTATGATACTGATTTGCCTGTCTGTGTGACTGATGTTTCAGGTGGGGTGCAGCAGTAGACAGCAGACAAAGGGAATAGAAGCCCCGGAGCTCCTGCCAGTGGAAGCTACATGGCTAGCAGTATTTCTGTGGCAGAGGAGAGGGAGAAGGGGGGGTGTTTGGTTGCAAAGGAGAGATAACAAGAGGGAGTACAGAGGGAATGAGAGCATGTGAAGGTACAGAGAATTGAGAGGTCAAAAGAGGGAAAGTGACTGAAAAAAAAAGTTGCCATATAATACTCTCGACTTGTTTTTCTTGTAATAGTGACTCTTCAATCATATTATTTCTTGTAAAGCAAAGCAGCATTAATTTATGAAAACATTATTAATTGCAGTGTGAATAAATTTATAGCCCTAGCTAGAGGTCTTACAAATACAGGTAGGGAGCAAAATATCTGATGCTTGCTGAAATATAAAGGATATTCTAAACACTACACCATCTCACCCCAAACAACTGTCAGTTAATTGAGTAAAGATAGAGAAAGCAAAACTGAACTCATGCCAACTTCATTTTACATACCAACTAAACCAAATTCCCTTATGTACCATCCCCATATCACCCTGGCAAGCATGCAGCTCTAGGCATCAAATTGATCATCAGAGATTTTAAATGACAAACATACACTTTAAGCCACCTGTGCATCATTCTCTGATCCTACTGTATCTTCACATAATAAGAAATAATCTAAAAGGAGAAATTAGAAATGATAAAATGTAGATGCTAGTGGATAATATCTGCTCTGACTCAAAGCATACCTTTTGTTATGTACAAGGCAAAGCCTTTATCCATAATTGGCTAGAGATCTCATTTTACTTGTGATCTAGGTCTCATATTTTAAAAACTACCGAAGGCATGTTAAGCCCTCCAGTATTTTATCTGCATTCTTTTGATGAAAAAAAAAGAGAAACCTTCTGTTAGTGTTCGGGTTCATAATTATCATTTATAACTTGTGCAAATTCCACATCTTGCAAAAATAGAATTGGTTAAATACAGTATACATAATTTAATCCCATCTTTTCATGTAGTCAGCTGTCACATTTCTTATGCATTCTTGGATTTAAGAAGGAAGCTAATGAAATATAATGTCCCTGTTTTAAGTAGGCATGGTAATATATAGTATTTATGAATATACATCTTGTATACATTTTAACATACTTTATGTACAGAGTCATGCATTTTAACAGGTGTAATCTCATGTTCTCTAACATGACACTCAAAAAAGACACTGTCTCCTTTAAAAAGTACAGTATAATTAATATGCACTATAAGTTAATTATTGTGTGTAAACAAGCATAGGTCAACTACCATCTTTTGTTAGTAGTGTCAAGCAAGTTGACACTAAGCAAAAGTTAGCAAAGGGACCTTTTACTAAGCTGCTTTAGGTGCTAAAGTGACCCTAATGCAGCTTAAAATGACACACCAGGTATCCTGCAGTAAATGCCATTTTAGGGTGAGCTAATCCATATGCTAAAATATTTGTCTATTTTTTTGGAGGAGGTGTGTCGGGGGGGGGGGGGCAGAGAGAGTATGATCATGTGCTAATCAGCTAGTCGTAGCTACATTACCACACACTCAGGGGTCCTTTTACAAAGGCACGGTGAAAAATGCCTTACGGTAGTGTAGGCGTGGGTTTTGGGTGCACGCCAATCCATTTTTTAGCACACCTGTAAAAACGGTCTCTTTTTTGCCGAAAATCAAAATTGCCGCACATCCATTTTGGGTCTGAGACCTTACCGCCAGCCATAGACTTAGTGGTAAAGAATCTGGGCGGTAACGACCTATGCACATCAAATGCCACTTGACGCATGTCCATTACATGCGCCAGAAAATAAAAAATATTTTTCAGATGCGCGTCAAAATTGAAATTACCACAAGGGCAACGCGATAACCGGGCAGTAACTCCAATTTGGCGCGCGTAGGTGCCTACACGGCTTAGTAAAACGGGCCCTCAATGTTTACTACAGGATTACTACATGAGCCCTTACCACCTACAAAATGGGTGGTAGTAAGTGCTCATGCAGTAATTTTTTTATGGCCATGCACTAATGACAACATTACTGTATGGCTATTAATACGAAAAAACAGAAAATCAGCTGCCATAAAAATGGCCTTGGCGCACAGGAAAAACATGTGCAAGGTCATGCTAAGGCCACTTTTTGTCACAGCTTAGTAAATGGGACCCAAAGTTAGTAAAGTCACTTGTAACTGTCCATATTTAGGGGTCCTTTGACCATGCTGCAGGAATAAGGGCCCTGCGTGAGTGGCAGGGGTTGTTTTTCCTGTGTGCCAGGGCCCTTTTTACCGCAGCGGGTAAAAAGACCCCAGGCACACACGGCTATGTGGTAAGAGAACTCTTAATGCATGGCCATGCAACAGGGAGCCCTTACCACCACCCACTGAGGTGGCGATAAAGGTTCCAGTGCTAACCCAGTGGTAACCAAGCAGCCCACATCAATGCCTGATTACCACTGGGTTACTGCCGTGCAAGCCATTTCTGGGGATTTTCTTTATCCCCCAGAAATGGCGCTTGCTCAGGGTGGGACTACCACCGGCGGCCATGTTAGGCCGGTAGTAGTCCCAGAAGAGCGAGCGGTAAGCCACTCTGTAAAAGGGCCCCTTAATATCCTGTTAATTAAAAAAGGTGATTAGGTTGCACCTCATTTTTTTCCAAAAGGAAACATAGTAAAATATGTTGGTTATAGAAGTTCATTCATACACACACACAAAAAAAATCCCCCAAACACCCCCCACCCTCCCAAAAAACCAAGAACAAAAACATATCTATTTTACTTCCATCACCATTCTATATTTAAAACTGTTCTACTACAGATATTCATAAGGTCTACTCAGTCACAGGCTGCAATGAAAGTTTATTTAATGAAAAGGACTGCTCTTGACTATAACCAAGTCAGCTGTAGAAGCAGGATAATTTATGTTGACAGAGATATGCATTTCAGTATGCCAATTACAGAAACACCACCACCCGTCCACACAGTTATGATCTTTACTGACAGCTGTAGCATATTTTTTGCATATCTGTGCCACAGAGGATTCATCTGAAGGAACACTGATGCTTTTGTTAAAAAAGATTATGCATAGCCTAAATTGAAGTACTGTAGAAAAATAATTACATGCAATATGCAAAGGAACTATGCAATAAATCGCATGGCCTTCACTATCTTGTCACTCTTTCTGTACTCAGTTCAGATTTAAATGAGCTGAGCATGTGTAAAGTGACACATCAACTAAACAGGATGTTCAGAAGTCTAAGAAGATGATGTCTTTCAAGATCCCCTGAAAACAACTCTCTCCAGAATTTTCATCAGACAATGATTTGTTAAAATACAAAGTATGCACCTGATCCATTATATTGGGGTAGTAACTAAAACAAAAATCCCTCCAGATGCTTTTAGTTTACTTTAATTGGAACTCTGAGATCTCTGCACATTATTCTGACATGAAGCACTATTAAACACAAATACAATAGGAAGGGTCTTATTGCCAAAGACTGCTCATGTACTTAAAATACACCTAGCTCTAAAACAAGCTTGCCTTTCCACTTAAAAATAAACTATAGAGATGACTGGGAGTCCTAAATGCATATATTTTTGAAATAGTACACATATCTTTGCTACCACTTTGGGAGTAATTTTGTGACTCTGGGCAAGTCACTTAACCTTCCATTGCCCCAGGTACAAATAAGTACCTGTATACAATATGTAAGCCGCATTGAGCCTGCCATGAGTGGGAAAGCGCGGGGTACAAATGTAACAAAAATAAATAAATAATAGGTCACCTATGTTGGAATGTAATTGTATTTTACATGCATTGCCTGTCACCTATTATTTCTCTGTGATTACTCTGTGACCTCTGATGTGAATTACTTAGAGAGGTCACACAGCTATGCAACTTCCTGTGGGGGTTAGACACAGCACATGCAGCACATGGAGCACATGGAGCTCATGATCTCTCCTAACCTGAGAGGATCTATGGTGGTGTGAGCATCCATTACCATCTAAGCACATGGAAGGAGCTGATAATACAAATGTATAGTAATATGTATATAAAAGCCTGTCTGATTATAATCTAACTACAAACTGTGAGTAAACAGATGTTTTGTTACTTCAACTTTAAAGTGACTCAGCAGTGAATTATTCAGGGGTGAATGAGAGAGAGATGAAGAAAGAAATTAACATTTCTAAAGCTGAAGCTGTGTGTACTAAAATCTGCTAATTATTTACTACAAATAATCCAACAAAAGGGTTATGGGCCCAGGGCTCAGGAATTGAAAAAGAAGAGAAATATTACCAGGCAGAAAAAAAAGCACACATTTTTCTCTTAAGTCTTAAAGGAAAGATTCAGTCTGTCTCTCTCTCCCCCCACACAGCAGACAGAAGGCTAAGAAAATGGCTGAGGGAAGAAATTCACCATTGTTCTATTCTCTCAAGGTGCCTAGATTAACTGAGTTTAATTATCAGCAGTGGGAATTAAGATTCATATGTCTCCTTCGAGCAAAAGGATTAAATATATGCTTAGACCAAGACAGAACAGATGAAAATATGGCTGAATGGGACAATGCAAACTATTATGTGAAGTGCATGCTTTTGGAAGCTCTCTCAGAGAAACAAGCCATATTAGTGGAGGGAAAAGATACACCAAAGGACATTTTATATAAACTGAGAACTATGTATGCAACTACATATGCAAAGCAGCAACCAATTTGGCTGGCAGAGTTGAATGAAACCAAATTAAGGGATAAAAGTAAATGTAATGATCACATTATGCATCTTATGTCTTCATTTCAAAAGTTAGAACTTTCTGGAATTCCCATGTGTGATGCATTGAAAAGAGCATTTCTTTTTACCTCACTATCAAAGAAGTTTGATGTTTTTAGGTCTGTAAATGAGGCCATTGAAGGGCAATCTTTTGAACAGGCAACATCAAAACTAAGGCAGGAATGCATAATAAATGATTCTGAGGAGATGTGTTCTCAAAGCAAGTCAGAGAGAAATGAAACAAATTTCTTGGCAAAGAACAGAGGAAGGCGGAGCTATGGGAAAACTCCACCCAAGGGCAAGCTGATTTGCTACTCATGTGGAAAGGAGGGACATGTATCTAAATGGTGTAAGGAAACACAAAACACTCCCTCTAGCTCACCTAAGCCAATGGAACTAAAGAATTTTCAAACCAGGAAATGTATGAAGGACAAAGATAAACACAAGGGCTTTCTAATGGCAGAAAAATCTTTGACTATGGTAAATAATAATTCAAATGAAAGTACTTGGATTTTGGATTCGGGGAGCACATGCCATTTAACCAATTGTAAGAATTTCTTTCAGGAAATGTGTCCAGAGGAAGGTATTCTTAAAACTGCAAACGCAGGGACTGCTAAGATCCAAGCAAAAGGTATTGGATTCTTAAAATGCAAAGTGTCTAATGAAGTTAAAGAAATTCCTGTAAGTGATGTCTTGTATATTCCCCAAGCAGTTTGCAATATGCTTAGTGTATCTACATTAGATAAGAAGGGATTTGCGATTCATTTTGAAAACAGTAAGTGCACAATCTCTAAAAATGATGAAGTGTATGCTGAAGCTTTTATGCATAATGATGTTTATAAGCTGAACATTTCAGGTGAAGCCTCACATATGGCGCAAGTAAGGAAGAATGATGGTAAATGTAGTCTGGAAATCTGGCACCGCCGCCTGGGACATCGTGATTCTAAGGTGATCCAGGATCTTTACAGTAAGCAACTGGCCACCGGCATTCAGATAAGTGCAGATGCTGGTAAAATGGAGAAATGCATAGACTGTGTTACTCAAAAAGGTGTAAGACCCTCATTTCCTGCATACACAGGAAATAGGAGTAATAAAGTGCTGGACTTAATACACAGTGACTTATGTGGACCGTTTAATATCCCATCATTGGGAAATAACAGATTTGTGCTAATATTCTTGGATGATTTCTCTAGATATTGTGTGGCCTATTTGCTGAAAGAAAAAAAGTCAAGTCACAGACATGCTGAAGAAATACGTAGCCATGGTGAGCAATAAATTTGAAAGAAAACCAAAGGTTCTTCAGACCGACAATGGTGGTGAGTTCATTTCACAAAGCATGCGCACATTTCTAGAACAAGAAGGCATTCAGCATATCACAACAGTAGCTTATACACCAGAGCAAAATTCTGTTGCAGAGAGAAAATTTAGGTCACTTGTGGAAATGACCAGATGTATGCTGTCAGATAGCAATCTCCCTAAAAGACTATGGGGGGAAGCCATTCTCACAGCAGTGTACCTACAAAACAGAATGCCAACTAAAAGCGCTGAGCGCACACCACATGAGACATGGCATGGTAGGAAGCCAAACCTGTCACACATAAGAACATTTGGAAGTACAGCATATGCTCATGTACCAAAGCAAAGAAGGCATAAGCTGGATTCCACAACAGAAAGGGGCATTTTAGTTGGCTATACTCCAGGACACAAAGGATATAGAATTTTGAATCTGAAAACTGGCATTGTTGGCATAAGACATGTTACATATTTTGATGAAAACAAAAGGGTTGATAAAGGCTGGATTATCCCAGATGAGCCTTATCATCCAGAATATGAAACTAGAACCATAATAGACATGCCAGTGTATATAAATGCCATACCAAGGCAGATGTCTGAAAGCAACTCATCTGTATCTAACGAGGAACAGGCAGAGGAAGCAGACACAGAAAGGATCATTGAAGAAGACAGTACAGTTGGAGAAGGGGAATCAATTGGAGAAGGACTCTCAGATTTAGAGGATGCGGAAAGGTCAGACCAACCTGTTGTCAGACGCTCATCCAGGGAAAACAAAGGTGTTCCACCCCCAAGACTGTCTTACCTAACAAAGTCAGCAGAAGCTCAAGAGCCCTTAACATGGGATGAGATTGAGAAAATGCCAGCAGAAGAAGCTGCTGAATGGCATAAAGCTGCACAAGAAGAAATTGATGCATTGGATAAAAATAATACTTGGATTCTTACAAAATTACCTCCTGGCAAGAAAGCTATAGGATGCAAATGGGTATTCAAGTTAAAAAGGAATGCACAAGGAAAAGTGGAAAGGTATAAAGCCAGATTAGTCGCAAAGGGATATCTTCAAAAATATGGAGAAGATTTTGATGAAGTGTTTGCACCTGTAGTGAAACACACGACAATTAGAACACTTCTGAGCATTGCAGTCTCAAAAGGCATGCAAGTCAACCACGTTGATGTGAAAACAGCGTTTCTTCACGGAGATATAACTGAAGACTTGTACATGGAACAACCAACAGGTTTCATAAATACAAAACAAAGACAGCTAGTGTGTAAATTAAACAAAGGTCTTTATGGATTAAAGCAAAGTGCAAAATGTTGGAATGAAAAATTGCATGAAATATTGACAAATTTAGGATTTAAGCAAGGTGAAGCAGATAAATGTTTGTACACTAGGTGCACAAATGGACAATATGCATACATTTTAGCTTTTGTTGATGATCTGCTCATTGCAAACGAAAGTGAGCAAGAGTACAAGGACATTGTAAAGTGTTTAAACCAGAATGTTGAGATAAAAGAACTTGGTAATGTGTCATACTATCTTGGTATAGAAATTGAGAAACAAAATGATGGTTCTTATCTTCTAAGCCAGAAGCAGAAAATAAATGAGCTTATTGAAAGTTTAGGTATGCAAGATGCCCAAGTTGTAAGCACTCCCATGATCACTGATTTTCTGAAGGATGAAACAGTAAGAGAACCTTTACCAGATAACATCCAATATAGATCAGCCATAGGTAAGCTTTTATATCTAGCTACCACATACAGGGCTGATATAGCAAATGCAGTAGGAATTTTGAGCAGAAGGGTCAGCTCACCTACCAAATCAGATTGGACTGCAGTTAAAAGGATGGTAAGGTATTTAAAGGGTACCATTGATTGTAAATTAAAGATTTCAGCCAATAGTAATCCAAAACTAATATGTTACTGTGATTCAGATTGGGCAGGGGATCATTCTAATTATAAATCCACAAGTGGATATGTGTTTATGTATGGAAATGTACAAATTTCATGGGCCAGTCATAAACAAAGTATTGTGAGTTTGTCTTCTACAGAAGCTGAATACGTGGCCGTATCGGAAGCGTGCAGAGAACTGATGTGGATTGAAAAACTTTTGCTGGATTTCGGAATAGCTGAACAGAGACCAATCCAGATAATGGAAGATAATCAGAGCTGCATCCGACTGTCACAGAATGACAAGGTTCAGTCACGCACCAAGCACATCGCAACGAAATACCACAACGTGCGAGAGTTGGCGAAAGAAGGGGTCATCAGTCTACACTATTGTCACACCAGTGAGATGACAGCTGACATCATGACCAAACCGTTACCCAGAGAACATTTTGTGAATCTGCGTATAAAGCTTGGACTTTGTATGAATAAATAATTGCATGACAGTTATGCATGAGAAGGGGTTTGTTGGAATGTAATTGTATTTTACATGCATTGCCTGTCACCTATTATTTCTCTGTGATTACTCTGTGACCTCTGATGTGAATTACTTAGAGAGGTCACACAGCTATGCAACTTCCTGTGGGGGTTAGACACAGCACATGCAGCACATGGAGCACATGGAGCTCATGATCTCTCCTAACCTGAGAGGATCTATGGTGGTGTGAGCATCCATTACCATCTAAGCACATGGAAGGAGCTGATAATACAAATGTATAGTAATATGTATATAAAAGCCTGTCTGATTATAATCTAACTACAAACTGTGAGTAAACAGATGTTTTGTTACTTCAACTTTAAAGTGACTCAGCAGTGAATTATTCAGGGGTGAATGAGAGAGAGATGAAGAAAGAAATTAACATTTCTAAAGCTGAAGCTGTGTGTACTAAAATCTGCTAATTATTTACTACAAATAATCCAACAACCTATGTCAAAATGGGGAAAAGATGCCTAATTTGGCCTTTCAAATAAAAACAACATATGTGTCTATGCACCTCTATAAGGTCAGCACCCAGAACCAGGTCCTGTAGTAAATTTGTGATAGAGTATTTATGCCCAACTACGTCAAAGAAAGGGCTAATTTATATATTTATATGCATATTTTATCAAATACAAATGTCCATCACAGCTCTGTCTCCCTGAGAATATCTACATGATGAATTTATTAACAGGGCTTTCTAAAAGTAGCCTTAGTGCACACCTATGTGGGGTTTTCCCTTGTATTAAGGCCATTTTTACCGCAGCAGTAAAATGGCCGATTTTCTATTTCTCCCATTAATGGCTACACACTAATGTTGTCATTTGAGAGGTCCTTAAAAATTATTAGTGCATGAGCACTTACCGACACTTATTTGGGCTCACATATTAATCTACTAATCCATTAACATGTTGTAATATAGCGTTACATGAACAAATTAAAAATATTTTTTAATGTGCAGGTAGAAGGTGCTGATTGGGAAGTTGCTGCTGAATACCTGAGCGCATCCTGCAGTAAGCCCTTTTAAGCTGCAGTAAATGCATGCTAGCACTTACCGTAGCTTAGCAAAAGGACCTCAAATCTTTTGTCAGGGCTGCTGGGGGATATTTTTTTCTACAGAAAAGTGCCTTCTAACAAAGTTGAGTTGACTGCCAAAGAATGATTATAAACCAGGGCTTCCCAAAGTTGTTCAGTTTTGAAGAATCAAAAATAAATGTAAAATTTTATAACGTACATGTTCATGTAGATATCCTAAAAACCACTGCTCACATTTAATGAAGATACAGATTAGCCCCTGACGCAGCCCTTTTGTTGGGCGAAACACGGCTTGTGTCGGGCATTTGTCTTACATACTGTATCTTCAATAAAGTTGTTTGGACATTATATTGATCTGCTAGTTTGTTTCCCACGTTGGATTTTGCAGATCGCTTGCCTTGTTGTTTTCTGGTTAGTACCAGTCTGTACAGTCTCACCAGCGAGAACATTTAACATCCCTTCATTCTTGAGGGATCAGCAGAAGTAGCGTCTTTAAACACTGAATCCCATGCCATTAACCATGCCAGTTAAATCCTGCAACAGGGCTTCAACTACATCTTGTCCCAACACTGCTGACCATCTCAGCTTCAATGCAACTAAAGTAACAGGGTGGCATCTTGAATGAACATAATACTTAATGAAGACAAAGAATGGGTCGTTAGTACATCATGCACAATAACACTATTTTAAACCATTTTTTTCAGTCTTGAATCTGGGTGTCTGGAGAAATAGACATACAGAATACAAATTTCCCCACGAGAAGCGCTTGAATATCATCAGTTTTCAGGTATAGATCTTTCTCTAACTTTTCAAATGGATATTTTTGTTAAGTTCACATTCTAGATATTATGTTCCCAGGTTGCAGGAGTTAAAATACAATAATGCTTCATTG
The DNA here is from genome assembly GCF_901765095.1 of Microcaecilia unicolor. Lineage (NCBI taxonomy): Eukaryota > Metazoa > Chordata > Amphibia > Gymnophiona > Siphonopidae > Microcaecilia > Microcaecilia unicolor. The sequence goes on from NC_044031.1 coordinate 175,890,046, forward strand.
ATGAATGTAATTTTAGGGAAACCTCTTCAGTATCAAACATCTGCTGATTGGAAGAAAGCTACCATTTATGTGGGGTTCTCTAAGAATGAGAGTTTTGACATATGGGTTCTAGGTCTAGGTTGAATTTGGCCAATCTATTTAAATGTTACAGAAAAACAATATATTTGCCTGGATGCATTTTTCAGGACATAAGAGGCTAGGAGGGAATATTTACAACTGCATTCCAGAGCATTGGTTCTGGGTATGATTTTTTTCAAGGAATACTCTAGGAAATGTTTGCTTAAATTTAGAGGGAAAGATTATTATTATTTTTTTTAACTCTCAGTTGAGAGACTTCATACAAAATCAGGAAGCTTTCAATACTAATTAGCAGGGCTTTATTGTTTCCTCTTACATAGGGACACATGGAGGGGCATAATCGAATGGGGGCACCCATCTCTAAGGACATCCCGGCGAAGGGGCGTCCATCTTTCGTTTCGATAATACTGTCGGGGACGCCCAAATCTCAACATTTAGGTCGACTTTAGAGATGGTCGTCCCCGATTTTCAGCGATAATGGAAACCGAAGATGCACATCTCAGAAACGACAAAATCCAAGCCATTTGGTTGTGGGAGGAGCCAGCATTCGAAGTGCACTGGTCCCCCTCACATGCCAGGACGCCAACCAGGCACCCTAGGGGGCACTGCAGTAGACTTCAGAAATTGCTCCCAGGTGCATAGGTCCCTTACTTTGTGTGCTGAACTCCCCAACCCCCCCCCCAAAAAAAAAACTCACTCCCCACAACTATACGCCACTACCATAGCCCTCAGGGGTGAAGGGGGGCACCTACATGTGGGTACAGTGCGTTTCGGGTGGGTTTTGAAGAGCTCCCATCTACCACCACAAGTGTAATAGGTAAGGGGGGATGGGCCTGGGCCCGCCTGCCTGAAGTGCACTGCACCCACTAAAACTGCTCTACAGACCTGCATACTGCTGTCAGGGAGCTGGGTAAAACATTTGAGGCTGGCAAAAAATATTTTAAAAGTTTTTTTAGGATGGGAGAGGGTTGGTGACCACTGGGGGAGTAAGGGGAGGTCATCCCCGATTCTCTCCGGTGGTCATCTGGTCAGTTCGGGCACCTTTTTGAGGCTTGGTTGTAACAAAAAATGGACCAAGTAAAGTCGCCCAAGTGCTCGTCAGGGACGCCCTTCTTTTTTCCATTATCGGTCAAGGACGCCCATGTGTTAGGCATGCCCCAGTCCCGCCTTCGCTACGCTTCCGACATGCCCCCGTGAATTTTGGTCACAATGGAAAGAAGTTGAGGACGCCCAAAATCGGCTTTCGATTATGCCGATTTGGGTGACCCTGGGAGAAGGATGTCTATCTCCCGACTTGTGTTGAAAAATGGGCGCCCTTCTCTTTCAAAAATAAGCCTGTTGGTAACCTTATTTGTAATCTTACCACAACCACCAAATTTTGGGGTCCTTTTACTAAAGTGTGCTAAAATTTGCAGTTACCATACCTTAACACAACAAATTAATGTGTGGTAAGTATAAATTTAACATGACACCTATTAGGATGTGTGTCCAGTATTTCTTTTGCCAATTCACATGTTAAGTGCCTAATGCACTTAAGTAAAAGGGCACCTATGTTTCTAAATGTAAATATGTCTATAAACTGTTCCCCAAAATTTCAATGTTATCTTATTTGGATATTATATATTAATCAATTCTCCTTTGGCTAAATGTATTATTTCCATGAAACTGTTTTTATTTTAAACTATGTATCATCTCTATGTAAACTGCAGTTATGACTAAAAGACTCAAGGTAGATGCAGTATTTTTGAGACATTTTACTCAAATAATTTTACAAGGAGTACTTTTTTTTGTTTTTTTACTCTTGGTAGATAATCCAAAATGTTAATCCCCTTCATACTGCTTTAGCATCCCTATAGGTATTATTCACTATGATAAGGCTAACATTTCCACAACAAAATAAGAATACCCAAAGACAAAAATTACTTTGCTTATGCTGCTGTATTAGAATTTTATTTGCTAGAGGGTATAACAGTCTTGTAAAATTCACAGTTAACTTAAGACAATAGTTTTAAAGCTTTTATTCCTAGTCCTCAGTGCCTTCAGGATGAGAACAACATCTGGTTGTTTAAGGAAGACAATATGTTCACATCTTCTAGGACGTTTTATTTCTAATTGGATTTTAAAACTTTTTCTTCTTCAACAGAAAGAATAGTTAAATACTGCATGCCTCTTGGACTACATTGATAATAATCCTGTACTGTGTACTTTCACAATGGGGGACTTGGAAATGGCATCATATTTCAAATTTTTGCATTTTATATTGCTAGACATTTTTCAGATTATGAACAGAACAGTATTCATTCAAAATCCCATTGGTTGAGCAGCTACTTTGAAAATACTGGCAGCAATTCTATAAATTGGTGCCTCAGTCTAGGCACTCCAATGCCATGTGCTTAGCGCCAATTCTATAATGGCATCTTGGTGGCAAAATCCTGTTATAGAAAATGGATGTAAGTTGGCATTGCCGCACTCATGTTTAGGCATGCCCTTTTATGCTGTGTCAATGACAGGCGTATGTTGGTGTGCCTAGGTGTGCCAAGTGATGTACATAATTTATAGTATTCTGTAAACTACATACATACCTGAGAGACACGCCCCCTTGAAGTTAGGTGTTATGACACTTTATAGAATTGCCCCCATATTGTACCTGAACATTTCAGTAATCTGGCTGACCAGAAATGCTACAATTTCCACTTGTATAGTCATGGAACAGTTATTTTTACTAGGGGGGCCTTTTACTAAGCTGCGTAGGCGCGTCAATTCTGAACTACCATCCAGTTACCACATGGCCTGGGCGGTAATTTCATTTTTTACACGTGCCCCAGAAAATTTCTGGCACGCGGTGCTAACCGGGCAGTAATCAGCATTGTACGCGTGCTGACAGTTACAGCCCAGTTAATGTGTGAGACTTTACCGCTAGGTAAATGGGTAGCAGTAAGGTGTCAAACCCAGAATAGACGCATGCCAATTTATATTTTGCCACACATCCATTTTCAGCTAAAAAAGAAAGGCTTTTTTTGCAGGTGCATTGAAAAATGGACCTGCGCACAACAAATACACATATCTACAACAGCGCAGGCCACTTTTTGGCGCACCTTAGTAAAAGGACCCCTCAGTGAATATACCTACCTATTCAAATTAAGTTCATTGTCAAAAATAATCATAAAGTTTAAACTATGTTACATAATTTTTCCGATTCCCCCAAAATAGAAATAGGATCACTTTGATCTTTGTCAGACATGCATAGTGAAGCTGAGAGGTTAGCACAAGGTAGAGGAGCCATGGTTTGGTGAGAAGCCAGAAAGAAGTAGAAATACTGAACAAATACTTTTCTGTGGTATTTACATAAGATGATGATTATAAGGCACTACAGATATATGAACTGAGCTCAGATGAAATAGCATCCCATCTCATGGCCTCTATCTCATTTAAGGGGTCTTTTACTAAGCCACGGTAGCACTTTTAGCTCATGATAGAAATCAGTTGGCGGTAAACACCAAGATGCCCATAGGAATATAATGGGTGTCTCGGTGTTTACCGCCAGCTGATTTCTACCACAAACTAAAAATGCTACCATGTCTTAGTAAAAGACCCCCTTATGGAGCAAAGAATCTGACAGAGAACTAACAAATCTGAAATTTAAGAAGACAATGTGAGATATTTGGAAACATTCCAGGATATTAAGGAAACTTGAAAGGTTGCTGGCAATACTACTTGCAGCTTTGTTCTGTCACTCATCAAAAACAAGAAAGTGATTCAGAGGATTGAAGAAAGGCAGGAAGTAGAGAAGCAGCTAACAATTTTAGAAATCAGTATTTAACATGAGGATTATAGAATACTAGTAAAAAAGGCCCGTTTATGAAACCAATGAAACGGGCGCTAGCATGTGGCTTTTTTTGTGTGCGTGTGTACAGTGGTGGAAATAAGTATTTGATCCCTTGCTGATTTTGTAAGTTTGCCCACTGACAAAGACATGAGCAGCCCATAATTGAAGGGTAGGTTATTGGTAACAGTGAGAGATAGCACATCACAAATTAAATCCGGAAAATCACATTGTGGAAAGTATATGAATTTATTTGCATTCTGCAGAGGGAAATAAGTATTTAATCCCTCTGGCAAACAAGACCTAATACTTGGTGGCAAAACCCTTGTTGGCAAGCACAGCGGTCAGACGTCTTCTGTAGTTGATGATGAGGTTTGCACACATGTCAGGAGGAATTTTGGTCCACTCCTCTTTGCAGATCATCTCTAAATCATTAAGAGTTCTGGGCTGTCGCTTGGCAACTCGCAGCTTCAGCTCCCTCCATAAGTTTTCAATGGGATTAAGGTCTGGTGACTGGCTAGGCCACTCCATGACCCTAATGTGCTTCTTCCTGAGCCACTCCTTTGTTGCCTTGGCTGTATGTTTTGGGTCATTGTCGTGCTGGAAGACCCAGCCACGACCCATTTTTAAGGCCCTGGCGGAGGGAAGGAGGTTGTCACTCAGAATTGTACGGTACATGGCCCCATCCATTCTCCCATTGATGCGGTGAAGTAGTCCTGTGCCCTTAGCAGAGAAACACCCCCAAAACATAACATTTCCACCTCCATGCTTGACAGTGGGGACGGTGTTCTTTGGGTCATAGGCAGCATTTCTCTTCCTCCAAACACGGCGAGTTGAGTTCATGCCAAAGAGCTCAATTTTTGTCTCATCTGACCACAGCACCTTCTCCCAATCACTCTCGGCATCATCCAGGTGTTCACTGGCAAACTTCAGATGGGCCGTCACATGTGCCTTCCGGAGCAGGGGGACCTTGCGGGCACTGCAGGATTGCAATCCGTTATGTCGTAATGTGTTACCAATGGTTTTCGTGGTGACAGTGGTCCCAGCTGCCTTGAGATCATTGACAAGTTCCCCCCTTGTAGTTGTAGGCTGATTTCTAACCTTCCTCATGATCAAGGATACCCCACGAGGTGAGATTTTGCGTGGAGCCCCAGATCTTTGTCGATTGACAGTCATTTTGTACTTCTTCCATTTTCTTACTATGGCACCAACAGTTGTCTCCTTCTCGCCCAGCGTCTTACTGATGGTTTTGTAGCCCATTCCAGCCTTGTGCAGGTGTATGATCTTGTCCCTGACATCCTTAGACAGCTCCTTGCTCTTGGCCATTTTGTAGAGGTTAGAGTCTGACTGATTCACTGAGTCTGTGGACAGGTGTCTTTCATACAGGTGACCATTGCCGACAGCTGTCTGTCATGCAGGTAACGAGTTGATTTGGAGCATCTACCTGGTCTGTAGGGGCCAGATCTCTTACTGGTTGGTGGGGGATCAAATACTTATTTCCCTCTGCAGAATGCAAATAAATTCATATACTTTCCACAATGTGATTTTCCGGATTTAATTTGTGATGTGCTATCTCTCACTGTTACCAATAACCTACCCTTCAATTATGGGCTGCTCATGTCTTTGTCAGTGGGCAAACTTACAAAATCAGCAAGGGATCAAATACTTATTTCCACCACTGTATGTGTCACAGAGTTATTTTTTGTGTGTGTGAGTGTGTGAGGGTGGGGTGTGTGTGCAGGTTGTTGATGTGTGTCTTTTTTTTGTTTGTTTGTTTTTTGCTTGGGGGGTTGCAGGATGTGCTGTGCTGGCAAAGTGGGATGGATTGGTGTGTGGCTTTGAGGGTGTGTTTCTGTTGTATTGTGTGTGTGTGGCTTTGTCTGTCAAGGAGGTTTGTGGAGGGGGGTCTTTCTGTTGGTGAAATGTAAATGTGGTTGTAGGGGGGTCAGCCTTTGCTGAGTGGTGGATTGTTTTTTCCGGGGTTTTTTTTTTTTGTGTTGTGCTGAGGCAGCAGTGTTGTTTTAGATGGGCGGAAGGTAGAGGAGCACGTTCTTGGTCTGTCGGTATTTTTTGGCCGTTTCAGGGCTGCTGTAGGGGAATGCTGGAAGAGAAATGTGCTGTGGGAAGCAGCGTCGTCTTTTTCCGTTGGGCTGGGGTTCTGGGCATCCTGGAGGTGGGAGACGGCTTGCCTGAGGACGGGGATGGTTGTTTTAAGTTGGCGGAAGGGAGAGGAGCACGGTCTCGGGCCATCGGGGGGTGATCCGGTATGTTCGGTCCATTTCAGGCCAGCTGCAAGGGAATGCTGGAACATTTATGCGCTGCGGGAAGCAGCGCCATCTTTTTCCATGTGCTCAGGGAATCCCCGAGGTGGGAGACAGCTTGTCTGAGGTTTGAGATGGTTGGTCACGTCCTTGGCCGCTTCGGCAAAAGGGGAAGAGGAAGGGGGTGGGGAGTTACCTGCAGCCGCGTGAGAAACTGGATATTCTTTGTTTGTTTTGTATTATTAGTTTGCATTTCTGTTGAAGAAAGAGTGGATGCCTTTCGAATGATGGAGGTGGTGCGTCGGTGTGCGGTTGTTTCGTTAGTTTGGCAGCCAGTCTCCAGCGATTCCTAGGCAGGGAAGGAGTAGGGAAACACGCTCCGCGTGTTTCCCTACTCCTCCCCCTTCCTTGGTCGCTGTTTGCTGCTGGCTGGGTCGCGGGTAATCCTTCCAGCTGGGGCGCAAGCTTGTCTTGTTCGCCCGCGTCCCAGATGGTGAGGAGCACGCTGTTCTCTGGCTCCACCGACTCCATGTCAAGCGAACCCAAATATAGTCTGTGCTATAGGCCCTCCAGCAATCTTCAGTACCGGCATTAGGCATTTTAAAATTCCCCCCCCCCCCTCCGGTCTATTTTTGCACATACCCACAGCAGGAATATTCTTCTCTCGTTCACAGATAATGAGCCGTTCTGCTGGTGAATGCTCCTCCCTTATTGCCACATAATTTCCTCTGATAGCTCCGTCTTACATCACCTAGCGTTGCCTGGGAACGGTTTTGTGATGGTTCTTTGTGTTTCAGAACGTTGAGGGTGTTTTTTCTGATTGGTCCGTCATGCGAGGGCGGGGCAGAGAGACATGGTCAGTGTTGTGGCTTCACCACCATGAACTGACGAACCCTTCAGGGAGTGACTGAGTGACTTCAGAATGTTGTCTTCAGAATGTTGAGGGTGAGTTTTATTATAGTAGATGTTGAATCTAATGGCTTGACAGCAAAGATACACTATGAAAGTCATCAGGATGAACCCTATGGTAGGCCTTAGGTAAACAAGATGAACCTCCCAGCATAATATAAATTCATTTGAAAATCCCCCACAATATATAAATACCATTATTTTAGCCTCTACATCTAATTATGTCACATTATGGGGGGATTTAAAAATAACCCTGACCCCAAAAAGTATTTATCCCCTTTCTCTCCCTGATTACGGGAAGAATCTCCTCCTCCTATTTTTCTCCTTCCAGACCCCAGCAAACTCTCCCTTTTCTCCCAGATATGCACAAGCCTTCTCCCCAGTCTCTAAAACTTTCAGTACCAGTTTGGCTGTTCATGGCTTCCTGCACTTTCAGGTGTTGTGAATTTGCTTTTGGGGTTGGAGATCCCATGGAGATGGGGGTCAATGTGCAGAGGCAGCTAAGGACACCCCATTTTCTCAAATACTAGCCTAATAAGTTTGTAAGAGTGATAATGTGCATCACTTGATGACAACACACATGGCTGATGAGGTTATCTTCTTCTACCCTATTGAGATTGATACCATAGGCACAACTAATCGCATTATCTGATTCCTGAGGCCCAAGCAGGGCTGGATAAAGGCTCCTCAAACTATTCATGTAAAGCGAATGCTACATACCTGTAGAAGGTATTCTCCGAGGACAGCAGGCTGATTGTTCTCACTGATGGGTGACGTCCACGGCAGCCCCTCCAATTGGAACTTTACTAGCAAAGTCCTTTGCTAGCCCTCGCGCGCCCGCGCGCACCGCGCATGCGCGGCCGTCTTCCCGCCCGAAACCGGCTCGAGCCGGCCAGTCCAGTATGTAGCAAGACAATACACTTCAAGGGAAGACACAACTCCAAAGGGGAGGCGGGCGGGTTTGTGAGAACAATCAGCCTGCTGTCCTCGGAGAATACCTTCTACAGGTATGTAGCATTCGCTTTCTCCGAGGACAAGCAGGCTGCTTGTTCTCACTGATGGGGTATCCCTAGCCCCCAGGCTCACTCAAAACAACAACCATGGTCAATTGGGCCTCGCAACGGCGAGGACATAACTGAGATTGACCTAAAAAATTTACCAACTAACTGAGAGTGCAGCCTGGAACAGAACAAACAGGGCCCTCGGGGGGTGGAGTTGGATCCTAAAGCCCAAACAGGTTCTGAAGAACTGACTGCCCGAACCGACTGTCGCGTCGGGTATCCTGCTGCAGGCAGTAATGAGATGTGAATGTATGGACAGATGACCACGTCGCAGCTTTGCAAATTTCTTCAATAGAGGCTGACTTCAAGTGGGCTACCGACGCTGCCATGGCTCTAACATTATGAGCCGTGACATGACCCTCAAGAGCCAGCCCCACCTGGGCGTAAGTGAAGGAAATGCAATCTGCTAGCCAATTGGATATGGTGCGTTTCCCTACAGCCACTCCCCTCCTATTGGGGTCAAAAGAAACAAACAATTGGGCGGACTGTCTGGTGGGCTGTGTCCGCTCCAGGTAGAAGGCCAATGCTCTCTTGCAGTCCAATGTGTGCAGCTGACGTTCAGCAGGGCAGGAATGAGGACGGGGAAAGAATGTTGGCAAGACAATTGACTGGTTCAGATGGAACTCCGACACGACCTTTGGCAGAAACTTAGGGTGAGTGCGGAGGACTACTCTGTTGTGATGAAATTTGGTGTAAGGGGCCTGGGCTACCAGGGCCTGAAGCTCACTGACTCTACGAGCCGAAGTAACTGCCACCAAGAAAATGACCTTCCAGGTCAAGTACTTCGGATGGCAGGAATTCAGTGGCTCAAAAGGAGGTTTCATCAGCTGGGTGAGAACGACATTGAGATCCCATGACATTGTAGGAGGCTTGACAGGGGGCTTTGACAAAAGCAAACCTCTCATGAAGCGAACAACTAAAGGCTGTCCTGAGATCGGCTTACCTTCCACTTGGTAATGGTATGCACTGATTGCACTAAGGTGAACCCTTACGGAGTTGGTCTTCAGACCAGACTCAGACAAGTGCAGAAGGTATTCAAGCAGGGTCTGTGTAGGACAAGAGCGAGGATCTAGGGCCTTGCTGTCACACCAGACGGCAAACCTCCTCCAATGAAAGAAGTAACTTCTCTTAGTGGAGTCTTTCCTGGAAGCAAGCAAGATGCGGGAGACACCCTCTGGCAGACCCAAAGAGGCAAAGTCTACGCCCTCAACATCCAGGCCGTGAGAGCCAGGGACTGGAGGTTGGGATGCAGAAGAGCCCCGTCGTCCTGCGTGATGAGGGTCGGAAAACACTCCAATCTCCACGGTTCTTTGGAGGATAACTCCAGAAGAAGAGGGAACCAGATCTGACGCGGCCAAAAGGGAGCAATCAGAATCATGGTGCCTCGGTCTTGCTTGAGTTTCAACAAAGTCTTCCCCACCAGAGGTATGGGAGGATAAGCATACAGCAGACCTTCCCCCCAATCCAGGAGGAAGGCATCCGACGCTAGTATGCCGTGGGCCTGAAGCCTGGAACAGAACTGAGGGACCTTGTGGTTCACTTGAGATGCGAAGAGATCCACCAGGGGGGTGCCCCACGCCTGGAAGATCTGCCGCACCACACGGGAATTGAGCGACCACTCGTGAGGTTGCATAATCCTGCTCAACCTGTCGGCCAGACTGTTGTTTACGCCTGCCAGATATGTGGCTTGGAGCACCATGCCCTGACGGCGAGCCCAGAGCCACATGCTGACGGCTTCCTGACACAGGGGGCGAGATCCGGTGCCCCCCTGCTTGTTGACATAGTACATGGCAACCTGATTGTCTGTCTGAATTTGGATAATTTGGTGGGACAGCCGATCTCTGAAAGCCTTCAGAGCGTTCCAGATCGCTCGCAACTCCAGAAGATTGATCTGTAGATCGCGTTCTTGGAGGGACCAACTTCCTTGGGTGTGAAGCCCATCGACATGAGCTCCCCATCCCAGGAGAGACGCATCCGTGGTCAGCACTTTTTGTGGCTGAGGAATTTGGAAGGGACGTCCCAGAGTCAAATTGGAGCAAATCGTCCACCAAAACAGGGATTCGAGAAAACTCGTGGACAGGTGGATCACGTCCTCTAGACCCCCAGCGGCCTGATACCACTGGGAGGCTAGGGTCCATTGAGCAGATCTCATGTGAAGGCGGGCCATGGGAGTCACATGAACTGTGGAGGCCATGTGGCCCAGCAATCTCAACATCTGCCGAGCTGTGATCTGCTGGGACGCTCGCACCCGGGAGACGAGGGACAACAAGTTGTTGGCTCTCGTCTCTGGGAGATAGGCGCGAGCCGTCCGAGAATCCAGCAGGGCTCCGATGAATTCGAGTTTCTGCACTGGGAGAAGATGGGACTTTGGGTAATTTATCACAAACCCCAGTAGCTCCAGGAGGCGAATAGTCATCTGCATGGACTGCAGGGCTCCTGCCTCGGATGTGTTCTTCACCAGCCAATCGTCGAGATATGGGAACACGTGCACCCCCAGCCTGCGAAGCGCCGCTGCTACCACAGCTAGGCACTTTGTGAACACCCTGGGTGCAGAGGCGAGCCCAAAGGGTAGCACACAGTACTGGAAGTGGCGTGTGCCCAGCTGAAATCGCAGATACTGTCTGTGAGCTGGCAGTATCGGGATGTGCGTATAGGCATCCTTTAAGTCCAGAGAGCATAGCCAATCGTTTTGCTGAATCATGGGGAGAAGGGTGCCCAGGGAAAGCATCCTGAACTTTTCTTTTACGAGATACTTGTTCAGGGCCCTTAGGTCTAGGATGGGACGCATCCCCCCTGTTTTCTTTTCCACAAGGAAGTACCTGGAATAGAATCCCAGCCCTTCTTGCCCGGATGGCACGGGCTCGACCGCATTGGCGCTGAGAAGGGCGGAGAGTTCCTCTGCAAGTACCTGCTTGTGCTGGAAGCTGTAAGACTGAGCTCCCGGTGGACAATTTGGAGGTTTCGAGGCCAAATTGAGGGTGTATCCTTGCCGGACCATTTGGAGAACCCACTGATCGGAGGTTATGAGAGGCCACCTTTGGTGAAAAGCTTTCAACCTCCCCCCGACTGGCAGGTCGCCCGGCACTGACACTTGGATGTCGGCTATGCTCTGCTGGAGCCAGTCAAAAGCTCGCCCCTTGCTTTTGCTGGGGAGCCGCGGGGCCTTGCTGAGGCGCACGCTGCTGACGAGAGCGAGCGCGCTGGGGCTTAGCCTGGGCCGCAGGCTGTCGGGAAGGAGGATTGTACCTACGCTTGCCAGAAGTATAGGGAACAGTCTTCCTTCCCCCGAAAAATCGTCTACCTGTAGAGGTAGAAGCTGAAGGCTGCCGGCGGGCGAATTTGTCGAATGCGGTGTCCCGCTGGTGGAGAGACTCTACCACCTGTTCGACTTTTTCGCCAAAAATGTTATCCGCACGGCAAGGCGAGTCCGCAATCCGCTGCTGGATTCTATTCTCCAGGTCGGCGGCACGCAGCCATGAGAGCCTGCGCATCACCACACCTTGAGCAGCGGCCCTGGACGCAACATCAAAAGTGTCATAAACTCCTCTGGCCAGGAATTTTCTGCACGCCTTCAGCTGCCTGACCACCTCCTGAAAAGGCTTGGCTTGCTCAGGGGGAAGAGCATCAACCAAGCCCGCCAACTGCCGCACATTGTTCCGCATGTGGATGCTCGTGTAGAGCTGGTAAGACTGGATCTTGGACACGAGCATAGAGGAATGGTAGGCCTTCCTCCCAAAGGAGTCTAAGGTTCTAGAGTCTTTGCCCGGGGGCGCCGAAGCATGCTCTCTAGAACTCTTAGCCTTCTTTAGGGCCAGATCCACAACTCCAGAGTCATGAGGCAACTGGGTGCGCATCAGCTCTGGGTCCCCATGGATCCGGTACTGGGACTCAATCTTCTTGGGGATGTGGGGATTAGTTAAAGGCTTGGTCCAGTTCGCCAGCAATGTCTTTTTGAGGACATGATGCAGGGGAACAGTGGACGCTTCCTTAGGTGGAGAAGGATAGTCCAGGAGCTCAAACATTTCAGCCCTGGGCTCGTCCTCCACAACCACCGGGAAGGGGATGGCCGTAGACATCTCCCGGACAAAGGAAGCAAAAGACAGACTCTCGGGAGGAGAAAGCTGTCTTTCAGGAGAGGGAGTGGGATCAGAAGGAAGACCCTCAGACTCCTCGTCAGAGAAATATCTGGGATCTTCTTCTTCTTCCCACGAGGCCTCACCCTCGGTGTCAGACACAAGTTCACGGACCTGCGTCTGCAACCGGGCCCGGCTCGACTCAGTGGAGCCACGTCCACGATGGGGGCGTCGAGAGGTAGACTCCCTCGCCCGCATCGGCGAAGCTCCCTCCGCCGACGTAGTCGGGGAGCCCTCCTGGGAGGTGGCCGCAGTCGGCACCGCACGCGGTACCGACGTCGGGGACCTCACCCCGGGCGATGGGCCAGCCGGCGCCACGCTCGACGGTACCGGGGGCGCAAGCACCGCCGGTACCGGAGGGGTAGGGCGCAACAGCTCCCCCAGAATCTCTGGGAGAACGGCCCGGAAGCTCTCGTTCAGAGCGGCTGCAGAGAAAGGCATGGAGGTCGATGCAGGCGTCGACGTCAGTACCTGTTCCGGGCGTGGAGGCTGTTCCGGGCTGTCCAGAGCGGAGCGCATCGACACCTCCTGAACAGAGGGTGAGCGGTCCTCTCGGTGCCGATGCCTGCTGGGTGCCGACTCCCTCGGCGACCCAGAGCTCTCGGTGCCGACGCGGGGAGGGGACCGGTGTCGATGCTTCTTCGACTTCTTCCGAAGCATGTCACCGGAGCTCCCCGGCACCGACGAGGAGGACGTCGAATCCACCCGTCGCTTCCTCGGGGCCGAGACCGACGAGGGTCGATCTCGGGGGGGGCTGTACCGCAGGAGCCCTCAGGGTAGGAGGAGACCCACCCGAGGGCTCACCGCCACCAGCAGGGGAATGGACAGCCCTCACCTGCACTCCACCCGATGCACCACCGTCCGACGACATCAGCAGACGAGGTCCTGGTATCACCGACGTCGATGCAGCTATCCGATGTCTCGGCGCCGATGCAGAGGCCCGATGCCTCGATGCACTCGATGCAAGGGCGGCCGAGGAAGATGGTCTGGACGCTGACGACGTCGATGCACTCGAAGATCCCGGTGCCGATGCCGACGAAGAGCCCGAGAACAACACGTTCCACTGGGCTAGTCTCGCTACCTGAGTCCGCCTTTGAAGCAGGGAACACAGACTGCAGTTCTGAGGGCGGTGCTCGGCCCCCAGACACTGAAGACACGACGAGTGTCGATCAGTGAGCGAGATAACCCGGGCGCACTGGGTGCACTTCTTGAAGCCGCTGGAAGGCTTCGATGTCATGGGCGGAAAAATCACGCCGGCGAAATCAAAAGCCGAAATGGCGAAAATTGAAGCACCAAAATTTAGAGGGAGAAAAATCTCGACCGAGGCCAAAAAGAGGCCTACCCCGACGACGAAAGAAAACTTACCGGGGCAAAAAGCTGGAAGTACGGGGAGGATTGACACGAAACCCGGTGGAGGGTTTCCGGAACACTTCCCGACTTTAGAAAAGCTTTTCCTAAGAGAAAAACACGCTCAAAAAACAATTTGGACACGCGAGGTCAACTTTCTGGGGCCCGACACGGCGAAACACGACCGTACCGAGTGCGGACAAAAGAAGACTGGCCGGCTCGAGCCGGTTTCGGGCGGGAAGACGGCCGCGCATGCGCGGTGCGCGCAGGCGCGCGAGGGCTAGCAAAGGACTTTGCTAGTAAAGTTCCGATTGGAGGGGCTGCCGTGGACGTCACCCATCAGTGAGAACAAGCAGCCTGCTTGTCCTCGGAGAATGCAAGAAACATACAGTATTCAACTGTTCTTTCTTAAAATGTCCATAAGCTGAGCTCCCCCAACTCTATTCCCCGGTTAATAAGTCTAAAAAGTCATTGAGATTTTGAGCATGACTTGGAAAACAGGGTGAAGATATAGATATATCTAGTACTTTTATTTTTAATTGGAGTTTAAGACAATCCATGAAGGAATCAGTCAACTCCCACAAGTAAATAACAGAGTACAAATGGTGGGAATGAAATGGTGGAAAACATATGCAGAACAGGCAATTACTAATCTTCTCTCCTTATGAAAACTTACTGAACAAGATGATGCTATTCATCTGGGGCAAAATATTGAATATAGGCAGATACAAGTTTTGGGACAATTGGGCTTTGAAATATAGTATAGTATAATATCGAGATTATATTGACAGCAATGCTGAATGAGTTACATGGATTTAAAGATGGGGGTCAGGACGCTGTAATTGTATCTCTGAAATTTATTGCAGTGTTTGATACTATCAGCCATCAGTTCTTGCAGCCTCTAGGTCATTAAAACTGCAATTAAAACCTGACTATTCAAACAAGCCTTTGGTCAGTGACGCAGATGGGAGGCCCAGCGAGTTCCATCCCATTCCTTACCCTTGTCTCTTTCCTTGATTCCTTGGTTCCTTCTCTACTAGGTCATTATGCTTGTGTTATGATCCCCCCCCCATTTTCCTATCAGACATTGTAGTTCCTTTTACAGTTTTGCTTTCTTTGTGTATTAGCATGTTAACCACTTAGTTCTGCATGACAGCTTAAGCGGTATATTAAATTCTTACAAAGAATAAAGAATCTTTTTAGAAGTAGAGATTTACATTACTATGCCTATGTTGACAGTTTACAACTCTATCTAGTGTTAGGAGAAGAAAGTCAGTCACAAATACAGAGGTTAGAATTCTGCCTGGGGGATATTTTTAACTGGATGTGCAAGAAAAAGTAATTATTGAACCTAAAGAAAACTGAGATAGTTTAGCTACGTATGCACACTAATTCTATACAACCCAAGTTGCTATTTACAGGTCAGATGCTTGATTTACATTCTCCAGTGAAGATTTCAGGAGTCACTGTTGACTTTTTATTGAATATGTAGGATCATAGTGGTAATACTGTATGGAGTTGTTTTGGATAAATATGGATTAATCAAAATTTATATCTATACTTAGACAAACAACATTAATGGTAGAATGTGCTATTACTGGAAAATTGGACTATTATAATTCATTATTGATAGGGACAATCATTTATTTATTTAAAATTCTTATACATGACTTGCGTGTTTTCACAGACACCATCGGAGTGGTGCACAATAATACAATTTCATACTCCCAATACAAAACTAAAATAGTAACAAATCCCAAATCACTCCCTCCTATCTTCATTCTCCCCCATCCTGTCATCAAATCCTCCATTTTCCAGCAGTAG
Source organism: Microcaecilia unicolor (assembly GCF_901765095.1). Classification (NCBI taxonomy): domain Eukaryota; kingdom Metazoa; phylum Chordata; class Amphibia; order Gymnophiona; family Siphonopidae; genus Microcaecilia; species Microcaecilia unicolor. The sequence continues at coordinate 175,905,482 of NC_044031.1, forward strand.
AACCTCCCCCTCCCCCAATACCACCTCCTACTTGGGAAACAACTAGGTCTTCAACTTTCTTTAAAACTCCTCTTGGATTTGATTATCACAACTAAAAAAAACCTTGATTAAGCTGTTTACCTGATGGCACCACCAATCAGGCCCCCTGACTAGTTTACAGCCGTCCACCAGGTATATGCCAAACCAATTTTCCTGCCAAATTAATTTGTCTGTAGAATTACAATATCATCAAAATGTTTTGCATGCATCTGATGGCTGAACCATACCTTCATGAACCAGTCATGGATTCCCTGAATTGCACTCTGGACCAATGATCAACCAAAGCTATGCTGCCAGAATGTTAAGAATAATTTAAGACTTTGTTCTTTGTTTTCTGTTGGGAACATGAGGCTGGTGGGGAGAGGTCATTCTCAGCTAAACTTATCCCTGAAAGTTTCTGAGGTGTAACATTGCCTACCAGCTTCAGCCAGCCTGGTATGTTGCATGCCTCACCTGTCATTTGCCTCTCTTTACTAAGGATGTGATCCATCTGCCACATAATAGCAAGTGTCTGATTGGCCCTGCAAACATCAATGATCCCCAGCTCATCCAATCAGATAAACTGTTTCCCGGATTCAAAATTTCAGCATACAGCATTGGTAATGCTCAGAAGACAAGGAAGGAACCAATAGAATGAACTGAGAGCTAACAAGCTATGGAAATTCTCTTCTATGCCAGAAGTGCACATCCAGTTTTCCAAAATCATGTGTGCAAACTGTTGCCAGGCTGCTCTCCGGCACCTAAAAGACTTTGTGGGACTTTAGGTTTATCATCAGAACCCTAGCACCATCAGTCACTGCTGCTGACTTGGATCTTGCTAATTGAAGGAGATTAGCTGGAGCTCAGGAAAGGAGGAAACAACCATCCTTTCATAAACCAAGGACTGCTGGATCAGACACTGGTTGTCACAATAAGGCTGGGATGTCTGTTTATTAATCTAAAGCTCAGAGGTTAGGTAGATAAGGTTTCCTTAGTTGTAAAGTGCAATTCAGACCAGGTTGATGCTTGGTTTCAGCTGTATTTTCATAAGAGAAACATATTTGCACTAGGGAAGAATTATTAGTTGCTCACTGCTAACAGACATATTTTTAACAAAATCTCTGCTAAGAGATATACTGCCAGACATGCTTTCTTTGCCATATTTATCCTGGCAATAAATCATATTATATCTTCAGAACTTGGCAGCCTTTTTTTTTTTTTAACCAGTCGATAGTCAGCTAGGGACGTACTAAATTATTTCCTTAAGGAAGCAGTAATTGCACCTACAGGCATGTGCCACAGAATACTTGAAATGCCAATAAAAATTATTTAACTTAATCCTTGCTCATACTGGCAACCAATAAAAAGCACTGAGCTGAATTCATGCTGAAACCCATCTTGACTATTTAAAAATCAGCCAAGTCGCAGAATTCTGCACCATCTGTAATTGGTGAAGCAACTGGTTTGGCAATACCACATACAATCAGTTACAACAATCTAAATACTAGGAGCACTGATGTGTATACCACCAAATGAAACATATCTACTACTACTACTACTATTTAGCATTTCTATAGCGCTACAAAGCGTACGCAGCACTGCACAAACATAGAAGAAAGATAGTCCCTGCTCAAAGAGCTTACAATCTAGTAGACAAAAAATAAAGCAAACAAATCAATTAATGTGCAGAGGAAAGAGGAGAGGAGGGTAGGTGGAGGCGAGTGGATACAAGTGGTTATGAGTCAAAAGCAATGTTAAAGAGGTGGGTTTTCAATCTAGATTTAAAGATGGTCAAGGATGGGGCAAGACGTAGGGGCTCAGGAAGTCTATTCCAGGCATAGGGTGCAGCAAGACAGAAGGATCGAAGTCTGGAGTTGGCAGTAGCGGGGAAGGGGACAGATAAGATCTGGCTGCAGAAATGAATACAGCCTCTGTATTGTCCTCAGTTTACCATACACTGACCTGCACTGGCTGGGCTGCTCAAAACCTGCTACAACCCACCCCCTCTGAACTTTGTGTTCCGGATGGGGTGTGACATAGCACACCAGAGATGTGGGTGCACAAGGCCCTATGCTGGCTGGGCTGACTTATTCATTGCCATTGTCTGCCACACTAGTGCCATCTTCACTTGTAGACCACCTACTGGTCAGATCTGCCTTGCAGCTCTCCTATTGTCTGATGACACAAGTTCATCTTTAGCTTCATACTATTTTTTTCTAAACCAGTATTGCTTATATCTAGTAGCACTATAGAAAACATAAATGTAAACAGTAGTACTTTTTCTAGCTTCCTGGTCAGTTTAAGGCTGTCCCAAGATAAGACTCCTATCATTTGCTCATCCTTCTGAGCTCAAGATGTCTTACATTTTACTGAGGAGAGGTAAGCCAGATTTCAAGAAATTTAAAAATTCCCATCAAACATTTCCAGGAAATTTCACTCAGGAATGATTTTATAAGTTATGAAAAATTTAGCATAGATTTTTGTATGTGTTGTTAGCTTATCTTGTATCAAAGTAAGGCAGAACTGCTTTTATTTGGACAGTGCTTCTTGGTCTTCAACTTCTGAATGCAAGTAATGACCAAGGACTCAATCCCAAATTTTAACTGTATTATGTGTGGTCTCACCAAATGCTGAACAACCAGAAGTGTATTCAAAGTCTCAAAGGTGAGGAGAGCCTATAACACACTTACTCTTCCACTTTTCAATTCTCATGAAATCCATGCTGTCCTCCAGGTTGTTATAATTCTAAGCATCTATGGGCCTTGTTCTACTGCTTCCACAGCTCTCCTGAGATCCTCAGGTTCCAGCTCCACCACCTAATCCTCCCATGTGTTTAGTATAGAGCTGTCTGGTTTTGCAGATCAGCCAGCTTTGTATATATAACTTATTCCCTTATTTATGATCTAGTAGGGCAATTAGCTAGCTTGTGTCTTCTTGGTCTTCTCAGAGACCATAGACAGGCTTGCTTAGCCCTAGTAATGGGCCATAAACTTTAACAAGTGTCTGTTTGTTTGCTTCAAATAGGCTCTAAACATAACACAGAGACATTTTCAGTGAAGGACAAGTATGAGTGATAAGTATTCGAGGGAGGGAGGTTACAAAGGGCAAATGATGAATAATTGGGAAAAATAATTGGGAATAATTGGGAAAAAAGAAGCAGAATTTTGTGAAGGTGACCTCAGAGGTCAGAGTTGAAGAGTACCAGATAAGTAAGAGAGAAAATATAAAGCATTAAGTGATTGGACAAAATTAAGCTTCAGTATTCTGGAAAAGCACATCTTGTATAGAACCAAGAAGGGTAATTAAGTAGTTCCTTTTTAGGCATAAATATTGAATTTTGTTTCAGAAGAAAGGACATGTGATAGTCATAAAAACTAGGAAACTTAACCATTTATTCTGGAAAAGCACATCTTGTATAGAACCAAGAAGGGTAATTAAGTAGTTCCTTTTTAGGCATAAATATTGAATTTTGTTTCAGAAGAAAGGACATGTGATAGTCATAAAAACTAGGAAACTTAACCATTTATTGGACTAGCTTTTAATTTCTTTATGGCTATTCTTGGGGTCTTGTTTGCCCATAAAAATGTTATTAATTTTGATTCAATTTTTTTATAAATTGTTGATTTTAATAATATTGGTAACATGCTAAGAGTGTAGTTGATTTTTGGTACAATCATCGTTTTTATGGTTTCAAGTTAACCCCACCAGTTAAGTCTTAATGGTGACCATTTTTGTGATAGGTTTTCAGTTATTTTAATTATATTAGTAGAGTTGAGGTTAAGAGTGTCCTCTATAGTTGGGCCAAACAGAACTCCTAAATATTTAATTTGATTTTCATTCCACTGAAAATTATATTGCTGAATTTCATGCTTTAAATATGCACAATAGTAGTAGTAGTTCCGTTTTTGTAGAATTTAATTTATATCCAGAAATCTCTGAATATTTCGATATTACCTTTAATAAGTGTGGAATTGAGGTAGGTGATGTGAAAATGAGTACATCATCAGTGTATGCAGCTAATTTAAAGTTTTGTTGATCAATCATTACACCCTGGATGAGAGGATTTTGACGGATGGCTAATAACAAAGGTTGTAGCGCAATATTAAATAATAAAGGAGATAAAGGGGAACCCTGTTTAGTACCTCTAGTTGGATTAAAAGGTTTAGATATGACATCATTTATTTGTATATATGTAGTAGGAGACGAATATAAGATCTTTATTAATTTAGTAGAAGATTCCAAAAAACCATACCATTTAAGAACTTGGAAAAGATATGGCCACTCAGCACGGTCAAATGCCTTTTCAGCGTCTAGACCTATTGCAACCAATGGATTGGAGTGTTCTTGGGCATGCACTAATATTTTAGAAAAGAGTCTGGTATTATCAGATGAAGATCTACCATGCATGAAACCAGTTTGGTCTGCATGGATTATTTTGGGAAGAATGTTCTGTAATCTTTCAGAAAGTATTTTAGCAAATATTTTGGCATCTAAATTAATTAAAGAAAGAGGTCTATAATTTTCTACTAAAGTAGGATCTTTGTCTGGTTTCAGAAGGACAATGATGACAGCTTCAGTAAAAGAGCCTCTGATGATACCCGTTTCTATCATATGATTATAGTAATCACAGATAATAGGAGACAAAAGAGTTTTAAAGGCAGAGTAGAACTCTATAGGTAAACCCATTAGATCCTGGAGTTTTTTTTGTTGCCATGTTTTGGATGGCATCGTTGACATCATCAATTGTAATTTGTTGAGAGTAGTTCGTTATCTTCTGAGGTGATAATAGGGTGTTCTAAGTTTTCTAAAAAATCATATTTGGTTGGTTCTTTAACAAAATTAGATGTATATAGATTTTTATAAAAAGATTGGAATCTGTTAGCAATATCAGAATTATCAGTTAAAGAAATATTGTTCTCATCCTTTATTAGTGCTATAGTATTTTTCTTTACGAGATTTTAAATAATTAGCAAGTAGGTGACCTGCTTTATTACCTTCATAGTAATATTGAGCATTTTTACTAAATATTTCCTTACTAGCTTTAGAGCCTAATATGGAATTGTATTTAAGTTTTGCTAATTTAAGTTCTTCTAATATAGCTACATTAGAGGTATCATGAATGTGTGCAGATTCTAATACTTTTATATTTTTTTCTAATGTCAAAATTTATTTATTTAATTTTTTATTACTAGTTGCTACAAAAATAATTATAGCAGCTCTGATAAAAGCTTTGAAAGCATCCCAGAAATTGTGCCAAGAGGTATGGCTAGGTGAATTAAAATGAAGATATTCTTCTATTTCTTTGGAACTTTTTTCTATGAATTCAGGGTTAGTTAATAATGTGGAGTTGAACCTCCAACGAGGATTATTTGTTGAAGTTTGACCCATTTGAATTTGAAGTGTAATATGAGCATGATCAGATAGTAAAATATTACCAATGCTAGTATTGTGTACATTAGATATTAGGGAAGAAGAAATTAGAAAATAATCAGTTGTAGAGTAGGAGTTGTGAGGATTTTAAAAAAACGTATAATCAAGTTCTGTTAAGTGTGTAAGTCGCCATATATCACAGAGTTTAATTTGTGACATTAAGTCCTGAAGATTTTGTGTAGATTTTAATTGTGCCCAACCCATGCCCCCTTGAAATTCAATGTGGTACAGATCTCCACGTTTAAGAGCAGCTTTCTGAAATTGCTGTTTACTCATGTGTTTAATATGCATGTCTAATTGCTGCTATCAACATTTGGATATATTTCTAACATATTGGCCTAAGCCAGTCAGTCCTGGAGTACCCCCTTCCCAGTCAGGTTTTCAGGATATCCATAGTGAGTATGCATGAAAGAGATTTGCATGTAATGGAGGCAGTGTATGCAAATAAATTTCATGCATATTCATTGTGGACATCCTGAAAACCTGACTGGCAAGGGGGGATACTCCAGGAATGAATTGGGAAACACTGGCCTAAGCCACTGATTCCTAAACCTAAACCTGTCCTGAGGGAACCCCAGCCAGGCAGGTTTTCTTGGTTCTATACAGAAACTAATAAGTACATAAGTAATGCCACACTGGGAAAAGACCAAGGGTCCATCGAGCCCAGCATCCTGTCCACGACAGCGGCCAATCCAGGCCAAGGGCACCTGGTGAGCTTCCCAAACCAGGGGCGTATCTGAGGTTCGGCGGTAGGGGGGCAGGGGCTAGAGTGAGGGGGCACATTATAATGCCCCCCCCCGCTGTTAACCCTCCCCCGCCTACCGCCAACCCTTTCCCCGCCTACCGCGGTCACCTACAGCCGAGGTCCGCTCCTGCCGGTTTTTTAAAATATTACTTCAGCTGGCGGGGGACCCCAACCCCCGCCAGCCCAGCCGAGGTCTTCTTTAACTTCTTCATCCTCGTGCTGTTCCTGCAATGCATCCTTCCAGTTGGACGGAGTTTGACGTCGCAGCACGTTGACGTCCTGCACGTACAACGTGCTGCGACGTCAAACTCCGTCCAACTGGAAGGATGCATTGCAGGAACAGTACGAGGATGAAGAAGTTAAAGACCTCGGCTGGGCTGGCGGGGGTCCCCCGCCAGCTGAAGTAATATTTTAAAAAACCGGCAGGAGCGGACCTCGGGGGTAGGTGACCGCGGTAGGTAGGGAAAGGGTTGGTGGTAGGCGGGGGAGGGTTAACGGCGGTAGGGGGGTCCAGGACGAAATCTGCGGGGGCCCAGGCCCCTGTGGCCCCACTCAGATACGCCCCTGTCCCAAACGTGCAAACATTCTATACATGTTATTCCTGGAATTTATTTATTGTATCCCACATTTTCCCACCTACTTGCAGGTTCAATGTGGCTTACAGAGTCCTGTTATGACATTATCATTAAAAGACTTGTAAGTTTAATTTATGATTTAAACCTGTTATCTTGTTTAAGCATATTTCTCCTGTAAAGATTCTAAAGCTACCTCTTGCTTGTAACTATTACATTACCTGTATTGTAAATAAACTCTTTTTAACGTTAAACATATGGTCTTTTGCACATGTTCTTAAATCTTGCAGAAACAAAAGAGGAGGTAAAAACCCTCACGGGACCGTGAGATATGAAACAAAAAGTGAGGCGATTGAATAAGGATACCAAAAAATATTTATTCACATGAAAAATGATGTAAACAGTATTAAAAATGACCTGACACGGCCGTGTTTCGGCCAAAAGGCCTGCCTCAGGGGTCTTTATAACCTTGGTAATGTATGACTTAGATTATATGCTCCAAGGGAAATAATAAAACGAAACTCTCTTGGGTCTCCTCTCTTCAAACAGTGTTAAAAAACAAAACAACTTGTTGTACACATCTCTTCGGAGAGGAGTACAACAAGTTGTTTTGTTTTTTAACACTGTTTGAAGAGAGGAGTCCCAAGAGAGTTTCGTTTTATTATTTCCCTTGGAGCATATAATCTAAGTCATACATTACCAAGGTTATAAAGACCCCTGAGGCAGGCCTTTTGGCCGAAACACGGCCGTGTCGGGTCATTTTTAATACTGTTTACATCATTTTTCATTTTTCATGTGAATACATATTTTTTGGTATCCTTATTCAATCTCCTCACTTTTTGTTTTATATCTTAAATCTTGCAGTGCAGGTTAATGTGACTCAACAGAGAATTGTGATGTGCCTTTACATTACCTCCCATGGTCTCAATATGTTAAGTTAAATAAGAATGTTATGTTTATAACTCTTAATACTGTATTCAGTGAACTTGATACTGTTGTTAAAAAGCCACTAAGACATTCCATATTTATCCAAATATGGAACAATCCTACCTTTAAAATTAACAAAGCTTGTATAAACTGGCCTTTATGGAAAAAAGCCGGCGGTCATTAAATGATATTATAAAAGACAAAACCTGGGTTCCATTCTCACAGCTATGCTTGAAATTTGGTATTCCTAATACCCACCACTACAAATGGATACAACTTAAGCACTGCATAACTGCTACTACTGACATTACTAAATTTTCCACTGATCCTCCTAGTTGCTGGCAAATTTGTAGAACTTTAATGTTATCTAAAGGAGCTGCCTCCAAATGGTACAAAATATTTTAACAAGCAAAATTCAAAGCACCTACTAATATTATGGAATCCTGGGAACATGATTTAAATCTTCAACTTGACGAACAACTATGCAATAAATTTTGGTTTAGAACTACGTATACTACCAGATCTCCTTCTACATCGCAATCCATGTTTTACCTGGCACATAGAGCTCTCTGGACTCCAAGTAAACTTGCCAAACTAAAAACATCAGTTCCCAAAAGCAACACGGAAAAATGCTGTTCATGTAATAAAGATAAAGGAACTCAAACATATTATCTACGCCTGTACTTTCAAACAGGAATATTGGAGATCAATATGGAACACCGTCCTGCTTATTTTCGAAAGGAGAAAAACGCCCATGTTTGGGAGATGGGCGTCCGTTTCCCGTGGGCGGCCAAATCGGTATAATCGAAAGCCGATTTTGGTCGTCTTCAACTGCACTCCGTCGCAGGAACGAATAAAGTTGACGGGGGCGTGTCGGAGACGTGAAGGCGGGACTGGGGCGTGGTTATCGGCCGAGCAGAGATGGGCGCGCTCGGCCGATAATGGAAAAAAGAAAGGCGTTGTTAGCGAGAATTTAGGACACTTTTTTGGACCCTTTTTTCTCACGAACAGGTCCCAAAAAAGTGCCCTAAATGACCAGATGACCACCGGAGGGAATCGGGAAACACCTCCCCTGACTCCCCCAGTGGTCACTAACCCCCTCCCACCACAAAATAACCCACTTGCAAAAACCTTATTTCCCAGTCTCTATGCCACCCTCAAATTCCGTACCCACCTCCATGACAGCAGAATGTGTTCGATCCTCTCACAGCCTTTCCCTGGGTCAGATGTGGCTCTCGGGTGCACTGCAGGGTCACATCAGCATTGCATTGTGGTGGGTGTAGGGTATTGGGCTCCGTGATTTCACTAGCTTGTGTTACAGTCTCACGATGTTGGTAGGCTCTTCTCCCATGGTGCTTTTCCCTCTGCTTACTGGGTCAGAGTGTGCCCCGTTTTGTTTCTGGTAGTCCATGAGGTAGTGGCCATTTTTGTAAGTCTGTTTTAGATCCCTTTCATGTGTTAGCCACATTACAGAACTTAGTTCTTACCTTGAATGTTGCTGAAAGAGGGCATTGTACACCATTCTGCCAGCTCTGACCTACTGCTAATCTTAGTACCAGGGATACTCGTTGCCAGTGGGGCACAACCTCTGATCTGCAGCTAACTGTGAGTAAACGCGGTTATTAAAATAAAGGACGTTTTCAGCGAGATTAGTCTTACGGTGTGAACTGCTGTGCCAAGGTTATACAGCAGCAACAAGTCCTGTCCCTGGAGAAGTTTTAGTGGGTAATGCAGTGCACTTCAGGCAGGCGGACCCAGGTCAATCCCCCCCTACCTGTACCAGTTGTGGTGGTAAATGGGAGCCCTCTAACCCCCCCCAAAACCCACTGTACCCACATGTAGGTGCCCCCCTTCACCATTAAGTGCTATGGTAATGGTGTTGAGTTGTGGGGAGTGGGTTTTGGGGGGGATTTGGAGGTCTCAGCACCCAAGGTAAAGGAGCTATGCACCTGGGAGGTAATTTAATGTTTTTTCCTATTTTTTAAAAGTGCCCCCTAGGGTGCCCGGTTGGTGTCCTGGCATGTGAGGGGGACCAGTGCACTACGAATCCTGGCCCTTCCCACGACCCAAAGCCCTTGGAGTTGGTCGTTTTTGAGCTGGGACGCTTCGGTTTCGATTATCGCTGAAAAACGAAAACACCCAGCTCAAACAGACACCCACATCTCAAAAACGCCCACATCCAATGCATTTGCCTGGCACAAACCGTATTTTCTAGACTAAAGATAAACGTCCATCTTTTTCGAAAATACGATTCGGCCCACCCCTTCATGACCCGTTCTCGGATATGGACGTTCTTACACATGGGCGTTTGCGTTGGATTATGCCCCTCCATATCATCTACATTGAAGATCCCGGAATCCTTTTCATATGAAATAGCCATATTAGGATCATTAGCTATACATTGCCCACTGGATAAATATCAATCACAACTTTTGGATACACTTCTCCATACAGCCTTAAGAATAGTTTTCTTCTGCTGGAAAGACTTATCTAAGGTCTTAACATGGATTTAACATGGTGGAACTCAGTATGCATACTTGCCAAATATGAATATGCAGCGGCTGAGAAGTATAATTCAATGACTAAATACAGGAAAATATGGACTCCCCTTCAAGATCAAATATGTAGTACTCTTGTGTAGATATGTACTCTTAACTGTCTGTTTTCACGCTATGACTACCTACCCATCGTTACTAATCCGTAACCATATCTTGTATCAGATGTGTATATTGTTTGATGCTCAGTTTATTGTTCATATTTGTATACTGGCTAACATTTTAGCTATTTGTGTTTTGTTTCATTGATAAAATCAAATAAAAATATTGGAACTAAAAAAAAAAACTACACTTGTATTTCCTATTTTATGCCTGGGTTTTACACCAGTTCAAAGGCACATATGAATTTTAAAAAGTGCTTGTTTTGGTCAGGGCTTTCCATATGAGGGAGTAAGGAAATCATTCTCCTTAATCCCATGTACATTATTTCAACCTGCAAAATGAAACCAAGTGAAAATTGCGACCTCACTACTTTAATTTGCAGCACTTCCTGGTGTAAATTTAAAAAACAGGCAGCTACACTTAGAAGTGGTGCCATTTATATGCAAAAGTTGTAAAATTGCCACTTCTATGTGGAAGTGCTGACACCTCTGTGTGGAAGCTGCCAGGTTCGTGCTGTTCTTGGTTTCATAGTACATTTTTTCATAAAAGGGCTACTCTCACTGCACATGCTAGCAGTTAAATGTGCACACCCACTGGCATTTTAGAAAAGGCTCTACTTTACAGCACCTTTTTCTAAAATACCATTGGAACTGAGCATGTTCAGACCTGGATGTCTCAATTCTGGTCTCTATTTTCAATGTAAATCAGGTCTCCAAGTCTATAGAGAAAATATTTCACTTAGCTTATATTTGTATTTTGTTACACAATTCTCAAATACTGCTTTTTCCATTTTGGCAATATACAATTCTTGGGATTTAGATCTCATGCACAAAATAGTAGCAATGAAAATGAGATACTGGAATTTAGAAAGCAATTCTCATATTGCCCACATTGTTTCAAAGCCTACAGTTACATTTTACCCATGGATTTTGCACTAATTTTCAAACTAAAAATATGCCAGTACTTTTATTGCCTTAGGAAAAAGCAGCTGTAGACATTTGTGCCTCTGCGGATGATGCCCAAATCGGCAATACGGAAGACACCCCTGATAGTGTGGATAACATGAGGAAGGACTTAGCAAAGATTCAGAATGGTCTGGAATTTGAAAGCCTAGATTTAATGCTAAATAATGCAGGGCCATGCATTTGGGCAGCAAAAACCCAAGGGAACAATACAGTTTAGGAGGTGAAGAACCTCTGTGCAAGAAAGAGGAGAGAAATTTGGGTGTGATTGTATGTGAAGGGGGCCAAACAGGTAGAAAAGGCAACGGCGAAAGCTAGAAGGATGCTTGGGTGCATAGGAAGAAGAATAGGCAGTAGGAAAAAGGAGGTGACGATGCCACCATATAAGACTCTGGTGAGATCTCATTTAGAATACGGTGTACAATTCTGGAGACCACACCTTCGAAAAGGTCCAGAGGGCGGTTACTAAAATGGTAAGTTGTCTTCACCATAAAGCATATGAGGACAGACTTAAAGATCTTAATATGCATACTTTGGAAGAAAGGCGGGAGAGGGGAAATATGATAGAGACATTTAATTTGGATTTCTTGTGTGTGTGTGTGGGGGGGGGGGGGGGGGGGGGGAGTTGTCTCCAGTTTTTGTCTGCATGTTTCCTATGGCCCCCTATTTTGTATCATTTGAGGGTTTGTCCATGTTCTGCATGTGCAACTGAGGTGAAGGATTCTGTTGGTATGTAGTGTCTGTGTAGGAATCTGTAACAGTCCAGTTTGTTCCAGTTTCCCAGTAGTGGGCATACTGGTATATAGGGTGAGAAATAGTCTGACAGTAAATCATATGTCAGATTCAATGTCAATAAATTTATTGTGAAAAGAATTATGGATGAACAGCAAACATAGGTTGGCTACAGATATGAGTGCAGCAAAAATCAACCAAAGCATTCTGTAAAAATCAGTTAGCCATTTGGAATTTACAGTAAAGAATATTGCATGTTTTAATATTATTTGTAAATTGGTTGCTGCCTGCGCATATCATTTGTATAAATAAAGTATATAATACAGTTAAATACATATCTAAGTTTTTTTTTTTTTTTGAGAGCGAGCCTGTTAAACATTTACCAGAATATCACTGGGTGAAACCTAAAGGGGACTCATGTGCCCAAATGCATCCTGTCTCCCCTCCCACCAATGCCTGTGCCTTGTCACATACCTAGAGTCTACTTAGTACAGATCATGCTCATTTACAAGGTAACACTGCCTACTGAAGTGGAAGGTGAATATGGGCTGTTTTGTGATCATATGTATGCCACAAAGGAGACATTTATTTATTACATTTCTACTCCACACTTTCCCACTCAAAGCGGGTTCAATGCGGCTTACATAGTAATAGGGGTTACATAATGTTATTAGAGAGAATATAAGTTAAGTATATTAGAATGCTGAAAGAGAGGGGGGATGGGTACGGGATAGGGCCCAGAAAACAGATCCAGTTGTTGGACGATTTTATGATTATTGCCATTTGGTAGTACATGGCAACTGAGTGAGCCTGTCATCATCCTTCGTGTGGCTGCACATCACACACGTGGCCACACACATATCATCATCTTAGGGTAACATGGCTTCTGACTCTGAATACAGCTACAGAGAGGTGGTTGAAATCATGGCTGGCGACCATGCCATAGTTTAGATGTGGATGTAGCAGCAACATGGGGCAAGGCCAAGTGATTTTGGCTAAGCAGAGGTAGGCAGTGGGGGGGGGGGGGGGTGTTTTGAAGGACATAGGATACCTGATTATGGGATGATGATCCCTGCAGATGGACCCATATGACAGACATCCCCCAGAGCAAGCTGTCATCTGCTCTTACAACACTAGTTGTTTGGTTTGGGGGGGATAATGGGTGTGTGGCATGATGGCCTCTGTATTGTGGGTGCGCCACCCAGAGCAGGTCCAGTTGGATGACATCATTGTGGCTATGGGTATCACAGTGCATACGGCAGCTGTGGTGTGCTGCACTGTATGTGAGCTGTGTGAATGTGTACTGGCTATCAGGCCACTGTGCTGTGACCTCTGAAGTCTGCAACTGGGTCCATATGTTGTCAATATTTTGAAAGCGTGTGGTTTTGCATGGTCTCACATAGATTTGGTGGGTATTAGGGCTTGTTGGCAGTGTAGGTCCTTACCTTGCCAGGGTTTCCTGGATCTCCATCCAGACCTTTCTTGTTGATGCTTGAGGGACCCACCACCTGCCCTCCTTAAAGAGACACTCCTCACTTTTTAGCATAAGGAGTGCCAGGAGATCATTTACTCTCTTTAACTGCACTCCCTCCTGGCATCCATCTTGCATGTGCCTTTGTCAGGTCCTAATAATGAGTGCTGTATATATTTCAGGACCTAGCCCACATGCACATGGCTCTGGCTGCCACCTTATCGCTACCCTAGGTATTGCTGGGAACAACTAAGTGACACATTGATCTCAACTTTTACTGCTGCTACTGGAGCCTGGATAAACAACACTGTACGGCTAGCACTGCATGTGTAGGTCCACTGTACAAACAGAACTGCATGTTTATCGATTCTGTATGGTTAGCACTCCACATTTAATGCCACCCCCGGATCACATACTTTTCCCTGCAACTTCTACACAAACAGCTTCCACAGCCAGGGGTCCTCACAACTGTTGAATACAGCACATTTGCTTGTGAGGACCCGCTTGCTGTGTTTGGCTCCCCCTATGCCCCATGTGGATCTGAACGTGTACCGTAGCAGTATTTTGTGAGATCCATGTCTATCTCCTGCTTTTAATACATCTTTGCAGGTGTTTTTCCAGAAATAAAAACAGCTGTAACTATAGAAACAAAATTACAAAGGCAGAGCTGTATAAAACACCCTTTCTCTAAGTAAAAGGGGGTATAGAGTTATAAGAACTAGAATTTAAAAACCCTAACTACTTGGTATTTTTATAATGGTGGAAAATGTGTATCAATATGTGATTAATAGATAACACATTTATAGTATCTCAATAGTATAAGATATTCCAAAGGGTGGAGGGAAGAAAAAACATCAATGTGGTTATTCAGATATGGCTGGGTAAACTGAGGAATAGCAAAATACTATGCCCATTAGTCAAATAAAAATAATTTACAGATACAACTCACTAAACTACATTTCATTAGTTGATTATTTACTTACAGCATTTGTATATGTTGCTTGCCTATATCAAATACTCTTGAATTAAAATCTTGGCCCACATTTATTCAGAGCAAACTGACCTTCAGTACAGAAACATAATAAGTTCATTATTAGATCATGCTAGGTTGATGCTTAGTGAAGGGGAGAGTGCTCCATTACTCCAATCTGATCTCTCCTCCCCTTTTGATTTGGTGGATGATAACATCTTGTTGCAGATCCTAGAGAAAATAGGTATTGCTGGTAGTGTCTTGAAATGGTTTAATGGTTTTGTGACCTATAGGTTGTATAGGGTTAGGATGAATGGTGCCTTTTCCAGAAGCTGGCATAACCCTTGTGGAGTGCCAGTGTCCACAATAGTGTTTAATTTACACTCATTGGGGTTTGTGTTGGAGAATAATGTATTTTGTTTGTCTTATACCTATGTAGAGGAAATCACAGTACTTATTCCTTTGAGCTCTAGTACAAGACTGATATACCTAGGGTTCAAAACTGCATAAATTTGTTAGGAAAATGGATGCCTTGCCACAAGTTAAAACTCAATACAGACAAGACTAAATTTCTGCTAACTGATAACAAATCAGATGTTATTCCTAAATCTATCTGCATTGGTGAAGCAGAATATAAATTATCTCCAATGATAAAATGTTGGGTGTCCTGGTTGATAGCTCTGTCTCTATGGAAGCTCAAATTACTTCTCTAGTGAAGAAATTGTTTTTGTTGATGAGAAAACTTTGCTGTATTCAAAATTGTTTTAAGATAGATCAATTTAGACTCCAAGTACAGGTTCTGCTGCTGTCACAACTAGATTATTGTAACCTTGGTCATCTGGGTTGCACTAAGCATCAGTTAAAAGGCTACAGACCGTACAGAACACAGCAGTACGTTTGATTTTTGTTTGAATTAAATTTGACAGAATTTCGTTATTCTATGTTAAACTTCATTGGCTTACTATTGAGGCTATAACTTTGTTTAAATTGGCCTGTCTTTTATACAAAATGCTACACGGTTTGGAACCAATGTATCTATATTCCCAACTCCATTCTACTGTCGCTCTTAGGTATAGAAGGCCAAATTGTGCCACTTTAATTTAATTTCCTTCATTGAGAGGCAGGAAAAGGTTAAAAATATTTGAGATGACATTGGCGTTTCAGGCTGCCAGACACTGGAAAGAGTTTTCTGTGGTATTTTGGTCCTCTTATTCCTATTTGTCTTATAAGAAAATGTTAAGACTTTGCTTTTTCAGAAATTTATATCACATAATGGTTTATAAGTTTTTCATTTCAAGGGTTTTTTTTTTACTCATTGTCCTCCCAGAGGATTGTTGTAGCTCTTGATGTTTTGTAACCTGCTTCAAACTGCAAGGTGTTAGCGGGGTATAAGACCAGATGTTATATGTTATAGCCTCTAGACAAAGTCTCTTCATGTGGTCCAAAAATATTATGTTAATGTCTATCAGTGGCTTCACACAACCTTTTAGACATTTATCATTACAGAACTAGCTTTGTTTTGTACAATATAAACATCTTAAGGATATTACCTTTGGATTTCGAAGGAAAAGAGCTTTAAGGATCAGTGAGTGCACATCTCCAATGGGTGGATAATGCATGAGAAGTCCCAAACAGGTCTGATAATTACTTGATATCACTAAAAGAAACAGAAATTTAAAAAAAATTATACATTACAGCTCTTGGAAACAAAGTTCTAATTGGGCATTCTCATAATCTGACAATAAAATAATAAAGCAATATATTTTCACAGTTTCAGGTGCTAAAATTTGTTACCGTTAGTCTGAAGAAAAAAGCACAATGTTTCAAAATGCTCTACCATGCATCATCTTGCACAATTGTCCAGATGTTTTATTACCAATGAACCATTTAAATCTAGTTTTTTAAATTAGTTATGACACTGATTTGCAGCAGATTTTTGAGAATCAATAAAACCTCTCTATAGTATTTTCTCGCACAGCATTTCAGGGTCCTCAAAGTAGCTAGCTATCACTTTCCTGATTCTTCCCTGTTACTACATTCAACAAAGAAGCCCTCAAATGATAATTCCATATAAAAATATTCTTTCACAGATTCCTATTTTCAAACTCTTTTATTTTATATCCTGTACCAATAAAAATCAATAACTACAACCCCAATGGAATTTATTGACTTCAAAAGGGAATTTTTAGTTTCTTTTATAATTATTATTATTATTCAGAAAGCCTGAATTCCCATCAGAACTGCTGAGCTCCCAATTTCACTGTAAGCCTGAACTTACTTTAGAACTGTTGAGCTCCCACTTTTACAGCAGCCTACACATTTATTAGAACTGCTGAGCTCCCATTTTTACAGTAGCCTACACTCTTATTAGAGCAGCTGAGCTCCAATCTTCATTGTAGCCTGCTCTTGGGGAAGGCTTTCCTCAGCCATCATCTACCATCTTTTACAACACAATTTCAAACCAGGCAGACAGTTGGTGATGCCAGCAAGCACGTCACACAATAGGCAGCCTGCTTCTGAGGCGCTGCACCTCAGGCACCGCATCAAAGGGGCATGTCCCTTTGTGCGTCCCTTCGAACTTTATCGAGGTGCAGTCCCTCAGAAGAAGGTCCCACATTCTAGTACCTAATAAGGTCTCCTATTCTCTTTGAACTTGAATATAACTACTGAAGTGTCAAAATCCACCCTACACCCTCTAAACATCATTAGTATCTGCAGTTCCAAGCCCCAGTCTACCTAGGAGGCTATATCGGACCTTCCTTTACCACTGCATTGCAACAAACCAATCAGGTTCCTGCTCCACTTTGAATCTGCCTACAACTGCTGAAGCTTGTGCCCCTTCATACGCAACATCGATAGTGTCTTCGGAAGGACGCTGTACCAAGTTTGTTAATTTATACCCTTTGTGATCATCTTTGAAAGATGATGTTGACGAATGCATGACCGTCAACAATAGCGGAATATCAAAGTGCATCATTTCCCGCTATTTGGAGGTGGTTTAGCTATTATTTATAAATCATTCCTCCAGGTAAAAACTATTACTGAATTTGAATTCCCTAACCTAGAAATTGTTGCCTGCTCTATAAAAGGTGATTCCCTATCCAAATCTATCTGCCATCTATTACTATATTGTCCTTCCAATAGCTGGAAATTGTCCAAGACCGAACTTACTGAATTTATTTCCAACATATGTGTCAATAATGACAATATCATTATGACTGGATATATCAACTTACATCTTGAAAATGCTACTAATGTACATACTAAGGAATTCCTTGATTTCCTTTATGTCTGGCAATTCTATGTCCTCCCACATCAAAGGACATCAGCTAGATTTATTAGCAATCAAATTTATAGACCCTATTAACTTTCACATATCTGAACCACAATGGTCCTCGATACCTTGGTCAGATCATAGCAGCCTTTCTTTCAAGGTAAACTGGAAAGAATCCACCCATTCATCTAAGCCTACTAACACATCACGTACCTTCAAAACCAGAGGTAAAATTGACCCCTCAAAATTTGGTCAAACGAACAGCTTGCTATCTTACTTTCCTCTAATCCGTCTACTAATTTCATCGAACAATGGAACACTTGCAAAACTGTTCTAGACAATTTTTTACCAATTACAAACAAATCCTGACCAAAAAAAGAAGTTATCTCCATGGTTTAACAAAGATCTCCTACAAATGAAACATAAATGTAGAAGACAAGAAAGAATTTGGATCAAAAACAAATCCAATGAACAATGGACTAATTGAAAAGAAAAACTCCTAAAATCATATAAGAGCATGATTATCAAAGCAAAAACCACTTATTATTCAAAACTTATAGGCAAAAAAACAGTTAATCCACAAAATCTTTACACACTAGCAAATAAGCTATTGAATACTCAACCTGTTAACTATTACAAACAAACCCACTCCAACAGCTTTGGTAATAAAATATTAAGGGCCCCTTTTATCAAGCTGCGGAAAAAGGAGGCCGGTGCTGGCGTTGGCGCGTATTTTACATGTGTGCCGAGGCCCTCTGTTACTGCAGCTGGTATGATTAGTATAAGAGAGGGTAGACAGAATAGGATAGTATAATTTGGGAGAAAAGGGGTAAGGAGGGATAAAATAAAGGGGAGATGGAGAAGAGAAGGATGGGATGAGTAGAGGGAGAATGGGGAGGTGGGGTATCATCAGACTAGGTAGCTCTCCTATCTCTCTAATGGAATCTTGGGCATCCAATTTCAAATTAAAACCCAACACCGATAAAACTAAATTCTTAATAGTTACTAATCCTCATCACGCTATAAATCTGAAATCATTTACCATTGAGAACATCACATAACCCCTTGACTCAAATATGAAAATCTTAGGATTCACAATTGACTAGAGTGAGGAATTATCTAACCAAATCTCCAAAATGGTCTCAAGTGTCTTCAATTCATTATGGAAATTGAGGAGACTAAGACCATTCTTCACAAAATCAGTCTTCTGTACCCTAATTCAATCCTTAGTCCTAACAAAATTTGATTACTGCAACTATTTACGCAGGACTTAAAGGGGATCTCCTAAAAAAACTACAAACTGCTCAAAACACTGCCACACGTCTCATATTCAGACTACCGTGCTTCACCAAAGCAACCCCCCCTTCTGCACAATTTGCACTGGCTGCCAATAAAAGATATAATATCATTCAAGATATGTACCTTCATTTCAGGGCTTTTTTTTGTGCCACCACTCCTGTGTATCCTAGTTAATCCTAGCCCTTTACCTTTTTCCTCCATATTTCAATTATTACTACTACTACTACTATTTAACATTTCTAAAGCGCTACTAGGGTTACGCAGCGCTGTACAATTTAACATAGAAGGACAGTCCCTGCTCAAAGAGTTTACAATCTAATAGACAAATGTACAGTCTGTCAAGTGGGGGCAGTCAAATTGGGGCAGTCTAGATTTCTTGAAAGGTATAAAGGTTAGGTGCCGAAAGCAACATTGAAGAGGTGGACTTTGAGCAAGGATTTGAAGATGTAGGGAGGGGGCTTGGCGTAAGGGCTCAGAAAGTTTATTCCAGGCATAGGGTGAGGCGAGGCAGAATGGGCGGAGCCTGGAGTTGGCGGTGGTGGAGAAGGGTACTGAGAAGAGGGATTTGTCCTGTGAGCGGAGGTTTCGGGCGGGAATGTAACGGGAGATGAGGGTAGACAGGTAATGAGGGGCTGTAGACTGAGTGCATTTGTAGGTGAGAAGGAGAAGCTTGAACTGTATGCGGTATCTGATCGGAAGCCAGTGAAGTGACCTGAGGAGAGGGGTGATATGAGTATATCGGTTCAGGCAGAATATAGGACGTGCCGCAGAGTTCTGAACGGATTGAAGGGGGATAGATGGTTAAGTGGGAGGCCAGTGAGGAGTAGGTTGCAGTAGTCAAGGCGAGAGGTAATGAGAGCGTGGATGAGAGTTCGGGTGGTGTGCTCAGAGAGGAGAGGGCAAATTTTGCTGATGTTAAAGAGGAAGAAGCGACAGGTCTTGGCTGTCTGCTGGATACGCGCAGAGAAGGAGAGGGAGGAGTCGAAGATGACTCTGAGGTTGCAGGTGGATGAGACGGGAAGGATGAGGGTGTTATCAACAGAGATCGAGAGCGGAGGAAGAGGAGAAGAGGGTTTTGGAGGAAAGACGATAAGCTCGGTCTTGGCCATGTTCAGTTTCAGGTGGCGGTTGGACATCCATGCAGCAATGTCAGATAAGCAGGCCGATACCTTGGCCTGGGTCTCCGCGGTGATGTCTGGTGTGGAGAGATACAGCTGGGTGTCATCAGCATAAAGATGATACTGGAAACCATGAGATGAGATCAGTGAGCCCAGGGAAGAGGTGTAGATTGAAAAGAGAAGGGGTCCAAGGACAGATCCCTGGGGAACTCCAACAGAGAGCGGGATGAGGGTGGAGGAAGATCCATGAGAGTGTACTCTGAAGGTGTGGTGGGAGAGATAGGAGGAGAACCAGGAGAGGACAGAGCCCTGGAACCCAAATGAGGACAGTGTGGCAAGAAGTAAATCGTGACTGACAGTGTCAAAAGCGGCGGATAGATCGAGGAGGATGAGGATGGAGTAGTGGCCTCTGGATTTGGCAAGGAACAGGTCATTACAGACTTTAGAGAGTGCTGTTTCTGTTGAGTGTAGAGGGCGAAAACCGGATTGAAGTGGATCGAGGATGGCCTGAGAGGAGAGAAAATCACTAAGTATTTAATCACATCTGTTCCTAACTCATGTTTTACTGGTCTAACATTATATAATGTATTTTACTTTCTGTTACTACATTTGGAACATGTTCATGCTTTTCTAATTGTTATGTAAGCCACACTGAACCTGAGTTCTACTTGGGCTAATGTGGGATATAAACGTCATAAATAAAATAAAATAAAATAAATTATATATAAAATGAAGAATGCCACATAGTCCTCAAAGTATTCTTTGCAGTTGTCATTTGATCTTTTTCTAAGTTGGCCTTATTATGAGTGCAATTATTTAACATATTATTCCAGACAGGTCCATGTAAACTACTTCATTTCTTTTTTTTACCATCTAAATCCAAACAATCCATCTGCCATGGCTGTCAAAGCACAGCCTATTAATGATGCTTATTTAGTATGCCAAACAGACTGCCTCCAACCATACTAATTTTAAGTATGTAAGTATCATATAAAGTAACAAAACTTCCATTTCCTGAAAAATTTAGTTGTGGGTGACAAACCTTTTCTGTCAGGTTCAACTTTTAGTGGGAAAATCAACATAAGAGATTGGTTTCACAGTTAGTCGGCCTGCTTGCCTACAAATGTTTAATTTCTTTCTATGAGAGGATTATAGGGAATAGAGGACTGGGCAAAATGAATAATTATAATTGGTGTAAGAAACCACTTTATCATCTTCATTTCTGTTGCTGATCCGACAGCTTGTAATTTCATACATCTGCTTTCATTTGTAAAGCACTTACTTATCCTGCTCATTCTTTTATCTGCTCTGTCTTTTCTTTTTCTAGCCTGTTTGTTTTCCTTGCTCATTTACACATACCTGTTTTTATTCTACAATCAACCAAGATGACATAATAAATACAGTACAACAGTCAGTCAAGAACTTTTATCTGAGAATAATCAGAAAAATATCACTGAATACCTCTCACTCATAGAAAAGCCATACATTTGTATAAATTAGGATGCTAGTTTAAAATATTTTTAAGAAGCTTAACTAAACTGGAAGTTTCTGTACTAAAATTCAGGGTATACCATTTTCCATTTATTTACAAAATTTATCACTCATTTCTACAACTTTTTTTGAAGTAAGGGACAACAGCCATAAATAGTGATCTTTGGAGATGCTAGAAGATCACTAACATAAATTTATCCACAACAATAAACAAAACCCCTATCACTGATGCCCACAATAAAATAACAAACCAAACCCACAATAGCCCTCATAAAACCCCCCACAAAAGTACAGTCCATACCCTCAAGCACAGCACACAATTAATTCAAATTATGTATAAACTAGGAAAAAATGCCCGTTTCTGAGCGCAATGAAACGGGCGCTAGCAAGGGGCCCCCTCTCTCCGTCCCTCCGAGCTACTTGCCTTGTTTGCTGTGGCATTTCCGTTTCGGCCCTCGTCGAGTGTCATAGCTCCGCCCTCGATGTCATGACGTTTTGACGCGAGGGCGGTGCAGACACTCCAGTGCACACCGGATATCTCGGGCGCCTCAACTTCCGTGGAGGCTTCAGAAAGTTGGGGTTGCCTTTTATATAGAGAGATTCTTCCACAAATCCAGAAGGTTAATATTCAGCCAGTAGTGGTCAGCATTTTGTTTTTTAAATGTTCACCATGGCTAGCTTAATTAGCCCTGGATATTCAGTTCCAGGCCATGTGCAGGCCCCAGCACTGAATATTCGGGGCTAATTTAAACTGCCCAGGCCACTGGACCTTATGTGGTCCTGGCCGATATTCAGCTGGGGTCTGCATAAGAAAGGTGTGCAGGCACTGGCGGAATATCAGCTAGGACTGAATAACTATCTTCTTTTTTTTTAATTTTCTTTTCCCCCTTATCCCCTTCTCACCTACCAAAGCAGCCCCTCTCCTTCTGGGCACCCTCCCCCCAGCCCGCAACATTACCAACCCCCCCCCCCCCCCAAGAACATCCCCTACAACCTATAAGGGTTCAAGAAAGAGAGCTAAGCATATGATGCTGCTCTCACATCATAGGCTATACCCCATTCAATGGCATTCATTACTCAAATATCGAATGTCATGGCCTGGGAACCAATCATGGAACAGAATACACAGTGATTCAACACCACTCTAATCAATCGCAAAAAAAAAGAGCATGTAAACTAATAAAAAAAAGTGATATCATTCAATTTTTGCATTAAAGCCACTCAGCTTGAGAGATTTCAACCTAAAAATCTAGCGTTGCTCTGCTTGCCATGACGTTTGATATTTGAGTAGTGAATGCCAATGAATGGGGTATAGTCTGCAATATGAGAGCAGCAGTGTACGATGAGCTCTCTTACTTTTTGAAGTAAGAAGAGTTTTAAGAGACATTCTATTGTGTATCTACTGGAGTGGAAGAAGATCTCACTATGATTATTTTTTTGTAGATTTCTGGCGCCTGAAATTTGGGCACTGCAAATCCCCGACGCAGTTATCGAAACACTGGCCACAGTTGAACAGCTGCGGTAGTTGAAAAGCTGAAGTTAAATATTTACTTATAAGAAGATATTTGTAAGGAGCTTCTTGATATTATTAATAATAAAGACACAGGAGGTTTTTTTGTGCCTACGATCGAGACACAGAACCCTTATAGACTGTTGCTTATGAAGTTGTTCCTTTTCAGGCTGACAATAGGAACAAGAGCTATATTTCCAATATCTCGAGAAACCCAACCCTGCTTTAATGCAGCATTGACAAACAAAGTAAACCATGTTAATAATTTAACAGGAGGTTCTCTCAGTAAGTAAGAAGGAACATAACCTAACAGAGAACACGATCTAGAAACCTACTTACTAAAGGGTGTATAAAAGATGAAAATACAGGCTCAAAAGTAGACCATAGTCTGTCTGAAGGGATACCTGCAGAAGCCATATAGTCAATATGTAGCTTAACAACCAACAGAGTCTAATGAATATTATTTACTTTAGAAGCAAAATAATTGGCCAAAGCCTCTGCAGAATGTTGAACAATAATAGAAGAATTTGACAACAATAAGTTTTCCTGTAACAAACCAAATAACTTCTTTAAATTAGGTCTTTCAATCCCCACTAACTTGGAATAATATGTTCTTTTAGCTAAATTTAAACCTCTTATACTCTGCCTGAGCAGTCTTCCAACAATCCTTCTCTACATCACTCTTAGATTTTCTCCAACTAGGTTCCAACCTTCAACATTTCTTACATTCTAAAAGCTCATTAGAAAACCAAGAAGATTTAACCCTTCTCGAGACTTTAGCAACACATTCTGGAGCCATTTATTTATTGCATTTGTATCCCACATTTTCCCACCTCTTTGCAGGCTCAATGTGGCTTACAATACATCATGAATGGTGGAAATACATAAGAAAATAGACATTTAGTATTACAGAAAGATCTTGGGTAACATGGTAATGATAAAACATGACAGTAGTGTAACAAGCAAATATTGTAAGACAATTCTGGATATCTGTGTAGGAGTTCACATTTGTCGATTTTTGTGGTATGCCTTGTTAAAGAGATGGGTCTTCAATAGTTTGCGAAAGTTAGTTAGTTCATAGATCGTTTTTAAGCTACGCGGCAGCGTATTCCAGAATTGTGTGCTCAAGTAGGAAAAGGTTGATGCATACGTTAGTTTGTATTTTAGACCTTTACAGTTGGGGAAGTGAAGATTGAGGAATGTGCAGGATGTTTTTTTAGCACTCCTGGGTGGTAAGTCTATCAGGTCTGACATGTAGGCTGGGGCATCTCCGTGAATGATTTTGTGAACTAGGGTACATATTTTGAACGTGATGTGTTCTTTAAGTGGGAGCCAGTGTAGCTTTTCTTGTAGGGGCTTAGCACTTTCATATTTTGTTTTACCGAATATGAGTCTAGCTGCAGTGTTTTGAGCTGTCTGGAGTTTCTTGATTATTTGCTCTTTGCAGCCAGCGTAGAGTGCGTTGCAGTAGTCTAGATGACTGAGTACCATTGATTGTAACAGGTTACAGAAGACGGTCCTTGGGAAGAAAGGTCTTACTCTTTTTAAATTTCCACATTGAGTGGAACATCTTCTTGGTTGTGTTTTTCGCATGATTCTCAAGTGTTAGGTGTCGGTCAATGGTAACTCCAAGAATTTTTAGGGTGTCCGAAATTGGAAGATTCAGTGTTGGTGTGTTAATGGTGGTGAATTTGTTCGTGTTATGTTGAGAGGTCAGTATTAGGCATTGGGTTTTTTCTGCATTGAGTTTCAGCTGAAATGCATCCGCCCATGCATGCATGATACGTAGGCTTTGGTTGATGTCACTGGAAATTTCCTTTAAATCTTGTTTAAATGGGATGTAGATCGTTACGTCATCTGCGTATATGTATGGGTTGAGGTTTTGGTTTGATAGTAGTTTGGCCAAGGGTATCATCATTAAGTTGAATAAGGTCGGTGAGAGGGGGGATCCCTGTGGAACTCTGCATTCAGGTATCCATTTGGCTGATGAAGTCAAATTAGATGTCACTTGGTATGATCGTGTGGTTAGGAACCCCTTGAACCAATTGAGAACGTTGCCTCCAATTCCGAAGTACTTGAGGTTATGTAGTAGTATTCCATGATCAACCATGTCGAAGGCGCTAGACATGCCAAATTGTAGAAGTAGTATGTTCTTGCCAGTTGCAATTATTTGTTTGAATTTATTCATGAGAGTAACTAGTACTGTTTCAGTACTGTGGTTAGACCGAAATCCTGACTGAGAGTCGTGTAGTATTGAGAATTTGTTTAAATAGTTTGTGAGTTGTTTGGTCACCATCCCTTCCGTTAGTTTGGTTATTAAGGGAATGGATGCTACTGGCCTGTAGTTAGTTAGTTCACTAGCACTTTTCTTTGTGTCTTTGGGTATGGGGGTGAGTAGAATGTTTCCTTTCTCCTTCGGGAAGAATCCATTTTGTAACATATAGTTCACGTGATTCGTTAGGTCTGTTATAAATTGTTGAGGGGCAGATGTCATAAGGTTGTAAGCATTCTTTAAGTTATATATTTCCAATTAGATAGTAATTCGTTAGGTCTGTTATAAATTGTTGAGGGGCAGATGTCATAAGGTTGTAAGCATTATTTGAGTTATATATTTCCAATTAGATAGTAAAACATCTGGATGATCCTCTATTGTTTTCAGCTGAGGAATGATCTTAGACCAACAGTTTACACTATCAACCCTTCCCAACCTATTGTTTCTAAAACAATTATACTTTTTATCAGAATTAGTAATATTCAGTGTAAAATTACAGCACAAATGATCAGCCCACATCAAAGATTCCCAACTGCAAAAATTTATTAAAGCTGAATCATTAGCAGAAAGAAAATCCAGAGTATGACTCTTCTCTTGAGTTGGAACCATTGGCAGTACTAAAAGCTGTAACGTTTGTAATAATTACAAAAATTCATCCGTATTATCATCACTACTATCCTCAAGATACAAATTATTTATTTTAAAACTTATACCTAAGTGGTTCCCAATAAAACATACATAATAATAACACAGACATACATGCAAACACTTCAGAGAATTATAATAAGTAGCTGCTAAGTCCCTACTACATCAGGTAGAGAATGCCTGAACAAAAAAATGGGTCTTCAAAAACTTCTTAAACTGTCCTACATTTGAATAGAGTCGAAGATGCCCAGGCAAGGCATTCCACAACACTGGGCCTGCAACTGAAAATGTTGCTTTCCTTCTGGGAGCATAATGTGTGATGGGAGCCACAAAGACAATTAAACTATGTGGAAGTTAGGCAATCGCCTAAGTAAAACCAAATTACCTGTTTTTGACCTGCATATATAGATATACACTTGTATCCTAGTTTGTAATGTTATTAGTCCAGTAACCTTGTTTAACTCGTGCCCAGGCAGCTGTCTAGGCATTATTACATTATTTTAGCTAATATTAGTAAACTGCATTCTGAGTTAAGTCAGAGTAAAGCCAAATTCCTCACATCTGATAAGGAAGGGGGTTGCAGCCAGAAATCAGTCTTCCCTACATGGTCAGGGATTTCCCTATTGGCTGGCAGCCAACCTGGGATGGTCAGAGCTGAAGTATATCCTTGTCTATTTTGGCGCCCTTTTCTCTTTGCTCATTTTATCCCCTCCACTTTTTCTCCTTGACTCTCTGCCTTTTCACCTCCTTTGTTGGGACTGCTGGCCTTTTTTCATGCAAAGGAAGCTCTACAGCTAGGCAGAGCTCGGAAGACAGAGAGTAAGAATTTTGGATGCTGTTTTTGTATGTTCCGAGTTCCTGGCTTCTAACTTGTATGCTGTATTCCTGAAACCTACTCATCTTAATCCTGTGAGATACAGAATTATGATATAATCTATTTCGTTAACCCATTCACAAACCATTGACAGTAACTCATCTTAAATTTCTGGATCCACTGATTCCACTGCAATGGAAACTGCATGTTATCTGTAAAGAAATATTAACCTCCAGATCCTGAATCATGTCTCCCAACAGCTTTAGAGAGTAATCCACCTAAGTGGATGAACACAAACTCCCACGTGAAAATAACAGCACAAAAAAAGAGTGGGAAATGGACCCAATGACTCAGGAAAACGGGAAATAAAATACCAAAGAACCACTTTATTCAATGACTCGACACAAGTAAAACTGTGTTTCAGCCAGAAGGCCTGCCTCAGGAGTCCAAAAACAACAAATATTTAAAAACATCAATTCAAATAAAACAAACAAAAATAAACATTTGATAACATAAATTCAAATAAACAACATAATTAAGAAATAATGGTAGAAGATTATGCATCAAAAAAATTTTTTTACTAACAATATATATCTAAAGTAAAATTATCTAAAGTAAAAATATCTAAAGCGAAATGAAATAAACATTTGATAACAAATAAAAATAAAACAAACAAAAATTCAAATGAACAAACGAAGATAAGCATTTGAAATAAAGAACAAAATTAAGAAATAATGGTAGGAAATTATACATCAAAAAAATTTTTTTTAACAATATATGTCTAAAGTAAAATTGTCTAAAATAAAAATACATATATCGGTATATGAAATTATAAGTATGGAGACATGATCTATATAAAGATATACATAAACAATGCGGAATAATAAAATGAACTTATATGGTCTAATAGAGATAACATGAGATAAAAGGCACATATATATACATATAATTATATGTCCATATGTGGGGACTCTGTATGATATCACAGATAAAAAACATAGTAATATATTATATTGTAGGGTGGTAAGATCAGATCGAATTCTTAAATTAAGTTAATGTGTACACATGTAGATCTGTGATTAAGCCAAAGAAAGTCAGAAAAAAAAAAAATATATATATACAGTGGTGGAAATAAGTATTTGATCCCTTGCTGATTTTGTAATTTTGCCCACTGACAAAGACATGAGCAGCCCATAATTGAAGGGTAGGTTATTGGTAACAGTGAGAGATAGCACATCACAAATTAAATCCGGAAAATCACATTGTGGAAAGTATATGAATTTATTTGCATTCTGCAGAGGGAAATAAGTATTTGATCCCCCACCAACCAGTAAGAGATCTGGCCCCTACAGACCAGGTAGATGCTCCAAATCAACTCGTTACCTGCATGACAGACAGCTGTCGGCAATGGTCACCTGTATGAAAGACACCTGTCCACAGACTCAGTGAATCAGTCAGACTCTAACCTCTACAAAATGGCCAAGAGCAAGGAGCTGTCTAAGGATGTCAGGGACAAGATCATACACCTGCACAAGGCTGGAATGGGCTACAAAACCATCAGTAAGACGCTGGGCGAGAAGGAGACAACTGTTGGTGCCATAGTAAGAAAATGGAAGAAGTACAAAATGACTGTCAATCGACAAAGATCTGGGGCTCCACGCAAAATCTCACCTCGTGGGGTATCCTTGATCATGAGGAAGGTTAGAAATCAGCCTACAACTACAAGGGGGGAACTTGTCAATGATCTCAAGGCAGCTGGGACCACTGTCACCACGAAAACCATTGGTAACACATTACGACATAACGGATTGCAATCCTGCAGTGCCCGCAAGGTTCCCCTGCTCCGGAAGGCACATGTGACGGCCCGTCTGAAGTTTGTCAGTGAACACCTGGATGATGCCGAGAGTGATTGGGAGAAGGTGCTGTGGTCAGATGAGACAAAAATTGAGCTCTTTGGCATGAACTCAACTCGCCGTGTTTGGAGGAAGAGAAATGCTGCCTATGACCCAAAGAACACCGTCCCCACTGTCAAGCATGGAGGTGGAAATGTTATGTTTTGGGGGTGTTTCTCTGCTAAGGGCACAGGACTACTTCACCGCATCAATGGGAGAATGGATGGGGCCATGTACCGTACAATTCTGAGTGACAACCTCCTTCCCTCCGCCAGGGCCTTAAAAATGGGTCGTGGCTGGGTCTTCCGGCACGACAATGACCCAAAACATACAGCCAAGGCAACAAAGGAGTGGCTCAGGAAGAAGCACATTAGGGTCATGGAGTGGCCTAGCCAGTCACCAGACCTTAATCCCATTGAAAACTTATGGAGGGAGCTGAAGCTGCGAGTTGCCAAGCGACAGCCCAGAACTCTTAATGATTTAGAGATGATCTGCAAAGAGGAGTGGACCAAAATTCCTCCTGACATGTGTGCAAACCTCATCATCAACTACAGAAGACGTCTGACCGCTGTGCTTGCCAACAAGGGTTTTGCCACCAAGTATTAGGTCTTGTTTGCCAGAGGGATTAAATACTTATTTCCCTCTGCAGAATGCAAATAAATTCATATACTTTCCACAATGTGATTTTCCGGAATTTAATTTGTGATGTGCTATCTCTCACTGTTACCAATAACCTACCCTTCAATTATGGGCTGCTCATGTCTTTGTCAGTGGGCAAACTTACAAAATCAGCAAGGGATCAAATACTTATTTCCACCACTGTACATATACATACATACGCTCATATACACACATATATACATATATAAACATACACATACATATTGTATGTCCATGTATTTTTGAATATTATTAAAAAGATATAATATTATTATTTAGCCATGCACACAACACGTTTACCAAGAGGGTGTGAAGTGACTGATGCAAAAAGTATGAAATGCAGTGGAAAAAAGAATGAAATAAAGATGTTTCTATAAAGAAGAACAGAGTGACCGACCTTGTGATCCTTGTAAAAAACTTGGGGTCGGATAGTCTATAGAGAAAAAAATATATGAGAGGAGAACAAGCATCATTGATACAATTAAGGCTACACCAGAAATATATTGTCTTTTAAAGGAAATGTCCACAGGACAGGAAGATATGCGCAGTGCTTCCACTGCATGGCGTTTGTGATTTAAATAGGAAAACGTAAGTCAGGGATACAGTGGGGGAAATAAGTATTTGATCCCTTGCTGATTTTGTAAGTTTGCCCACTGACAAAGACATGAGCAGCCCATAATTGAAGGGTAGGTTATTGGTAACAGTGAGAGATAGCACATCACAAATTAAATCCGGAAAATCACATTGTGGAAAGTATATGAATTTATTTGCATTCTGCAGAGGGAAATAAGTATTTGATCCCCCACCAACCAGTAAGAGATCTGGCCCCTACAGACCAGGTAGATGCTCCAAACCAACTCGTTACCTGCATGACAGACAGCTGTCGGCAATGGTCACCTGTATGAAAGACACCTGTCCATAGACTCAGTGAATCAGTCAGACTCTAACCTCTACAAAATGGCCAAGAGCAAGGAGCTGTCTAAGGATGTCAGGGACAAGATCATACACCTGCACAAGGCTGGAATGGGCTACAAAACCATCAGTAAGACGCTGGGCGAGAAGGAGACAACTGTTGGTGCCATAGTAAGAAAATGGAAGAAGTACAAAATGACTGTCAATCGACAAAGATCTGGGGCTCCACGCAAAATGTCACCTCGTGGGGTATCCTTGATCATGAGGAAGGTTAGAAATCAGCCTACAACTACAAGGGGGGAACTTGTCAATGATCTCAAGGCAGCTGGGACCACTGTCACCACGAAAACCATTGGTAACACATTACGACATAACGGATTGCAATCCTGCAGTGCCCGCAAGGTCCCCCTGCTCCGGAAGGCACATGTGACGGCCCGTCTGAAGTTTGCCAGTGAACACCTGGATGATGCCGAGAGTGATTGGGAGAAGGTGCTGTGGTCAGATGAGACAAAAATTGAGCTCTTTGGCATGAACTTAACTCGCCGTGTTTGGAGGAAGAGAAATGCTGCCTATGACCCAAAGAACACCGTCCCCACTGTCAAGCATAGAGGTGGAAATGTTATGTTTTGGGGGTGTTTCTCTGCTAAGGGCACAGGACTACTTCACCGCATCAATGGGAGAATGGATGGGGCCATGTACCGTACAATTCTGAGTGACAACCTCCTTCCCTCCGCCAGGGCCTTAAAAATGGGTCATGGCTGGGTCTTCCAGCACGACAATGACCCAAAACATACAGCCAAGGCAACAAAGGAGTGGCTCAGGAAGAAGCACATTAGGGTCATGGAGTGGCCTAGCCAGTCACCAGACCTTAATCCCATTGAAAACTTATGGAGGGAGCTGAAGATGCGAGTTGCCAAGCGACAGCCCAGAACTCTTAATGATTTAGAGATGATCTGCAAAGAGGAGTGGACCAAAATTCCTCCTGACATGTGTGCAAACCTCATCATCAACTACAGAAGACGTCTGACCGCTGTGCTTGCCAACAAGGGTTTTGCCACCAAGTATTAGGTCTTGTTTGCCAGAGGGATTAAATACTTATTTCCCTCTGCAGAATGCAAATAAATTCATATACTTTCCACAATGTGATTTTCCGGATTTAATTTGTGATGTGCTATCTCTCACTGTTACCAATAACCTACCCTTCAATTATGGGCTGCTCATGTCTTTGTCAGTGGGCAAACTTACAAAATCAGCAAGGGATCAAATACTTATTTCCCCCACTGTATATACACAGTGCTGCAACTGTACGGTGTTTGTACTATCGCACAGCGTTTGCGGTTATTACGGGGCAGCCAAGTGAGATCACAAAATCAGTAACTATGAACATCTGCAAGCTGTAAAGTATTCTCAAAAAAAACCTGAGGTCGAATGGTCTATAGAAAATTTTTTTTTTATATATACAGCTAAGGCTACACCAAAAATATATTGTCCTTTAGAAACAGGAAATATGGTTTAAATGGAAAAACGTAGGTCAGGGCAGTGTGCACAGTGCTGCAACTGCACAGTGTTTGTACTCCCATACAGCGTTTACGATTATAACATGGCAGGCAAGAAAAAATGTCAGCCAATAAAAAATGAAAAAATGCAAAATCAATGACTATGAACGTCTGCGAGCTGTTAAATGAGCATAATGCAAGTCTAAATAATATATACTTTGCCTTCTGTCGCTATGAATGTCTCTCGTAGACAAACAAAATAAAAGATTTTTAGTGCCTTATGTCGCTATAAATATCTTCCATGAACAAGCGGAAGAAAGCGTATTTACCTTGAAAAAGACCTTTATGAAATCTTGTTGGCGAAGCGTCTCGTTATACTTGAAATGACTATGGAAGAAGAAACGTATGTTATAAATGCTATGTTTGGCGCCAAAAGGGAAAGAGAGACGTATTGTGTAAGTATGCTGATTGGATGAAGCATGATCATGTGATGATTAGTGTAATAGAGTGTGTCCAATCAGAGTATCAAAAAAACGGAAGATTGACATAATGGTAGACCAATAATGAGCATGAATGAGCATAAACTAAAAATAAACGTAAGGATGACGTGTCCAATAAAGGAAGAGAATGTCATTGTTGCCGAGCGATATATCTGGTTTCAAAAGAACGCTGTGAATGTCAAATGACACAATGAATGAAAAAGATGAGTAACGAAATAATAAAAACGCTGTGTTTAAATGAAGGAACAAAGTAGCTTAGATTTGTTAAAAGTTATAGTAAGAAGTGAAGATTGGAATGGTTGGAGAACGGAGTCTCTATGGAAAAAACTAAAACAAAACAAAACAAAACAAAATGCGATCCAATAAGGACAAAGAATGCTAATGTGAATGTTAGAGTATAAATGTGTATGTGCATGAACGTATGCTATAAAAATAAAATTCCTGATATTAAAAAAAATGATAAAAAAGATATATATTATTGAAAGGTCAATCAGTTAAGATGCATATACATACTTATTTATCTCCACATATCCATACATGAGATATAGATTGGTATGTATATAGTAAAAAAACTATAATCTAAAAAGAATATATACATATATGTGCCTAATGGGTTTACAAAAAAATGAGAAAGGTCAATCAGTTAAGATGCATATACATACTTATTTATCTCCACATATCCATACATGAGATATAGATTGGTATGTATGTAGTAAAAAAACTATAATCTAAAAAGAATATATACATATATGTGCCTAATGGGTTTACAAAAAAATTATGTCACCAACGTATATATAAATATAAAAGTACAGAACGAATGGAAATACATATATATATGTGTATATGCACTCATACATGCACACGCATGTCTATGAGATAAAAACAGTGCATCCGTATATAATGTTTAATAATCTATTTTGGGATTAAAACAATGCATACCATATATAATGTTTAATCAACTATTTTGGTCTGAACAATGGATGAAAAAACAGAAAAAAGATAACTTCTCTATTGGTGGGATGTTTCTAAGGGCATCATACCTAAACATTGCAAAGGTTAGAAAATTGTTATAGTTAGACGGAGAGATCTAGTTCACTATTGAGTCCTTCAGGAGCGAGGGTTTTAAATTCAAAAATCAATTTTTGTTCCTCTCTCAGAAGTAGAGTATCAATATTTCCACCTCTCTTGTTGATTTGTAATGTTTTAAAAACCAAGAATTTAAGATCAGAGATATCATGGTTGGCAGTAAGCCAATGGGTGACCAGTGGAGCACTTTCAATTTTTCTATTGATACAACTGCGGTGTTCTATCAATCTTGTTTTTATGGCTCTAACAGTCTTACCAATATATAGCTTAAGGCACGGGCATTGTATAATATAAATGACGCATGCAGTATTGCAATCTGAGGTGTGACGTAAATGGAAGGTCTGAAGGGTTGTGGGATGCAAAAAAATAGACGTATCCATGGAGTGTTTGCATACACTACATTTACCACAAGGACGGTGACCATGGTGGATTAGAGGTTCTCTTCTTTCTGGTAAATGAGATGGTATTAGATGTTCTTTAAGATTTTTATTTCTTGAATAAGCCACAACTAAGTTTTTGTCTTTGAAGCAGTCTAGATTATCTAAAATGTGCCAATTGCGTCTTATTGATCTCTGTATGTCTTTTGCTAAATGAGAAAAACGTAGGGTACATACAATGTCCGGTTTTTCTCTGTGCGTGGTGGATTGTAATAAAACAGACCTATCTTTGGAGAGTGCTTTCGTATATCCGTCCTTAATGCATTTTTCCGGATAGCCTCTATTGAAAAATCTCTTGCTTAATTGTTCTGCTTGCGTGTTGAAATCTTCAAAACTTGAGCAAATCCTGCGTAATCTCAAAAATTGGCTAAGTGGTAGGTTTTGCTTCAAAGATGGGTTATGATAACTGGTGTAGTGCAAAAAAACATTTCTATTGGTGGGCTTCCTGTAAATTGATGTCTGAAAAAAATATGTGCCTTTTGAAATATTGAGCTCTAAAAAATGGACTTGTTCTTCATTATACTCCATTTTGAATTTGAGATTGGGGTCTCGTGAGTTGAGCCAAATATGGAATTGTTGCAGGGATTCTACACTGCCTTGCCACAGGATGAAGATGTCATCAATGTATCTTTTATATATCTTAATATGTTCTGAAAAGCAACATGCAGTTAGATGTTGCTTTTCAAAGTCTCCTACATATAGATTGGCCAAATCGGGAGCCATGGTAGAACCCATGGCAGTCCCTTTTACTTGTTGGTAAAAAGTATTCTGAAATAGAAAGTAATTTTTGGTAAGTGCTAATGTCGCACATGTTAGAATGAGGTGATTTGGAATCCTTTTGTGAGTGGTTCTTTTGAGGAGAGTCGATTCTATAATCTGTAATGCTTCCATTTGAGGTATATTCGTGTACAGTGATTCGATATCCAACGTAACCATTAGTGTGTCTGTCAAGGTGCCTTCATAATTTTCCAGTATGTTAATCATATCTGTACTGTCACGAACATACGAGGGAATCAGAGGGACAAAAGGTCGAAGGAAGAAGTCTACAAATATGGATAATGGTTCTAAAACAGATCCATTCCCTGATACAATGGGCCTGCCCGGTGGATTCTCTAAAGACTTATGGATTTTAGGCAACATGTAAATAGTAGGAATGACTGGATGTTTGACTTCTAGAAATTCTTTCTCTTTTTTTGTCAGAAAACCCATCCGTGAGGATATATCTATCAGTTCTTTAATGTCTTCTTGAAGGTCTGGAGTAGGATCCTTATCTAGAGGCACATAAAATTCCAAATCAGATAGCTGACGTAGGACCTCACTTACATATTGGTGTCTGTCCATCACCACTATCCCACCTCCTTTGTCGGCTGGTTTAATTATTATTTCATGATTGCGACCCAATTGTGCAATCGCTTCTTGTTCTCTTCTGGTGGTGTTGTAGTAGCGTAAATGTTTTTGCTTTTCGAGTTGGCGGACATCATTTTCAACACATGTGGAGAAGGCTTGAATAAGGGGGTTAACTGGACCCGGTGGGATCCAGGTAGAGGTTTTTTTCACTATAGACATATCACTGGTCGTAGTTGGGGTATTGGAAAAAGCTTGAATAATCTGTAGTTTTCGATTGAATTTGAATAGGTCAACCCTTGTTTGAAAAGCATTGTATTTGACCGTAGGTACAAACGACAGTCCTTTTTGCAAAACATCTTTTTCTATATGGGTCAATGTCTTACTGGAGAGATTGAAAATTGGGATTAGCTCCTCTAATGTCTGATTGTTTCCTAATTGTGTGGGTATATTCTCCCCCGGTTCTGATAATGAAAACTCGCTTCTTGATATGGATGGTCCTGGTAGTTGGGTGGATAATCCTGGCGATAGGACGATCCTCTGGGTCTGCCTCTGCCCCTGCCTCTTGGGGGAAAATTGTGTTTGGTTTGATATTGGGTTTGGTATTCTCTCTCTTTGAATTGATGGTATGTGTTCCTGGAATTGGACATCATCCTTGACTTCTTGAATTCTGTATCTTTGGTCCACAGTTTCTCTAAAAAAGTGCGTGTGTGGTCACCTTGCTCATTTCCTGATGATGGGTAATTTCCATCTGTTGGTAGGTCTGATTCGTGGATGTCATTCTTCGATGGTTGTTGAAAGTTGGGAATTCCTGTAGGGCTACAGATGGGTGATGTGAATTCATCATCTGATTCACTCCTAATTCTTTTCCGTCTCTGTTCGTTGGATGCCACTGTCTTCGAAGGTCCTGATGTAGTGGGCAAATTTCCTCTTCTCGTGTCTCCATAAGGAACTAGGTGACTGTTCCTATTCTTATGAATTGTTATATCATCAGAGGGAACTGTATAATTGTTCTTGTAAGATGTTATGTTGTTTTTATCTCTATGATGGTAAACCCTGGCTTGCGCAAAAGGATATACATTGCCTCTCTTGTAATCCAACTCATCTCTTGAGAATTTATGATTTTTGGTTTCTTTAATTTCATTTCTAAATCTGGACATCTTGTGGTCCACATCTTGAGAAATTTGTTCATGATTTGAGTCTTACAAGTAGACATTACTGATTTTGGTTTCTAAAATTCCTTCTAATTGGGTGCTTTTTTGTTTAGATGTTTCAGCTAATAGGATCATAAGGTCTAAACTGCATTTATTTAATATACAGCACCACTTGTCTAAAAAAGATTGATCATCCAAAAACATAGTTGGTGCTTTTATCAAAAGCACTCTCCAAAGATAGGTCTGTTTTATTACAATCCACCACGCACAGAGAAAAACCGGACATTGTATGTACCCTACGTTTTTCTCATTTAGCAAAAGACATACAGAGATCAATAAGACGCAATTGGCACATTTTAGATAATCTAGACTGCTTCAAAGACAAAAACTTAGTTGTGGCTTATTCAAGAAATAAAAATCTTAAAGAACATCTAATACCATCTCATTTACCAGAAAGAAGAGAACCTCTAATCCACCATGGTCACCGTCCTTGTGGTAAATGTAGTGTATGCAAACACTCCATGGATACGTCTATTTTTTTGCATCCCCACAACCCTTCAGACCTTCCATTTACGTCACACCTCAGATTGCAATACTGCATGCGTCATTTATATTATACAATGCCCGTGCCTTAAGCTATATATTGGTAAGACTGTTAGAGCCATAAAAACAAGATTGATAGAACACCGCAGTTGTATCAATAGAAAAATTGAAAGTGCTCCACTGGTTACCCATTGGCTTACTGCCAACCATGATATCTCTGATCTTAAATTCTTGGTTTTTAAAACATTACAAATCAACAAGAGAGGTAGAAATATTGATACTCTACTTCTGAGAGAGGAACAAAAATTGATTTTTGAATTTAAAACCCTCGCTCCTGAAGGACTCAATAGTGAACTAGATCTCTCCGTCTATCTATAACAATTTTCTAACCTTTGCAATGTTTAGGTATGATGCCCTTAGAAACATCCCACCAATAGAGAAGTTATCTTTTTTCTGTTTTTTCATCCATTGTTCAGACCAAAATAGTTGATTAAACATTATATATGGTATGCATTGTTTTAATCCCAAAATAGATTATTAAACATTATATACGGATGCACTGTTTTTATCTCATAGACATGCGTGTGCATGTATGAGTGCATATACACATATATATATGTATTTCCATTCGTTCTGTACTTTTATATTTATATATACGTTGGTGACATAATTTTTTTGTAAACCCATTAGGCACATATATGTATATATTCTTTTAGATTATAGTTTTTTTACTACATACATACCAATCTATATCTCATGTATGGATATGTGGAGATAAATAAGTATGTATATGCATCTTAACTGATTGACCTTTCTCATTTTTTTTGTAAACCCATTAGGCACATATATGTATATATTCTTTTTAGATTATAGTTTTTTTTACTATATACATACCAATCTATATCTCATGTATGGATATGTGGAGATAAATAAGTATGTATATGCATCTTAACTGATTGACCTTTCAATAATATATATCTTTTTTATCATTTTTTTTAATATCAGGAATTTTATTTTATAGCATACGTTCATGCACATACACATTTATACGCTAACATTCACATTAGCATTCTTTGTCCTTATTGGATCGCATTTTGTTTTGTTTTGTTTTTGTTTTAGTTTTTTCCATAGAGACTCCGTTCTCCAACCATTCCAATCTTCACTTCTTACTATAACTTTTAACAAATCTAAGCTACTTTGTTCCTTCATTTAAACACAGCGTTTTTTATTATTTCGTTACTCATCTTTTTCATTCATTGTGTCATTTGACATTCACAGCGTTCTTTTGAAACCAGATATATCGCTCGGCAACAATGACATTCTCTTCCTTTATTGGACACGTCATCCTTACGTTTATTTTTAGTTTATGCTCATTCATGCTCATTATTGGTCTACCATTATGTCAATCTTCCGTTTTTTTGATACTCTGATTGGACACACTCTATTACACTAATCATCACATGATCATGCTTCATCCAATCAGCATACTTACACAATACGTCTCTCTTTCCCTTTTGGCGCCAAACATAGCATTTATAACATACGTTTCTTCTTCCATAGTCATTTCAAGTATAACGAGACGCTTCGCCAACAAGATTTCATAAAGGTCTTTTTCAAGGTAAATACGCTTTCTTCCGCTTGTTCATGGAAGATATTTATAGCGACATAAGGCACTAAAAATCTTTTATTTTGTTTGTCTACGAGAGACATTCATAGCGACAGAAGGCAAAGTATATATTATTTAGACTTGCATTATGCTCATTTAACAGCTCGCAGACGCTCACAGTCATTGATTTTGCATTTTTTCATTTTTTATTGGCTGACATTTTTTCTTGCCTGCCATGTATAATCGTAAACGCTGTATGGGAGTACAAACACTGTGCAGTTGCAGCACTGTGCACACTGCCCTGACCTACGTTTTTCCATTTAAACCATATTTCCTGTTTCTAAAGGACAATATATTTTTGGTGTAGCCTTAGCTGTATATATAAAAATTTTTTTTTCTATAGACCATTCGACCTCAGTTTTTTTTTTGAGAATACTTTACAGCTTGCAGATGTTCATAGTTACTGATTTTGTGATCTCACTTGGCTGCCCCGTAATAACCGCAAACGCTGTGCGATAGTACAAACACCGTACAGTTGCAGCACTGTGTATATATCCCTGACTTACGTTTTCCTATTTAAATCACAAACGCCATGCAGTGGAAGCACTGCGCATATCTTCCTGTCCTGTGGACATTTCCTTTAAAAGACAATATATTTCTGGTGTAGCCTTAATTGTATCAATGATGCTTGTTCTCCTCTCATATATTTTTTTCTCTATAGACTATCCGACCCCAAGTTTTTTACAAGGATCACCAAGGTCGGTCACTCTGTTCTTCTTTATAGAAACATCTTTATTTCATTCTTTTTTTCACTGCATTTCATACTTTTTGCATCAGTCACTTCACACCCTCTTGGTAACGTGTTGTGTGCATGGCTAAATAATAATATTATATCTTTTTAATAATATTCAAAAATACATGGACATACAATATGTATGTGTATGTTTATATATGTATATATGTGTGTATATGAGCGTATGTATGTATATGTATATATATATATATTTTTTTTTTTCTGACTTTCTTTGGCTTAATCACAGATCTACATGTGTACACTAACTTAATTTAAGAATTCGATCTGATCTTACCACCCTACAATATAATATATTACTATGTTTTTTATCTGTGATATCATACAGAGTCCCCACATATGGACATATAATTATATATGTATATACATGTGCCTTTTATCTCATGTTATCTCTATTAGACCATATAAGTTCATTTTATTATTCCGCATTGTTTATGTATATCTTTATATAGATCATGTCTCCATACTTATAATTTCATATACCGATATATGTATTTTTATTTTAGACAATTTTACTTTAGACATATATTGTTAAAAATTTTTTTTGATGTATAATTTCCTACCATTATTTCTTAATTTTGTTCTTTATTTCAAATGCTTATCTTCGTTTGTTCATTTGAATTTTTGTTTTATTTTTATTTGTTATCAAATGTTTATTTCATTTCGCTTTAGATATTTTACTTTAGATAATTTTACTTTAGATATATATTGTTAGTAAAAAATTTTTTTGATGCATAATCTTCTACCATTATTTCTTAATTATGTTGTTTATTTGAATTTATGTTATCAAATGTTTATTTTTGTTTGTTTTATTTGAATTGATGTTTTTAAATATTTGTTGTTTTGGACTCCTGAGGCAGGCCTTCTGGCCGAAACACAGTTTTACTTGTGTCGAGTCATTGAATAAAGTGGTTCTTTGGTATTTTATTTCCCGTTTTCCTGGAGTCATTGGTCCATTTCCCACTCTTTTTTTGTGCTCCCAACAGCTTTAGTCAGGGCCGGTCCTAGGGTCTCTGGTGCCCCCCTGCAGACTATCAGTTGGCGCCCCCCCCTGTCTAGCATCTCCTTTCTCTCTTCTCCCACCCTGCCCCCTTTTTCAGCCCAGTGCCTTAAAAGGTGAAGAACCACGTTGAAGAACTGCAGGCAGAGGGAGCACAAGATCCAAAGGAAATAGGAGCTGAAAGAGATGGAGTACATCTTTGTGGGATTGCTGAACAAATAGAGGGTTTACAACCACTTAGCTTTTCATGCTTTCATGTTCACGAAATTAGCAGATAGGGTAGGGACTGCCTAGGCAGGCCACGCGCCCACACGCACAGGAGCGACTCGCGAGCGGACTCAGTGGAGGGAAACCATTTGCGCTGCAGCCTTCTGCCTGCTCCACCACAGCGCTGAACACTGAGTCTGTCCAATTCAGTCAGTGGTGTGCTGGTAAATGTTAACTACAGGCGCCCCTGCGCCCCCTCCAAAACAAAAATTGCAGAGCTGGCTATAGCCGGGGAGAGAGCCTGGGGAGGGGGCAATGCATTACTCTCTCTAGAAAAAAAAATTTAAATGCTCCCAGGTTCCAATCTAATTCATGTTTAATGTGGGATAAAATGCCATAAATAAGTAAATAAATATAAACTTTTAACGTTGAGCACCTGATTCTCAAAGTGGACATATTCCAAACACTATAATGAAAATAAAATGATTTTTTTCTACCTTTGTTGTCTGGTGACTTTGTTTTTCTATTCATGCTGGCCCAGTACCTGATTCTGCTGCTATCTATCCTCTTATCTCCATATCTAGGGCTTCCTTTCCATTTATTTCTTTACTTTCCTCCTTCTTCTTCATTTCTTGCCTTATATCTGTAAGTAAAAGCTGGGTCCTCTGCAGACTTGACTGTCCAGTGGATCCAGCTTCTTCCTATTTTCTCCATCCATGTGCAGGTTTTCTCCCTTTTCCCTCATCTCATCCCCAGTGATTCTCCTCTCCCCTGCCCCCTCCATCCATCCATACCCAGCGATTCTCCTCTGTCCCCTCCCCTCCATGTCCAGCGATTCTCCTTCGCCTCCATCCCCCTCCCCCTCCCATTTATGGTCACCTGCCTGCCCTCTTCTCTCCCCCAACATCCCCCTTTTTCTTCTTGCCACCCTGCATGGTTTAAGTCTTTTTAAATTACCTCCATCCTACCGGCCGCATCATTTCAAAGCCCTGCCCGTCTCTAGTTTTCTCTCCCTTCGTGAGTTTGTTCACTCAGTCCTGCCCTCGAGGAAATGACGTCAGAAGGCGTGACTCTGCGGAACGAACAACGAAGGGAGGGAAGGCTAGAGACGGGCAGGGCTTTGAAATGACGCGGCTGCTGGGAAGGAGGTAAATTAAAGATTTACACCACCATGGGTGGCGCGGTATGGCGGCACAGCACCGCAGTGGCGCCCTTGAAGGGAGGCGCCCCCCTGCGGTGCTTACCTCGCTTACCGGGTTTGACCGGCCCTGGCTTTAGATACGGATTAAAGAGTAAAGGAGGCAAAATAATTCCCTGAAAAAACTCCATAATTTATGGATATTGGGGTCCGGAAAGAAATGATCAAAACTAGTTCAGTATTACCCCTTCAATCCTGCCTCATAAAGATGGTAAAATCCATTGTATCAAATGCTGCTGATGTCAAACATCAGACATGACAAAGAACCTGCATCTATAGTTCGCTGTAGATTGTAAGAACAAGCAGCCAGGACACTTTTGATTTCATAGCCCTCCTGAACCCAGAGAATATAAAATTTAATAAAAAATGCTTGTCATCTAAAAACTCCTAAACCTAAGACAAAACAACACTTGTATCAATTTTGACCAGGAATGGAACATTCAAGACTGGCCAATACTTCTCCAACACAATGGATTCAAAGATGACCCCATCCTCAGAACTTCCAACTAGCTCCCCATTCAATGCCGGGGGTGGGCTTTTGACTGGCCCCAGGACAGCATAGCCATACTCCAAGTAACTATCCTGGATGACCTTCTGGGTTGGGGGGGGGGGGGGAAGCTGAATTTTTACTATCACAGGTAGTCCCTTTTAACCTCCAGTCGGTGAGTTCTTCAAATAGTCGGTCTCAGTTATGTCCTCCATTGGTAGCAGAAACCACCAAACTGCACACCAAGAGCATCATTACCCAGCTCTCAACACAAACAGGTACTTGTATGGGAAATCTATGACCTTTTCCAGGCCAATGTGGTCAAGCCTGTGCCACCAAGGAAGAAGGGTACTTCCTTGTGCCCCAAAAAATGGGGGAATTTTTTTCTAGATCTAAGGGCCCTGAACAAATTCCTGGTCATAAAAAAGTTCAGGATTATTTCCCTGGGCATCCTTCACACCATGATTCAGGAAAACAACTGACTATGCTCTCTAACGGATGCCTACACTCACATTTCAATCTCAGTCACAGGAGGTATCTCAGATTTCGCATAGGAAGGATTTTAGATAATGCTGGGGAGGAGCCAGCTGTCTTGGTACATGTGGGTATCAATGACATAGGAAAATGTGGGAAGGAGGTTCTGGAAGCCGAATTAGGCTCTTAGGTAGACAACTGAAATTTTCAGAAATACTCCCTGTTCCACATGAAGGACCCAAGAGGCAGGCAGAGCTCCAGGTCTCAATGAATGATTGAGACAATGGTGCAGGGATGAGGGATTTAGATTTGTTAGGAACTAGAACGGGGGGAAAATTGCTCTATTAATCTCTCTTGATTTGTCGGGCAGCATTTGATCTCATCAATCACAATCTCCTTTTACATCATCTTTCATCTTTGGGTTTTTCATGTGTGGTTCTGAACTGGTTTACTTCTTTTCTGCAGCAATGATTTTTCCTGGTGGTTCAGTCTTCCTCTACCTTCTACTCTTTTACCTCTGACATGTGGTGTTCCACAGAGGTCAGTGCTTTCTTCTACACTTTTTAATGTTAGTCCTTTGGCTCTTCTTGTTCAATCATTTGGGATCAGTTTCTATTCCTATGAAGATGATTTTCTTCTAGTTTTTTAAACAGATGTAAATTCAACTGAGTTACAGCCCCTTCAAACTTGTCTGGATTATGTGGCAAGTTGGCTGCATGATCATTGTTTGGTTTTGAATTCTGATAAAACTGTAGCTTGTTGGGTTACTGGGTCTCTATCTCCACCATCTGTTAATCCTTTTTTCTTTGGTAGGCACATTGTTCCTATATCGTCTTTCCATTATCTGGGGTTGTCTTTGATTCTGCACTGTTTGGATGAATTTCTCAGATTGTTGAAACAGGTTTCTTTTTTCTGCGTAAATTGAGATCTATTCATAATCTGTTGGATTTTGATACACTTTGCTCTTTGTTCTATGCTTTCATTCACTGCAGATACGAATATTGTAATTTTGTTTATGATGGGATTTCTAAACACAATTGAAGAGATTGCAAACTTTGCAAAATACTACAGCACGCATACTCTTCCATTTTGATCATGTTTCACCTCTTTTCCGCCAGCTTCACTGGTTACCCAGTTTAGAATTAAGTTCAAAATTCTTACACTAACCTATAAGGTTTTTCACAGTGGCTCTCCAGCTTATCTTACGTTCTTGATGATTCCTTATACTCCTTCTTGTACTCTATGTTCTTTAAAGAATAGATTGGTTCTTCCCCATCCCTCTAAATTGAGATGGGAATCTACTAGATCGAGTGCATTCTTGTCCCCAGAACTTTGGAATTCCCTAACACAGCAGCTCCATCTTGAAACTTCTTACACCTCTTTCCGTGCTCTTTTGAAAACACACCTTTTTCAACATGCCTTTTCTATATAAGTACAGGTTGATCCTGCAGTGAGACCAGGAATGGTGGATGGGAAGTAGTTGAAGTGGGAATCGAACTCAGTTCCTCAGTTTCCCAGGACCAAAGTCCACCACCCTAACCACTAGGCCACTCCTCCCCTCCATCCATGTCCAACAATTCTCCTCTCTCCCTGCCCTCCCATCCACCCATGTCCAGCAACCCTCCTCGCTCCCCTTCCCTCCCCTCTATCCACCCATGTCCAGCAACCCTCCTCTCCCCTGCCCTCCATGCATATCCAGCATTCTCGTCTCTCCCCTGCCCCCCTCCATCCATCCATACCCAGCGATTCTCCTCTCCCCTGCCCCCCTCCATCCATCCATACCCAGCGATTCTCCTCTGTCCCCTCCCCTCCATGTCCAGCGATTCTCCTTCGCCTCCATCCCCCTCCCCCTCCCATTTATAGTCACCTGCCTGCCCTCTTCTCCCCCCCAACATCCCCCTTTTTCTTCTTGCCACCCTCGCATGGTTTAAGTCTTTTTAAATTAAATGGTTATTTATTTGAAATTAATTTAAGT
Source organism: Microcaecilia unicolor (assembly GCF_901765095.1). Lineage (NCBI taxonomy): Eukaryota > Metazoa > Chordata > Amphibia > Gymnophiona > Siphonopidae > Microcaecilia > Microcaecilia unicolor. Next base: position 175,950,171 of record NC_044031.1, read on the forward strand.
ATTTTAGTTTGTATGTACGCTTTCATTTCTCTTGTGTGAGCGATTAGTAGTTAGTTCTTTCCTATCATAAATTGGCATTCCTTTGTGTTTTTATTTAATTGTACTTATTGTTTTAGTATAAAACATTTTAATTTGTTTGCATCAAAGTAGATAGCAAATTTAATAAACGATAAACAATTCTGGAAAAGGGGAAGCCCGTTCCAAAAGGATGGACTCCACCTTAACCGGGACAGAACAGGCTGCTGCCGCTATCATTTAAAAAGGAGATTGAGAAGCTTTTAAACTAAAATTGGGGGGGGGGGGGGGTGGAGAGCTGACAGTCACCCAGGAGCACATGGTTCAGTGTGGAGCATTCTTGAAGGATACTATTGATACAGGATCTTTAAAGAATCCCAATAGAGAGGTTTCAATAATGGTGACAGAAAGCCAGGAGTCTTTGAGGGAAGAGCAGAGTAAAGGATGCAAATTGTCCCCGTCAACTTCAAAGTAGCTTGTAGATGCAAGGAAAACACAATTTGAAGTGTCTATATACGAATGTCAGAAGCCTAAAAATTAAGATGGGAGAGTTGGAGTATGTAGCACTAAATGAAGAGGTAGATATAACGGGCATCTCAAAAACCTGGTGGGAGGAGGACAATCAATGGGACACTGTATTATGTTTAATCATTTTTATTGAATGTAAAGCCACAACAGTACCAATACAGACCAAACTATGCTCAAAACAGTTGACAAATAAATACAATCAACAAATATAGAATAGAAAAAAACACACTCCAATTTTTCAAAAACAAAACCCCGCATAATTCCCCCACCCCATTTTTCCTTATGAAACGTCCCACCCCTGAGGACAAGACAGAGATATCCAAGATAAACAAAGAATAAAAGCACTCAACAACTCAAGATTCTGCTATGGGCAGCTGTCGGGCACTGTAGTAACAAGATGTGAGCTCTTGTGCCAAACAGCGTTCGGCGGCCGAACCCCCAGCGGAAGTCCGGGCTGAACTCAGGATAGGCAGCGGCAAAAGGACACAGTCCAGTTCCAGGCAAGGGTTCAAGACAGGCAGCAAGCAAAAGACATAGTCCGGTTCCAGGCAAAGGTTCAAGGCAGGCAGCAAGCAAAAGACACAGTCCGGTTCCAGGCAAAGGTTCAAGGCAGGCAGCAAGCAAAAGACTCAGGCCCAGATGCACAAAACTTTAACGGCCCTTTAACGAAGAAATATTCTACCGTAGCATGCATTAAACGCCATTTTCTGATGACGTTAGCAGCTAACGAAAACGGAATGCAAACGAGTCACTTCCAATTGAAATGTGAACAAGTCGCAATGCACTAACCATACCGACGATTGCAACGAATCATTTACCGTGATATATTTAACGTGAAGTCAGACCTGTCGTTAAGGTCTGAGCTGTCATACAGACGCTGCTCCCCACTTCTCCCTGCAGCATAAAATCCAAGCTGGCATGTTTGAAAATAAAAAAACGTGAAGTCAGACCTGTCGTTAAGGCCTGAGCTGTCATACAGACACCTGCTCCCTGCTTCTCCTTGCAGCATAAAATCCAAGCTGGCATGTTTGAAAATAAAAAAACACCCCACAAACATGTGGCTCCCCGCTTCCCCCCTGCATAAAATTGAAAAAAAAAAACCCCAAAAAGCAAAAAAAGGATCAGTAGGGGCAAAGGCGCTCGTCAGGAGCGTCCTGTATGGATGCCCTTGTCCCCCCCCCCTCCGCACGAGGTCGACGCTGCACCCCGCTTCCCCCTGTATTAAAAAAAAAATCAAAAGAAAAACTCAAAACTGTAGCAGCCACGGCCCCCCCTCCCTTCCTCTCTATTTCTCCTTCTCCCACAGCTTTGAAATTAACACTCTGCTCTCCTCTGAAGCCAATTTCCCGGTTCTGTAAACAACTTTATGCTGCCCCGGTCCCCCTCCCTTCCTCTGTTTCCCCCAGCCGGGGGCAGGCCCAGGTCTCTCTGCTGTGCTAAAGGGGATCACAGTGAATAGGTCTTTTGTTAGAAAGGGGGGTTTACGAAGGACGTCCTTTTTGGAGTCTTGAGGAGGATGTCTTCAACTGCACTCTCCTGCTAGGACACAAGCTAAACGCTCGCACGTCCCGATTCCCCCCCCCTTGCACGGGGAGCCACATGGTTGTGTTTTGGGTTTTTTTTTTGTTTTGTTTTGACGTTGTGGCATGCGCAGAGCAGCCAGCATAACGCTTGGCTGCTCTGCGCATGTTTTAGGGGCCGATTACCGACGGGGATTACGAATCTGTAATGCATTGTACTTTACAATACCGCACCGAACATGTGCGACTTGTTTTGAAAGGGATCCTCAGGAGCTTAGCCTAGAATGGGTGGCAGAGCTGGTGGTTGGGAGGCGGGGCTAGTGCTGGGCAGACTTATACGGTCTGTGCTGGGGCTGGTGGTTGGGAGGCGGGACTAGTGCTGGGCAGACTTACACGGTCTGTGCCGGGGCTGGTGGTTGGGCGGCGGGGATAGTGCTGGGCAGACTTATACGGTCTGTGCCAGAGCCGGTGGTGGGAGGCAGGGATAGTGCTAGGCAGACTTATACGGTCTGTGCCAGAGCTGGTGGTGGGAGGCGGGACTGGTAGTTGGGAGGCGAGGATAGTGCTGGCAGACTTATACGGTCTGTGCCAGAGCTGATGGTGGGAGGCGGGACTGGTAGTTGGGAGGCGAGGATAGTGCTGGCCAGACTTATACAGTCTGTGCCAGATCTGGTGGTGGGAGGCGGGGTTGGTGGTTGGGAGGCGGGGATAGGGCTGGCCAAGATTTATACGGTCTGTGCACTGAAGAGGACAGTACAAATAAAAAAGTAGCACATATGAATTTATCTTCTTGGGCAGACTGGATGGACCATGCAGGTCTTTTTCTGCCATCATCTACCATGTTTACTATGTTTTTTTTTGTGCATTCTTTGTTTTTTTCAAATTCGGTAAGCAGTTTTACGTTTTAGATTTTTTTACGTTTGGTTAATGCATCTGGGCCTCAGTCCGGTTCCAGGCAAAGGTTCAAGGCGGGCAGCAAGCAAAAGACACAATCCAGTTCTAGGCAAAGGTTCAAGGCAGGCAGCAAGCAAAAGACTCAGACCGGTTCCAGGCAAAGGTTCAAGGCAGGCAGCAAGCAAAAGACTCAGTCCAGTTCCAGGCAAAGGTTCAAGGCAGGCATCAAGCAAAAGACACAGTCCAGTTCCAGGCAAAGGTACAAGGCAGGCAGCAAGCAAAAGACACAGTCCAGTTCCAGGCAAATGTTCAAGGCAGGCAGCAAGCAGAAGACTCAGTCCAGTTCCAGGCAAAGGTTCAAGTCAGGCAGCAAGCAAAAGACTCAGTCCAGTTCCAGGCAAAGGTTCAAGGCAGGCAGCAAGCAAAAGCAATATTCAAAGTCCAGGCCAGGTCAAAACAGGTCAAGCAAAAAGGGTAGCAGAGACAGACTCCATGAAGCACAGGCTACTCAACAAAGAAGAAGCTGAAGCCCTGGAGTGAGAAACAGACTCCCCTTAAGTACCTCTCTCATCACAAACAAGAGGAATCAGCTGGTCAGGAATCTCCTGGTAGGCTCGCAATACGAGGAGGTGGAGTCATGCCAAGGACCAATCCAGCGTCAGGAGGTGGAGCAAGCGTTCCCGGGTCCCGCGCCCGGAAGAGGAGTGCCAGCCCACCCCTGGAGCACTGGCCATCTAGACACCGCCGGTGCTCACACAGCGGGAGCGGGGATGAGCAGAGCGGAGCGTGGCAGCAGCGGCAGACCTGAGAGAAATTGGAGTGGTAGTGGGCGTCGGAGCGGCGGTGCTGCCATCATGGCCGACGCTCCCCCCGTGACGGCGGAGGCAAGGAGCGAGCATGGGGAGAAGCCAGCAAGGCACGCCACGGGTAAGGGGCGCGACAGCAGCAGACATAAGAGTGGACCAAGAAGGTTCCCACACTGCTTGAATCTGGTTGCCACTCAGAGAATCCAAATCCGAGACATGATGCCTCTCCAAAGTTAATACCAAAATCATAGCTGCACGCCACATCTACTCAGTTAGAAGGGTTCAGGATAACCAAGTGGACAGGGTCACCTTTAGTATCATCAAGGCCACCCAGCGCATAAATCTGGAGGCCCCGCGATTACAGGGGACCACTTCCAAGGGGGATCCAAAGAGAAGACAAGGCGTTGCCAACACTTGCTGCAACAAAATTCCAGAGATAAAATCAAACACCCTCTGCCACAGAGACTGGATCCCCAGTCAGCTCCACAGCATATGACCCAGTGACACCTACTCTTGACCACACTTGAGACAAGCCACTGACTCACAAATCCACATAAGAAATGCATGCCTTGGCAAATAATAAAGAAGTTATTTTATACTGGAGTTCTCAGTAGGGCACATGATCCATGAGTTGTCCCAAACTATCAAGACCAGACAGCAGACAACCCTTTGGCAAAGGGTGCCTAAGTCCGCTGACAATGCCTGCTCCAGGTGTGCAAAATTAGGAGGGGGAGCAGTGACTTTAGGATGACGATGGTGATATGGATGGTTATATGTCAGCGAGATCTTCCACTGAGACTCCAAGGTCAAAGCTGTATCCAAGGATTCATAGGTCTTCCCAGTTAAATCAGTTTTGTCCAGCATGTCAACATAGTGCTTGAGTTGCAAACAGGAAAAAGCTGACTGCAGTGGTAGATGACACTCAAACGACTTAAGAGAAGTAGTAGAAGCCCTGTGTAGCCCAGATAGTAAAGAACTTAGAATCCAAACCTAGTGGAAATGCTGGGTTAAGACGGAGAGGCAACAATGGCAAGACAAAAGGGTCCAAACCAAGAAATGTGCAGAGCCATCTCCAAGTGGAACGGAGGGGCTGATAGAGAACATATGCTGGATGGATTGTAGGCAATGCCACTACAGCTGCATGTAAGTACGAACTAAAGTGAATAAATCCCAGAGATGTCAACTCCACGGCAAGTAAAGTATTCCATCTGGTGGAGCCAGTCATTAATATGTCACAAGCCACAACTGATGGGAAGGTAACAGGTACTGAGAAGGCTCAGGCCCCTCCACTCCTGCAGCAAAACCACGATTCACAGTGGGAGTTGAGAATGCCTCCCCCTGCACAAGTACTGTTGCACCAAGGAAGTAACGTTTTTATTCTTAGTTTTGAGGTATAAAGGCAACATTTGAAATACATACAGTCACATGGAGCCAAAAACAGGGAAAGGGAAAGAGGATAATCTTGCCAGGAATGCAACTTGGACTTGGTGTCTGTGAGCAGGGGCCCATATTCAGAGCATAAAGCCTAGTGAGATATCCTGGGATGTGGACTCCAAGTATTTGACACTAGCATTCACTCACCGCAGAGGAAAGGGGCCCTCCCAGGTCAAGTGAACCAACGGAAGTGCAGGCAATGCATATAACTTGTCAGGTCATCTGGAAGCCTGAAAGAAAGTCATACTCCTCCATCAGCTCTATCACCACCAAGAGGGATCTCTAAAGATCAGTAAGGACTAAAAGTAGATCATCAGCAAATGCCAGGGTTTTTAAAACAAAAGTACCCACCTGCAGTCCCAACACCCCACTGCCCCACAGAGTACTAAGAAAGGAGGAAAGAACAGTGGGGAGAGGAGGCAACCCTGTCTCGTTCCCTGTTGTATGGGAAAAGCTTGAGTCTTGATTGCCGTTAACCTTCACTGCCTGAAAAAACAAAACAACCCTGAATTCCCACATTTCATGGTACTAAATAAAAAAAGACCAGGTGACCCTACTGGCCATAAGGGCCTTAGGGTCATTGTGCACTGATCTGCGCCCCCAAACAAACCCAGTCTGGTCTCCCCCCATCACCACTGGCAAGTAAACAGACAAGCAGATTTGCCAAAACTATGGCAAACGACATTCACATTGATTAAGGAAATGGGCTGATAAAAGTCTGTTTCCTCCACAGATTTACCCAGCTTTAGAAGCAAGGTTATTTAAGCCTCATTAGCGTGTGGGAGCCAACTACCATTATCCACCACCACCCTGAAATGCTCCAATAAGAGCAGGATCAAATTGGTCCCTATTAATTATAAAACTCATTGGCGAAACCATCAATGACCGGTGCAGTCCATCTTTCAATTTTCCTAAAGCCACTTACATAGTAACTTAGTAGATGACGGCAGAAAAAGACCTGCACGGTCCATCCAGTCCTGCCCAACAAGATAACTCATATGTGCTACTTTTTGTGTATACCTTACCTTGATTTGTATCTGTCTTTTTCAGGGCACAAACTGTATAAAGTCTGACCAGCACTAGCCCTGCCTCCAACCAGCCCATTGATTTGTATCTGTCTTTTTCAGGGCACAGACCGTATAAGTCTGCCCAGCACTAGACATGCCTCCCAATCACCAGCCCCTTAATTTGTATCTGTCTTTTTTCAGGGCACAGACCATATAAGTCTGCCCAGCACTAACCCCGCCTCCCAACCACCAGCCCCCGCCTCTGCCATCCAGCCTCTGCTAAGCTCCTGAGGATCCTTCCTTCCGAACAGGATTCCTTTATGTTATACCACGCATGTTGAATTCCGTTACCGTTTTCATCTCCACCACCTCCACTTGGAGCTCTTTTGCCTGCAGTGGTCTGTCTAAAGCGTCTGCAGGCAGTGTTGGCATATGCGACTGACCTATATACTCTACCATTTGCTCTGGATCAAGATTTATTCATATCATCAAAATATTTTACAAAAGCAGTAGCTATCTCATCACTCTGGAAGGTCAACCCATCTGCGTACCTGAGGGTAAAATACAGGGCCGACATCACCAGGTCGTATGGAGAGTAGCCAACAGGTTGCCAGACTTATTACCAAAATGAATAGAAATGATATTTATAGTTCACCATTGCTTTGTGTGTCCTGGCATGAAGCAACAAGTTAAGGGCTGCTTAGGTGGCCAGATAATGGTCTTTATGAGAGTCAGTGAAGGTGCATGCGTAAATTCTACTGGCCCTACGCAGCTCACGCTCCAAAGAGACAATGCCTGCAGTATCTTGTTTCAGACGCTAATGTAAGCTATAATGTCCCCTCTCAGAACAGCCTTCGTAGTTTCCCAGAACAACTTTGGGTCACCTCTATGCTGCTCATTATTGGTGCAGGTGGCCTCCCACTTGCCCTGAAGATAGCCCCTAAAGTCAGCATCGTGGGCCAGATAGGAGGGAAAATGCTAGGATCACTGTTGAGTGTAGTAAGGGTTGACATTAAGGTTCACAGAGATAGGGGCATGGTCCAGAGATCACTATGGCCCTGATCCCCACATCTAACACCACTGCAAAGGCGGGGGAGGATAATAAAAAAATAGTTAATTGCAGAAAAAAGGTGCCATGAACACGGGACAACTGGGTATAATCTCTAGAATCAGGATTCAAAAGCTGCCAGGCATCAACCAGTCCAAGGACTGTCAAAACCCAGCAAGCCCTCTTCCCTCTCACCCTTCCCCCTCAGGGGAGTCCATGGAGGATCAGTTCTATCCAGTACGGGATCTATAACCAAGTTAAAGTCGCAAACCACTAGCAGAGTCCTGCCCTCATAAAGGGCACAATGATGCGCTAGGTGCTCATAGAACAGCACAAGTATAGGGGCCGTATAGGGACAATAAAATAATATACGACCCTGCACCATGAGCTGGAGCAGTAAATAGTGACCGGCCACATCAGCAGCTAACACAGAGGCCGTGTAAGCAAAGGACTTATGAATCAGGACGCTATGCCTCTACGATGCCCCCCAGAGGGGGCACCAATACCTCCACCACCCATAAGTGCTTAGCTTCTGATACTCCACCTCTGAAAGTTTTGTCTCCTGGATGCAAGCCACATATGCTTTTAAACGGTTCAGAGTCGCCAATAATTTTGACTGCTTGACCGGCAATGTGATGCCCCCTACATTCCAGGAGAAAATTCTCACCCCATGCACCGTAAAAAATGCCCAATAGGTATCAAAAAACACTCTGTTATAACAGAACTCATTTTGAGTCCCTGGAGCCCAGCCTCCCCTGGGGGCCACATTCATGTAACAAACACCAGCCCACACAGCATACAACATACAAATATTCACCACACACACAGAGATTACAATAGTGACATAAGCTAAGCAACCAGCCAACTTGTAAGGTGCTCATGTACCAGTTTTGTCCCCAGCCCAGAAAACCCACCCCATTCCCACATCCTAAACCCTAACCCCACGTCCATCCACCATAAACACCCCCAAAGTACTCTAAATACCACCAAGAAAGATCCAGATGCCCATCCCAGGCCACTAGCTCCCAGGGGCTCCCACAACCCTGATACCAGTATGAATGCAACAGCTGGAGCCAGGGATCAATATATAAAGTTGTAAAATTGACCTCTCAGGTCACCTGGACGGGTCACAGGCTCCCAAAAAGCAGAATGCACAGAAGTCTTCAGTCACAAAAAAAAAGAAAGAGAATACAGTAAACCAATCAGAAGCAGTGACTGGCTCCCACGTGGCTTCCAAGATTTCAACCATCCACCGATCAGGTAGCTGGGGGAAAACTGTTCACAATTATCAGGCCTCCTCCACCGAGGTGCAGGAGAGGACCTTGCCCTTATGCCGAAACTGCAAATTAGCCAGATACTGCAGGGAAAACAAGATTTTACGATAGTGAAGTTCAGCACAAATTGGGGAACATTTTCTTCTTGTTTTGAGCCACTTGAGCTGAGTAATCATTAACCAGTAACAGTTTACGACCTTGATACTCCAGGGCACCGGCCTCCAATAAGCCTGCATGATGCTTTCTTTATCAGCCCAGTTGAGGTACTTAATCACTGGTCTGGGCTGCAGTGGACCATTCTCTCTGCTGTCCCAAGCCCTGGTGCTCATTCACAAACAATGTTGATCTTGAACACCAAGGGTTCTGGTAGACAGGTTTCAAAAATGAGGCACAGCTTTAAATCCATCATACTCACATTATTTCTCCTGGAATGGTATTCATGGTCATCAGTGCATACTTGGAGCTGCTTGTTGTCTGCCTGAAGCTGCGTCACTGTTCTTGCAGGTTAGCCACAAGGTCATCCTGGACCGACATCCAGCTTCGGTATCCTCCAGGTGCTTTGCATGGGAGTCAAAGCACTCCCAGATCTCTTACAACACTGTGTACAACTTGTTCAGTTTGTCCTCAAGTGCTGCTGCCACCAAGGCTGATATCTACTTCACCAGGGTGCAAGAGAGCTGAGAAGCATTCTCATCTCCAGGCGATGCCTGCTTCAGCTACTGCCCTGTGTCATGGAGGTTACATTATCTCCCATACACCTCGCCAGGTTCTCTGCAGAGGTGGTGATGTCTACTACTAGTTGTAGATGAAATAGAAACTTTTAAATAAATACTCTCACCCTTAGGTAGATTTCAACCTCTTCTTCCACCTCAGTCTCCTGGCTTTTCTTCCTTCAAAGTCCATTCCTTCCTCTACCTCTCTGAGTAGCAGTCATTTATCTACCTTCTAATGTCCCTTTCTTACTTTCTCACTGACTTGACACCTAGCTTTCCTTCCCTCATTCTTGGGGATTTGAACATTCATGCTAATGATCCCTCTGACTCTCATGCCTCTCAGTTTCTTGCTTTAACATCCTCCTTCAATCTTCAGCTGTGCTCCACTACCCCTACTCACCAGAATGGCTACTGTCTTGATCTTTCAACTGATCACTCTCTAGTTTCTGCACCTCAGTTTTTCCCCTGTCTGACCATCATCTGATAACCTTCACACTTAAACACCCCCCCCCCCCCCCCCAAATCTCAACTTATACATTTAGGAATCTTTAGGCTATTGACTCTTGAACTGTCTTCACTAATGTTTCATCCCTCTTCTCAACCACTGTGATAGCCAAGTCTGTAAATGAGGTTGCCTCTTCCTACAATATTATTCTCTCCTTGGCTCTGAATACCCTCACTCCTTCCATTCCCTGTTCTGTAAGGCATACCCAAAACCCATCCTTGGCTGACCTCTAGAATCCGCTACCTAGATTCCTGTGCCCAATGTGCAGAACGCCTTTGGCTGAATCCCGTGCCCATGCCTGACTTCATACATTTCAAATTCTTGCTGAGCTCCTTCCAAGTCTGCTCTTTCACTGTGTAAATAAGATTAACTACATCCACTTGACAAGAATTACATAGTAACATAGTAGATGACGGCAGAAAAAGACCTGCACGGTCCCTCCAGTCTGCCCAAGAAGATAAATTCATATGTGCTACTTTTTTTATTTGTACTGTCCTCTCAGTGCACAGACCGATAAGTCTGGCCAGCCCTATCCCCCGCCTCCCAAACACCAACCCCGCCTCCCAACCATCAGCTCTGGCACAGACCGTATAAGTCTGCCCAGCACTATCCCTGCCACCAACCACCGCTCTGGCACAGACCGTATAAGTCTGCCCAGCACTATCCCCGCCGCCAACCACCAGCCCCGGCACAGACCGTATAAGTCTGCCCAGCACTAGTCCCGCCTCCCAAAATTAAGAAAATAAGAAGCAACCTGAGCACTGTCAAGACAGATGCAAAGCACTGATAAAGAAGGCTAAAAGAGAGTATGATGAAAAACTTGCCACGAAGATGAAAACTGACAGCAACATTTTTTTCAGGTATATCAGAAGCAGGAAGACTTCAAGGGAATCTGTGGGACCATTGGATCAGGAAGGAGGTAAAAGGAGCGCTCAGGGAGGACAAGGCTATAGTGGAGAGATTGAATGAGTTCTTTGCTTCGGTCTTTACAGAAGACGATGTAAGAGATCTACCTATACCAAAAATAGTTTTCAGGGGTGACGATGAAGAGAAACTGAAAGAAATGTTGGTGAACTTGGAAGATGTAATGAGTCAAATTAATAAGTTAAAGAGTAATAAAAATCACCCAGATTGGATGGTGTACATCCCACGGTATTGAGAGAACTCAAACATGAAATTGCTGATCTGCTCCTAGTGATCTGTAACCTGTCGTAAAAGTTATCCATAGTACCTTAGTACTTGAGGGTGGCCAATGTAATGTGGATTTTTAAAAAGGGTTCCAGGGATAATACGAGTAATTACAGACCAGTAAGCCTGAATTCAGTGCTGGGCAAAATAGAAAAACTATTATAAAGAATAAAATTACAGAACATGTAGATAAACATAGTTTAATGGGACAGAGTCAGCATGGATTCATCCATGAGAGATCTTGCCTCAGCAATTTGCTTCATTTCTTTGAAGGCATGAATAAACATGTCAAAGAATAGTTAAGCTCTGGAACTTGTTGCTGGAGGATGTGGTAACAACGGATAATGTATCTGGTTTAAAAAAAGGTTTGGACAAGTTCCAGGAGGAAAAATCCATAACCTGTTATTGAGATGGACATGGGGAAAGCCACTCCTTGCCCTGGGATTGGTAGCGTGGAATGGTGCTACTAACTGCGTTTCTGCAAGGTTACTGGGCTGGATGGAGCATTGTTCTTACAAAATATGGCTGTTCTTATGTTCTCTTGGGTCAAACCCTTGATGTCTCTTTGCCACACTGAACTCTGTCCTTACAGTGCCTTCACCTGAATCCCCTCCTTCACTTTCTCCCTAGACTATGGCTGAGTACTTTCATGATAAGGTTCACAAGATTAATCTTGATTTCTCAACCAAGTCACCTCCACCTCTCCTTCCCTTAGTTCATTCTGTCAAACAACCTTCAACCCCTGCCTCCTTTTCTGAAATAACTGAAGAGGAAACTGCACATTTTCTTTCCTTCTCCAAACTGACTACCTGTTCCTCTGATCCTATTCCACCCCTCTATTCAGCACTATCTCCACTACTGTCATCCCTTCTATCTGTCATATCCTCAATCTTTCACTTTCCACTACAACTGTTCCTGATGCCTTCAAACATGCCGTAGTTACACCACTCCTCAAAAAACCTTCATTGTACCCTGCCTGTCCATCCAACTATTCCCCTATCTCCCTCCTCCCTTTCCTAGCCAAGATAATTGAACATGCTGTTCACAACCATTGTCTTGACTTTCTTTTATCTCAAGCTATTCTTGACCCACTTCATTCTGGCTTGTGCCCTCTACATTCAACTGAAACAGCCCTTGCTAAAGTTTCCAATGATCTTTTCATGGCCAAATCCAAGGCCTCTATTCTATCTTTATCCTTCTTTACCTATCTGCTGTGTTTGATACTGTGGATCACCACTTACTCCTTGACACGCTGTCCTCAGTTGGATTTCAGGGCTCTGTTCTTTCTTGGTTTCTTCTTCTCTCTCCCATTGCACTTTTAGTGTATGGTCCAGTGGATCCTCCTCCACTACTATCCCACTATCAGTTGGTGTAGCTCAAGGTTCTGTTTTGGGACCTCTTCTTTTCTCCAGCTATACTTCTTCCCTCGGTGCTCTGATCTCTTCCCATGGGCTTCATTGTCACCTTTATGCTGATGACTCCCATATCTACCTCTCCACACCAGAAATTTCAGCAGGAATACAGGACCAAGTCTCAACCTGCCTGTCACTGCTGCCTGGATGTCTCACCACAATTTGAAAGTAAACATGGCCAAGACTGAGCTTCTTATTTTTCCCCCTAAACCTATTTCTCCTCTTCCCCCATTCTCTATCTCTGTGGATAACACTCTCATCCTCCCTGTCTCATCAACTTGTAACCTTGGGGTCATCTTTGACTCCTTTCACTCTTTCTCTGCACATATCCAATAGACTGCTAAAACCTGATTCTTTCTGTATATCACCACCAAAATTTGTTCCTCCTTTCTGAGCACACTACTAAAACCCTTGCTTATACTACTGCAACTTGCTTCTCACTAAGCCAATCTCTCTCCCCTTCAATCTGTTCAAAACTCTGCTGCATGACTTTAAACTACTGCCACTATGCTTATATTAGCCCTCTCTTCAAGTCACTTCATTGGCTCCCTATCCATTCCGCATACAATTCAAACTCCTCTTGTTGACTTACAAGTGCATTCACTCTGCAGCTCCTCAGTACCTCTCCACTATTATCTCTCCCTACACTCCTCCCCAGGAACTCAGTTCATCAGGTAAATCTCTCTTATTTGTACCCTTTTACTCTACTGCGAACTCTAGACTTCGTTCCTTTTATCTTGCTCCACCATACAACTGAAATAGACTTCCTGAATCAGTACATACGCTCCAGCTCTGGCCACCTTCAAATCTAGGCTAAAAGCCAACCTTTTTTGAGGCTGTTTTAACTTCTAACTCCTACTCACTTGTTTAGTACCCATGTCTGTTTATAATTGCCACCTTAACTAATTCCCTTACCACTATTTGTCCTGTTTGTTTGTCTTGATTAGATTGCAAGCCTCTGTCGAGCAGGGACTGTATCTTACATGTTTAGTGTACAGAACTGTGTACATCTAGTAGCACTATAGAAATGATAGGTAGTAGTAGTAGTAGGGCAGCTACTATAATGGTCAGTGGTCTTCATCATAAAGCATATGGGGACAGACTTAAAGATCTCAATATGTATACTTGGAAGAAAGGCAGGAGAGAGGAGATATGATAGAGTCATTTAGGGCTCCTTTTACCAAGCAGCGATAAAAGTGGCAGTGGCATCAATGTGTGGGTTTACCACATGCCAAGGCTCCCTTTTACAATGGCAATTTCCTGGGGGAGCACTTACTGCCTCCCATTTAGGAGGCAGTAAGGGCTCCCACCGTAGCCCAGTAATAACTGGGCAGTGCATGGTGCTGCCTGATTACAGTGGAGCATATTCCTGGAGCTAGAAAATACAAAAATATTTTTTAGTCCCAGGAATGGTGCGTGGTGGGGTCAGATCTACCGCCGTGCTCCCGATCTGAATTGCCCCCAGGAAACCCATAGTAGGCTTGCCACACTTTTGTAAAAGGGTTTCCTTAAATACCTACACAGCATAAATGGACAGGAAGTGAGTTTCTTTCAATTGAAAGAAGCTCTGGAACGAGGGGGCATAGGATGAAGATGAAAGGGTAAAAGTGGTGAATTTGAGGAACAGCCACCTGATAGAAGTGGTAGAGAAGAAAACAGTATCTGAATTCAAGACAGCTTGGGACAAGTACATAGGATCTCTAAGAGAGTGATAGGGAGAGTAGATGGCATGGATGGGTACACTGGATAGGCCATTGGTCTCTGCCTACAGTTTTCTATGTCTTCCCGCAGTAACTTTAATGTGCATTACAGTAATATATCAATGTTATTGCCCCTTAATGTGCATTAAGGGACAAGTAATGTATGTTACGGCTGTATCACACTTTAATAACCACCTCTCTATATGATTTTTTTAATGTCTGTTATATTAGCATTTCAGCAATGTTAATTTATATTGTAAATTGCCATATCTCCAATTACAAGATATAAAATGAATTTAAATAAATACAAATACATTAAAAAAGAACTTTGGTTACACAGGCTCTTTCCCACATTTGATCTCAAGAAAAAGATCTTTGAGATCTTACAAACTTATGAAATTTTCTGATTTGGTCAAATGCAAAATGTTTGTGCAAGTAAAATGATAAGAATGCAGAAGAATTTAGCCATATTTTACCTAAACGTTTAATTCATGGCAATGCCTAAATCGTTACAAAAATCTTTTTCCACAGAGTATGAAAAAGCATATATAACTTTATCAAAATTTCTTGCACATTTCAAGTGTCCCTGTTTTCTTTTCAGTCATACTAATACAAAAATTAATAGTTTTATGTCGGTCATAATTTAAACTTGCTAGAGAGCAGAGTTCAGAATTTCAGGTCTTTCTTAAAGTTTTAAAGTTAGTTTATATCAGTGGCATAGCTAAAGGGGGACCTTGGGGACCCAGGAACCCCATTCCAGCCTCAGTCCTCCCCCAACCCTGATGGCCAGTCATGTGCCTGTGTTTTAGGCACTACTTGATGCCCTCTTGCTCCCTTCACCGCTCCTCACACTGCTGTCTCGCTCCTTGCACTGTTGTCCTTCACTGCTCCTGCACCGCTGTTCTTCAATTTTCTGGGCCACCAGCAGCATCAATGAGGTAAACACAATGCCTTCGGCGGCCTGGAAGCTTTCCCTCTGCTACAATTTCCTGTCCTGCCTAGGCGGGACAATGCTACAGAAGAAGAGCTTCTGGGGCTGGCAAAGACAGTGTGTTTACCTCACTGATGCTGCCAGTGGCCCAGAAAATTGAAGAAGGGCAGCAGTGCAGGGAACCGGAACCAGAACAGGAGACATCAAAAAGCTGAAGCCAATTAAGGTTGCTCTCCCTTTCCCACTCCTCCGCGCAGCTGTCGGTCATCCTCATGCACCCAAAACAAAGCAAGCAAACCTATGAGCTGCTCTATCCATGTTGTTGTCCTTTATTGTTGGTAACATTTTTATTTGATCTCGCTTATAGTTTCAAACGTGCCGGCTTTGCAGCATGCGGATGCACATAGGGGAAGTATTGAGTACTTACTTCTAAATTGTAAATCATTGTGTTATTTAGAGGGGCTATTTATAGGGACCACTTGTATTTATGAAGATGTTTTCACCTAGTAAAGGGCTATCAAAACAGATATCATGTTATGAGAATCAGGTGATTATTAGACTTACTATTTATGCATACAATTAAAAAACAAACAAACAAACATTAATTAGGTTGAGACCTGGGATCCTGTGCCTACATCATAAGAAAAAGATGGCATGTGGGAACTTGCTCCTTTGTTTTGTGGATTGAATATTATATATTTTGTGGATTGTATATTATAAAAATGCACATTCCTTTTTATTACTACTGTTTCACAGAGAGGTTTTGAATAATGAGGGAAGGCTTCCTTCATGCAGAAGTTCTGTCCAGAGTCAATCTGAATGTGGCAACATTATCCAGTTCAGCACACTGTTAGCCACAAATTTCATACAAAATTAATTATGTTCATTGGAAAATAAATCTATTAGCTCAGGCTGCTTGCTATGTGAATATTCCATTACTGTTTCATTATACTATCAAGTATTACATATTAAGAGCATTTGCTTTAAACTTTGTTTTAATTAGTTTATCCAGTCCTTACATAGATGTGGTTTTGCTTTTTAAACTCAAAGGTGAATCCTAAGGGTATAAACTGTGTTGTTTCTGACTTTACTTGTTTGGATGCATTGGGTCCTACTGATCTGTACATCTGCTGTCTAGAATTTTGGAAGATGGAAATGAGAAAATAAAAATTAAGCTTTGGATGTACTCTGTAGAAGTTGTAGTTTACTTTGCAATGTGTGTATAGATGCCTGTTCTGGTGTGTGCATGTTATACATATGGCTATGATTCCTGAATATGCGGCATCATTAAAGGGACAGACTTTCAATTGCCCCAGTTGGATATATATGCTAATTCCAATTTGTTAATATTCTACATAGGACCCAAGTTTGCTTGGGATAATGTGAGATACAAGTGTAAAAAAAAAATAAAATCCTTATCCTCCACCTTTCAAGACACTGTCTTTCCAGCTGGTTGGTGATGGCATAAGGAAAGCAAGTTTGGTCCAGTGAAGACTAACTCAAAATAACCTGTTCCTTAGCTGGGCTCTAGTATTACCATATTGAAAATGTGACTATACCATGCCTCTGTGGTTATGTTCCACTAATAAGTTGGCTAGGTTCACTGGGGCTCATTTTCAAAGCACTTAAAGTTCCACAGGTTACTATGGTCCTTGTTAAGTAAAGTGCGTTAGCATTTTTAATGCGCCTACAATTAGTGAGTGTGCTAACCGTGTAGGCACCTATAGGGATATTGTAGACACGTACACAGTTAACGAGCGTACATAGTTAACGTGTGTTAAAAATGCTAACGTGCCTATAACACAGCTTAGTAAACAGGGCCCTTAGTAACTTTGTTAGTCTAAGTGCTTTGAAAATACAGCTCACTGTTGTCCCACAAGTTTTTTTTTTTTACTTTTCTTGGGTATCCAGATAATTTATTCATAGGTTTTATTTTGGGGTAGAAAGTGAGCTTGTATCTTGCTCCCTACAGTAAATAATTCCTTTTATTTTTATTTCTCCTGAGCTGTACTGCTTACAGAGAACGTGATTTCTCACTGTTTCCTTTTCTAATTTTGGTCCTTTATTCTGTAACTGGTGAATATTGGTCTGTGTTCTGTGAGTGACCAAAGTGAGAGATTTTGTGCATGGATCCATAGGAATCTGCTTTGTCTGGCTTTTCCAAAAGGATGCATATTGCGGTTCTTTATAGTCGCTGCTGCCTTTTTAAAGGTACAGTTACTGATATTTGGGTGTTCAGAATTGGTGCTGTTAAGCTTGCTATATAGTCTCTGAGAAGCTTCTTTACAGGATTTAGTGTTACTTCACAAACTAATTTAGCAGACAATCCTTTATTTGTCTGCTCCTTCATAAGGAGAAGGGAGAGGAAGAAACACTTGTCAGGAACTCCGGGACTTGAACTTGTTCATGTCAGCTTCAGAAAGGAGAGAAAGCAGTAGAACCAGAGGAAAGGGACAAGAAGACTTATTTTATTAATACAGCTTAATAAGGTATATTTCTTATAAAGTTGATGGATATGTGCCACTGCAGTAATTATTTTCTAGTATACTGTGATGTGTGTTGAGAGGTTGACCAGATTCAAATCTACTATAATGGTAAATGCAACTTCATTTAAAAATGTCAGTGCTTCCAAAGTTTCCGTAAGTGTGCATGTGGCATATGCTGATGCAGGACAGACTGTTTACTTAGAAATCCATTATCAAGTGCACTCTAAGGCTCTAAGGCATTATTTAGGAGTATACCAAGAACTACTCGTGTCTATATGTCTAGTGACCCCCCCCCCCCCCAATGTTAACTCTGCTCCCCACCCCCCCAAAACAATATCAGGTCTGGCTACGCCCCTGGTGTATATAATTTCCAAATTCATCTCCAAAAGTATGAAACGTTTGGTCAAATAGCACTGAAATGCATTTTTGAAAGATAGCAATCTGTCAGTAGATGGAGCTCTCTGCAAATAGTTTTCATACTAGTTTCCATTTACAAATTACAAATTTACGAAATACAGTTCAAACATACTCTCCAAAATGTAGCACTTCCTTTAAATATCTTTCACGAACAGTATATTAAAAATCTCTTATATTTACATTATATGCCTGTACTAAATCTAATTTGAATATTCTGTCTTATTATTAGATGAATTACTATTTTGGATTATAGTTTCCCCAAGGTTTGGTATACTTACATGCATCTCTTATATACAACAACATGGCTACAAAAATATAGTCAACTAAATCCAGCATGGTGCTATCAGCAATAATGCATCCCAAATAACAAGGAGGTCCTGTAGAAGGAATTCTCGCCCAAACAGAAGTCTGATCCATCGCCTAAAATAGAAAAGAAAATATTACTAAATATCTTAACACTACTAATATATACACAGTAACTAGCTCAATGCAGATCAAATTTATTTAGATACAATATAGATCAAGTGTCTCACAAATAATTTATTTAAATTTAGTGTATATAATTTATTGTTTTAGAAGACTACACATTTATTAATGTGACAAATGCAAAGCAGTAGAGTGATGCACTTGGGATGTAGAAATCCAAAGGAACTGTGTTTACTAGGGAGCAAAAGGCTGATATATACGGATGGAGAGAGTGACCTTAGACTGACAGTGTTTGAGGATCTGAAGGCGGCAAAAGTGGTGGCCATAGCCAGAAGGATGCTAGGTTGCGTAGGGAGAATCATTACCAGCAAAAGAAAGGAGGTGTTAATGCCCCTGTTTAAATCATTGGTGTTCAGTTTTAGAGGCAGTATCCCACTAAGGGGCCCTTTTATTAAGCCGTGGTAAAAAGTGGCCTGCGCTAGTTTTGGCATGTGCTGGGCCACTTTTTACTATGGGGGAAGAAAGCCTTTTTTTAAAATAGGGCAGTAAATGGCCATGCGCTAATATTAAAATTCGCGTGTGGCTATTTAGTGCCCGAGCCCCTACCACCACCTATTTAGAAGGTGGTAAGGGCTCACACACTAACCCCATGGTAATTGGGCAGCACATGGCAATGTGGCCAAATGGCTGATTACCACTGGGAATGCCCCCCGCGGTAGAAAATTATTTTCTACCGTGGGAAACTGCATGTGCCAACTTCAGAACTACTGCAGTGCTCCTGTGCTACCCTGGAAGTAGGGCTGATTTGATGCGCTCTACTGCGCTTTTTTAAAAGGGCTCCCAAGGAAATAAAAAGACTTGACACAGTTCATAGGAAGGAGACAAAGAGGTGTATTTTCAAAGCACTTAGACTTACAAAGTTCTATAGGTTACCATGTAACTTTGTAAGTCTAAGTGCTTTGAAAATGAGCTCCAAAATTGGTTTGAGGTTTGTGCCAAAAGGCATACGAGAAGAGACTTGAAGACTGGAATATGTATACCCGGAGGAAAAGAGGGATAGGGGAGATATGATACAGATTTTAAATTGTTAAAACACATTAAAAGGTATTAATATGCAAATAAATCTTTTTCAGAGATGGGGAAGCGGTAAAACTAGAGGACATGAACTGAGGTTGAAGGTGGTAGACATCAAAGTAACATCAGGAAATACTTTTTCACAGAAAGGGTGATGGATGCCTGGATTGCCCTCCAGGAGGGGTTGTACAGATAAAAACAGTGACTGAATTCAGAAATGAATGGGATAAAAACCAAGGATCCCTATATATAGGGAGAGGATCAAATCAAATCAAAACAAAATTTAAAAAGCCTCATGGTTGGAGAGGGCTTCGGCAATAACTAGAATAACTGAAAATTAAGGCGTGTGTCATGCAGACTTCTATGGTCTGTGTCCCAAAAGTGGCAAAGACAGATTGGGGATCAAGTATATATATATATTAAAAAAAAATATATAACCCACACAATCTACCATTTCACATTCACAATAATATCAATATAATAACTGAAACGAACACACTGACAGTACAAAATAAATGGGAAAATTATGTTCTTACCTTGGTAATTTTCTTTCCTTTAGTCACAGCAGATGAATCCATTAACTGATGGTTATGTCTGCTACCAGCAGGTGGAGATAGAGAACACTGAAAAACCATAGTGCTCTATGGACGGCTAGCTTCATCTGCCTTCAGTATTCGAAACTTCCAAAGCAGAGTGTATCCTCAAAGTAGAATAACATGAACTTTCCTCACAGCGAACGAATGCCCCAGAACAGGAGCAATAATCACACAAAGGAGGGACGATCTCAGCCTCCTGTAACAGAACAGAAATGCTGAAGACTGTTTTGCAACCTCTCCCAATGAGGGAACATGTCTGTAGGAAACAACTGAACAAATAAACAGACAGGGAAGGATCATGGATTCATCTGCTGTGACTAAAGGAAAAAAAATTATCAAGGTAAGAACCTAATTTTCCCTTCCTTGTCATCAGCAGCAGATGAATCCATTAACTGATGGGATGTACAAAAGCACTCCCTAGTTAGGGCAGGAATCTGTCACTCCCCAAGCAAGCACTTGCACTCCAAACTGCGCATCCCACTTCGCTGCAACACCCAGCCTGTAATGCCGGACAAAGGAGAGCTTAGAAGCCCAAGTAGCCGCACTACAGATCTCCTGAAGAGAGAGTGCTCCTGTTTTGGCCCACGAAGAGGAAATCGCTCTCGTGGAATGCGCTTTAAATGCGTCAGGCGGATACAGTCCTGACAGCAGATACGCAGAAAAAATGACTTCCCTTGAGCCAACGGGCTATAGTGGCCTTAGACGCTGGAGACCCTCTTCGAGGACCTGACAACAAGACAAAAAGGTGATCAGAGGTCCTGAAGTCATTTGACATTTGTAGATACTGCAATAGAGCCCTGTGAACATCCAAGAGATGTAACTGCCCAAACAATTCCGGAAACTCCTCCTTAGTAAAGGAGGGCAGATAAATGGCTGGTTTAGGTGAAATGCTGAAACCACCTTAGGCAGGAAGGAAGGCACTGTACGTACCGTTACTCCGGACCTCTGAGAATTGCAGAAAGGGAGCTCGGCAGGACAGAGCCTGGAGTTCAGACACACGTCTCGCCGAAGTTATGGCCACCAAAAAGACTGTCTTTAGAGTCACAGCCTTCTCTGACGCTCGCCTCGGTGGCTCGAAGGGCGAACACTGGAGCGACTTCAACACCAGCCCCAGGTTCCAAGCCGGACACGGCAGCTGCACTGGAGGGCGAAGCCGGAGCCACCCTCTTAGAAATCGGCCAACGTCCAGATGTGCAACCAGGGAAAGGCCAGAGACCTTCCCTCGAAAGCATGCCAATGCTGCCACTTGTACTCGCAGGGAATTGTAGGCCAAGCCTTTTTGTAGACCATCCTGCAAAAACTTCAGTATTGGCGAGACTGTAGCCCTCGTGGGTGTGATCGCCTTGAAACGCACCACACCTAAAACTGGCGCCATATCCGAGCATAAGCAATGGAAGTTGACCGCTTGCGGGCCTGCAAGAGAGTGGAGATGACTGTTAGAATAGCCTTTGTCCCTCAATTGCGCCCTCTCAAGAGCCATGTCGTAAGACGAAAGCGGCAGGGATCCTCCATGGTCACCGGCCCCTGCATCAACAGGTTCGGTACCAGAGGTAAAGGAAGATGGGCCTCCACCAGCATCCGCTGGAGGTCCGCGTACCACGGCCGCCTGGGCCAATCCGGGGCAATGAGAATCACCACTCCTTGATGTAGCCGAATTCGCAGGAGGACTCGCCCTATCAAGGGCCAAGGAGGGAACACATACAGGAGGCCCGGAGGCCAGGGTTGAGCCAAGGCATCCAACCGAGCGAGGATCTCTCCATCTGCTGAAAAAGCACGGAACTTTGGCATTTGCGCTTGATGCCATTAGATCCGTTACGGGCGTTCCCCAATTGGCACAGATCTGAAGAAACACTTCGTCTTCCAGTTCCCACGCCGCTGGGTCGATTTGATGCCTGCTTAGAAAATCGGCTTGCACGTTGCTCTGACCTGCTATGTGAGCTGCTGACAGATGCTGCAGATGTAGCTCGGCCCAGTGGCAAATCTGAGCGGCCTCCGCGGCCAGTGCTCTGCACTGAGTGCCGCCCTGTCAATTTATGTAGGCCACAGCTGTCGTGTTGTCCGACAGAACTCTAACAGCCAGCCCCTCCAGAGACTTGTGAAAGGCCAGAAAAGCCTGGAATATCACTCTCAGTTCCAAGCGATTGATGACCACCCCGATTCCGCGGGTGTCCACAGGCTCTGGGCATAGCTTCCCTTGCAATGTGCTCCCCAGCCGACCAGGCTGGCATCGGTTATCATCAGGCACCAAGAGGGAAGCGCCAGCGGCATTCCTCGCCGCAGCATGCTGTCGGAGAGCCACCACTCCATACTGAGCCGGGCCGCAGGGAGCCACGTGAGTCTGTGTTGATAATCCCTGGGACACTGGAGACCATCGTTGAAGCAGGGCAATCAGCAGAGGTCTCAAGTGCACTCTCGCCCATGGCAATACCTCCAAAGTGGCCATCATCAACCCCAGCCACTGGACAAAGTCCCAAGCTCGTAGGCGAGGCATTCTCAGGAGCAGATGGACCTGATTCTGAAGCTTGTACCACCTTCGGTCGGGAAGAAAGACAAACCCTGAGGCCGTGTCGAACCAGACCTTTGGGTATATTGACGACCCAGCCCAGAGATTGCAGTACTGAGACAAATCTGGCTGTGGCCAGACGACTTTCGTCTGCCGAATCCGCTCTGATGAGCCAGTCGTCGAGGTACAGGTGAACCCGGATACCCTGTCGCCTGAGAAAAGCAGCTACTACCACCACAACCTTGTAAAAGGTTCGGGGAGCTGTGGCGAGGCCAAAAGGCAAGGCCCGAAACTGGAAATGTTTTCGCAAAACTGCAAACCGGAGAAACCGTTGGTGCGGGGGCCAAATAGGAATGTGCAAGTAAGCTTCTTTTAGGTCCAGAGACATGAGAAATTCTCCTGGCTGTACCGCCGCAATGACGGAGTGCAGGGTTTCCATGAGAAAATGTCGCACTCTTAGAGACTCGTTGACTGACCTTTTCGAGGCACCACAAAGTAAATGGAGTAGTGACCACAGCCGCGTTCGGCGGGAGGCACAGGGATCACCGCTCCAAGGTGCAACAAGACTTGTAAGGTCTCCTCTACCGCTGCCCGTTTGACGGCAGTACCACATCAGGACTCCACAAACACATCTCTCACCGGGGCGCTGAATTCCAATCGGTAACTTTCTCTGATCAGGTCCAGGGCCCACTGATCGGAGGTAATCTTGGTCCATTCCTCGAGAAAGAGGGAAAGACGTCCTCCTACTGCAGGAATCAAGGAATGGACCGGCGCCCTGTCATTGAGGGGGCTGCCCCTGAACTTCAGGCCTTGAACCGGCCGCTGTGGAACGCTTGTCCGAGCGAAAGGAGTTCCTCTGCTGAAAATGGGCACATTGAGAAACCCCAGCACAGCACCCCAGGCAATACCTGCGAGCTTCATGGAAGCGCGGTCTGGAAGAGGAGGCCCACACAGAACCCTTGGAAGAAGGCCTCGGCCTATCCTCGGGTAAGCGCTGGGGTTTAGGGTCCCCCAGGTCTTTCACAATCTTCTCCAACTCTTCTCCAAATAACAGGTGGCCCCGAAAGGGAAGCTTCACCAGCCTGTGCTTAGAGGCCATGTCAGCCGCCCAATGCCGAAGCCATAGAAGGCGGCAGGCCGCAACCGTCACAGACATCTGTTTAGCTGAAGCTCTTACCAGATCATAGAGGGCGTCAGCTAAAATGGCCGACTCCATCCGCGGTGCAACCTCAGAGAGGGACTCCACACCATCCGCGGGCTGTTCCACTGCCTGTTACAACCAAGAAAGGCAGGCCCGGGCAACATAGGAACTGCATATGGACGCCCTTAAGGCGAGGCTCGAGATTTCAAATGACTGTTTCAACGCGGATTCATGCCGCCTGACCTGTATATCTTTCAGGGCAATCCCTCCCTCTACGGGGAGGGTGGTCCTTTTAGTCACCGCTGTGACCAAGGCGTCCACTTTAGGTATCCCCAAAGGGGCCAAGTGCTCCTCACTTAGAGGGTAAAGTTGACCCATAGCCCTGGCCACTTTCAAAGGCCCTTCGGGTTCAGACTATTGAGCTGAAATAAGCTCTTGGATGGAGTCATGCACAGGAAAGGCTCGAGCAGGCTTCTTAGTACTCGCCATCCTCGGATTACCAGAAGATGCCTCGCCATTGGCAGGATCATCAATTGAGAAGGCCTGCAAGGTGTCCGAAATGAGCGCTGGCAGCTCATCGCGGTGGAAAATCCTCACCGCATTGGGATAATACAGATCCAGTGGCAAACTGGCACTTTCCTCTGGCTCTTCAGACCATGAAGCCCTGCCAGAACCCTCAGAATCTACACCGCCCGACCACGGGGGGGGGGGGGGGGGGAGTGCGCCACTCTCCGACGGGGAATTTACCAGTCAGTGTTTTGCATCCTTCCAATGCTCGAGGGAATCAGCCAGCCCCGGGCCATCAACACCCGGGGGGAAACCAGGTAACATCGCAGAGTCAGACATGTGCGGCAGAGCTTTTTTCAGCATGAAAGCTTTATGCATAGAAGCACAAATTCGGGGAGAAAAACTCACCCTGACCCTCCGTCTCCAAATCAGGAGAAACGGGAACAGGAGCTCCTCTGGTAGTCTCTAACCGAGGCGTCCCCCCTGCACTCAGACTCCTCCGCAACAGCAAGGGTCGAGGTGTGCGGCGCTTCCTAAATGGCGCCCGCTGCCAGCTCCATTGAGCGGGAAGAATCGCTCGCCATGCTCGTACCAGCTCTAGCGTCTAAGAGCACGTCTTACAGAGCCCGCTGCTGATCTATGTTTACCACAATGGGAGCAGCGTTTAACTGCTTCAGCAGCCATCATCCGACGGACGGATTATATAAGTAAAATGCGGCTTCGCGCCAAAACTTACCTCGATTGAACAGCGTCCATGGGACCCATCCCTGGAGAAGCTAGGCACCACTCTCGCCTCAAAAGACCGAGTCAAATGAGCTCCGGTCAAGCTGCACGTGAAAATAGCCTCAGAATAGCCACGCAGAACCAATGCGTATTTCTTCTTTTTTTAACGCTGTGAGGAAAGTTGGAGGCAGGTGGCAACAGAGGTACTCCGGTAGGCAGGGGGACGGGTAAGGCAGGGAAAGGGCGAACCTATATGTCTTCAAAGTGGGCACCACCAGCCACAACACCCCTGCTTCAACTGGGAAAAGCACAGGAGCCACCCCAGGCAGAATATTTTCCAGGAGCTGATCAAGCTACGTCCACACCTGCTGGGAGATAGAGCAATACTGAAGGCAGATGGAGCTAGCCATCCAAAGAGCACTAGGTTTTTCAGTGTTCTCTATCTCCACCTGCTGGTAGGCGGACATAACCCATCAGTTAATGGATTCATCTGCTGCTGATGACAAGGAAAAATCATTAGAAAGCAAAATCAAAAAACCATCAAAACCCTGTTGGTACAAAAAGGCTTTTAACTGTTTCCTGAAGGACAGCACTGGATGAAATGATGCCAGTACATTGGGAGTGAATTCCAGTTTAGGAGCTGCAATCATAAATATCTTCTCCCTGCATTTTCCCAATCTCACATGCCGAAATGATAGATCATCAAGCAAGTTGTACTCATGCTATGAGAGGGTGCTATCTCAGTGGAGGCTGGGAAAATATCTGAAGTTTGAAATTAGTAGGCAAAATGTTATTAGTTAGCAATATGTTGGACTGTTGTATTAATCTTGTATTGATAATGCATGCTGCAGCCCATAATAAAACCACTTTTGGATTGTTGGCATGGTAATATTTATTTATTAGGAATTTATCTACTACCTTTTGAATGAATTTACTCAAGGTGGTATACAGCAAAAATAAGTCAAACATAAACAAGAGACAATTACAGCAGTAAAATATTCAAATAATAGTACAATATAGCATAGTATAATACATTACCATGTCAACACAATACACAATAAAATATTTGAATAGACAGCATAGCACATTATGTTATTATATTCTAAGACTGTGTCATACACAACTACCTACATGTGGTCGGTATGTGGTGAATTGCTGACTGCCATGTTAGTAATGTTAGTATTTAATCATGAAGTGTAATCTGCATGGAATGCCAGATACTCTGGCCACCTTGTTGGGCAGACTGGATGGACCATATTATGCTACTGGGATATGATTCATGCTTTTTTTCAGTTGTAGCTCAAGGCAAGTTAAACTTGAAACTATTGTACCTGAGTGCATTAGACACTTGATATACGACCATCGAAGAGCATCTGAGCGGTTTACAAAATGAAAAGTATCATCGCTCAACAGAACTAGTAATAATTCAGGAGAACTAGAAAGAGAGATAGGTATTCGCCATCCCTGGAAGGCTCACAACTAAGGGGCATGATTACTAAGGTGCACTAAGCAGTTAGTATGGGCTAGTGCTAATGGTTAGAACACTCTAAAACCCACACTATTGCCTAGCATGCATTAAACACCGCCAGTGTGATATAAGCCCTGCATAAGTACATAAGTATTGCCATACTGGGACAGACCAAAGGTCATCATGCCCGCACCCTGTTCCAACAGGTGCCAATCCAGGTCACAAATACCTGGCAAGATCCCCAAAAAGTACAAAACATTTTATACTGCTTATCCCAGAAAGTGGATTTCTCCCCTAGTCCATTTAATAATGGTCTATGTACTTTTCCTTGAGGAAGCCATCCAAACTTTTTTAAACTCCGCTAAACTAACCACCCCTGCCACATTCTCTGGCAACAAATTCAGAGTTTAATTATACGTTGAGTGAAGAAACATTTTCTACGATTCGTTTTAAATTTACTACATTGTAGCTTCATCGCATGCCCTTTAGGGGTATTTACCCGAGATCTCACCTCTGCTGGTCTTGGCCTATACAAGCCTGAACCATTCTTTTAACAATATGGATTCTACAGCCTGTGACCTGAATACATCTGTAACCATCAGAATCCAGCTTTCTTGCAAAGGAAATTACTGCTGAGCCTTACATGATTACTTCATCCAAGGACATATTCTTTGTTGCAAACTAGCCCAGTTATCTCCTGGGAAGAATGGAGGAGAGAGACACACAGCTACTACTACTACTATTTAGCATTTCTATAGCGCTACAAGGCGTACGCAGCGCTGCACAAACATAGAAGAAAGACAGTCCCTGCTCAAAGAGCTTACAATCTAATAGACAAAAAAATAAATAAAGTAAGCAAATCAAATCAATTAATGTGAACGGGAAGGAAGAGAGGAGGGTAGGTGGAGGCGAGTGGTTACAAGTGGTTATGAGTCAAAAGCAATGTTAAAGAGGTGGGCTTTCAGTCTAGATTTAAAGGTGGCCAAGGATGGGGCAAGACGTAGGGGCTCAGGAAGTATATTCCAGGCGTAGGGTGCAGCGAGAAAGAAGGCGCAAAGTCTGGAGTTGGCAGTAGTGGAGAAGGGAACAGATAAGAAGGATTTATCCATGGAGCGGAGTGCACGGGAAGGGGTGTAGGGAAGGACGAGTGTGGAGAGATACTGGGGAGCAGCAGAGTGAGTACATTTATAGGTTAGTAGAAGAAGTTTGAACAGGATGCGAAAACGGATAGAGAGCCAGTGAAGGTCTTGAGGAGAGGGTAGTATGAGTAAAGCGACCCTGGCGGAAGATG
This sequence comes from Microcaecilia unicolor, assembly GCF_901765095.1. Classification (NCBI taxonomy): domain Eukaryota; kingdom Metazoa; phylum Chordata; class Amphibia; order Gymnophiona; family Siphonopidae; genus Microcaecilia; species Microcaecilia unicolor. The sequence continues at coordinate 175,977,778 of NC_044031.1, forward strand.
AGACGGGCAGCAGAGTTTGAACCGACTGGAGAGGTGACTAAGTGGGAGGCCAGCAAAAAGCAGATTGCAGTAGTCTAAACGAGAGGTGACAAGGGTGTGGATGAGGGTTTTGGTAGAGTGCTCGGAAAGAAAGGGGCGGATTTTACGGATGTTGTAAAGAAAGAAACGACAGGTCTTGGCAATCTGCTGGATATGAGCAGAGAAGGAGAGAGAAGAGTCAAAGATGACCCCAAGGTTTCGAGCTGAGGAGACAGGGAGAATGAGAGAGCCATCAACAGGAATAGAAAATGGGGGGAGCGGGGAGGTGGGTTTGGGGGGGAAAATGAGAAGCTCGGTTTTGGTCATATTTAATTTCAGGTGGCGTTGAGACATCCAGGCAGCAATGTCAGACAAGCACGCTGAAACTTTGGTTTGGATGCAAGGTGAGATATCAGGGGGTAGAAAGGTAGATTTTGGGAGTCATCAGCATAGAGATGGTAGGAAAGCCATGGGATGAGATTAATAAACCAAGGGAAGAAGTGTAGATAGAAAAGAGGAGGGGACCAAGAACAGAACCCTGAGGTTCTGCCGACAGGCAGAGGGATAGAAGTAGAAGAGGATCCACCAGAGTGAACACTAAAGGTGCGGAGGGAGAGGTAGGAAGAGAACCAGGAAAGGACAGAGCCCTGGAATCCAAGTAAGGACAGGGTATCGAGAAGTATGCTGTAATCGACAGTGTCAAAAGCAGCGGAAAGATCAAGAAGAATGAGGATGGAATATTGACTTCTGGATTTAGCCAGTAATAGGTCATTGGAGACTTTAGTAAGCGTAGTTTCGGTTGAGTGGAGAGGGCGAAAACCAGATTGTAGTGGGTCAAGAATAGCATGTGAGGAGAGAAAATCAAGGCAGCGGCGGTGAACAGCACGCTCAAGTAATTTGGAGAGAATTTGGAGTATGGCCACAGACAGGGAGTTTGCATGCCATCTACAACAAAGGCTCTCTTCATGACCATGAAACTGGCTGGACATTATGTCACCGTCTGTGATTAGTCCACAGGTATCATCTGACCCTTAGATACCAAAGGTTTGGACTGAAGAAAGACAGTTGGAGGGAGAACACCAGAAGACAGAAACACCAGAGGATTTGCAGGTGAACAGAACGCCAAAAGAGCAAAAGACTGTTTTTCCTAAACACCAGTGAACTGCAAACCCTTGTAAAATACTCAAGGTTAGCTCAGCTAACACAAGGCCCTACTGAAGACTGCGTAATCTACATTCAGATATACAAATCTTAGACCTATTCCTGGACTGGGAGGCTTGCTGAGGTTTTCAGCTCGAGACTCTAAGGAAATCTGCTTCTCTACCATTGGGAATCTGTGACAGAAGGCAAGGTGAGATAACAGGATATATTACCTATGGTCACGGGAATTTTATTATAATCCGTCCGCTGAAGTTGGAAATGCTTTGAATGGAGATCAACGCAGACCACACGACCCTGAAGCAGATGACGAAACGTTGACCACTGTTGGTCGTGGTCGCGATCAGCATTGATAAAGTTCCATTATAAAGAGGACTTGATCCGAATAAGCTAAGTAGCTTTTCAATTTCATGAGTCTTTAGAATTTTTTGTGGAGTTTGGTGAGACCATTTATATAAAAAAGAAAATAAAAATTGTTGTTTAAAGATTGTAGTTCAGAGGTTTTTGGGCCGATGATGAAGCTGCCAGCCCCCGAGAGCTATAGAGACACATAGCCGGGGGCTTCTTGAGGCCCTCTCCTCTTTACACTAATATGTGCTTTGAATACACGTCAATTGAGTATACATTATTTTTGATCTCCTATTACTCTAGATTGTTTGTTCTAATTGAAATAAGAGGAGATTTCCTCCTATTATAATTAGTTTTATTTGTAATAGGACATCTATAGCATAGTACAAACATTTTGCCTTTGAAAGGGTCTTTTTATTTACAGATCAAAGTGTTAGCTATAGAGCTATATGTCTACAGACATTGACTATGTGTATACGGCTTAGTTGAGTTGAATACTCATTCATGTCAGGATTTTATTGTGGGGAATAAATAACGGAAACAACTGTCATATTTGTAATGATACAACTAATGAATTATAGCAGTTCTAATTTATGGATCAGTTCATACATTAATAAAATTTCCACTAAAAAGTCATTTACATCAGATTGCTTTTTAGGATATTTAAATAAGGACAAATTGTAGTGGCTTTCAGACTGCAATCTCATTGCAACACATCATTCAATTTCCAAAGTTTCATGCAAAGAGAATCTACCCCATATGAAGTTCTTCCATTTGCACTGGTTTTGTATAGATTTACAAGCTTTCAATTCAGCTTGGGCCAAGATTATATAGAAAAGGGATATCAATTTAAATGCATCTAAGATGTTTAGAAACCTACATTATATTCTGATCAAAATGATCTGGTAAACCAAGACAAGACATATGATAAACATGAATCATGTATGAGTTGTGTTCTGAGACATTCCACAAAATGTCAGCAACATTTTACCAGATTTTTAAACAATTCTGGCAAGTACTAAAACTTTAGAGCATTTTTACATCCTCTCTACTGGTTTTTTAAAAAAAGGACATGGTATCAAAGATCAAATAGTTTCATCTGCTTTGCATCCTTTTCATGAATTGTATTACAACTCTGGCCTGAGGGGACAATTTTCTTGTGGTGACTGCTCCATCTGTCCACAACAAGCACTACAACAGTTCTTTCTATAAAGAAAACAATGAATTTACAATATATGCTGACCAAAATGTATCTTAAAATGTATATATTATCAAATGCCCCAGTGAATAGTTTTATATTAGAAGGACCAAAACAACCATCTGTGTTTCTGCAGGTTGAACATTGTAGCTGAAGCTGAACATGAAACACTTTGATGGTAGGGAAGAGAAAGGTATAGATTATATTCATAATTTAAAGATAGATTTTTAGTTTAAATACTGTTGTAACTTTCAGCTTTATAACAATATTGGAGTAGAATTTATTTAATATTTTTTTTCATTTTAGAACATTCAAGCTACACATGTACTTGTGGATCATGGACCTATGGTGTTACAAATTTTACATACTGCCCCTACCTTAAGCTGATTTTCCCTGAATGATAATGGGTCTTTATGATGCCCAATTGCTAAATTAGTTTTTCAACCTATTGGATGAATGAACTGCTGGAAATGGTGCACTTTTCTGTTCGACAGTGGCAAATATAGACTATGACAGAATGCATTTGATTTTAATCTGATAATACAAACAGTTGTACGATGGGCATGATAGATCCATTTCTTTACTGATTTAAATATGTAGCTGTCAGTACAGCAGAGCAAAATTGGTTAAAGATAAATATTACTGTAAGTTTTATTTAGGAAAGTGAAGATAGAAGAGAGAGAGAGAGAGAGAGAGAGAGAGAGAGAGAGAGAGAAAGAGGATAAGATGGCAGATACAGATATGTATCACTAGATGAAATTATTGTGTGCTTTGTTTTTATATTTTTATTATAATTGTGAATGGCTTTGTATGCATGTTCAAGAAGGCTGGTATATAAGTATTGTGATATCCCCCTCCTCACTCAGGGTGACCTGGCTCTCAATATGCAGATCATATGCAAATTAGTGTGCTACCCTTCTCGTTCAGGGTGACCTGGTTCCCACTAAGCAAATTAAACAGGTCTCACCAACTGCATATTTCTCAGGCAACTCTTTATTCCAGCCCCTGGGCACACTTCTTCTAGCTTAATACTTTAGACTTTCATAGGTCTTCACACTGAGCCTTCCCACACAGATACAAGGGCTCAGTACTACCTTCAATACTTTGGGGACTTTTAACCCCAGGCTTTGCAGCCTGCTTCTCTCAGTACTTTGGACACACAGTCCTTGAAACACAGTCCAAGAGGGGTAGGTGGAGGTCGCTAGGACCGGGGAGAGCCCTGGGAGGTCCACAGGTGTAGGAGGTTATGGGCTGGGTCCTGTGTAGCTAATTAACCACTTTATACCCCACCTGAGTTGTCAAAGAAAGGAAGAGAGGTGAGCTGGCAGCAGAAGAAGAGAGATCCCCTGGAAGAGACTGGCTAACCCTATGGACTTGTGGTGGACTGTGTGTCCAAAGGAGATCAGCAGGCTGAAAATCCTAGGGTAAGAAGACCCTAAAGCATTAGTGTCTGACTGTGTGTCTCAGTACTTATAGGAACTGTGTGTTCAGTGAAAGGACTGTGTGTCCAAAGAAGAAATGACTGTGTGTCCAGAACTATGTGTTCAAAGAGGGGGGACGGTTAGTCCAGAACTGTGAACACCCAGTTCTGGACTAACCGTCCCCCCTCTTTGAACACATAGTTCTGGACACACAGTCATTTCTTCTTTGGACACACAGTCCTTTCACTGAACACACAGTTCCTATAAGTACTGAGGACACACAGTCAGACACTAATGCTTTAGGGTCTTCTTACCCTAGGATTTTCAGCCTGCTGATCTCCTTTGGACACACAGTCCACCACAAGTCCATAGGGTTAGCCAGTCTCTTCCAGGGGATCTCTCTTCTTCTGCTGCCAGCTCACCTCTCTTCCTTTCTTTGACAACTCAGGTGGGGTATAAAGTGGTTAATTAGCTACACAGGACCCAGCCCATAACCTCCTACACCTGTGGACCTTCCAGGGCTCTCCCCGGTCCTAGCGACCTCCACCTACTCTCCTACTAGCGCCCTCTAGTGGCCTAGCCCAGATAGGACAGCCTCATACTTATCACATACCCCCACCCTTAAAATAATTGCTGCTCTACCTCAACAACCCTCTAAGCCTTCTCCACTGAGGAGCAGCAATTCTTCCAGGAGGGCATACACTTTTCCTGGCTCCTCCGGCTTCTCAGGCCTCCATCCTTCCTGGCCGTCCGCTGTGGTGCAGCCTGGGGTAGGTGAGCAAAGTGCTTTTGCTAGTGTTGGTCCCCTTGACGGGCTTCTGGAACACAGCCTCTGGAACCTCCAAGGACACCTCCATCTCACTTCACTGGGGATACACTGACTGCCTGGGTCCACATAAGTCCTCAGCTCTCCCCTTGGCTTCACCTTTCAGACAGGGATATTCCACTGCCAAGGGTAGCAGGGCTCCTCTGATATCCTTATCACCTGGTGGTTGTTCAACAGTCAAGTCCCATCTGGGGTGCCATTTGTGATATCCCCCTTCTAACTCAGGGTGACTTGGTTCTCAATATGCAATTGTATGCAGATTAGTGTGCTTCCCCTTCTCGCTCAGGGTGTCCTGGTTCCCACTAAGCAAATTAAACAGGTCTCACCAACTGCATATTTCTCAGGCAACTCTTTATTCCAGCCCCTGGGCACACTTCTTCTAGCTTAATACTTTAGACTTTCATAGGTCTTCACACTAAGCCTCCCCACACAGATGCATGGACTCAGTACTACCTTCAATACTTTGGGGACTTTTAACCCCAGGCTTTGCAGCCTGCTTCTCTCAGTACTTTGGACACACGGTCCTTTCTTCTTTGGACACACAGTCCCCTCTTTGAACACCCAGTTCTGGACACACCGTCCCCCCTCTTTGAACACACAGTCAGACACTAATGCTTTAGGGACTTCTTACCGCAGGATTTTCAGCTTGCTGATCTCCTTTGGACACACAGTCCACCACAAGTCCATAGGGTTAGCCAGTCTCTTCCAGGGGATCTCTCTTCTTCTGCTGCCAGCTCACCTCTCTTCCTTTCTTTGACAACTCGGGTGGGGTATAAAGTGGTTAATTAGCTACACAGGACCCAGCCCATAACCTACTACACCTGTGGACCTCCCAGGGCTCTCCCCGGTCCTAGCGACCTCCACCTACTCTCCTACTAGCGCCCTCTAGTGGCCTAGCCCGGATAGGACAGCCTCATACTTATCACAGTATTTTATAAATAAATATGATGAGACAGAAAGAGAGAGAGAGCGAGAAAGCAGGAGACAGTGACAGACACTATAAAGGCCCTAGGAAACAAAGGAAGACACCACACAATAGAAGAGAAGAGAAGAAACCGCATCCATGAATATTTAGGACTGAGATCGGCCTTGTGAGCCAGGTAGCGGGAGTGTTAACTGATATATACCACATGAGCTCTGTGTTAATTAGGGTGCTATATGAGGAGTTAAAACCCTGACATCAATCCTGATGCTATAATTGGGCTTATCAAACTGTTGAGCTTGATACATTATCTCACCTCTGGGTCTTTTCAATCCACGGCAGCTGCTGTTGATGGGATGCAACAAAGCTCTTTTCCGCATGTTGCTACCAGTGCAGGCAATGCTTAGATGACTTGGGATGTTTATTCATTATCACAAAGGTAACACTAGAAGGACTTTAAAAGGAATCTCTGTATCACCAGCCTCTCCAGACACCTAAGAAGATGGGTGCAATAGATTGCACATATAAGGCAGGCCATGACAGCAGAAGATGGATGATAGTAAGTACCTTTTTTTTAATCTTATATTCCCCTTGTCAGTATCTTTAGCCAAGCTACTTAGCTTATTCACACTACAATTCAGTTTAACCTAATTTGAACTAGGTCCAGGTCTGAGCTATGACTCTGTGCTTAGTACTGCACAACCAGAGATACGTCAATGTAGACTGCTAGCATTCAGCTTGATAGCCCATATACAAGAAACCTCTAAAGAATACTAATTCAGGAGGGAGAAACAGCAACTTCGGAAAGGCAACTGTTGAGGGCTGGAGAGGATGGGAGAAGATAAGATATCCACAAAGGCCACCAATTGAATATTGGCAGCAAAGTGGTGTGCACTGAGATCTAAAGACCAAACAAGAGAAGCTAAAGGCTTCAAAAGCAGGTTAAAAAGGGTCAGGGTAAAAAAAAAACAAGCTTGTGGGACTCCACAGATAAGTAAGAGTGTCAGACATTTCACCAGGAAACAAAATGACCTTAATATAAGAAATGAAGTACTATAAACCAGCCCAGTCCCTTATCTCTAAATCTAACGTCAAAGATACAAGACAGCAGAGACCACAATAGACTAGATAGGATGCTGATATAAGACTGAGTAAACCATGGTGGTCAGTTTGTTTACATCCAAACATTCTCTAATTTCCCTGACCAGTGTGGTAAGGCAGACCTTGGTGCTGTGTTTTTCTCATAACCCTGACTGATGTAGATGTAAGACATTAGCTTTGGGCAGAAAGTTAGTGAGTTGAGTCAAACTGTTTTTTCTACCAACTGGCCGAGAAAGAAATATTAAAAACAAGGTGATAATTCAAAGTAAGTACAGCATCTAGGGAAGGCTTTTTTTAAAGGGTGGTAGAATGATTGCTTCCTTCCATAAAGATAGCAGCTCATCAGTCTTCAAACTAGTGATTATCATATTTAGATTGTAAGCTCTTTAGAGCAGGGACTGTATCAGGTGTTCAGCGCTGCGTGCATCTGGTAACGCTATACAAATGCTAATAATAATAATAACGCAAATACAGATTAAAATCCAAGTCCTTGATGAATTTGGAGAAGAGTGGATCAAGGACCAATCTCAACGAGTTCAAGTCCTTTAAGACAGTAATCTCTATGCTAAACATGAAATGATAGTGGCCGATTCAAACAACTGGTGTTGACACTGGGGGGAGAATTCTGCAAAATTAAGCAATCTGGAAGAAAGAATTGAGGAGATGGTGCTTTCATTAATCAGAGCCCAGAAAAACACTGAAATGTTGGAGCAAGCTAATAAGCAGTTGAGAGGGAAGTAGAATGAGCATGAAAACAGATGCTATCATAGTTTCCAACTTACTGCTTACCAGAGCGAGCAGAGGGCATGGACTCTGTGATGTTCTCATGCCTTCCCCAGTTGCTAGGCTTGCAGACTTGACATCAGTCACCACCGCTAAGATAAGGAAACAAAGTCAGGCCCATGCAGTAATTACTAGACTGTATAAGGCTTGGATCATTGAGGCCACAAATTAAAAACAGAAGAGGAACTCAGCTATCAAAAGTAATAAGTTCATATTTCTGAAGAATTCTCAAATGAGCTGTTATGACAAAGATGCAGCTTTCTGCTGTTTACAATGCAGTGCACTTTACTGCATCTGAGAATCAGGGAGCAGGGTTATATTTGGATAGAGGGGCTTTTTGTTTGCTTGGGAGACAAATGGGGGATTGGGGTGTGTTGAATGATTCAATGGTTAGAGCCTTGGTGTGATTTTGCCTTGGGCACGTTCTTGTTGCTACCTGTGTGGATTGGGTGGTGGAATGTTTTTTGGGAGGGTGGGTGAACTGGTTTGGCTATGGTTGAGTGTTGGGTAGTACTGTATAGTGGTTTTGGAAATACATAGATGGGATGAACCGGGGCATTGAGAGGAGAAATAAATTATGCTTTTCTAAGCCATGTATATGTTCCCACTTGAATTTTGAACTATGTGGGTTGGCAAGCCATTATTAAGATGGACTTGGAAAAAGCCATTGCTTATTTCTAGCAACATAAAAATCTGTTTTACTGTTCTGAGATCTTGTCAGGTACTTGTGACCTGGATTGGCCACTGTTGGAAACAGGACACTGGGCTCGATGGATCTTTGGTGTGTCCCAGTATGGCAATGCTTATGCTCTGTAGCCAATCTTTGAAACCTGTAACGCGTTCCAAATTGCCCTGAGTTCAAGGAAGTTGACATCATAAGCTGTATCCTGAGAAGACCAAGTACCCTGGGTATGAAGCCCATCTATGTGATATCCCCATCCCAATTTGGATGCATCCATTGTTAACACCTTCTGAGAAGGTGGAATTTGAAATGGCAGTCCCAGAGTCAAATCTGACCGAATTGTCCACCAGAGAAAGAAATGAATCAACCCTGGAGGAATCTGGATTACATCCACTAGAATCACAGTCATCTGAGACCACTGGGAAGCTAGGGTTCACTGGATCTCAAGACGTGCCATGGGAGTGACATATATTGTTGAGGCCATGTGGCCCATCAACGTCAATATCTGCAGAGGAGTGACCCGCTTGAAGCTTCAGATCTGCAAAGCGAGTGTTATCAAGGACTCTGCTCTTGCTTGGGGAGGAAAAGCCTGAGCCTGCAATGCACTGAGCAGGGCACCTATGTACTCCAATTTCTGAACTGGGAGAAGGTGGGACTTGAGGTAGTTTATCAAGAAACTTAGTAACTCCAACACCCAAATAGTTAAGGGCATTGACTCTGCTGCTCCCTTCTGCGATGTTGTTCTGACCTGGTTTTATAGCATGCCTCACTGACACAGACTACTCAATAATTACTGTGGATTCATTTGGATTCATATTAGGTAAATGAGACTTTTACTAGAGGTTCATTATTGTCTAAGATACACAATGATTAAGATATATACACAATGATTAAGCTATATAACTGAAAAGAAACAATACATATCTATAGTTAAAAAGAAACAATCATTACATCACTGGTACTTACATCCAAGCAATGCTAGGAGTCTCTTGACCAGGAAAAGAAGCAATAATACATCATAATATACATACATCACTGGTCCTTATCATCAGTGTGTGTGTGTGTGGGGGGCCTGTTCACAGCGAAAGCCAGGAGTCTTTTGACCAGGAAATATAGTTCTCTGCGCAGTACGTATGTGACTCACAGACGAGCTCCCCATTTCACTGGTACAAATTCTCCTTTTTATTAGGCTTAGAACTCATGTTCAGTGCTAACGAAAATTACAGAATGCTTGAGAACTTCTCTGTTTAGGTAAACAAGCCATAATGTGGGAATGTGGTCACATGTTTCTCAGTCCAGGTGGCCAGTCTGAACTCGAAACAGGCTTCACCTCCCTTCACATACCAAATTAATTAGAGCTGTGTCTTATCTTCTTCCATATTCCAAATCATTTTCACACAAACAGAATGCACACTCATTTTAATGAGCGAGTGTATTGTCAGTTACTCAGAGTTGAAAAGCAATCTCTAAAATCTTTCCATTAACAGATGTGCTCTTGACCAGCCAATTGTCCAGATATCCTGTTCTCCCACTCTAACTATTGAAATGTAACTGTAACTGTATTTATTTTATTAGTTCATTGTAAGCCACTTTGGGGCTGCAAAACTGCAGCAAAAGGCGGGGTATAAATGACCTGAAATAAATAAATAAATAAATAAATATACTCCCAGTCTGCACAAATATGCTGCAACTACTGCTAGAGACTTGTCCCCGTTTGCAAAGCCGTGCTAGCAGCTGCTGGTGCGGTAATGCTGACACAGCTCATTCATTTTGAATGGGATGTAGGCATTGCCAAGCAGCTTTGTAAACATGGGGATTGGTGAATACCCTGGGAGCTGACGCAAGGCCAAATAGCAAAATGCAATACTGGTAGTGCTGTTTCCCTATTTGGAATCTGAGATACTTCCTTAATCCATGAGATTGGGAAGTATCAGAATGTGGGTACAGGCATCCTTTAAGTCCAGAGAGCACAGTCAATCCTTTTCCTCAATCAAAGAAAGTAGGGTGCCCAGGGAAATCATTCTGAACTTTTCTTTGACAACAAATTTGTTCAGGTCAAGGGTGGGAACAAAATCCCCTCATTTCTTTGGGAACAAGGAAGTACCTGGAATAAAATCCCTTCTCGGTAGGCAATATCGTGGTCCTTGACACCAATTCAAGGCGTAACCAAGATGAACCATTTGAAAATCCCACCAGTCAGAGGTTACAAGGGACCTCTTTGCTGGAAAAAAATTCAGCCTCCCTACCAGTATGCTGTCCAGGACGGTTACTTGGACTGAGGCTATGTTCTCTTGTAACCAGTCAAAAGCTTGTCCCTTCCTGACTGGGGAGAAGTGGGACTTCTGAGGACGGGAGCTCTGGACCTAGGGCTTCTGGGCAGAGCAAGAAGGTGACTGAAACCTATGCCTTTGAAAGTAGTAGGGTCACTGCCTAGGCCCAGGTGAAACCATCCTACAAGAGAGGGCTGCAGCTGGAGGTTGCCGAGAGAGGGACTGGATGGTATCCGTATGTTTCTTTATGAGGTCAGCGACCTCCTCCAACTTGTCTCCAAAAAGACTGTCTCCTCGGCAAGGTACATCCACCAACCTCCCCTCTACCAATGGTTATAGGTCAGAGACATGCAGCGATGAGAGTCTGCGCATCCCCACAATCATGACAACAGTCTGCATGCAATATCAAAAGAATTGTAAGTGCCCCCAGGCCAGATACTTTCTGCACTCCAGCTGCTTACTGGCCAACTGCTGAAGCTCTGCAGCCTGCTTCTGAGGGAAAGAATCTGCAAGACTAATGGGCTCATTTTCGAAAGAGAAGGGTGCCCATCTTCTCCCAGGGTTGCCTAAATTGGCATAATCGAAAGCCGATTTTGGGCATCCTCAACTGCTTTCTGTCGCGGGGACGGCCAAAGTTCAAGGGGGCATGTTGGAAGCATAGCGAAAGCGGGACTGGGGCGTGCTTAACACATGGGCGTCCTCGGCCGATAATGGAAAAAAGAAGAGCGTCCCTGACGAGCACTTGGCCGACTTTACTTGGTCCGGGATTAGTGGAAAAATAATTAGTTGGCTCAAAGATTTCCTAACCACCAGAACATATCAAGTGAAATCAAATATAAACATATCTTCACCATGGAAAGCAGACTTTGGAGTACCTCAAGGATCACCACTATCACCGATCCTCTTCAACTTAATGATGACCCCACTAGCCAAGTCCTTAGCCAACCAAGGCCTTAACCCTTTCATCTATGCTGACGATGTCACAATATACATTCCTTACAAACACGATCCGACAGAAATCACCAACGAAATCAATCTAAGTTTGAACATCATGAACTCATGGGCAAATGCATTTCAATTAAAACTCAATAGGGAAAAAACACACTGTCTCATCCTCTCATCCCAATACAATGTGAACAAACCCACAAATATAAACACCCCAGACTACACCCTCCCTATCTCAGATAGCCTGAAAATCCTTGCGTTACAATCGACCAAAACCTCACTCTAGAGAGCCAAGTGAAATCTACAACAAAGTAAATGTTCCACTCAATGTGGAAACTCAAAACGCGTGAAACCATTCTTCTCGCGAGAAACATTTCGCCACCTGATACAATCAATGGTATTAAGCCATGTAGACTACTGCAATGGCATTTATGCAGGATGCAAAGAACTCAGAAAGAAACTACAGACCGCCCAAAACACGGCAGCCAGGCTTATATTTGGTAAAACGCGTTTCGAAATTGCCAAACCCCTCCGACATAAACTGCACTGGCTCCCAATCAAAGAACGTATTGCCTTCAAAATCTGCACCATGGTTCACAAAATTATCTACGGCAAAGCCCCGGGATACATGACAGATCTCATAGACCTACCAACCAGAACCACAATTGGATCAACAAGAACATACTTAAATCTCCACTAACCAAGCTGCAAAGGACTCAAATACAAATCAACTTATGCAACCAGCTTCTCCTACATAAGCACACAACTGTGGAATGCACTATCAAAAGCCGTAAAAACAATTTACGACCACCTGAACTTCAGGAAATCACTAAAAATCAACCTACTTAAAAAGGCATACCCTACTGACCCAACCTAAATACCTGAACTCTGCTACATAAGGAAACTAAAGCTAGTAATGGACATAACATAACCCTTCCTCTCCACAATTCCCAAAAGTGTCTGTAACACATGAACCTTATTCTACCATTATACCACTTTGTATTTGTTCTTTACTGGCTGGCGAACGCCTTATGGTACTATGTAAGCCACATTGAGCCTGCAAATAGGTGGGAAAATGTGGGATACAAATGTAACAAATAAATAATACAAAGATACTTTACATTCAAAGTAAGATCAGGAAATGCTTGGAATGCCCTCCCGGTGGAAGAAATGGGGACAAAACCAGTGATAGAATCCAAAAAGGCAAGGGAAAAGCACAAAGAATCCCTATGGAATCAAAGCAAAAAAACCTTAAGTGATCTTCCAATAAAGCATAGAGGGTTGTAACTTGCAGGTATAATTGTAGCCACCTTTCTGGGAAGGCCAGGTGGACTATGCTGGTTTTTACCTGCTGCTCTTTACTTTGTTACTATGCTCTTTGAATGATACACTAACTGAACACAGTTATACAGTAGTGTGCAACAATTATTCCTATGAGCCAGCAATCCATTAATTTAATTTTACAAGTTTTAGAGAGTGCAAAGGACAGTATTTATGATGATTATTGAAGCTAGATTTCTTTCCTTTCACTGGAGCTTGCATATTTTTCTTTTAAACGCATATGTATATTATTACAATATATCCTAATTCTCTACTGCAGTGTACCGGGCCTAAGACTGGTAGATTGTTAAACTAGTAAATAACTAGAGTAAAAACAAAAATCACATCTTCAAACCAGCACACTATGGTATTAAGAAGCCCAGTTAGCAATAAATGACACTGGTAGCAAGCTGCCAATTCATTAATTAACCACAGTATTTGCTGAAAAGCAACGCGTTAAACGACAAAGCACAAAAAATGCAATTGGAGCTTACTAGGTCCCTGTCTGCAGAATGTGTGGTAAAAGCAAGTAGTGCCTATGCTGCCTCTAATTATTCCAATTATCATGGCACACTATGAAAAGTTGATTAATAACGCTGAGGGTATTGTTGTGGCAATTAGCCATATGGTTGTGGGACTTTGATCTGTCACGATTTAGCCATTAGCATCTACTTATGTTTGTCAGAACAGTGCATCCATGACAAACTGAAGCTCTTCTCACCTTGCCAAATCCCTTGTGAGCAACACCAGAGAACAGTTTATTCCTGGGAATCTTCTTCACTCAGTAAATTTTTCGTGTGACATCCGGTCTGATTGGGTACAAATGTCAAACAGCTTATGCTAAGACCCGTCAAGTAAGGCTCTCTCTGTAAAATGGCTCAGTAAATTGACTGTCATGGCATATTACTTAAAGAATAGGATTTGACCAGGCAATGATTTGACCTTTCATATTAGCCAGTCTTAGTTTAGACAACATGAAGTACTTTTAAGGGACTGCTTACTAAATCATTAAGGGACTGCTTACTAAATCACTTCCCCCAGAAGCACCGAAAGGGAGGAAAGCATGAATAAATCAGGCTTCAGTGTTAACCATTAATGAAAAAAATACATACAGGTACACACATAAAAATATTCTCGAATTACAATACTGTACCATAAAGCGGCAACATATGTAACATATTTTGGCAACTGTTTACAATAACAAACAGAACTAAAGTGTACTTTTGACATCTTGCCCTTAACTCATTAGTGCCCAATATTCCCATAATAAGCTCCTATATGGGAACGCTGGGCACTAATGGGTTAACTTGGTTAACAAAGGAATAAACTGACATGTAACTGGAATATCAATCGAGTAAAAGTTTCTGCATTTAATTAGGCAGCACAGTAAAACACAAGCTGCTGACAATATGCTTGAATGTAAAGATTAAGTGTTAGCTACCAGACCCCTGTTTCACATTCTGAAATTATAAAGTGTTCACTATGAAATGGCAGGAGAGATATTTGCATAGAAAAATACATTAATTCCAAGGCTACTAATAATTTTAAGTTAAGCAAGATAATCTTTTAAGACCAGTTTCTCTTTTACAAAAAGTTCAGTATGTTATAAGAACAAAAACACTGTCATCACAAGTGAACTTCTCTTGAGGTTGCACAACAGACTTTGGAATTCTTCGTCATTTGGGTGTTCATTTGTTTAAATTGGATGCCTTTACTGCATTACAAAGATACCTCTATTCCAACTCAAAACTGTTTTATACAACTTGTGTTCAAATTTGCTGTCCTGTATCCTCTCAAGAGAGAAATCAGACTCATTTTTTTCTTAAATTTGGTCAACTGCTGTTAATAATTTGCTTTATTTTGTTGGGATTTATTAACTGCTTTTATGAAGAGATTCAATCAAGGTGGTTATAGGGTTGTTTTTCCAGTCCCAACATGCCCATAGGAAATATACTGAACCTAGATTACCATGCTTCTTTGTGTCAGCATAGGCATTACCCTGACTAGGACCTCTAAGGGTCATGCTTTATCATCAGTGGTGTCAAAGTTCTAGATAATGTTGTGCATGTCTAAACCCTATAATACTATGCAAATACTGTATGTGTTCCTCAAAATACCATAAATTTTAATCTCTCTTTACATTATGAGGCTGACTTTGCTTCAGACATCCTATAAAAGTTGGTAATATTCCATCATGGAAATCATAGAACATACTGTAATTACTTGTGGAGAAATACCAACTACAATCTAGTAAAGAACGTTAAATAATCTAAAGAGTGTTTTAAAATTTTAGTTAGGGATGCTTCAGGTTTGTCCTTGAATCTTTAAGAATTAAAAGTTAACCTTAAGGCTACTGCTGCAAGCAAACCTGGAAGAAAACATACAGCCTTGTAGCGCTATAGAAATGTTAAGTAGTAGTAGTAGTAGAAGATAATCTGCAAAAAAGGAAAAAAATATCAAATGGTAAATCCGACCTATCTTATTCTCATTCATTTAATAATTTTCCTTGAGACTAGCCTTTGTTCCGTTAGTGTTTGCAAAGTTAAGGTTCATGGATAAATTAACATGGGTACCTTATTAGTCCACTTGAATAAGCAGAAATAAAGGTCAACAAAATGTTGTAGGTGACGAAGATACCAGCTCTGAATATCTGGTATATTTTAACTGCGGTCATCAGCACTTTTACAAATTGGGATCGCCACAGGCTATACTTCATCCCCTTTGATTATTAGCATGGCAGTGTTCTGCAATTGTTTTGGGTTTACAGTTCAACCAGAAACTTTTCCTCATGTTAGACCTCTCTCGCCTTCCATCCAGCCCTCCTGCTTCAACCAGACTGCTCTGAAAGATGCTACAGACTACTCCTAACTCATATCAAGTAGTATTACTTTTTCACACACAGCAAAGGGAAATCTAAAACTCATATAAAAATCAGTACTTTTTAGAATGTACGTGCAATAAGAATACATAAAAGTACTAGAGAATGAACGTACTAACCTATACAAACTAGGGTTTCCATTTACAATCAATTCCCAGTAGCACACAAATACTCTCAAATTTACATCTGCTTCGAGGAAGATACGACTATTGATTCCTTTAATGAACAGTTAGCATGAGCTAATGGCAGTAGCACATGCTGCTGCCACAGGCCATGATATTCCTATGGGTACAGTGGCAGATAGTGAACATGAACGATTGTTAGTGTGTGCTAAGTGTCCCGCCCCCCCCCCTTGAAAATGCCCATGCTTAAAAAGAGTGGAAGGATTTTCAGGGGGGGGGGGTCATTAAGGAGATAGAGCTGCTATTGACAGCCAAGTGGTATAAGAATGGTAAAGGCAAACCCCTAAGCGTAGGGTCAGAGGAATAAAAAAAGTTATGGCTTGAGGAAAATTCTGGTCTTTGGTAGTCCACCCTTGCCGAGACTCATAGTACTGAGGGGAAGGTCCTGAGTGCCGAATCAGGAGAAATCTGCAAACATGGTGTAGGAAACCTCCACATCAGGCAGAAGGTAAGAGCATAAGCTTTGCCATTCTGGGGCAGACCGAAGGTCCATCAAGTCCAGCATCCTGTTTCCAACAGTGGCCAATCCAAGTTACAAGTACATGGCAAGATCTCAAAACAGTACATTTTATGCTGCTTATCCTAGAAATAAGCAGTGGATGTTCCCCAAGTCCATCTTAATAATGGTTTATGGACTTTCCTTTACAAAGTTATCCAAACCTTTTTAAATCCTGCTAAGCTAACTGCATTTACCACATTCTCTAGGAACAAATTCCAGAAGTACCTGCAGCAGGAGCAAACTAGGAGTGCCTGAGGGCAAGAAACCCTGGGTGTGAGAAGTTGGAGCGTGAGTGCCTGACTTCTAGCAGAACCTACTATCTAAGCAGATAGACCCTGATCTGGAATGGGACAAAGGAAAAGGAATAATCATGTGAGTGGATTGTGGATTATGGATTAAGTGAAGCTAGTGCGGCTCACCCACGTACTACCTTTACTACTTATAATTCTACAAGGCAACGCTAACTAGAAAAAAAAAGGAAAAGAGGACTAGTGCTTTGAGGGGACAAGACATGGCACATTACCCAAAGGCATGATCAGAGGAGTGTGAAAAGGAACTGAGAGACTATTTAGAGTAACTGCAATAGTTGTGTGTGTGGAGACGCATGTGAACCGAGTTTAATCAAGAAAGGAACAATCATCAAGTACTGTTTCGTTTGTGTAAACAGAGGAGATAAGATTGAAGCTGAGAACCCTAAATGCCCTGATATTGTTGACAATCCTGCTTAGTTTCAAAGGAGATGGCCCATCTTACGACACAAATCGGGAGATGGCCGGCCATCTCCTAAACCCGGCCAAATCAGTATAATCGAAAGCCAATTTTGGCCGGCTCCAACTGCTTTCCGTCGCAGTGCCGGCCAAAGTTAAAAGGGGCATTTCGGCAGAGTATGGAAGGCGGGACGGGGGCATGGTTACGAGATGGCCGGCTTCGGCTGATAATGGAAAAAAGGCCGGCTCTGACGAGCACTTGGCCGGCTTCATTTGGTCCACTTATTTTTAGGACCAAGCCTCCAAAAAGTACCCCAACTGACCAGATGACTACCGGAGGGAATCGGGGATCACCTCCTCTTACTGCCCCCCAGTGGTCACCAACCCCCTCCCACCCAAAAAAAATTTAAAATAATTTTTTTGCCAGCTTCTATACCAGCCTCAAATGTCATACCCAGCTCCATGACAGCAGTATGCAGGGTCCCTGGAGCAGTTTTTAGTGGGTGCAGTGCACTTCAGGCAGGTGGACCCAGGCCCCCCTCCACCTGTTACACTTGTGGTGGTAAATGGAAGCCCTCCAACCCCCCCCCCCAAAACCCACTGTACCCACAAGTAGGTGCCCCCCTTCATCCCTAAGGGTTATGGTAGTGGTGTACAGTTGTGGGGAGTGGGTTTTGGGGGAGATTTGGGGAGCTCAGCACACAAGGTAAGGGAGGTATGCACCTGGGAGCAATTTTTGAAGTCCACTGCAGTGCTCCCTAGGGTGCCCGGTTGGTGTCCTGGCATATGAGGGGGACCAGTGCACTACAAATGCAGGCTCCTCCCAAGACCAAATGGCTTGCATTTGGCCGGGTTTGAGATGGCCGCCATTAGTTTCCATTATCGCTGAAAACCAATGCCGGCCATCTCTAAAGCCGGCCCAAATGTTGAAATTTGGCCGGCTCCGACCATATTATTGAAACGAAAGATGGCCAACCATCTTGTTTCCATAATACGGTCGGGGCAACGCTTTACGGGGCCGGCCCCGTTCGATTATGCCCCTCCACGTTTTGCAGTGTGCTGACCAACTTTAGGAGAAACCACCACCTTGTAGTGTTCAGATCAATTTGACATTTATGAATTGTTTTTCCAAGTTTGTTAGTAAAGCAAGTTAAAGATTTTTTTCAACTGAGACTGCTGGCTAATTCTTGGAGAGAATGTGCCCAGAGAGAGAGAGTACCCATGGAGGGGCATAATCGAAAGGGACGCTCAAGTTTTGCTGAGGACGTCCTCGCAAAATGTCCCGACAGAGGGGCGGGGAAACCCGTATTATCAAAACAAGATGGACGTCCATCTTTCGTTTCGATAATACGGTCGGGGATGCCCAAATTTTGAAATTTAGGTCATCCTTAGAGATGATCGTCCCTAGACTTGGTCGTTTCTGATTTTTGGCCATAATGGAAACCAAGGACGCCCATCTCAAAAACGACCAAATGCAAGCCCTTTGGTCATGGGAGGAGCCAGCATTTCTAGTGCACTGGTCTCCCTGACATGCCAGGACACGAACCGGGCACCCTAGGGGGCACTGCAGTGGACTTCATAAAATGCTCCCAGGAACATAGCTTCCTTACCTTATGTGCTGAGCCCCCCAACCCCCCCCCCTAAAACCCACTGCCCCCAACTGTACATCACTAGCATAGCCCTTACAGTTGAAGGGGGGAACCTAGATGTGGGTTTCGGAGGGCTCACATTTACTACCACAAGTGTAACAGGTAGGGGGGGATGGGCCTGGGTCTGTCTGCCTGAAGTGCATAGCACCCACTAAAACTGCTCCAAGGACCTCCATACTGCTGTCATGGAGCTGGGTATGACATTTGAGGCTGGCAAAAAATATTTAAAATGTGGTTTTTTTTTTAGGATGGGAGGGGGTTAGTGACCACTGGGGGAGTAAGGGGAGGTCATCCCCGATTCTCTCCGGTGGTCATCTGGTCAGTTCGGGCACTTTTTTGTGCCTTGGTCGTAAGAAAAACAGGACCAGGTAAAGTCGTCCAAGTGCTTGTCAGCAACCTTTTTTTTTCCATTATGGGTCGAGGACGTCCATGTGTTAGGCACGCCCAAGTCCCACCTTCGCTACGCCTCTGACATGCCTCTGTGAACTTTGGCCGTCCCCGTGACAGAAAGCAGTTGAGGACGTCCAAAATCGGCTTTCGATTATATCAATTTGGGCGACCCTGTGAGAAGGACGCCCATCTTCCGATTTGTGTCAAAAGATGGGCGTCCTTCTCTTTCGAAAATAAGCCTGTTAGCCTTCCGGTTTTATTCCAGCCCCAGTCCACACTCTGCTCATGTGAATCTGCCAGTGGAGCTCTAAGCATGAGGCAGAGAAGACGAAATTTGTTTGTGAACCCCCTGACCTCTGGGGAGTGTGTGCGGATAAGAGAGATCTTCCCGGGGATGCGGAGCTGAGCTGGAGAGTGTCCAGGTGGGTTACATAAGCATTCGTAAGAGAGGCCCTATGTACATTTACCCTATGGGGATATTTTATAATGGGGCACCTAAAGTCGGTAACAAGTCAAAAATGGGCCTATTTGAAGCCTGTGAACTTTCACAAAATAGTCACTTGAGACCAGTGCCAAAAGGGCATAAATTTATATGCACAAATTTACACCTGCTCCAAAGATAGCACGAATTTGTGCATGTATGTGCCAGTGCTTGTGTTCATCTCTATTTTCTTCATTCCATTTTTTGAAAGATGCTTTTTAAGCTTTCACTACCTCTTCCAACTCACTATTAATCCAGGCTGGCCATTGTTTGGCCTTCTTTAGACCTTTTTTAATGCATGGAATATATTTTATCTGGCCTTCCAAAATGGCTTTCTAAAATAATGTCCATGCTTCATGCAGATTTTTTTACCCTGGAAATTGCTCTTTTTATTTTTTCTAACAAAGTTCCTTATTTTGTTGTAGTCTCCCTCTGAAAATTAAATGCTATACTAGTAGATCTTTTTAGCAACTTTATTCCAGTGACAACAAAGTTTATCACATTGTAATCACTATTACCTAGGTTGCCCATCACTATTACCCCTTGTCCCAGTAAGGGCTACAATCATTTAAAGTACTTGTACACACTGATCAGATCTTGGACCAACTAATTCATAAAGCAACCATTTATATCTCTAAAAACTAATTCTTTTGCATGCCAAGATGAGACATTTACCCAATCAATATGGGGATTTTCCTTTATCATCTGTTTTATGGTGGTGTTGGTAATTAAAATATCCCATTATTAATGAGCTGCCACATTTGTTAGCCTTCCTAATTTCTGTTAGCGTTTCTATATCTGTCTCTGAAATGGTGGATGGTAATATAGTTCCACTAGCATGCTCTTCCCCCTCACATAAGAAATTTGTATCCATAAAGATTCCAAATTGAATTTTGTTTCTTACAGAATTTTTATCCTGCTTGACTCTATCCCATCCTTAACATACAATACTACTTCTCTATCAATTTGAACCATCCTTTCATTTTGAAATAATTTGTACCCTGGTTTCAGAGATGCCTATTACGTGTAACTCTTCATTTACTACTATACATTCTAACTTATCCATTTTATCCTTCCAGATTTGCATGCAGGCAGTTTAAACAATGGGGTCAGTTAACTGGCGCTGAGCAGACCATGAGGGAATGTTCAGCAGCATTTACTCAGATAGTGTCGCTGAATATCACCCTCTAATCACTAAAGCCAAAACCAGCAGTCCAGGAGAGGAGTCGGCACTTAACCATCCTATCTTTGGCCAGTTTAACTTAACTGGTTAAAGGCTGAACACTGGCACTTATCCGGTTAAGTGACAGTTGGCGCACATACTCAAATATTTTACTGAATATCTGTGCATAAGTTTGGTGGTGGCAGTCAGTGATTAAAAAAAACACCGACCACTGCTGGCTGAATATTGCCCTCAAAAAGTGTGTTTTTTTTATTTGCATTTACAGCCTGTACAGCAGTTGATAGGGATAATTTGCAATCTTTTTTTTCTGTTGAACTATTCCTGGGTCACACCTCTCTATTGAGACATCCTAAATTCTACTCTTGCCACTATCTCTTGAAGATAATTTACTCCAAACAAGGTGCTCCTGGGCAACAATTCCCAAATTGTCCCAGTCTTTAGTCTTCTGTTACTGAACTGAGAAGGTTTTGCAGAATACAAGATTGTTGTGTAATGTAATGTAATGTAATGAAAATTCCCACCCACCCCTTTAAAGGTTAGTGACAATGCCTGGTTCCACCTTGATTAAGGTGAAGCACATCCTTTCAGAATAGTCTCCCTTTTCCAGAATGTTGCTCAGTTCATAAGAAATCTAAATCCCTCTTCCCTGCACCATCTTATCCACATAGTAAGACTATGGAGCGCTGCCTCTTTCTTGAGTGCTGTATGCGAAACAGGAAGCATTTCTGAGAATTCTGTACTGGAGTTTCTGTATTTCAACTTTTTACTTAAGAGCTTAAATTTGGCTTCCAGAATCTTTCTCCCACACTTTCCTAATTCATTGGTACCCACATATAGCACGACAGCTTGTACACGCATAAGCCTACCTAAACCTTGTGCCTAGAAACACTTCAGACCAAAATGAACAAATTTATGTGCATACAGGGAATAAAATCTTTCTACCCCAGACACACCACCATTGAACCCTGAAAAGGTTTCTTATTAGGCACTGGGGGAAACACTATCTGCCAAATCTAATGAAGAAATACTGATAAATTAGACACTCCCCCAAATCCCAAAATTTGAGGAAGAGGAATTTTAGAAACACAAATACTGCACAGAAAAACTTTATGTCAACGTAAAGAGCAATAGGGGACAGATCCATCCCACTCTGCAGTTAAAGGGAGACTGAAGGGGGGGGGGGGGGTCACTGTATATGTACCCATGTTGTACTGGCCAGGCATATGCAGTAAATTCCATTTTTTCTAGTCAAATATGCATATTCTATGTCCCCTTTTTTTAAATGACATTACCCACCAACCTTTCTGCTTGCTTATGAAGAAAAACAATTTAGTAAGCATGAACAAGAACAGTTTATGCTTTTTAAACATATTTAGCATCTAGTAAGATTTTGCATGAAATGCAAATTATCACCTAAGGATTGGATCCATCACAAAAAACACGCTAATCAATTTTCAAAATTATTTTTCCTTCATTTCACTGTCTGCCATAGAGCTGTTTTTCTCAAGCCCAGGAAGCAATAGAAGACCATTGTCGGCCACAGAGCAGTATTAACAGAGCACTTCCTTGAAGAATGACTCCAGATTTCTGGCTGGTGAGGATTACTTAATGCTGCCCAGGGGATTGAGGCCAAAGACAGAGTGAAAAAATGGCAGGCAAAGGGGGGGGGGGGGGGGGATTCATAATTAGAGATTTTTATTTGTATTTTTCCTTCTTTATCTACTTTAAGTTTATCAATCTCATGATGTGTCAGTTAATTTCTCCTTCCTATTAAATTTACACAAAGCTTTAGAATTCAGTAGCAGCTCATAAGTCACACGTCAGCTATAAATAGAAAAAAAATAATCAGGTATAATTTCTGACATACTTTATATACAAAACACAAAACCAATAGGAAAAAGCCAATGTATAATGCCTGCAAGTTCTCCCTGCTCTTTTTATATGCTAACTCAGAACAGTAATTATGGATTTTACAAGTTGAATTCTGTTTCTAGAAGTATGAGTTGAATGTAAAATATGTTTTTTCATTGAAACAATTACCATTAATCAAAACACTGAGAGCTAATACCACTCAAGTCCAACCTACTGCTGTGCCCAGCAATACATCAACCTGTCTGTTGTCAAACACACTAAACAAACTTAAACTGACTGTTTTCATGACAAATAAAAGGGAAAAAAAACTGCTTGCTAAGTACATTTTTTTATTCAACTTGCAATCTCAGTAATCCATTCTGCCACTGGATTTTAAGTACTCAATCATAGTCCAAACCAGACATACTCATACTTGGCTTAGCATGGAGAATCACTGACACTGATAAATGGATCTATCTACTAAAACATAGTTTCAACACAACTTTCATTAGTGTTTAATAAGTTAGTTTTACACTACTCTTAATTTGTATTTCCTTTCATACTGTTTTATTAACGTTCGTTTTAGATGGACAAACCAATCAATAAAGAGATATAACAGTTCTGGTTATAAACTGACCAATTATGACCAGGCTTAGAGCATCACTTAATTTATAATATACATATTCCTTACTTCCAAAAGAAGTAACGTAATGAAGTTAACATGTAGCAAAATAACCCAGAGATTAATTTTCAGAAGGATATAGATAAAGCATTACACAGAAACAAGTTTGCATAAAATTATGTGCATAATATGCACACAAGGTTACATGTTACTAACATGATTAAAAAAAAAGAAGTAAAAAATGATTACAGGCTTGGTATAGAGGTATATTTTCAAAGCACTTAGACGTACAAAGGTCCATAGTAGCCTATGGAACTTTGTAAGTTAAGTGCTTTGAAAATGAGCCCCATAGCTAGTGTAAATTTATGAGGTTTTGAATCTGATACACCATATATTATAGTGTATGCAGACATATTGTATATAGATACACATACATAGATACACTACAATAAGCAGAGCTTGTTGCAATTGTTAATGAATGAAAGTAAATATTTTCTAGGACAGCAAAGTTACTTACCTGTAGTAGGTATTCGTGGACAGCAGGCATATATTCTCACATGTGGGCGAAGTTATCCACAGAGCCTGGTGTGGACACTGCCATAGAGCACTGTCACTTTAAAACTTAGAGGCAGTGCCCGCACTGCACATGCGAGTGTGCTTCCCACCCAACGGTCAAGCGCGGGACCAGAAATATAATACTAAAGCAAGACAACAACTACAAGGGGAAGCAGGAGGGATATGAGAATATATGCCTGCTATCCTTGGACAACACCTGCTATAGGTAAGTAACTTTGCTTTCTCCAAGGATAAGCAGGCATGATATTTTCACAAGCTGAACTTACTAGCTGCCAGGCATACAAATATAATAATAATCTTGGCAACTAAGGAGAAAATAAGCTAGCGGAAAAAAGGGCCAGAAGGAACAGTTGGCATTCAAAGATTTAGCTGGACTGTTTGTCCAAACCAGTTATCCTGCCTAGAATGATGCTCCAGACAGTAGTGAGCAGTGAAGATGTAGATAGAAGACCACGATGTAGCCTTGCAAATTTCTTCAATGACGGCAAACAGGAAATGGGCTACTGAAGCCATCATAGCTCTCACATTGTGAGCAGTGACACAGCCATGAAGGGTCAGCCCAACCTGAGCATATGTGTAAGAGATGCAGTAAGTCAGCTAAGTAGAGGTAGTACGTTTAGGGATGGGGATCCTTAATCAGGGTTGAAGGATACAAAATGCTGGAAGGACTTCCTATGAGGTTTTGTACGCTTCAGATAATATGCTAGAGCATGCTTGCAGTCTAAGGTATGCAGTGCTGATTCTTCAGGATGAGAGTGTGGCTAAGGGAAGAAGACAGGAAGTACAATGGACTGACAGAGGTGGAACTCCAATACCACTTTAGGGAGGAATTTGGTGTGGGTTCACAGAACCCTGCTGCAGCACAACCTGGTGTAAGGAGGGTCTGCCACCAGTACTTGAAGTTTGCCTACTCTCCAGGCAGAAGTAAGTGCCACTAAGAACAATACTTTATATGTGAGGAACTTTGGAGAACAGGAATGGAGTGGTTCAAATGGAAGTTTCACGAGAGCTGTGAAGATGACAATGAAGAGTT